>NW_006262339.1:36308250-36395791 GCF_000493195.1 Citrus x clementina | reverse complement strand
GGGGGGAAAAAAGTGGGGGAAAAGGGTAGAAGGGGGGGAAAAAAAAAGAAAGGAAAGAGGGAAAAAGAAAAGAAGAAAGAAAATAAAAAGGGGGGGGAAGAAAAGAGAATAGAAAAAGAAAGGGAAGGGGGAAGAAAGAAAAAAAATAGGAGAAGAAAGAATAGAAAATGTGGAGGGGGAAAGAGCGTGAGGAGGCATAAAGTAAAAAGAGGAAGAGGAAGAAAAAAAATTCACTTGCATAAATATTACCCTTCAAAAACTAGTGAAAATGTGAAATACAATATCTATTAAATCACTTATTACATATGTTTGTTATCATCAAAATTATATTATGTGTAGCCCTTTAGGCTAACACTACTAGTTAACTTTATTGGTAAAATTTATTGACGTGAGATATATACATTTGAGGTTCTAACCCATTCACATGAATAAAGTAGGAATTGAGTTACCATATATAAGACAATATATTAAAAAATTTATAAAATGCTAATAAAAATATGTAAAAAATTTATGTTAAAATGTCTTTTGTATATAGTTTATGTTAAAATGTCTCACATACACAGACACAATCCTTCTCTAGTGTGGGCATCTTTTTTTTTAAAAAAAATCCAGATATGCTGTTAAACAATAAAGTTTAATAGAGTCAGTACAAATATGTTATTAAACCATACAATTTTATAGTGCATTGAAAATTGACTCTATTAACCCACACGGTTTAATAATGCGTCTATATTTTTAAAAAAAAAAGAGAGCGGCCACACCTCAGAATAACTATATATATATATGTATGTATGTATGTATATGTATGTAGGCAGTGGACTTCAATAAAATCAAACGGGCAAAAGGGACTGCAGTATGTGAAATAGTTGGTCATTGAGGATGTACTAAGTAATTGCAGTCGCACAACATTATTGTTTATCTGGTGGTGGGTTCATGTTGATCTATTATGTTTTTCTCTGTTTCTAATTAATCAAAGCTAATAAATGTATTTTTGTATGACTTATGTTGTAGGACTATATAATGATCCTGATTATAAAATCATAGAATATGGTGGAATTTCATGGTTCATTGTGCGGCTTTTCTGAGAGTAAGCACGGTACTACATTTTTAATGCTATTGAGGACTTTCAAACATTTGGTGTGAGACCAAATTTCTTTTTCTGAATATTTGAAAATGACTTCGGTTTTCCGTTTTCCCCACTGAGCCTAGTTATTTTAGGCTGTGCCATAAGCCCAAAACAAGTTTGATTTGAACAGGGTGCTGGTACACCTCTACTTAATGTTTTTTTGTTTTTTGAAGAGAAGGGTAAATATTATTAATCACACTAGACTTACATTTTTCGGATGAAATATGGCAGTACTTCTCCAAACAAATAAATAAACGGAAAGGTTGCTACCCAACTTGCAGTCCGTTGAGCTACATTGTGGAAAAATATCTAGCTTTGGATTATTCTCTGTATTTATTAGCCACTTTCAGTGAATTAGGTGTGTATGTCTAGCAATACAGTGCATTCGGTTTTCCAAGTCCATCAAGGCGTTAACATATAAGTACGGAACCTCTCTAGCTCCCCATCTGGTATTGTTTTCTCCTGACCGTCATTTTACATTTCCTCTCTGTTGGGCTGTAGTCACGACTCTGTATTGGGCTTTGATGTATTGAGCATGAAAGTGGGCTGGATGGCTTAGATGCATCCTCTAGTTGCAACATTCAAAACATAAGGTCCCATGCCCTTTGAGATACTTTTCTGCTTTCCAATATCTAGCCCCAGTTGTGGTATCTCTGATCTCCCTTCTCACAACTGGAGAACACTTTCCAATATTTTAGCCTTTCATATTTGTGCTTTGATTTACTTTTTACAACGTGCTGTTTGAAAGGCCTTAAGTGTTCCCACTGGCCAGACAATATTTTTTTTTTTTCATGATTCTGAATTTTTGAAAGCTCTTTTGAACTGGTTTGTAAATAAAAAATGGAGACACGATCAGAAGCGAAATGTGAAACACGGTTAGTTGCTTTTTGAAGGAAACTTTTTTTTTTTTTTTTTTTTCTAAAACGCACTTGCCTGCAACTTTCCCTTTTCTCAGAATACGTGTTAGAATATGCTCATGGAAGGGACTAAGTACCGATATTGAGTTGTTCTTGCTATTTTTCTTATGCAAAGTGAAAGGCTTGGCGTGTTGCCAGAAACGTATGACTGCTGAAACATAGAAAATATGCCGCATTTCAGAAATGGTTTCTACTTTGTATAATGACCTGAACCACTCTGTATCGATCAGATAACTAAAAACTCAGAGGGGATCGCAATTGTACAACTTAATTAGAGAGCATACATTGTTCATCACAAGTGACGTTGTTATGCTCTTGTACATTTTCAGAAAAAATCCACATCCTTAATTAGTGCTGAATCTGAGACAACATGCACCTAACATCCTTACTGTTAGGTCTCTCCTCTGGATCATCCAAAGTGCAAAAACAAGCAATCTTCAAAACAAGAAGCATTTGCTTCTCATACCCATTGCCGATGAGCTTCGAATCGATAGTCCGGCTAGGGTTCTCAGAAGTCATGACATTTTTCATCCATTGAACCAAACTCATCTCTTTGGTATGCTGGAAAAAATCATCGGATGGAAATTTTCCCATCATTAAAACAGCTAGCAACACCCCAAAGCTGTATATATCACACTTGTCAGAGAGTGCTACCGTCTGGTGACACTCTGGGGCTATGTATCCCACCGTTCCCGCCAGACTCCAAGTTGTGGTTCGTGTCCAACCATTAGGAATTTGCTTTGCAAGACCAAATTCAGAAATCCTGGCTTCCATATCATCGTCTATAAGCACGTTCGCTGGCTGAATATCTCTATGGATAATACGAGGCCTGTGGGACATATGCAGATACTCAAGCCCAGAAGCTATTCCTCGCGCAATCCTGTGTCTAGCTAGCCAATCTAATTCTCTTCTTCCTTGTGAGACATCATATAGAATGTCTTGTAAACTTCCATTCCTCCTGAATTCGTAGACAAGTAAATCGCAGTCAGGCCGGACAATACGAGCCAGCAAAGGAACAATATTCCGATGCCTCACTTGACCTGCAGTTATAATCTCAGACTGAATTTGGATCATTTTATGGTGCAGTGGTTCACTATCTTGTTTAATCAACTCTGCTTCACTCTTTAGGGGTTGGATAACCTTCTTAATAGTAATCACCCTACCACTGCTTCCTGGTAGCTCGGCTTTGTAAACTTCTCCATTCCAACATGATCTTATTTTCTCCAAAGAAGCAAAACAATCTTCTTTTTTCAAAAAAGCCAAGTCCTCTTTCTCGATTAGTGGACTAAAGATTGTAGGACCACGATCTCGACTTCCACCTCTTACTGCCGCTGAGATTAGCTTCAGAACAAAAGAAAACATTTTGAATTAGCATTTGTATGTAGTCTTTATTTTTGTAGCATGCACGGTTCAATATCTCTTCTTTATCTTTTTCCCTACCATTTACATTGGTGAAAAATTACTAAGGAGATCGAGAAAATAATAAGAACAGTGACAAATCATCATCTATTGTCTTAATTTTTAATTAACTGAGTAAATTGATGCCGATTTATCACTATTTCTGTCAGTTTGCTGTAAAATTTTTCTGTTTGAATTTCAATATTTATAAGGTAGCTTCACTCACCGACAGGGTCGTGGGAAATCTTTGCCTGACATTTGTAGACTTCCCTCCGGAACTTTCTTTCAAACCTAGTACGTTTATTTGCCATGCAATATCTTGCAATCGAGCATTGACCTCCTTTACTTTAGACATCGCATCAGCATCTTGCAGCAACATCCTCTGGAAAGCTTCTGTTTGAAACTCATCCAACAAGTAATCAACATCACAAGCCAGGTGCTGAAGTTTGCCTAGCCATATCTTCACTGGCTCCTCCTTCGTCTGCTTCTCCATGGCATCATCTAGGACCTCCTTAATCTTCACCATCATCGTCTTCCACCCAATCAGATCGGCCTGGATCTGCGCTTGTCGAGCAAAGTGCCCAAGCCAATCTTTAGTCAGCTTCTGTAGTATCGTCTCAATAGATTCAGAATGAAAGTTAGAGACGGTTTCTCTTTTGCTGCCAAAACGAAAGGAATTAGCAAGAGTGAACTTTGGCATTTTTCTTTCTTTTTTTTTTTCTCTGTCGATCGATCGGTCTGGTGGCTTCTTCTTCCTTAATTTAAATGGAGGGAATTAACAACCAAGTTACTGTGATTGAGCTTCCTGCTCCTTTTACATCCGACGCGCTTTCCTTTTGGCCCTTTTTTTCCCGCCGAACAACAACCGTTGGATGCCGGATTAAAAGCAAGGCATCAAACGGCTAGAATTAAAAGTTAGGATTTTAGTAAATTTGTGGTGATTAATATAGAGATGGCAAAAATCCCTACAGGACGGGTACCCTCGAGGATTTTTCTCATTCAGAGAAGGTATGAGAATAATTTCATACCCAATTTCTTATTTGAGGAAGGGACGGAAAAATTTTTTTACCCAATTTCTTATTTGGAGAGGGGACGGGGATGAGGTGCAATCCCTATCCCCTACCCATTTTCCCATTTTAATTATTTATTTAATTTTTTTTATTTTTTAAAAATTACTAGTAAATAAATTATAAAATTTGAATTATAAAATTATAAATATTGGTAAAAATAAAAAATATTAAAATATTTATATTATTAAACTTTTAGGCCTAATTAACTAATTAAAGTCCTAAATTTTTATTTAGGACATTAAAAAAGGGTAAATTCTATTAGCCCAAAAATTTTGTTTTAATTTTAATATTCATTAAATGTTTTAAACTTAAATCTATTTTTTATTTATTTTTAGATGTTATAATTGCCCACAGTGAATCACAATTTTAATATCTAATTTAATTTAATCTAATCTAATCTAATCTAATATTTACTATTGATTTGCTCCGACTTAACTATTGTGTTGTAAAAGGGAATAGTCCACATTTATAAAGTGCCCACGCCACCATTGAAAAGGTTAAATTTTGAATCTAAATTCGATTATATTTGTAACAATTTTGTATTAGACTATTAATTTATTCACGATAGTTTGTAAAAGAAATTTGTATCCCTTAAATATTGCGTTACTTACTAATTTAATGTATGTGACTTTTGTAATAGATATTAATGTAAGATATATTTCAAATTTTACTTTTATTTGAATTTTTTATTTTAATATGATTAACTCAAAATCGAAAACAAAAAATGTATTAGTTATTTAGAAATCGGGGACCCTTGGGAATCCCCTGTTATTATTCGGGAAGGAGATGAGAATTCTCTCAAATAATTCTGACGGGGACAGAGAGGGGACGGGGACATGCGCAAAATATCGGGGATGGATACGGGGAGATTGGTCCCCTCCCCTCCTCTCCCCTCCCCATTGCCATCCTTAGATTAATACCAGGGTTGGCAATGAGACAGGATGGGATGGGATTTACCAATCCCAGTCCCGTATATACAAATGGGATGAAAAAATATCCCAGTCCTGTTCCTATATTTTTTTGGGACAAAAATATATCACAATCCCGTCCCAAAAGAGATGGGATCCTGCGGGATCCCATCCCAATTGGAAAAATTTTCATTCTTAATCGGTAATGAGACGGGATGAGACGAAATTTTTCAATCCCACTCCCGTCCCGCATATGTAATTGGGATAAAAAAATGTCTCACTCCCATTCCTAAATTTTTTTTTGGGACAAAAATATATCTCAATCCCGTCCCAAATGGATCCCATCCCATCGGAAAAAATTACCATCCTAATTAATACTAACTTAATCATTTGATTTTACGCGGCCAGACTTGAACTGTTTATATTTGTATCAATGCACTCAGTACGTGATTTATTTAATATTTTAATCGTCACATGCTGCTTTTTCATTAATATTTTCAAGTTTAATAGTCGATAATTATCTTCGGATTTTTCATATAAATTACAAAGGATAGGTGACTGGTCCCAACCATCCCACCTTAATAAGAAGGATTTTGCTATGTTACATTGAATGTACCATACACAACCAATAAGAACCACACAATTATATGGGTCTCATAATTTGTGTGGTTCTTGTGGATTGTGTATGGTACAATCAATGTAATATAGGGGCTCCCCTAAAAGGTTATTTCTCGGTTGCTTCACTGTTTTATTTTTATAAAACAAATAATTAGCCAACTGTGAACTCATCGAAAGAAAAAAAATTTTGATATTTAAATCCATTGAAGAAAAAAAAATCAGCATTTAAATCTCATTGATTTTAACTAGGGATGGCAAAAATCCCCACGGGGACGGGTACCCTCGGGGATTTTCCCCATTCGGGGAGGGTACGGGGATAATTTTATACCCAATTTTTTTTTCGGGGAGGGGACGGGGAAAATTTTTTACCCAATTTTTTATTCGGGGAGGGGACGGGGATGAGGTGGAATCCCCATCCCCTACCCATTTCCCCATTTTAATTTTTAATTTTATTTTTATTTTTAAAATTACTAATAAATAAATAACAAAATTATAAATATTGTTAAAAATAATAAATATCAAAATAGTTGTATGTTGGGAAAGTGGTCACCTTTTGCCGGGAATTAGTTGAAGAGTATTAATTGAAGTTTTCACCAACTGTTTATTGCTTTGATTATACTGGTAGTAGTTCTTCTACTAGATCTACAGGGGATTCTTATAAGAAAGCAACCAAAT
Organism: Citrus x clementina; assembly: GCF_000493195.1. Classification (NCBI taxonomy): domain Eukaryota; kingdom Viridiplantae; phylum Streptophyta; class Magnoliopsida; order Sapindales; family Rutaceae; genus Citrus; species Citrus x clementina. Next base: position 36,389,079 of record NW_006262339.1, on the reverse strand, counting down.
GGATGATAGGTTTTGATGATTATGTAAACAATGGAGATTGTGCAGTTGTTGCAGATGAATTAGATTCATATTTGGATGAGAAAGTTATACCTCGGATGGAAGATTTTAATATTTTGAGTTGGTGGAAGACAAATGCTAATAGGTATCCTACATTAGCTCGAATTGCTAGAGATATTTTGGCAATTCCAATTACAACAGTTGCTTATGAATCAGCTTTTAACACTAGTGGTAGAGTTGTGAGCCCATACCATAACAGACTTCATCCAAGCACATTGGAGGCCTTAATGTGCTGTCAAAGTTGGTTACGAGCTTACAATAGCGGTATGAGTTTATTTTAATATGATTAATTTAAAATCGAAAATAAAAAAAATGTATTAGACTATTAGTTATTCGGGGACCGGGGACCCTCGGGGATCCCCTGTTATTATTCGGGGAGGGGATGGGGATTCTCTCAAGCAATTCTGACGGGGACGGGGAGGGGACGGGGACATATGTAAAATATCGGGGATGGGTATGGGGAGATTGGTCCCCTCCCCTCCCCTCCCCATTGCCATCCCTAATTTTAACCAATCATTACTCATTATTTATTTGAGCTCGGACTCAGGCCGCTGAGTGCATTCAACACAGAGTTAGCAAAATACGTTTTTGGACTTGGGCTTGAAAAGGGGAAGCGTAAATGTTAGGCTAGGTTTGGCTTTCACTGTTTCTTTTAAATTTTTTAAAATTATTATAAACTTAAAATGAATTGATAATCAACAAATTTGTTATAACAAATAATGAATTATAAAAAATAAATATTTTAAAATAAAATAATAAATAAAAAAATAAAACAAATAAAAATTTAGAAATTTATTTTTTTAATACTGTAATCTTTTGTTCAAGCAACCTCCTAATTAATCAACGCTTAAAAGAGAGTTTAATACTATAATTTTAAAGTTTTTGAATCATTATTGATTTATAGATTAGGAATTTGAGTTTTCTTTTTCTATTTTTTAATTTTAATTTATTACTCTAATTTATAAATTTATCGTTCAAAAAATAGAGGGTCGGACTTGGCTTGAGCTTTTTTTTTTCCCTTAAGTCCTTGTCTAAGCCCTCGTGCAGAGGGTTGGGCTAAAAGCCCGTAGCTTGAGGTGGTTAGGCTGGGCTTGAGTCGGTTAGGGCTTTTCTTCCTACCCTAAATCAAGAGAGCTTTTGTCTGGGAGCGGTTTAAACTAGTCAAAATGATTGAAAATTACTCTTATGAGCTTATTATTATTGTGTCAACCAGTGGAGAGATTCACTTGTGGATCCTTGACTTAAACTAACTTGTTTTAACTAATTAGAAAATCATGTTTACACCAAGTCAAATATTGACTTAACCTTTTTTTTTAAAAAAAAAGAAAACCACTTAAGGCAGGATCGAACTCCTACTTATTATATAAATCAAATAATGAAGAAAATATAAGGAGGGGGGAAAAATCAAAATCTCCTAACATAAGTAAGAGTAACAAGCAGTCTACCAAAAGTTCCAAAAACAAGCAAATAAATAAAGCGAAATCAATGTCGAATGTGTGGGATCTTGAGAATATCCAAATGAAAAATACCATACAAATTAACTAAATGGTTTCCTAAACCCAAAAAAAGAAAAAAAATGAGGGGGTGTGGGGGGACTTAAAAGACTCCTGAAAAATAACCATGCTACTGCCACAACCCTGACAACTCCTAAAGCAATACTGTAGCCACATCCACCACAATTCACAAAGTTATATTTAGAAACACTTTTGTTAGGCAAACATTTCATCACGATTACTGGCAAAGATCCCAAACTTTGGGTCTTCAATTATTTATCCCCATATTTTCACTGTTATCGAATTCAGTCTTCTCTAGTTCCTCAATATTTTCTTTAAAATCAGTCTCTTCTAATTTATCATATTCTTCAACTTCATCCACTTTGTTCCAAATTCTCTATTCCCACACCAAAATTTTAAAAAGAAATTTCTTATAATATGTATCTCGATCTCATACTCTAGACCTTAATCTCATCACACATTGATTGGCCTCTTGCTCATAGGGCTCAAATCTTACTCTTGGGCTTGAATCTCATTACATGAATCTAAGGCTCATAATCTTGGGCTTTGAGCTTGTGTAGTACGAAACTCAGCCTAATACACTCGGAAGTACTACGGTGCCTGAGTTCAGTTATTTTTTCGGCCCTTATTGTAGCATGAGTTCAATTATTTTTTGCTCTTGTTGTGGCCCAAATCCAATTATTTTTGCCTTTACTATGGCCTGAGTCTAGTTATTATGGCCATTGTCGCGGCCTCATTTTATTGTCTATATTGTGGCATCATCTTACTTTAATGACCCTTATCACAGCCTTATCTTAATATTATTGCACATGTCGCAGCATTATCTTACTTTAATGGCCCTTGTCGCGACTTTATTTAATTTTATGGCCCCTATTGTGACATTATCTTACTTTAATGGCACTTGACACGACATTATCTTAATTTTATGGCCTATATCAAGACATTTTAGATCTCCTCATGTCATTCGAGTTATCCTCATGACATTTGAGATTTTCACATGTCGTTTAAATTGTCTTCATGCTATTCAAGTTGTCCTCATGATATTCGCGATTTCTCATGTCATTCAAGAATTGCTCATGAAACTTGAGATGTCCTCACAACATTCAACGAGTGATAATCCAAAAATTTAACATACTATAAACTATATCAATTTACAGCATTCACTCATAAACTTGTGAATGTTATAAACTGAGGGCTCCTGTTATGCCCATATTTCTACCAAACTCAAGCCCAAGGACCCACATCCAATAATATGTCCTAATCTAAATAAGATAAAGTAATACATGTTCTAATCCTTGTTAAACTCGAATTTTACAAGATAACAAATAAGTTTTCCTAACTCAATTATACTTCTGATTATTTCTTTTATATAAAGATGTCACTATTTAAAGATATACAATACAACACGAAGATATACATGAGAAATGAGTATATTGGAGGAGGGGGTACATATCTTTCAAGCGTTTTCTCTCACTCTCTTTTATTTCTTTTATTATATATTTGTTATCGTGTCGCTCTCAATCTTTGACTTAAGCATTGAAATGTCTATGCTGGTAACACCCTTGGCAACCCTTGATGGGTTATTGTTTTGCGAGATTCTGACCATCGAGCCCTTCACTCTCAATAATAGCAATACTAAGGACATCAAACTCTTTCACAACCTGCTTCCAAGTAAAATAGTTTTTTTTTTTAACTCTTATCTTTGAGCCCCACATATGCACGCACACACACATGCACACACCCACATTCTCGCGCGCGCGCACACATACGTGCATGCGTGCACTCGCGGGCGCACAGACAAAGGCAAGCTTCTCAATAAAATCAAATGGGGCACGGTGCACTGAAAAGGGATTGTGGTACGTGAAATAGTTGGTCAATGAAGATCAAAGGATGTACTCCATATAATTACAGTCCCACACCATTAATTATATTTTTAACTGGCGGTGGATTCATGCTGTTCTATTACGTCGTACTCTACTCCTAATTCATCAAGCTCAATGCACATTTGATGACTTATCGTGATATTAAAATAATAAAATATGGTGGAATTTTGTGGTTCATTGTGTCACTTTCTCAGAGTAAAGCGCAGTACTAAATTTTTAATGCTATTGAGGACTTTCAAGCAATTGGTATATATGGGAACTTTATTTTTTTAACTAAATATTTGAAAATGACTTCGGTTTTCCCCCCTGAGCCTAGTTATTGAGGCTGCCATAAGACACTATCAGAGTATCAGTTGTTATAATATTTATTAATTTAGCAATTTTTAGTGAAGAAGAGAGAATAAGATGATAAACAAAATTGAGTTGTATTAATGTTAAAATATATATCTTTTTTTAAGGAAAAATATTGAAGTTTAGAGAGATTATACTTATTTTTTTATTATATAATTTTAAAAATTTTGTTTAACCGATAGAAAGCAGGTAAAATAAATTTTAAATAACTAAAATCAAAACACTATCATAACTGACTACTAATTATGTGAATTGTTGGTTAAAATCAAAACATTCTCATAACAGCATTAACTAACTACTAATTTTTCCAACCCTAATTATTGGCAGATAAATAGTAAATTGCTTGTCATTTGCTTAAAATCCCAACAACTAATAATTTGCACAATCAGCTAAGTTTTACACAAATTTACTCTTTATAAATATACATCCATATTTAAAAGTAAAAATTTGTGCAAGGGATCGCAGATCCATTCCGTACGTATATATTTATTCTCGTTATTACTTAAGTCAAGGTTAAGATAAGGAAAGTAGAGGAAAATCAGACGCACAAAGGTAAATAAAGAGATTGAAAGCGATAAAAATGTAAAATACTTTAAAAAATTCAAAAAACCATAGAAGAAAGAGAGTTACAATTTGTTCTCCATTAATTACTGTATCTACCTTATGCTATACATTCTACCATATAAGACTTAATTTGAATTCTAAGTGATGTGGTATTTATCTATTGAACGGTGATTAAGTAATTTTATAAGTTATGACTTATGAAATCAATACTCAATAAATAAATGACACGTAATAATAGGACTCAAACTGAAACTCAAATGTTAGAATTTCTAACATTATTATATCAATAAAGTAAAATAAGGGCAAACTAGTTCATTAATCTAGCTAGTTTTTACTCAGTTTTTTTTTTTTTTTTAAATATCAAAGCCTATCAACAACGTTACAAATGGTGCTAGCTAATTTTACGGTAAAACTTGTTGAAGTAAGATTATATGTTTGAGGTTCAAATCTATTCACACGAGTAGACAAGAAATCGAGTTATCGTAGGGCAGTACATTAATATATATATATATATATATATATATATATATATATATATATATATATATATATATATATAACCAATTATCTCTTTGCCTTAGAGGAACGTAACAGTTTTATAAAAATTAAAACTTTAAATTAGTTGCGGGAATTTAAACATACATTTGGAACTTTAAATAGATTAAATGAGAGATGCTTACATAGATTGCTTTGATCCGAGCTCGTTACAATGGAAAATGTTTATAGCTTTTGTAGAAAGGGAAAATTACAAGACAGGAATAGTTTTCCTTGATGTCTTGATCCTGTTTTCCCGAGAGAGAGAGAGATGGATAGAATGCAAATGTTGTAAACAAAACTCTGCCCCTGAATGTTACATAGCTTTGAATTTAAAATAACTGAAGCTTGAACAGTGGCGAGTCTGTAGCTTCAACTGTAGCTTTACTAGAAAAAGCTAACAAGGGAGATGTTATGGAAGACATCATGATTGAAGGCATCTTTTGCTTTATTTGCTTTTGCTGTAGCTTCACATGCGTGGTTGGTGGAGCGGGACCTTCATGACATGTGGGGGGACAGCATCATTCTTCTTTACGACTTTAAAGGAAAAGTAAAAGATGGGTGAAGAGACATGTGCGCTCTCACTTGTGTCCAGGGGACCACCCAAAGATACAACTTATTTTTACAGAAAGGAAAATACAATACGAATGTAAAAGAACTGAAAATAATTACAATGAAATTGTAGAATAAAATTACAAAAATGAAAATTTACTTTTTTTTTTTACAAAGCTTTAATGCTTTAAAGGGGAGAATATTCCGAAGCAGTCATCTTCATTTTCATCTCCGAGGGAAATGAACGGTTCAGCATATCCTGAGGAGCTTGATGAAGAACTTGCAACAGATGGCTCAGATCTTATGGCAAGAAGTTGCTGCATTACTTTGAAGTATTCATCCTCGGTTTTGGCGCTAGCTAACAAGGATTGGGCTTTTGCTCTCTGGACGAGGAAAGTGCTTTGGGCTTTGACTACGTCTTTACTTGGGGCAAGGAGGCCTTTTAAAGAAAGCCATGAATGAATTGTGGCTTCAGACAATTTTGACTGTTCGTCAAATTTTGACCACCATTTGACTTTGAAGGTTCTTTGTAAAACAAGTTGGGTGCCTATGGTGTGATATTGGAAATTCCACATCCAAACCCAGGGAAGGAAAAAGTTGTGTTAGCAATTGATTTACTTGATTTTTTAAAGAATGATTATGTAATAAAAACTGAAGAAAGAGACATAACCCGTTCAAAGCCTTACTGGTATCAGAGCCACGGGGAGGATTGTGTAATATAGTTCAGAGACTGTGTTTAAAAACTTGTGTTGTAGTTGAAAATTATTTGTGTGGTGAGTGTTTACCTCTGGGTGCCACGGTAGTATTTGGTCGTAAGTCCCGATATGGTTGAAAGGAAGTAAAACCAACTCTTAGCCTTGGATTGTAGCCATACCTACAAGACTAAAACTAGAATATAGGTTTTACCCATGGATTCTCTGCTCTGTAGAGCATCGTCCTTTTCTAGCTCTTTTTCTGGAAGGACTAGTGATTCAAAGAATGTTGTGAATTCATAAGAATTTGTTATTGAAGACTTTAATAAAGCAATTGATAATTGGGAATTACCAAAGGTTAATAAAGAAATGATTTATAAAACAAAAAAACTTGATTTTTTAAAGAATGATTATGTAATAAAAACTGAAGAAAGAGACATAACCCTTTCAAAGCCATTTGAAACTATTCATTTGTTTTCAGAACAATCTTTAAAGAAATTAAAAGATAAAAATTTTAATTATGTTCACATCGGCTTAATACAAGTCGGCATAAACCCCCTCACTAAAGAAGGTCTTAATACTTCCATCCTTGCAGTTCTGAGAGATGGTCGATTCATCTCTTTTGATGATTATTTACTAAGTAGTATAGAATCAAGTCTTTATAAAGGTCCCATTTCATTCAATTGTTACCTGAACATAACAATTTCTCTAAAAGACAAGAACATTCTAAAAAGCATGATTTTGCAAATCAAGACCCATAATTATCACATGATTGAGGGATCTGTCCCAGTTGCATTAATATATAAAATTTCTTACAAAGCCATGATTTCTGCGTTTAGCACGCAACATAAATTCCAGTCAAAAAGAGATGAGACTCTTCTCTTGCAGACTGACTTGTCCAAAGCCAATAATGTTATTCCAAAACCAATCCAATGGAAAGATGTCAATCTTCCAGACGAATGGATTCTTGAAGGAGCCACTGCACCAGTGATTCCTAAACAACTTGAGCCTAATACAGAGTTGCAAAATATAACTCAGTATTCTGATGGTAAAGTCAAATTATCATTTAGGAGATCTACATCATCTAGATTCTCTGATAAAGATTCATGCTCAAGTATTCCTTCATTAGAAAGGAAATTCTCAAAGATTCCTTCCGTTATAAATCTCCCTTTCCAACCAGTAAAGAGTCAACCTAGGTTTTCTACCTCAGATATACCTAGTTCCTCTATACATTTTGTTGACTATGCTACTAGTGTTCCACACTCCATCTACACTAGCCGTCAACATGAACAAAGCCAGGAAGAGAAAGAACCTTCTCCTCCAACCTCTCCTACATTTTTTGCTGTCACAGAAAATGTAATTAGTGTCATTGAAAGAGACTTTGAATTAGATAAAACTCTTCTTCATAATGATTTTTACTCTGAGACTAATAAAGAAAAAAGACTTTGGTTTTTCAAACATTTCTTAAACCAAAGAAAAGAAATCCAACAAGTTTACTATGAGTTTGTAACGATGCATAAAGTTCATATATTATTTTTTGATTGGTTTGAGATGTATGCTTCCGATAACCAAATTACTTATCCTTTTAAAGAATCAAATCCCATTACTATTCGAAAGAAAGCCACTGAGTGGAACCTTTCTGGTAGTGGTAGAATCATAGAATCTGAGCATCCACCTCTAAGAAGTCTAACCATTGAACATGGTGAGCCCCCTATTGAGATAAAAGCCTCACCCTATAAAATCCATAAAGACCCAGAATCGGATTTAGATAGAATTATTCAACAGAATAATTTCTGTAATGCCAATCTAAATACGATAGGAAAGTAGTTTACTAGGATAGAAAACCAATTCCAGAAGTCAACCATAGCTGTTTCTCCTATTACATCAAAATCTTATATTGACAAAAAGCTTAAGGAGCCTATTTTCAAACCTTTCCTGGTTTCGAAAACTAGTCAAAAGCTTGTTCATGAGTCAAAATCAGATTTTGCTAAAGCCATTAGAGACCAATTAGATAGAATAGATGCCTCTTCTTCTTCTTCTTCTAAGGTCCAAATAGCCCCTGATAGTGCAATCTAGCAAGATTGGTGTACTAGAACAAGACAATATGCCCATAGCCTCTTCTGACAAAGAAGCCTTCAAAGAAGAACCTGTTCCTAAAGCCAACAAAATCCATTGGGAATTAGCCCTTCCTACTGTCAAATCCCCACCTGACTTAGCCATAGACAACAGACCTAGTGCATTAAACCAATCACGATTTAATGCATCCTCTGTCTATGAGTGGAATATTGATGGTATGTCGGAATACAACATCCTAGGATTGTTGCAACAGATGACCATGGCAGCCAATGCTTATAAAACCCAGTCGGGGACTTCTGACAAAGCTATTGCAGAAATTCTCATTGCTAGTTTTACTGGTCAACTTAAAGGTTGGTGGGATCATCGTCTCACCAAACAGCAACAATTAGATATCCTCAATTCTATTCAAACGGATGAAAATGGAGCCCCCATTCTTGATGAATTCAATAGCCCTATTTAGGATGCTGTTGCTACCCTGATTCTGACCATATCCATTCATTTCATAGGTGACCCTTCTCACCTTAGGGATAAGAATGCTGAGTTACTACATAACTTGAGATGTAGGAAACTTAGTGAATTTCAAAGCTATAAAACCACATTCTTTACCAGACTCTTCCTTAGGGATGATGCAAATCATATAACTTGGAAGGAAAAATTCCTTGCAGGTTTACCTACCCTATTAGGAGAAAAGGTTAGGAATTCTATAAAAGCCCTCTATGACAACCGTATTCCTTATGACGAACTCACCTACGGTGAATTAGTCAGTTTTGTTAATAAGGAAGGTTTAAATATTTGTCAAGATTTGAAACTTCAGAAACGTCTAAAGTGGGAGCTTAGGAAATCTAAGCAAGAATTAGGCAGTTTCTGCAAGCAATTCAATTATGATCCCTTTAAAGCCTCCACTTCTAAGGATTGTAATTGTAAGTGTTCTACAAAACCTTACAAAAAACATTACAAATCAAAAACCCATAGAAAACCTTTCTAAGACTTTAGAGAACTTTCTTATAAGAAACCACCAAGGCCTTATAAGAAGCCCAACTTCTCTAAAAAGAAAGATTTTAGAACCAAACAAAAAACCCCTTTTAACTACAAAGAAGCCACGCGTTTTAAATGTGGAAGGAAAGGCCACACTGCAAAATTTTACAGAGTTAACAGAAAGCTCCACGAGCTTGGCCTTGATGAAGAAACACTCTCTAAAGTAGCCCCTCTACTTGTAGAGTCTTCTGACTCTGAGTCTCCCATAACGGGAGATAGTGAACCTCGACAGGTTGATGAGTTAATTGACTCAGATACATCTGTATCCAGTGATAGTGATTCTGACACAGAATCATATTTAAAGAAGATTAATGTCTTGACAAAAGAACAAGAAACTTTTCTTGAATTAGTTAAACATATCTCTGATCCTAATCTTCAAAAGGAATACCTGGATAAGCTTTTACAAACACTAGATCTCAATAAAGTAGAAACTTCTAAAGCCCCAACAATTAAAAAGAATGCCTATGATCTCACTGAAATCCTGGATAAAAAGAAGACAAAGAAAGCAATTCCTAATATCCAAGATCTTCAAAAGGAGATAAAAGAAATCAAACTTGAGATAAAAGAATTAAAAGAAAAACAAAAGAATGATTCTAAAACCATTTAAATGTTTAAACTTATTTAAAGCCCATTATGTTCAGATTCTATGATTCTACCACTATCAGAAATGTTCCACTCAGTGGCTTTCTTTCGAATAGTAATGGGATTTGATTCTTTAAAAGGATAAGTAATTTGGTTATCGGAAGCATACATCTCAAACCAATCAAAAGATCGAAGGAACTAGGTATATCTGAGGTAGAAAACCTAGGTTGACTCTTTATTAGAAATTCCACATCCAAACCCAGGGAAGGAAAAAGTTTGTACAGAAACAGAGAAAATGAGAAAACCTCTTCTCAGACTCAGAAGGAACATAATGGGCTTTAAATAAGTTTAAACATTTAATGGCGTTTTGGGTGAGAATATCTAGGCTTGGCCCAAAATATTTCCACCAAATTTGGAACCAATTTGGAAGGCTTTGAACGGTTATTTTTGAATTGAAGAAAAATAACCAAGAGTGAGATTTTTTGGGATTTTGGATAAAAAAGGTGTTAAACCAGGCCTACTGGTAATCCCAGTAAGAGAAAGATAAGCAGTGGTTTAAACGTCTTTGAAAATTGGCGAGAAAGGTTTTTGGTTTGTGGAGTTGGTCACCCCACTGATTTGGACTAAAGACTTTAAGAACGGTAGCCGTGGAATAGGCTGGCTCAGAATGAGCTTCACTAAGGAAGAAATGTTTAAATTTTACTGACTCAGTGAACTCAAGTATGCTTTGGTAGAAAGACTGGGGTTTAGATAAATCTCATGGTTTAAAAAACTAGCCTTTCGAGAAAATTTTTGAAATTGCTTGAAATTGATCAGAATGATAAAACCCATCCTCCATTGATAAAACATTTTGTTGATAGGCTTTATTAAACCAATCCGAAGATTTTTGTGAAAGCTTTGATTGAGAAACAACAATTTGGGAAGAAGAGCTTTCACAAGAAACGATTTCTTTAGAAGAAGGTTTTGAAATTGCTTTAGAAATAAGCTTTTCTTTCTCAGGAATTTGAGAAAGGGTTTTAGTTTGAGAAATATTTTGTAAGGCGATCATAAGCTCTGGAGACTTTGTAATGGAATTCATCCATTATTTTACCTGATCTTCAGAGGTAATGGCTTTAGATTGGGCGTCTTGTTCTTCAACCATTTCAATCCAAGATTTGATGGGCATGGCAGAAGAAAGTAATTTTTCTTTAGAGGGAGTTGATTGGGGTTCTTTGGAGGTGGCTAGTGACTCAATGTCTTTAAGAACAGCTTTGCCCTTGTCTTTTTTTTTGGGCGGCATTATCTGTTTTGAAGAAATTCCCTGGTTAGAAAGTCAGGGATAGAATTTGTATCACATTTAATAAATTCAATGTCAAAATAAAAAACACTTAAAATAGCTTGCCATCGTGTAAAAATCTGTTTTGATGTAATATTTTGAACATCTTTTTCCAAAACATGTTTTACAGCTTTGCAATCAATTCTAAGTAAAAATTTTTGGTTTAACAAGTCACTTTGAAATTCGGAGATGCATTAAACAATAGAAAGAATCTCTTTTTTAATAGTAGAGTAATTTCTTTGACATTCATTCGAATGAGCAGAAACATACTGTACTATTTGTTCTTTATTATTCTCCTTTTGCTTTAATATACCTCCATATCCTAAGTCTGATGCATCAGTTTCAACAATTTTAGGTAATGCAGGATTTGCAAGAAACAAACAAGGGATTTCTTTAACGGCATGTTTTATTTGTTTTACAACTTTAGTATGTTCATCAGTCCATGCAACAGGGTTCTTTTTCAATCTGTCATGCAAAGGTTTGGATATCCTGTTGATGTTAGGACAAAAATCAAGGACGTAATTTAAACTTCCTAGAAATCTTTGCAGTTGGGTTTTATCAAGAATTTTATCAGGAAATTTGTCAGCAAAGGCAAGAGATCGCTCAATAGGTGTAATTGTTCCTTTGGAAATGTAATGTCCAAGGAACCTAATTTTTGTCTGAAATAAAGAAACTTTAGAACTAGAAATGGCTAGACCAGCCTTTCTAGTGGCAAGATAGAAAGTCTTTAAATGCTTGAAATGTTGATCAATCGTTTAGGAGAAAATCAACACGTCATCTATATAAACGATACAAAATTCAGAAAAAGGGTTATAAATGTCATTCATAATTCTTTGAAATTCTGAAGGTGCATTCTTTAAACCGAATGGCATAACAGTCCATTCATACTGTCCAAAAGGAACAATAAAAGCAGTTTTATAACGGTCTTTAGGATGAATTTGAATTTGCCAAAATCCAGATTTCATGTCAAACTTAGAAAATATGAAAGCAGAATACAATTTTTGGAGTAAATCTTTCTTATTGGGTATGGGATACCTAATCCATTTTAATGCTTTATTAAGAGGTTTGTAATTTATAACTAATCTAGGTGTTCCTCTTTCTATCTCAGAATTTTTATTGACATAGAAAGCAGCACAAGACCAAGGGGACCTAGATTTGACAATTAGACCTTTAGATTCTAAATCTTTTATTTCTTCTTTGCAATGCTGTTCCAATTCCATGTTCATTTGGATTGGACGGGCTTTAGTAGGTATTTGCTTTTCATCAAAAGAGTTTTCATAAGGCAAATCTACCAAATGTTGTTTTCTGTTCCAAAAAGCAGATGGTAAATCAGCACAAATTTCTTTCTTAATTAAGGACTTAAAATCAGAGATTTTTCTTTGTATGAAATCATTTTACAATTGATTTTCAATTCTTTGTAAACTCAAATTAAGAAAGATCTAGTATTATCCAGATCTTCTCTTCTCCCTCTAAAGCTAACAAAGCCACAGTTCATAAATGGGAATTAAATAATTGATGAAATGCTTTAAACAAGCCTAGCAACAAAGTCTAAAGGCTCATAGATAATACTAGATCTGGATCCCAGAAATAGTATTCTGATTGTTTGGAGGGAGAAGAGAAGATACAACTAAGGTCCCGCTCCACCAACAATGATGTTCCAATTTCATGTTCATTTGGATTGGACGGGCTTTAGTAGGTATTTGCTTTTCATCAAAAGAGTTTTCATAAGGCAAATCTACCAAATGTTGCTTTCTGTTCCAAAAAGTAGATGGTAAATCAGCACAAATTTCTTTCTCAATTAAGGACTTAAAATCAGAGATTTTTCTTTATATGAAATCATTTTGTAATTGATTTTCAATTCTTTGTAAACTCAAATCCCTTTTTAAACAAATCAAGTCATTCTGTTTAGATTTGAGAAGGGTGTTGATTTGGTTCTGGTAAACAGAACATGCTTTAACAATATTCAGTTTTCTTGTTTTTGGTTTTTCACTGAAAGGGAAAACAAGTCTTTTACTTTTTGCTTTAAAAGAGATACTATTATAATTGACAGTATAAAGGGTAATAAGGTTAATGAAGGGAGTTCGTAATATAACAGTATGATGTATGTCATTTGTTAGAAGAAAGGCCAAAACCATTATTATGCACTGAGGCATCAACTTTAGATTTGACCTTTAATTTTGAATTATTGGCGGCTGAGAATCTTTCATTTGTTTTTTCATGAAATCTTTTGGGGACAATATCTTCTTTAATGCAATTCAAATCGGCACCAGTATCAAAGAGAGCAATGGTGTCAATTTCAAAATCTTTAGAAAGAATTAATGTGATTTTAATCAAGTATTTTTGGGTGGTGATTTGTTTAAGAACAAAAAGGAAATCTTTGGGTACGGATTCGATGTTTTCAAGATTTTGTTCATTATCATCATGAGAATCAATTTCTTTATCAGAATTATCTTCTAGTTGTTTTTGTAGGAGGAGTTGAATGGTTTCAAAATCATTCTTTTGTTTTTCTTTTAATTCTTTTATCTCAAGTTTGATTTCTTTTATCTCCTTTTGAAGATCTTGGATATTAGGAATTGCTTTCTTTGTCTTCTTTTTATCCAGGATTTCAGTGAGATCATAGGCATTCTTTTTAATTGTTGGGGCTTTAGAAGTTTCTGCTTTATTGAGATCTAGTGTTTTTAAAAGCTTATCCAGGTATTCCTTTTGAAGATTAGGATCAGAGATATGTTTAACTAATTCAAGAAAAGTTTCTTGTTCTTTTGTCAAGACATTAATCTTCTTTAAATAGGATTCTGTGTCAGAATCACTATCACTGGATACAGATATATCTGAGTCAATTAACTCATCAACCTGTAGAGGTTCACTATCTCCCGTCATGGGAGACTCAGAGTCAAAAGACTCTACAAGTAGAGGGGCTACTTTGGAGAGTGTTTCTTCATCAAGGCCAAGCTCGTGGAGCTTTCTGTTAACTCTGTAAAATTTTGCAGTGTGGCCTTTCCTTCCACATTTAAAACACGTGGCTTCTTTGTAGTTAAAAGGGGTTTTTTGTTTGGTTCTAAAATCTTTCTTTTTAGAGAAGTTGGGCTTCTTATAAGGCCTTGGTGGTTTCTTATAAGAAAGTTCTCTAAAGTCTTAAAAAGGTTTTCTATGGGTTTTTGATTTGTAATGTTTTTTGTAAGGCTTTGTAGAACACTTACCATTACAATCCTTAGAAGTGGAGGCTTTAAAGGGATCATAATTGAATTGCTTGCAGAAACTGCCTAATTCTTGCTTAGATTTCCTAAGCTCCCACTTTAGACGTTTCTGAAGTTTCAAATCTTGACAAATCTTTAAACCTTCCTTATTAACAAAACTGACTAATTCACCGAAGGTGAGTTCGTCATAAGGAATACGGTTGTCATAGAGGGCTTTTATGGAATTCCTAACCTTTCTCCTAATAGGGTAGGTAAACCTGCAAGGAATTTTTCTTTCCAAGTTATATGATTTGCATCATCCCTAAGGAAGAGTCTGGTAAAGAATGTGGTTTTATAGCTTTGAAATTCACTAAGTTTCCTACATCTCAAGTTATGTAGTAACTCAGCATTCTTATCCCTAAGGTGAGAAGGGTCACCTATAAAATGAAGGGATATGGTCAGAATCAGGGTAGCAACTGCATCCTAAATAGGGCTATTGAATTCATCAAGAATGGGGGCTCCATTTTCATCCGTTTGAATAGAATTGAGGATATCTAATTGTTGCTGTTTGGTGAGAAGATGATCCCACCAACCTTTAAGTTGACTAGTAAAACCAGCAATGAGAATTTCTGCAATAGCTTTGTCAGAAGTCCCCGACTGGGTTTTATAAGCATTGGCTGCCATGGTCATCTGTTGCAACAATCCTAGGATGTTGTATTCCGACATACCATCAATATTCCACTCCTAGACAGAGGATTCATTAAATCGTGATTGGTTTAATGCACTAGATCTGTTGTCTATGGCTAAGTCAGGTGGGGATTTGACAGTAGGAAGGGCTAATTCCCAATGGATTTTGTTGGCTTTAGGAACAGGTTCTTCTTTTGAAGGCTTCTATGTCAGAAGAGGCTATGGACATATTGTCTTGTTCTAGTACACCAATCTTGCTAGATTGGGCACTATCAGGGGCTATTTGGACTTTAGAAGAATAAGAAGAGGCTTCTATTCTATCTAATTGGTCTCTAATGGCTTTAGCAAAATCTGATTTTGACTCATGAACAAGCTTTTGCCTAGTTTTTGAAACCTGGAAAGGTTTAAGAATAGGCTCCTTAAGCTTTTTCTCAGTATCAGATTTTGATGTAATAGGAGAAACAGCTATGGTTGACTTCTGGAATTAGTTTTCTATCCTAGTCAACTGCTTTCCTATCGTATTTAGATTGGCATTACAGAAATTATTCTGTTGAATAATGCTATCTAAATCCGATTCTGGGTCTTTATGGATTTTATAGGGTGAGGCTTTTATCTCAATAGGGGGCTCACCATGTTCAATGGTTAGACTCCTTAGAGGTGGATGCTCAAATTCTATGATTCTACCACTACCAGAAAGGTTCCACTTAGTGGCTTTCTTTCGAATAGTAATGGGATTTGATTCTTTAAAAGGATAAGTAATTTGGTTATCGGAAGCATACATCTCAAACCAATCAAAAAACAATATATGAACTTTATGCATTGTTACAAACTCATAGTAAACTTGTTGGATTTCTTTTCTTTGGTTTAAGAAATGTTTGAAAAACCAAAGTCTTTTTTCTTTATTAGTCTCAGAGTAAAAATCATTATGAAGAAGAGTTTTATCTAATTCAAAGTGTCTTTCAATGACACTAATTACATTTTCTGTAACAGCAGAAAATGTAGGAGAGGTTGGAGGAGAAGGTGCTTTCTTTTCCTGGCTTTGTTCATGTTGACGGCTAGTGTAGATGAGGTGTGGAACACTAGTAGCATAGTCAACAGAATGTATAGAGGAACTAGGTATATCTGAGGTAGAAAACCTAGGTTGACTCTTTACTGGTTGGAAATGGAGATTTATAACGGAAGGAATCTTTGAGAATTTTCTTTCTAATGAAGGAATACTTGAGCATGAATCTTTATCAGAGAATCTAGATGATGTAGATCTCCTAAATGATAATTTGACTTTACCATCAGAATACTGAGTTACATTTTGCAACTCTGTATTAGGCTCAAATTGTTTAGGAATCACTGGTGCAGTGGCTCCTTCAAGAATCCATTCGTCTGGAAGATTGACATCTTTCCATTGGATTAGTTTTGGAATAACAGTATTAGCTTTGGACAAGTCAGTCTGCGAGAGAAGAGTCTAATATCTTTTTGACTGGAATTTATGTTGCTTGTAAACGCAGAAATCATGGCTTTGTAAGAAATTTTATATATTAATGCAACTGGGACAGATCCCTCAATCATGTGATAATTATGGGTCTTGATTTGCAAAATCATGCTTTTTAGAATGTTCTTGTCTTTTAAAGAAATTGTTATGTTCGGGTAACAATTGAATGAAATGGGACCTTTACAAAGACTTGATTCTATACTACTTAGTAAAGAATCATCAAAAGAGATGAATCGACCATCTCTCAGAACTGCAAGGATGGAAGTATTAAGACCTTCTTTAGTAAGGGGCTTTATGCCGACTTGTATTAAGCTGATGTGATTAGAGTTTTATGCCGACTTATATATATATATAAAACTGGTGTCCGGTGGTGGGTTCATGCTGTTCTATTATGTTGTTCTTTATTTCTAATTAATTAGGCTAAACGCATATTTGTATAACCTATGTTGTAGTACTATAATGTTCCTGATTTTAAAATCATTAAGGGCCAGTTTGGGAGTACGGTTGAAATCCAATAAACAGTTTATTTCATAATTTTTTGATAAAAATAGTGTTTGGTAAATTTTGTAAAAGCAGATTATTTCATAATTTTCTCCATTTTGTCAACAGCTTTTAAAAGCAGGTAGGGCCTCGGATGGCAACCAAACCCAGATAATCCGGTCTGGGTTCAACCCACACCGAAACAATTTTAATGCAGCATCCGAATTGGTTTTTTAGAACCCGTATACTTTCGGGTCCGGATCCGATTTCAGGTGAACCTGCAAATTCGGAACCCGGATCCAGATATTGTTTATTTTAATATTAATTTTTTTAGAAATTAATAAATATAAATAAAAAAATCCTAGCTCTCTCTCTCATTCCATCATTCGTAATTCGTTCGTTCCTCTCGGTCTCGGGCTCTCGGCTCTCTCAAATCTCAATCGCTCTCGCTCATTCCTCTCTCGATCTCTCACTCTCTTCAACTCTACTGTAATTTCTCCTCTTAATCTCTCATCTGTTGAGTTCCTCTCTCAATCTCTCTCAAGTCTCACTCATTCCTCTCTCAATCTCTCTCACTCGTTTATCAATCAATCTCTCTCACTCTCTCTTTAAATCTCCTGTAATTTCTCTTCTTCAAATCAGATCCTTCGCGGTGTGGCTGTCGTCACCATCACGATGCAGCTATGTTTCTTTCATCACTCATCAGCATTAGCATCACTCGTCTCATCTCTCACTCTGTCGCAGCCAGCAAAAGGGGGTGGATTTCGCGGCTGTGTTCTGTGTTAAGCTGCCACTGTGAATATTTGTGAGTCTTGGCTTTTCTCTTTACAATTTATGCTCTATTACGTTTTGATTATTCACTCTTTGCAATTTAATTATATTGTCTTTACAATTTACCTGCTGTTATGCTCTGATTATACTCTCTTTGGAATTTAATTATATTGTCTTTGTAATTTATGTGTTGTTATGCTCTTATTATACTGTCTTCGTAATTTAATTAGATTGTGTTTGCAATTTATGTGTTGTTTTGCTCTGTTTATGACTTTGTGTCGTGTGAATGAGGACTTCATCTGGCTGCCACAACATAACAGAGTAGCCGTAAAAAATTAAAATAGAAATTATATGACACATACAATAAAAAATTGACTATGACATTACTTTGTAACTTTAATAGCTAAACTCTGTGATTTTTAATATCTATACTATGTTATGCTTCAACTTTATTATTTATAGTTTATTTATTTTTGAATTATTTTTTATTGTTGTTGTTAATAGAATAGAAATGGTGATACGATACGAAGGTCGTCAAGAGTATTAAAACCAAGCACTAGGTATGAAGGTTACACGTGAAGCATAATGGAATTATGCATGCAACATGCAAGAAGCATACCAAACGGTGCATGGAATTATGCATGCATCATGCAAGTAGCTAAAGGATAAGTCTGGAGCAAAAGGATAAGGCTGGAGCAATCTTCGTGAGATCATTGCCGACTTGGTGGAGAATCGTTATTGATTTATTTTATTCTGTTACTCGACTAGTTAGGATATTTAGTTAGTTGTTGAGTCAATGTTGTTATCTTAGCCTACAATCTCGGTTGTTTAGTTGAGTTGTTTTGTTGTATTTCTTTTACTATAATAAGCTCCAGTACTCATGAATAAAGGGAAGAGAATTATTCAACTTCAACTTGTGTGGTCGTTCTTACCCTAAACAGAACAACTATTATTAACGCTTTGACTGGGACCTTTATCAGTGGTATCAGAGCGAGGTTAACTATGACAACCAACAAAGAATGAATTGAGTACTTAGAAGGGGAGCACGGTAACTTACAAGACAGCATGAAACGCATGGAGTTAGGGGTCAACTACAAGCTGCACCACCTTGAGGAAACACTTAGCAAGTTGGCTGACGCCATTGAAGTTTCCAGGGGAACGCCAAGTCATAGTATCCATGATCAGACGGAATCGTCACGGCCACCTCGCGAAGAGGCTGAAAGAAGTCGCCAGCAATTCGTGTCTCGAGCAACCAAGCTGGATTGTCCGCGGTACTCAAGCGAGGATCCAACAGAATGGTACAACTGGATAATGCAATTCTTTGAATATCAAGAGGCAACAGATGAGCAGAAAGTATCACTAGTTTCTTTCTATCTTGAAAGGGAAGCCAATCAGTGGTGGCAATGGTTACGACGGGACGATCAAGAAGAAGGAAGGGTAGTTACGTGGGAAGTATTTGTGGAAGAATTATGGGCCCGTCTTGGTCCTACAGATTGTGAAGACTATGATGAGGCACTATCAATGGTGATACAGACGAGTTCACTTCGTGACTACCAAAAAGAATTCGAAAGTCTTGGGAATAGGGTGCAGGGCTGGACACAAAAGGCGTTAGTGTGAACTTTTATGAGGGGGGTTGAAACCGAAAATATCAGTAGGTATCCGGATGTTCAGGCTAAAAACATTAAAAGAAGAAATTAACTTAGCCTGTATGAAGGATGATCAATTATCACGATAGAGAAGGTTGTTGCGTTATCCATATAACAACCGTACAGCAGCATCATTATCAAACAACGCTCGTGCTCCATTACCCAGATCCATCAAAAAGCTATCATGGGACGAAATGCAACGCCGGCGAGCGCAGGGGCTTTGTTTTAATTGCAATAACAAATTCATGGTAGGACATAAGTGTCAAGGCCCATAACTATTACTTCTTGAGAGTGAAGTAACAAATAAAGACTTCACATGTGAAGAGGTACCTGATGAATTGCAGAAATGATTAGAACCAGCCAACCCAAAAATTACCTTATATGCACTGATAGGTTGGGCAGCCCCCCAAACTATGCGTGTAACAACTAAGGTAGGACTTTATGACATCATAGTGTTGATTGACAGTGGCTCAACTCACAATTTCATTAGCTCTCGGATGGCTAACATGTTGCGGCTACCAATTGTACCCACTACTGGATTTTCAGTACGGGTCATAAATGGGGAAACACTGACATGCACAGGAAAATTTGAAAGGTCCAGATTTTATTATAAGGTGTTCCTTTTACATTAACTCTTTATTCATTTCCTATTACATGATTGGATATGGTTTTGGGAATTCAATAGCTCAAGATGTTGGGTTCGGTGGTTTGCAATTGGAAACTCCTTACCATGGATTTCAATTGGGAGAACCAGAGACGACAGTTACAAGGGATGGACCCCAATTAATTCAGACGACTTCTTTAACCAAAATCACCAAAGAACTGAGACAGGGGCAATCAAGTTTTGCAACATACTTTCACATGAACATGGAGGAGTCCCCAAAGACGGCACCACCAAACATGCAGAAATTAGTAAAAGAATATGCTACTATATTTCAGGATCCAACTCAATTACCACCTTCACAATAGATTGACCACTGTATCACATTGAAGGAAAGAATCAAACCTGTCAACGCCAGGCCTTACCGCTACGCCAATTTTCAAAAGGCTGAGATTGAAAAGTAGGTACATGAGATGTTGAATTCAGGGCTAATCAGGCCTAGTTATAGTCCATTCTCTTCACCAGTATTATTAGTCAAGAAAAAAGACGAAAGCTGGAGGTTTGGCACCGATTACAGATCACTCAATGAAGTCACTATCAAGGATTGATTTCCAATCCCTACCGTGGAAGATATGCTGGACAAATTATATGGGGCAACTTATTTTACCAAACTAGATCTAAGGGCTGGATATCACCAGGTATGGGTAAATCCCTCCGACATTCATAAAACGACTTTCCGCACACACAATGGCCATTATGAATATCTAGTAATGCCATTTGGCTTGTACAACGCACCATCAACATTTCAAGCCATTATGAATTCTATTTTTCATCCCGACCTGCGGAAATTCATCCTTTTTTTTTATGATATACTAATCTATAGTCCTTCTTGGAGTTGTCATCTTGAGCATGTCAAATAGGCACTGGAAATTCTCCAGCAGCACCAATTTTTCATTAAAGCAAGTAAATGCAATTTTGGCCAACAAGAATTAGAATACTTAGGCCACATTGTTACTTGTCACAGGGTACAGGTGGATGGAAAGAAAATTGTTGCCATGATATAGTGGCCACAACCGAAGACTATTTCAGTGTTAAGAGGATTCCTTGGCTTAACCGGCTATTACTGCAAATTTGTGCAAGGATGTGGGTTGTTAGCACGACCCCTCACCAATCTTCTCAAAAAAGGATAGTTAGGATGGAACCAGGAAGCAGAGACAGTGTTTGACAATTTAAAGAAGGCCATAACGAGTACACCCACACTAGTTATGCCGGATTTCAACAACATTTTTATTATAGAGACAGATGCCTCTGGTGATGGCATAGGCGCAATGTTACAGCAACAAGGAAAACCTATTGCTTTTATGAGTCGGGCACTTGGGGTTGCAAAAAAATCATGGTCAACTTATGCAAAAGAGATGCTTGCAATCGTGGAAGCCATACGAGCATAGAGGTCATATTTGCTAGGACGTAAATTCATTATTCGAACAGATCAATGCAACCTTAAAGATTTTTTGGAGCAAAAAATTACCATACCCGAACAACAACAGTGGCTGGCCAAATTGATAGGATACGATTATGAGATACAGTATCGTCCGGGACGCGAGAATGCTGCTGCAGATGCTCTCTCCCGCCATCCAGATAGTCCCACTATTAACAATTTATTTGTGCAACAGGTATCAATCTGGGAGGAGATTAAAATAGCTGCTCATGAGGATGATTATATGAAGAGACTCAAGTTCATGGCTCAATCGCCAGATACAGGCCCATATTCCATACGCCATGGGCTAATATTTTTTAAAGGCAAAGTCGTAGTTCCTCTGAGGTTATGGGAGTCATTAATATTCGACGCTCACGACACTAAAATGGGTGGTCACTCTGGAGTCCTTCATACATACACACGTTTTGCGCAACAATTTTATTGGTCTTCAATGTTTCACACGGTGCAAAAGTATGTAAGCAAGTGTGAAGTCTGTCAAAAGACTAAAGCATCTACTTTAAAACCAACAGGACTCCTCCAACCACTACCCATACCTTGTCAAGTCTGGGATGATATTACTCTTGATTTCATTGAAGGATTGCCGCATTCGCAAGCAAAAGACACCATCATGGTTGTCATCAATAGACTTAGTAATTATGCCCATTTTATATCTTTGTCTCATCCATTTACGGCTAAGATGGTGGCAGAAAGATTTGTTAATGGCGTTGTCAAACTACACGGCATGCCAAAATCCATCATCAGTGACCGAGATCCAATCTTTATCAGTAAATTCTGGCAAGAGTTTTTTACCATGTCAGAGACGCAATTAAATATGAGTTCGACATATCACCCGTAAACTGACGGCTAGACGGAGGTAATTAACAGGTGCTTGGAACAGTATTTACGAAGCTTTGCTCACCAATGGCCACGCAAGTGGCATTTATTCTTATCATGGGCAGAATTCTGGTATAATCCTACTTATCACGTCTCGACGGGGATGACTCCTTTTTTAGCCTTGTATGGACAGCCTCCTCCTACTGTGCCACTGTATCTCGTCGGGTCATCTCTAGTGCATGACGTCGACTAAGCTTTAATATGCCGAGATGAGCTACTGCTTCAATCAAAGAAAAATCTAAAGGTTGCCGCTAATTGTATGAAACAAATGGCTGATAAAAAGAGGCGCGATGTTGAATTTCAGGAAGGTGACATGGTGTATTTGAAACTTCAGCCTTATCGCCAGTTAACTGTTTTTTGACGAGCTAATCAAAAGTTGACTAATAAGTTTTTTGAGCCATATAAAATTCTACACAAGTTCGGTAGCGTTGCCTATAAACTTCAACTACCACCGGAGTCGCAGGTTCATCAAGTATTCCATGTTTCATTGCTTAAAAAAGAAATTGGAGAATTCCCTACCCCTAGCATTGAGCTGCTGGTGATTGATGATGAAGGTGTACTCATACTTGAGCCTGATGTTATTATTGATACGCGTTGGCTCAAACGCGGTGATAGGTTTCACAAACAGAGTTTGGTGCGCTGGAAATGGTTACCACATGAGGAAGCAACATGGGAGGATACTACAATACTCAAGCAACAGTTTCCTCATTTGACCCTTGAGGACAAGGTCCACTTCGTAGAGGGGGTATTGATACGATATGAAGGTCGTCAAGAGTATCAAAGCCAAGCACTAGGTATGAAGGTTACACGTGAAGCATAATGGAATTATGCAAGCAACATGCAAGAAGCATACCAAATGGTGCATGGAATTATGCATGCAACATGCAAGTAGCTAAAGGATAAGTCTGGAGCAAAAGGATAAGGCTGGAGCAATCTTGGTGAGATCGCTGCCGACTTGGTGGAGAATCGTTATTGATTTATTTTATTCTATTACCCGACTAGTTAGGATATTTAGTTAGTTGTTGAGTCAAGGTTGTTATCTTAGCCTACAATCTCAGTTGTTTAGTTTCGTTAAGCTCCAGTACTCATGAATAAAGGGAAGAGAATTATTCAACTTCAACTTGTGTGGTCATTCTTACCCTAAAAAGAACAACTATGATTAACGCTTTGACTGGAACCTTTATCAAATGGTATCTCTAAAATATTTATAACTTTTACTGTTAAACATAGCATATAAATTGGAAGAAGTTGCTGGAATTAATTATGTCTTGACATAATTTTTGTAGAGTGAAAATTTGATATGGAAAATAAACAAAGAATTGACCTGGATGCCTCTGAAAAAAGTGATGAAAGTGTTCGTTTGAGAGTTAGGACAGAATCAGAAAATAATAATGATACAACTGTTGAATTAGAACCAAATTCAACAGCAGCAGTTCAAGGGAGTATTCGTGGTCGTGGCTGTAGGGATAATACTAATCTTGTTACTTCATAAAAACGAGGTGGTGGTGGTGGTAGAGTAGTCTCTGATGCTTGGAATCATTTCAAAAATGTTAAGTTGGGTGAGGAAGTTCTGGCGATTTGCAATTACTGTGGGTTAGTTATGCAAGGACATTATTCGAGGGGTACTAATCACTTAATAATTCATGCTAAACGTTGTCCTAGAAGGTCATTCAAGAATGTACAGCAAATGCACCTATCTTTTTCTTCTAAAGTTGATAGAACCACTTCACTTAGTAATTGTAGTTCTGAATCAAAATGGGATATGGCTACAGTAAAGCTTTTTGTGGCTAGAATGATTGTACTACATGAGCTCCCCTTGGCATTTGTTGAGTACGTTGGGTTTTATGACTTGTTGAAGCTACTCCAACCTTCTATTGAGATTATTAGTAGAAACACCGTCAAAGCTAAAATTTTAAAGCTTTATGATGTTGAAAAGAAGAAGACAATGGGTATTTTGGAAGCTTGTGAGAGTCGAATCGCAATTACTATAGATATGTGTGTTAGCCTATATGGCTATAACTATTGATTTTAATGATAACAAACCACATGTGTTAGTTAAATAAAGATTTATGAATTTTGCTTTTATAATAAGAAAATGATTTTATGGAATTAAAGTGTTTTGGACTAAAATGAAAATATTTTATAATCTTTGATATTGTTTTAAAATTTCAGATTTGGACCTATTTGAAAATATTTAAATATTTTGGGTCATTCTATAATTTCACATAGTTTGGGTGATATCATAATTTTATAAAGTTTTGGTATTGACAAAGCATTATTTAGAAATTCTGAAATTGGACCTATTTAAAAATTTTCATGACGTTTTGGGCCATAATATAATTTTATAAAGTTTTAGGGTTAAACTGTAATTTTAGAAAATAGTTTACTGTAGCAGTTACTGTAGCAAACGGCTATCCGAATTTTGGGCAGTAAGCTTCTGGAGCATAAACGGCTATCCGAATATTGTAAGCGGCATGCCGGATGTTCTAAAATTTAAATTTTTGCCTTAACGGTAACATAAAAGCGGCTAACCAGATTCCATAAACAGTAAGCCGGTTATCACTAAAATGTGCATAACGGCTAGTTTTTGAGTTCAAACTACATAAACTCAAATCCAATTCATTTTCAATCTCTCTTGCAAGAAAAATAAAAAAGCACACAACGTTCATTGAGCTCTCATTTCGCAAATCATAAAACCTTGAATCATCTTTTGTTCTTCAATTTGTATATCTACTCTTTAAGAGAGTTTTTATTGTAATCTTCAATTCCTCATCTTAATTGTGAGTGTTTGAGTGTGTGAGACACTTGAGTGAAGAGATTGAGAGATAATCTCTTTGTTGTAAAGGTTCATTGACACTTTGAAGTCAATTGTAAACATTTGAAGCCTTGGAAGGCTTGGATCACTTAGAGGCGTGGACGTAGGCGGAGATTGCCGAACCACGTAAAATTTCATGTGTTTATTTCTCTTATCTCTTACTCATTTGTTATTGTGCTTTTATTGAACTTATTGCTTTCAAATTTATTAAGGCGTTAGATTGGATTGTTGTGTGGTTTTGTTAGGATAATTTTTAAAATACCAATTCACCCCCCCTCTTGGGTTGCACACTTGTATTTCAATGTGGACTGCTAGTAACAAAAAAAAAGGAAACATGGTTATTACGACACATTACATTGATAGCTTATGGGTGTTGCGAAGTCTTATTATGAGGTAATATTCTTAAAACTTATTTTTTTTAAGCATAAATTAGTGTCATGTCTAATATTTTAATTATTTTTTTTCACATTGTTAGGTTTATATATGTGCCAGCTCCACATAGTGCTGAGGTAATGTGTAATGAGTTATATGGTTGTTTCATGGATTGGAATATATGTTAGCCTAAAGGGCTACACATATTGTAATTTTGATGATAACAAACATATGTATTAAGTGATTTAATAAATATTGTATTTCACATTTTCACTAGTTTTTTAAGGGTAATATTTATGCAAGTGAATCAAGTGAAATCAAGCTCAAGACACTCAACGGACAACGGCGAAATCAAGAATAAAGTTTAGAGCTCAACGGATAAATTAGTGTGATAAATTTTTGTAAAGCCGGTACAATTTAATTGATGCATGATTTAACATTTGAGAAGCTCAAGAGATTAATTTAATTAAATACTTTTCATAAACTAAAAGGTTTTATTTTTATAAAGTAAAGTATTTTGTGGATTTGAGTAATTTGGACTTAAATGCTAAGTTTTGAAATCTTTGATTTTAATAAGTATTATTATTAAATTTCAGAGTTGGACGTTTTTACAAACATTTGAAATGGTTTGGGCCATACTATAATTTATGAATATTTTAGACTAAAGTGAAAGATTTTGAGAACTTTGAAAAATATGGGTATTATGTTGAAAATGACCTTTTTGCAAAATAATAATATCTTTAATTTCAGAAAGTTTTGGAAAGACAACTATTCTTAGGAAATTCTGAAATTGGACCTATTTGCAAAGTTTTATGACATTTTGGGCTATAGTATTATTATAGAAAGTTTTGGGCCAAATGTGTAATTTTAGTGAACAGTATTACTGTAGCAAATCTCTTGATTGTAAAGGTTCATTGACACCTTGTAAGTCAATTGTAAGAACTTGAAGCCTTGGGAGGCTTGGATAGTGAAACCCTCGAACTTGGTTGGCTTGGAGGCGTGGACGTAGGCGGGGATTACCGAACCACGTAAAAATCCGTGTGTTTGTTTTTCTCTTCCCTTACTCTTTTATTTTTATGCTTGTTTGAATTTATTGTTTTCTATTTCATTAAGGCGTTAGATTGATTTATTGTGCGAATTGTATTGCATAATTTTTAAAAACTCAATTCACCCCCTCCCCCTCTTGGGTTGCGTTACTTGCATTTCAATATAGATAGAAAGCTGTCCACTGCAACTGCTGATAATTGTGCTGCAAATGATTCTATGATTGCCTTGTTGTTGGGCAAATTTTCTGCTAGTTCAATGATTATGGGTGACAAATTCTTTCAATATGTTGTTGTGCTCATATATTGAACTTGATAGTTAGAGATGGTTTGTCTGTGATACAAAATAGAGTTGCACACTTGTATTTCAATGTGGACTGCTAGTAACAAAAAAAAGGATACATGGTTATTGCGGCACATTACATTGATAGCTTATGGGTGTTGCGAAGTCGTATTATGAGGTAATATTCTTAAAACTTATTTTTTTTTTAAGCATAAATTAGTGTCATGTCTAATATTTTAATTATTTTTTTCACATTGTTAGGTTTATATATGTGCCAGCTCCACATAGTGCTGAGGTAATGTCTAATGAGTTATATGGTTGTTTGATGGATTGGAATATAGATAGAAAGTTGTCCACTGTAACTGCTGATAATTGTGCTGCAAATGATTCTATGATTGCCTTGTTGTGGGCAAATTTTTTGCTAGTTCAATGATTATGGGTGACAAATTCTTTCATATGCGTTGTTGTGCTCATATATTGAACTTGATAGTTAAAAGATGGTTTGTCTGTGATACAAAATAGAGTTGAGAAAATTAGAGATAATATTCATTATTGGACAGCAACACCAGCTAGAGTTGAAAAATTTGAGAATGCAAAAAAAAAAAATTAGGTTTTAAGGAAACCAAAAACTTGGTACTTGATTGTAAAACTATATGGAACTCCAGTTACTTGATGCTTAGTACTGTATTGTTCTATAAAGATGTATTTGATCGTTTAGATGAACATGAGAGAAATTATACATTTTTACCTAGTGAGTCAGAGTAGAATTTGTCAAAGCTTATGTGTGAGTATCTAAAAAGCTTTTATAAGTTGACAGAACTTTTTTCGGGGACACGATATCCGACATCTAATTTATTTTTTGACAAGATTTGTGAAATTAGATTGTCAATGAATGCATGGATGCAATCACCAATTGAGGGGATAAAAAATATGGCCACTAGGATGATTGCAAAGTATGAAAAGTATTGGGATGTTATTCATGAAGTTCTTGCAGTGGGGACTATGTTAGATCCTAGGCGTAAAATGTTACTAATTAACTTTTTATTTCCTAAAATATATGGGGAAAAAGCTAAATCCGAAATTGAAAGAGTGCATAAGTTATTTGTTGATTTAGTGCATGAGTATGAAGTAAAGCATCTATCAAATTCAAGTGGGGGGGTTAATGGTGCCAATTCTCAAGCCGCTTCAGGAGGGGTTTCTATTATGTTGGACTTAGATTTGGATGAAATTGCTTATGAGTGGGCATTATTTAGAAATGAAAACACATAGAATACTCATTCCAAATCAGAATTAGAGCTTTATCTTGAGGAGAGTACTTTGCCTTCAACTAGTCAATTTGACATTTTGTCATGGTGGAAGAATAATCAAGGCAAATATCTTATACTTGCAAAGATCGCAAGGGACTTTTTGGCCATTCTTGTATCAACAGTTGCTTCGGAGTCTGCTTTTAGCACTAGAGGTAGATATTTGAGCCCTCATCCCAGTAGACTTCACCCATCCATAGTGGAGGCATTGGTATGTACTCAAAATTGGTTTTGGCTTGAACAAAACCTAAAAAGTATGAAAAATTTATGTATTAGAATCAAATTATTTGTTGTATTGTTCTTATTATCAATTTATCACTAATTGGTTGTCTTGTTCATTGTGTTTATGATTTACATATTTTTTTGTAGATGGAATTCCAGAGGAAGCAATACTTTCTGCTGAGCATTTGATTGATGAAAGTTGGATGAGTGAGCAACAGTCAAATGAAGTGGATGATTGAGAGTTTAGTCTTTAGCAATAGTGGTTTGAAATTTGAACTTTAAATTGTAGAATTATGTTATGGATTTGTATTTGTGGATGTTTATTACTTTAAAATTTTGAATTTTAGATTCTATATTGTGTTGTATTTGTGTTAAGAACCTGGATAAGTTATATGTTTTGTATTTGAAATTTTGTTTATGGGTATGCATGCTCTATGAAATTGTGTGATGATGTTTTGATGTAAAGCTTCTGTTTTTATTTGTCTGGAGATCCTGTTGGACTTGAATTTTGATGTCATTTAGTGTTGTGCTTTTGAGTGTTGTTTGGTTTCCAAATTTCTTTGATATTTTTTATGGGTTATTTGGTTGGCTGTTTTGTTATCACCATTGTTGTGTTAAAAAGGGAATCAGGACAATTGGAAGCGGTGGATTATTTGCATTATTTGAAAAATTTTAGTGGTTCAATTTTATGGATATTTTGAGCTTTTTTGTTTAATACTTGTTGTAGTTAGGGGAGAAAATATTGAATTTTTGGCTTGTACAATTGCTTGGTTTATTTTGTTTTATTGTATGGTTCTGATACAAGCAGCATGGAAACATAGAGCGTCCTTTCTATCAGAAACATCAAAATCCGGAAACCCGAATTTTTTCAGGTTGAACCTGGACCGAACCGGACCCGGATGGAAAAAAATCGGGTTCAATGAGGGTCCGTTAATGAGAATTTAGTGTCCGGGTCCGTTAATGAGAATTTAGTGTCCGGGTCCGTTAATGAGAATTTAGTGTTCGGGTCTGAATCCGAAACGGCCAAACCCAGACCCGGAAATTGCCATCCCTAGGTAAGGGGTTGTTTTCACAAGTAGGTTATTGAATAAGTTATAACACATTTTTAAAATTCCTATTATAACCCTATATTTTAATAAAAAAACAATTGCATCTCACTTATGCATAAACCCTTATATATAAATCATCAGATATCATATTACCGCCATAACCATGTACGTTCTCTCTAGTTTTGATCTAGTAAATTCATATTATAATTTCATAACTATGGCTTTGAAAGTTTAATCTATATTACATATCTAAGGGAAAAAAAAGATATGTCTAAGCAATTTATTAAATATTCTTTAAAAATATAAAGTAATTAAAACTTATATCTATTTTGGTAATTATATAATAAAACAATACTTTCGTAATAAAATTGACCAAACGCATACACTATACTTTTCAAATTCACAGTAACCACAACAATACAATTTACAAAACACCAAATAACTTTTTTAATCAGCAGCTTATTTCATCTGAACAGTACAAACAACTTATTTCATTAGCCTCCGTAATCCCAAACTAACCCTAAATATGGTAGAGTTTTGTGGTTCATTGTGCCGCTTTCTCAAGAGTAAAGCACACCACTAAATTTTTACTGCTATTGAGGACTTCCAAACAATTGGTGTATGCGGGAACATTTTTAATTTTTTTCTAAATATTTGGAAATGATTTTGGTTTTCCACGGCAGCTCAGTCGTAATATTTATTAATTTAAAATTTTTTTTTTTGGGTGAAAAAAAAAGAATAAGATGATACATAAAATTGAGTTGTGTTAATGTTAAAATAAATATTAAAAAAAGTTATACTTGTTTCTTTTTTAGTATATAATCTTAAAAAATGTGTTTAACCGGTACAATAACAGGGAAAACAATTCGAAATAATTAAAATCAAAACATTATCATAACTAACTATTAACTATGTGAACAGTTAATTAAATTTTATGTCACTATTAATACTGTAATATAAATAAATTATAACATCATATAATGAGATTTGGATTGAGTGCTGAGGTGATTTTTTTAGTAATTTTTAAAAAAGATAAAATTAGTAATTATTAGATAAAAATATAAAACTCCTAAAATCATACATAAGTACCACACTCCCTTTGAGATACTTTACTGCTTTTCAGTTTCTACGCCGATTTCCACTTTTGATCTCTTATCTTCGCTGAGAATTTTAGCCTTTCATAATTTTCTTACCTTTATCCTTCATGTATAATATGGAAAGCCAAAATATAAAATCCATAAAGGAAAAGATACGAGGAGCTCTAACTTTTAGAATCAAATTGAAACGAAATAAAAATTTGATTTTTTGAGTGATCTGATTGTGCGATATTTTTTTCTTTTTATTTGACATATTATCAGAATGAATCTGCCATTAAACGTAATGAGTTAAAAAATAAAAGTAAATGAAATAAAGTAAAAAAAGAAAAGAAAGTAAAGTAAAGGTTATTTAAAGTATTAAAGTAAAGAAAAAAGTATTATAAGGTGGACTCTTTGTCTCTCTCAATGTGTGTTAGCATATGCTTATAGAACGAACTACCAACATCGAGGTGTTCTTGCTATTTTTCTTATGCAAAATGAAAGGCTTGATATGTTGCCAGAAACATATGACTGCTGAAATATAGCAAGCATGCCGCATTTCGAAAATTGTTTCTATTTTGTACAATGACCTGAACAGCTCTGTATCGATTAGATAAGTGAAAACTCAGATGGGATCGTAATTGTACAACTTCATTAGAGAGCATGCATTGTTCATCATAAGTGATGTTGTTATACTCTTGTACATTTTCAAAAAATCCACATCGTTAATTATTGCTGAATCTGAGACAACATGCACCTAA
Organism: Citrus x clementina; assembly: GCF_000493195.1. Lineage (NCBI taxonomy): Eukaryota > Viridiplantae > Streptophyta > Magnoliopsida > Sapindales > Rutaceae > Citrus > Citrus x clementina. Next base: position 36,357,784 of record NW_006262339.1, on the reverse strand, counting down.
CATCCTTACTGTTAGGTCTCTCCTTTGGATCATCCAAAGTGCAAAAGCAAGCAGTCTTCAAAACAAGAAGCATTTGCTCCTCATATCCATTGCCGAGGAGCTTCGAATCGATAACCCGCTTAGGATTCTCAGAAGTCATGACATTTCTCATCCATTTAACCAAACTCATCTCTTCTGTATGTTAGAAAAAATTCATCGGATGGGAGTTTTCCCATCACTAAACCAGCTAGCAACACCCCAAAGCTGTATATATCACACATGTAAGTAATTGACAGCGTCTGCTGATACTCTGGGGCTATGTATCCCGCCGTTCCCACCACGTCCGAAGTTGTGATATGTGTATGAGCGTCGGGGAAAACTTTTGCAAGACCAAACCCAGAAATCCTGGCTTTCATATCATGGTCTAGAAGTACCTTCGCTGGCTTGAGATCTGTATGGATTACTCCAGGGCTATGGTGCATATGCAGATACTCAAGTCCAGAAGCTATTTCATCGGATGGGAGTTTTCCCATCACTAAACCAGCTAGCAACACCCCAAAGCTGTATATATCACACATGTAAGTAATTGACAGCGTCTGCTGATACTCTGGGGCTATGTATCCCGCCGTTCCCACCACGTCCGAAGTTGTGATATGTGTATGAGCGTCGGGGAAAACTTTTGCAAGACCAAACCCAGAAATCCTGGCTTCCATATCATGGTCTAGAAGTACCTTCGCTGGCTTGAGATCTGTATGGATTACTCCAGGGCTATGGTGCATATGCAGATACTCAAGTCCAGAAGCTATTCCTCGCACAATCCTGTATCTAGCTAGCCAGTCTAGTTGTCTTCGTCCTCGTGAGACATCATTCAGAATGTCTTGTAAACTTCCATTCTTCATGAATTCGTAAACAAGCAAATGGCAGCCGGGCCTGGCCAGATGAGCCAGCAAAGGAAGAATATTCATGTGCCTAATTTGACCCAGGGTGACAATCTCTGACCGAATTTGCATCATTTCCTCGGTTAGTAGCTTACTATCTGCTTCAACCAACGCCGTGGCATCCATCGGAGGCTGAACAATCTTCCTAATAGCAATCATCTTTCCCTTGCGTCTTGGTAGTTCAGCTTTGTAAACATCTTATCCTCCCCACCTGATCCTATTTTCTCCAAAGAAGCGAGCGCATATTCATTTTCCAAGAAAGCTAAGTCATCAGCTTTCTTGAGGAGTGGACTGAAAACTGCTGGATTTCTACCTACACCTCTCACGGCCGACAAGATTAACTTAAAAAGAACAATCTCAACTTTAGCTTTTCTGGATTTTCCACGAGAAATTGCTATCAAATCTAATAGGTCTATCTGCGATGCAATATCTTGCAATCTAGCACTGACCTCTTTTATTTTGAACATCACATCATCATCCTGCAGCAACATCCTCCGGAAAGCTTCCGTTTGGAACTCATCCAACAAGTAATCAATGTCGCAAGCCAAGATCTGAAGTTTGCATAGCCACATCTTCACGAACTGATTAGTCGTCTGCTTTGCCATGGCATCATCTAGCACCTTGTTTGAGGGAAAAATAGGAAAGGTAATAGAGCGCCACGTGTCAGCCAATGGAATGATTTCAGCACAATCGGAGGTACCCTGCATAATCCGAGGTGCCCGGCACGACTTGAGGTACCCCATACAAATAGAGGTACCCCATACAAATAGGGGTACCCTGCGTAATAGGGGGTACCCCACGTAACTCGAGGTACCCGGCAAAGCGGATGTAAGAGAATCCACCGAAAATATCCGCCATGAGAAACGTCTCCGCCTCCTAAAAGATATTATTTGATTTTGTCAGAATTAGGAATCAAGAACGTCGTATCAAAAGGAGGGGACAGCCGCCTGCTACCTCTGCCAAAAGTGAAGGACACTGTCCCAAGGACAGTGGTCCCCAGCCGCCTACCCGACAGCTACTACAGAGGTACCCCGGACCACTCTCCAGCGCGCGCCACGTTTCTAAAAGATGAGATACGCCGCGAACATGCAGATAACGGCCCAAAAAATTATAAAGAGGTAAAAGGACGTTAGCCAAAAAGGGTATGCCACGTGGCAGCTGAGGTACTCCATATATAAAGGCGCCTAGGTTTCATTCTTCATCAAGCTCTCATTCACCAAAAAACACTCACACTCCACAAAATAGGTTTTCTTCAATCTTAAACCCTAATTTACAGAGGGCTAGCCAGCTCTCTTGACCATAAAAGCTTGAGTTTGCTAACTTGAGCGTCGGAGTGTGAACGCTGGGGTACCCCGGCTTCACCTCTAACCTCTATTTCACTGTTTTGCAGGCGTGAAGCTCATTTTGAAGGACACTTCTCTTGTTTCTGACCTTCCACCATTGTTACCACTCTCTCTCCCTTTCTCACCTCCCCCAAATCTTAGATACACCGCAGAGCACACAATAAACTAGTGAGGTACCCCATCTCCCCCAAAAATATAAATTTATTATTCTAGATTGGTTTGACTTTTCCTACCCCAAAATCAGTTGAAAACAATTGGCGCCGTCTGTGGGGAAACGCACAAAAAGCCTCCTCCACGGTTACCAAATTAGTTGTTGTGTGTACTCCAATACACGGCACCCGACGTACCTCCCGAAGGTTTAGTGGGGGATCCTACAAGGATGAGAGATGACAGCAGCAGTGAAGGTAGTGATCCCGCGAGAAGGGTAGCCCGCATCAGTAAGGGTAAGGGTGTCAAGCAATCGACGGGTGTTCGCCAAGAAGAAGAACCTATTTCGCACAAGCGTTTTGAGGATCTTGCCCACGCAATACTTAGGGCGGTCGGATCTCGGGCACCCGAAAGTTCACTTCCACCAGTGACACTAGAAGCTCCACCACCTCAAACGGACGACCAAGCTATGGTCAGAAGAGGGGTACCCGAGGCCAGCAAGCCAAAGCCTAGGCCATCGGGTACCCGTTCTAAGTTTCAAACCATGGGCTCCCGCGACGAGCCTTCCACCGCCTCTTGCAATTCCCGCAGTAGCCAGGGTACGAGGCGTGCAAGGCGTACCCACAAGGATCTCCGTGAGAAGTTAAACGCCAAAAGGGCTTCTCAAATGGTGGCGACATCATCGGGTACACCGAGGGTACCCCTCGAACTTGTGGAAAAGATGGAGAACCTGGAAGCCCAAGTGAAGCTCCTCTCCGAGAAGCAAAACATCACAGCTGCTCCAACGCCAATGACCTACCAATCGCCATTCACTATGGAGATTCGGACGGCAGCTCTCCCCGAGGCGTTCGCCATGCCTCAGATACCCCAATACTCGGGTACCACTGACCCCTCGGAGCATGCTGAGCTATACCGCGACCAAATGCTTATCAAGGGTGTAGATGAAAGCGCCATGTGTAGGATGTTTACACACACACTCACGGGCCCCGCAAAATCTTGGTTTCGCTCTTTGAAAGCGGGTAGCATATCTTCCTTACAATAATTGTTATCCGAATTTACTAAAGAGTTTTCCTACGCTTCCACTCAGGATAGGGTAGCCTCGAAACTTGCCTTTATCAAGCAATGGGAGGCCGAGCCTTTGGCTGAGTATGTTAGTCGTTTCCACCAAGAGGTGCTGCGAACCGGAGCATTTGGAAACCAATACACATTGACCCATTTTGAGAAAAATTTACGGTTGGGCAAGTTATGGCGTTCTTTTCAAAAGAAGCGCCCACTTTCATATGGGGAAGCCCATTCCCGGGCATTGCAGCAAGTGGAGATGGACGAAAAATGCCAATTGAAGCGCCAAGAAGATAAGGCCGATGTTACAAAGAACAAGGAGAAACCTAAGAGGGTGGAGGCCCCGATACCGCGGGTACCCCGAGCACGGAGCCCTCCACGGGCTGCCTTGCGGGGACGTGGGTATAACCCTCAGGGTACCTCAAGGGTACCCCAACCTCCAAGATCGCCACCACTGGATCAGCGAGAGCCACCACCAAGGCCTCGGTACGAATCTTACCACCCACTGAATCGATCCCCAGAGCAGATCTTCTACCATATTCGGGATAGCGGCCTCCTCCGTCCTCCTAAGCCAATGAAGAAGTACCCCAACATGAAGCGTAGCCTGAAGTATTGCGAGTTCCATGAGGACTTTGGTCACAGCACAGCCGAATGTTTTACCTTGCGAGAGGAAATTGAATCTTTAATTCTTAGCGGGTACCTCAAAGAATTTGTTGCTGGCATGAGAGAAGCTCGGAAATCCGCGGAGCAGGATAAGGGCAAGCGGGTAGCTGATGGCAGTCCTGAACGAGAGGTACCCCTTGGACATAAGAAAAGCGTGTATGTTCGGATGATCATGGGCGGACCGACTTTAGCGGGTCAATCTAGGAGGGCTATCAAAGGCTATGGTAGATCGTTGTCGATAACCACCAATATTAGCAGAGAAGTCAACCTTAATGAATGGGGTACACAAAAGGTACCCCACCATCCCCCGCCTATCCTTTTTACAGAAAAAGATGCGGAGGGCATCTCGTACCCCCACGACGATGCTTTCGTAATTACGTTGAAGGTTGCCACTGGTAAGGTAGCAAGAACTCTCGTAGATACCGGCAGCTCCGTTGACATCATTTTCAGAAGCGCCTTGGATTAACTACTGATTGAGTCGCCAAAGATCACCCCCTATACTACGCCTCTTATTGGGTTCGTAGGAGATATGGTTATGCCAAAAGACATCATCACGCTGCCCGTTACACTTGGTAAGGTACCTCACCGTGTTGTTCATATGATTGATTTTCTTATTGTAGATCACCCGGGTGCCTACAATATTATATTGGGTAGGCCATTCTTAGTAGCAACTAAAGCGGCGGTATCCATGCATTACCTCGCAATGAAAGTCCCGGCTGCCCAAGAAGTTCTTACCATTAAAGAGGATCAGCAATCGGCTCGTGGATGTTATTCCGTGGCCTCCAAAGTCACTTACCAAATAGCTTCCAATCCACCAATGAAGGGGTACCCCAGTGGCAGCCAGCCCACACCTTCCCCCTCAAAGCGAGCACTTGCTAGACGGCGGAGAGCAATACTCAAAAAATCTCCTCAGGTAGCCCACCCACGAAAACAGTTGGAGTCTTCACCAATGGGGGTAGAAGCAGTTACAGGGGATAGCTCGAGGGTACCCCACGGAGACCAAGTGGAGCCCAAATGTGAAGTTGAAGCACCTTTGGATCCCCGAATATTGAAAGATGAAAAGCGGGGTAACCCAGTTGAAGATCTTATTTCAGTCTCAATTTGCGCCACCGACCCAACAAAGACAGTGAAAGTAGGCTCCAACCTCTCGGAGGGACAAAGAGAGAAACTCATCACCTTCTTACGTGAGCACCACGATGTATTTGCTTGGTCCCACTCGGATATGCCGGGTATCCCACCTTCTCTCTCTTGTCACAAACTCAATGTCAGCCCGCATAATAAACCGGTCAAACAGAAGCGCCGCGCCTTCAATCAAGAGAGGTACGATGCGATTGAACAAGAGGTAGACCGCCTATTAGCCGCACGGTTTATTCGGGAAGCAGTGTACCCCGATTGGGTGTCCAACGTTGTTCTTGTCAAGAAATCAAACGGAAAGTGGCGCATGTGCGTGGACTTCACCGACTTAAACAAGTCCTGCCCCAAGGACAGCTTTCCGCTTCCCCGGGTGGACCAGCTGGTTGATGCAACAGCGGGACATGAGATGCTTAGTTTTATGGACGCCTTCTCCGGTTACAACCAAATTCCGATGTATGAACCCGATCAAGAGAAAACGGCCTTCATCACCAACCGTGGGTTATACTATTACAAGGTTATGTCGTTCGGTTTGAAGAATGCCGGGGCTACCTATCAGCGGCTAATGAATAAAATTTTCAAGGAACAAATCAGGCGCACCATGGAGGTGTACATAGACGACATGATCACCAAATCGGTGCATGCGGGGGAACACTTGGGGCACCTCAGAGATACCTTTACCGTTTTGAGAAGACATCAGATGCGGCTTAACCCTGAAAAATGTGCGTTCGGGGTCACCTCGGGAAAGTTTCTTGGGTTCATGGTACAACAGCGGGGGATTGAAGCCAATCCTGATAAAATTCGCGCGGTTCTCGACATGAAATCGCCAAGCACCATCAAGGAGGTTCAAAGCTTGGCGGGCCGGGTAGCTGCTCTGAGCTGCTTTATCTCCAAGGCTACCGACCGGTGTAAGCCTTTTTTCAAAGCTTTAAAGACCGGTAAGAAGCTCCAATGGACACCCGATTGCGAAGAGGCTTTCCAAGAACTGAAGGGGTACCTCGTGAATGCTCCACTACTTGCCAAACCTGAGGCGGGAGAGGTACTTTTGTTGTATCTCGCCGTATCTGAGCATGCCACCAGCTCTGTGTTACTCCGAGAAGATGATAATGGGGTACAACGACCTATTTACTACACTAGTAAGGCTATGGTTGATGCCGAAAAGAGGTACCCCACCTCTGAGAAGATTATTTTGGCATTGGTGGTCTCCGCGCGGAAGCTCAGACCATATTTTCAGGCTCACACCATTGCAGTCGTCACCAACCTTCCCCTCCGGCAAATCCTCCAAAAGCTAGACATGTCCGGAAGGCTTCTCCGATGGTCTCTCGAATTAAGCGAGTTCGACATCATCTTCAAGCCTCGTTCGGCGATTAAAGTATAGGCCATCGCTGATTTTATTGCGGAATTCGCCAGTGACTCAAGTGGTGAAGGTGATTTGAGATACCTGTTAGATACCCCACCCACCGATGAAGGGGAGCAGGTCTGGGAAATATATGTGGATGGATCCTCCAATTCACACGGAAGTGGCGCGGGAGTTATTATTATCGACCCGAACAAGGTGAAAATATGCTACGCTTTGCAATTTGGATTCAAGGCTTCAAACAACGAAGCTGAATACGAGGCCATCATAGCGGGGTTGAGGATGTCGAAGGCTTTGGGAGCGAAAAAGGTACACATCAAGAGCGACTCCCAGTTGGTGGTAAGCCAAATTACTGTACAATATCAAGCGAAAGAGGAAAAACATGAAGGGGTACCTTGGAAAAACCAGGGAGTTGATGTCCCACTTTTGTGAGGTTAAGGTGGAAAGGGTACCCCGACTGGAGAACAGCGAAGCCGACACCCTGGCGAAAATGGCATCCCTTGGGGTAGCCCAGTCATCTGGCCCCATCATAACAGAACACATACCCGCACCTAGTGTTGGTCTCCCAGAGCCATTGGAAGTCGGATCATTGTCCAACGAGGTGCTTTGGATGGAGCCTATCATAAGGTACCTCAAGGATGGAGACCTCCCCTCAGATAAAAGTGAAGCAAGAAGACTAAAGTATAAAGCCGCCCGGTATTGCCTGATCCAGGATACCCTATACAGAAGAGGGTTCAGTCTTCCTTATCTTAGATGCTTAGGAAGCGACGAGGCCGAGTATGTCATGAGGGAAATACATGAGGGGATTTGTGGCAACCATTATGGAGCACAATCACTGGCGCAAAAAGCTCTCCGTCAGGGGTACTACTGGCCAACCATGAGGGAGGACGCCAAGAATATGGTACGAAGGTGTGACAAATGCCAGAGGTTCGTCAGGGTACCCCACCTACCCCCAGAGAAGCTGGCAGTTATATCATCCCCTTGGCCCTTTGCTATATGGGGAGTGGACCTCATTGGCCCGTTACCTACTGGGAAGGGTCAAACAAAACATGCAATCGTGGCGGTAGATTATTTCACAAAATGGGCGGAAGCAGAGCCACTAACGAGCATCACAGAAAGGAAAACCACGGAGTTTATTTGGAAGAACCTCATTTGTAGATTTGGGATCCCCTATGCAATTGTCAGTGATAACGGCAAGCAATTCGATAATGAAAAATTTCAAAACTTTTGTTCGGAGTTGGGGATATCCAACCGATTTGCTACACTTGCCCATCCTCAATCTAATGGGCAAGTCGAAGCCGTTAACAAGATTATCAAAGGTATCCTGAAGAAGAAGTTAGAAGAAAGAAAGGGAGCATGGGTAGACGAGCTACCTGGGGTACTGTGGACGTACCGGACTACTCAAAACACCTCCACCAGGGAGACCCCATTTTCCCTCGCATTCGGTGTTGACGCAGTGATCCCAGCGGAAATTGGGGTACCCTCTCACAGGGTTGAATACTTTGATGAGGCCGAGAACACTTCTTTGGTTGCTTCAAACCTTGATTTGGTGGTTGAAAAAAGGGCTAGAGCAGAATTGAGGACAGCCATATATCAGCATCGCATTTCGGGTCTATATGAAAAAAGGGTACGCCCTCGATCCTTCAAGAAAGGAGACTTAGTCTTGAGAAGGGTAACTCAGAACATTAGGGTACCCTGTTAAGGCGCTCTTGGGGCAAATTGGGAAGGACCTTACCGCATCGACAAACCCGTTAGGACAGGTGCATACAGGCTACTCCACATGGATGGCACAATTGTGAGGCACCCCTGGAACGCTGCAATGCTACGGAAATATTACTAAAGGACAGTGTCTCAACCTTTAGTCTTTTGTTGTTATTTGCTTTCTTTAATGTTTTTGTGTGGTAGGCCAAATGGGGTACCCCAAATGCCCTATGATGGTCAGTTGCAACTTTAGAGTTGCTTTAATTTTCAAATGAAAAGGATAGGAGGTCTTGCGGCTCTCATTCTCCTCAGGGTAACAAAGCTAAGTCATGTATTGATCAACGCTTTCATTATCTATAAAGGCATTTTCTTTCTCAACAAATATGATGTGGGTTCTTTCTTTATTTTTCGCCACTTCGATCTTAGAATGCAGATTACATTCATTTATCGCCATTAATATACCCTCGCATCTGGTTATATGCAATTCTCGCCATATGCTTGTCAATTATGACTAACCAAACACAGGACCAGTCAGGGTACCTGATATGCCAAGATCGTGACGATCTATGTAAAGCCAAGATGGGCAACAGAGGGAACAACCCAGGGGTAGCCTTTCTGCGGAAGCATGACCAAGCTACCTAGACAAAGAGAGGGAGGGTCAAAGAGGACCCGAGGGTGAAGAAAACCGGCATACCCTAGCGGCACGAGGTTCGGCTTAGGTATGAGAACACCCACACCTCCGTCCTCGTACTTGAGCAAAGTAGGGGGTAAGCTATTCAAAAAAAAAATTCGGAGAGAACTTCGAAAGAATAAGAAAGTGATTGGTTGGACCAATTGCGCTTTCAAAATTTGATCGAGATGTCGCGATGATATTTTGATTACCTATTTGTGGGGAATTCGCCATAGTTTTCGAGAAAGACATGCACCAAAATTGTGGGGAATTCGCCTGATGTTGGATATTCGTTAAGGTACCAGGGGTACCCCATTTCAAAAAAAACAATGAGAGGTACCCTAGACATTTACAAGGTAACAGTTTAGCCAAGCATTCATTTGCAGAATAACAAGCATGCAAAATACAAGAAGACTCGATGGCATGATATCATAACAAAAGAGAAATCCCAATAATACAAAACATCCCGAGAAACCAAAAAGAAAGAAACAAGGTCCAAATAGCAAAATGTGGATAGGTCCGAAAAAAACAAGAGCACAGTGAGAAGGCTACACCGAGGGGGGAACACCATCCCCAACATCCGTCTCCAGAGGACGATCAGTAGAGGACTCTGAGGTACCCGGAATATGAGCAGCCGAAGCAGGGGCATCCGAGGCAGGCAACGGCTGAGGCTGATGGGGTACCCTAGGCGACCCAGAAGGGGTACCCGACCGTGCCTGGGAAGACTTCTTCCTCTCTGCAATCGTCTTCAGAATCGTAGCCTTGTTGACAAATTTCTGCACCCGGGGTACCTCCAAGTCCGGATCCACACTCCACACCTCCGTCATGATGAGTGAGAAGGCATCCTCCGCCATCGTCTTTTATCGGGATAGCAGATCCCCGTTGGTGACCCTCAACTCGTCACGATCCTTCTCCACCCGAGCTTTCTCTCCCGACAGGCCAGCAATGCGTTCTTGCAAAGTTTTAACTTCTCGGGCAAGCTGATCCTCACGAGATTGATGGCTTTGGAGCTCACTCCTTAACTTGTCGACCTCTGACTGGGCGGCAACAAGGGAGTCAAGGTCTGGAAGGCAGTGGCTAAGGAGGAAGGATGCCTGCGGGTCATAAAAGACATGTTAAACATATGTGTATGACAAAAGGATTAAATAAGTAAAAAGAAAATGATGAAGGGTACACCCGGGATACCCCGGGAAAGCCTACCTCTTGGGTGGCCCTAAGTGCTTGACCATAGCGCTGACTCAAACTCATCTTGTCTGTCTCTTCAGCGACCTCGGAGGTAACATTTTCGGCCGAGTAGTAGAAACAGCGAGCCAAGTGCGAAACCTCTTTGTTGGAAGTCGGGTCTAGGTCAACTTCGCGCAACTCCTCGGGAAAAGCGGAAACCAGCCCGAATTTTCTTTTCCTCGAGCGAGGGGTACCCTTTGACCCGCTGTGGGAGGTACCCTGAGATTTCCCCTTTGGTCTGGGAACTCGAGGTGGCCGGGAGCCTTTCTGGGGTATCGCCGAATCCTGAGATCCGGAAGCACCGCCTACTACAGCTTGGAAAAATGCGTCAAAAGCGTCACCGGTCGATTCCATAACTGCACCCAATGCACAAAAGTTATGTTAACCGGACCAGTACTAAGTGCTACAAAAGTAAAAATGAGAAATGACAAGCGGGGACGTAAAATAAAGAATATGGCGATAACGGGGTACCCCAGTTCCATAGATAATAATAGGGTACCCCTCGACACCCGAGTCATACATGAGTCACCCCCAGGAGCAGGTGTAGGACTTCGGTCAATCAGCCCCGCTCTCCATAATCTACTCTCCTCTAGTACATCACTACCCCTCTGTGCACCTCGAAGCCTATCCACAAACTTCTTCACTTCTCTCCCCACCTCCTGAACTGGGCATGATCCTTTAGCCCATGTCACACCTGCAAAAGCATAAAGAACCCAAGGTTAGCGAGACATTGAGGCAAAAGACTTCGATAAAGAACCATAAGTAAGGGAGATACTTACAGTCTACATTGAAGGAATGGGGAACCTCCACGGGGTCGCCCTTCTCACCTAGAGTCTCTGTCCCCCACTTACCCTCAGCGACAAACCATCCCTTTCGGTAACCCTTCTTCAAGGCGGGGTTCCCCTCAACGATGTGGCCATGATCACCCCAGGGGGAGAAGTAAGCAATGCCGGGACCCTTAGGCTTCTTGAATTGGTAAAGGCCCCTCAACTCCCGAACAGAAATGTCGCGCTTCACGACCTCCAACCATAACACATGTAAGCCCGTCAGTGTCCTCCACCCTGGAAGGGACAGTTGCCCAGAAGCTACCCCCAAATAACTAAACATTTTCATAAAGAATGGTTGGAGGGGCAGGCGGAGTCCTAGATCGAAGAGGTCGATATGGAGAGCAATCCCATTAGAATTTAGACACTCGGGTCGCTCATCTACATGGGGTACCCTAAGCTGGACAGACGGAGGAATATTATATTTGGCTCTAATTTGTTCTAAATCCCCCAAAGTAGCCCTCCTAATGCCTAGGGAGAAAGGGTTGCTAGATTTTGAAGGTGTGGCAGGGGGAGATTTAGGCGGCTGGTCCGAGGAGCGAGCTGGAACCTTAAGCTTGGTTGACTTACTCTTCTTTCGAGGATGGGGGGTAGGCCGTTTACTAAGGAAGCGTGGGCTGACACGAGGGGTACTCCTAGGAGGAGAGGGCTCAGAACGAGAATTGCAACTCCCAGAGGAACTAGGGGGGGACTGATCCCCCTCGCTGATGGAGATGTGGGAAGGAAAACCTGCAGGTGGGCTGTCAACCCTACTAGCCCCAACTGCGCGTCGCTTTCTTGGGGGTACCGTATGTTTCTTACCCATCTACTTTCCCCCAACAATACATCCACAAGTCACCAACAATACACCCAACAACACATCCAGTAAGCCACACGTTTCCCAAACAGCAACATGTCCATACCAAGCACCATCCACCACACATCAACCACCAAATGCAAACACCAACCAACAAAAAAAAAAAAACAAACAAACAAACACAACAAAAAACCAAAAATAAATTTTTCTCAGAGTATGCAAAATAGCGCCACTGTGAATGCGCCAAAGGAGGAGAAACGATGAGGGATACCTATGATTCGCCAACTCAGTAGATTGGGATTGAAAGTCGTGGTGAGACGAAGCTGTAGACAACAAGAAAACCGTGAGTAAAAATATGCAAATATAAAAATAAAAATAAACTTAAATATATGTACTTATTTATAAATAAGTAAATAAATAAAATGAAGAACGAAGAAGCTGCAGCAACCGGCGTCAGCTGTCATAGCTGCAACCACTGAGAGCCGACGCCGGAGATCACGAGAATGATGCCGGAAACCACCAAAGGAGGACGCCGGCCAAAAAAAAAAAAAGAGAGAAAACGAAGAACAGAGAAGACAACACGGAGGGGGGGGCTGCAGCCACCAAACCGACGCCGGCTGTCGCGGCTGCAAGCACCGAACCGACGCCGGCTGCCGCTGCTACAGGCACTGAACCGACTCCGGCTGCAACCACACCAAACCGACGCCGGAAATCACAGAGAAAAGCGCCGGTCGAAACAAAAAAAAAGCAAAAAAAAGAAGAGAAAAACCGAGAGGCTGCAGCCACCAAGAAGAACCGGCTGCCATGACTGCAGCCACACCAAACCGACGCCGGAAATCTCCAAGAAAAACGCCGGTCGAAACAAGAAAGAAAGAAGAAAATGAGAAAGAAGAGAGAGAAAGCGAGATAAAATGAAGAAACAAGGAAGGGGGAGGATTACCGCGCTACCGCCGGTTTGGATCTCGCCGTGAGCCGTCGGAAAATCGCGTTGAGCCGCTCAGATCTGGAACCGAAACCACAACTACAGCAGCTGAGTAAACACGCCGGAAAACACTCGAGAAGAACGTCGGCCGAGAGAAGAAAGAAGAAAGAAAGAAAAGGAAGAAGAAACGTGAGGAAGAAAAGGGAGAAAGAAAACGGGAAAGAAAGAAAACGGAAGAGGAATGAGATAAAAGAAAAAGAGTAAAGAGAAAATAAAGCCTAGGGAAGATGAACGAACGTAAAAAAAAAAATTTTTTACCTGTGATAATGTTGATGCAGTTAGGAGAGGAGACAAAATTATGGAAGAAAAAGGCTACTAGAAATAATCAATTTTTGGGAGTTCGTTTGGGGATTTTCAAAATAAATGAGAGAAGATTGACACACGTCAGGAGTTTTAAATTCAACCTGACAGAGCACACTGCCCAATAGAGGAGTTCAGGGATGTTGCGTGAGATTGGTATTTTCAAAATTCAAATTGCATGTCAGACGGCTGCCACTTCCCAAGAAAAAGGAGAGAGACCTATGAAGACAACTGTTCGTTCTCATCGTCAAAAAAAAAAAAAAAAGCGGGAAAAGGAAAAGACAAAGAGAAGATTTTTTGTCTGAAGTACACAAAGTTTAGTCAAGGGAAGAAGCTAAGCAAGGTACCCTCCGGTCTAGCCGCGTCGCCACGTGTCACTCATACAATGAGTTTCTTTTGCCTCCAATACTTCTCGCCAAAAAGAAACTAGGGGGATGTTGTTTGAGGGAAAAATAGGAAAGGTAATAGAGCGCCACTTGTCAGCCAATGGAATGATTTCAGCACAATCGGAGGTACCCTGCATAATCCGAGGTGCCCGGCACGACTTGAGGTACCCCATACAAATAGAGGTACCCCATACAAATAGGGGTACCCTGCGTAATAGGGGGTACCCCACGTAACTCGAGGTACCCGGCAAAGCGGATGTAAGAGAATCCACCGAAAATATCCGCCATGAGAAACGTCTCCGCCTCCTAAAAGATATTATTTGATTTTGTCAGAATTAGGAATCAAGAACGTCGTATCAAAAGGGGGGGACAACCGCCTGCTACCTCTGCCAAAAGTGAAGGACACTGTCCCAAGGACAGTGGTCCCCAGCCGCCTACCCGACAGCTACTACAGAGGTACCCCGGACCACTCTCCAGCGCGCGCCATATTTCCAAAAGATGAGATACGCTGCAAACATGCAGATAACGGCCCAAAAAATTATAAAGAGATAAAATGACGTTAGCCAAAAAGGGTATGCCACGTGGCAGCTGAGGTACTCCATATATAAAGGCGCCTAGGTTTCATTCTCCATCAGGCTCTCATTCACTCAAAAACACTCACACTCCACAAAATAGGTTTTCTTCAATCTTAAACCCTAATTTACAGAGGGCTAGCCAGCTCTCTTGACCATAAAAGCTTGAGTTTGCTAACTTGAGCGTCGGAGTGTGAACGCCGGGGTACCCCGGCTTCACCTCTAACCTCTATTTCATTGTTTTGCAGGCGTGAAGCTCATTTTGAAGGACACCTCTCTTGTTTCTGACCTTCCACTATTGTTACCACTCTCTCTCCCTTTCTCACCTCCCCCAAATCTTAGATACACCGCAGAGCACACAATAAACTAGTGAGGTACCCCATCTCCCCCAAAAATATAAATTTATTGTTCTAAATTGGTTTGACTTTTCCTACCCCAAAATCAGTTCAAAACACACCTCATTAATCTTCAGCAACATCTTCTTCCACCCAATCAGGTCGGCCTGGATCTGCTCTTCGCGCGCAAACTGCTGAAGCCAATCTTGAGTCAACGCTTTTAGTAGCGTCTCGATAGTTCCCGTGAGTAAGTTAGAGACCGTTTGTTTTTGGCTTTCCGAAACGATCGAAAGGAATTATCGAGAGTGAACTTTGGCATCTTTTTTCTCTGTCGAAGGTGCGGTGGCTTCTTATTTCTGATTCAAAGGGAAAATGGAGAACTTTAATTAGTAATTGTGTAGAGTAGTGAGCAGCAGCTAGTAAAAGAAAAGAAGATTGATTGACTGATTTAGGTGTGAGCGTACGACGGCTTGCTTGTCTGGGGTCAGGACCGTCCACCACCTAAAGACAACTGGAGAAATATTTGTGTTGGTCAATCTCCTTATTAGGATGGTAAGCCAGCCATTCACATTGTGTCATTTAGTAAGTGAGTCTCACTGTAAATTCAAGCAAATCTTATAATAACACTTATTTATTGTATTAACTAAGTGATTGGTCCAACCATCTCACCTAGACAAGAATTGCCTACACGAGTTTCTTTCATGTAAACTGAGATCGTGCGAACAAATATCCACTAGGAAAAGAAAGGAATAAAGTTATCATGTAGGATCAACACGATTTTGTCGTATTGTCTTATTTACTTATTTTTTTAAGTTTACTTCTCTGTTGCTTCACTGTACTTCAAGCCTTATTCTCTTACCATTTATCTTTGTTGTCGCTTGTTGGGTTTGCCGTAATACTGCTGCAATGGGTTTTGGGTAATGGGCTCTAAAGTGGGCCGGATAGCTTAAATGAATCCTTTAGGGGAGGTTAGTCCCACTCCCGGTCTCCCTTCAATATACTTTTCTGCTTTTCGATTTCTAGCCTCCAATTCCTCTCTTGATGTCACTTGCCCTTTCCACGTCACAATATGTGTTAGAATATGCTTATCGAATTGAGTTGCTTTTGCTATACATGGAAAATAAACAAAATGCTTACGTTTTGCAGTTGACCATCCTTTGTTGAGTTGTAAGGATGTGTTTTCAGAAATTAACATGACCATTGTATGTTGAAATAGAAAATATGCCACATTTCAGAAATAGTTTCTAGTTTCTAAACAATGTCGTGAACCACATAATTGTACAAACTTAAAAAGTAAACTCAAGATGGGGATCATAATAATTGTACCGCTCAATCAGAGAGCACACATTGTTCCTCACAAGTAACGCCCCAACAATCTATTCTTGGTAATATATTGTTCACTTTCACTTTGGACTGAGCAAATGCCACTTTGTCCACTTCCGTTCTTCATGAATTCGTATACAAATAAAAGGCAGAACGTTCAAGACCTTGAGTCAGGCCTGGTTATATGAGCCTGCAAAGGATGAATATTCCTGTGCCTAATTTGACCCGCAGTTTTAATCTCAGACTGAATTTGCATCATTATCATGTTCAGTAGCTTACCATCTTCTTCAATCTACTCTGCCGCATCCTTCGGCGGCATAACAATCTTCTCAATAGCAATCATCTTTCCATTGCTTCATGGTATCTTGGCTTTGTAAACTTCTGATAGACAGCAAACGCATGAGCCACGAAGAATGCATGAGCCACGAAGATCTGGAAGAATGCCAAAGCCAAATCCTAAGTTTGCTACGTGAGGGCATGAGTCCCATGCAAGCCATGCATGAAACATGCATGTGCTGAGATCGTGAAGATACGTGCTGAAGCTGGAGCCGTGATCTAGGAATACGCTTATCAACGATTGTGCAGCGAGTAAGGAGGGAAGCTAAGACATGGAAGTTGTTTTCGATTATCTTTCGGTTTTGAATTCTTAGCTAAGTTGTTATACTCGTTTATTTAGCCATAATTGTAGGATGGAAACCAAAGTCTTGTTATTATAAATAAGCTCCAGAATATGAATAAAAGTAGGGAGAATTCTAAACAACAATTATTTGGTCCTTTCTCGCCATAAGCAGAAAAATATCCCTTGTGTTACGCGTGATCATTGGCTGTCTCTGATTGGGACCTAACAACTTCTCACCCCAACCTGATGCTATTTTTTCCAAAGAAGCAAGACAGTAAGCTACTGAACATGATAAGCTTCCGGTGGACAGTGGTGGTCCTATGACATACTGTAATAGTTCTCAAAATCATATGACACCAGTGTCCAGTTGGGAAATCACACCCGTCACATATGTCGATGATTCACCTAATAATTGCTCTGTCTCTTCCCTGTTTTTCTGTTCCCAAAAATTTTCATGCAACCTTCTCAAACTGTCAAGCTGCTCAGAAACTTGCCTCATTGTTGGCCTTTCGGTGCTACTAGTTCTTAAGCATTTACTGGCAAGCTTAGCAACAATTTCTATCTCCTCCATTTCATTTTCATCAGCAACCTGAAAGTTAAGAATCTGACGCAAACTATTATTTTCAATCGGATATGGAAAATATGGAACCATCCTAGTCGTTTCATTGGATGCCAATGCCACGTAAGAGCGAGGGTGCTTGCCGGTTAACAATTCCACAAGGACAACCCCAAAGCTATACACATCACTCTTCTCTGTCAATTCACCTGTCATTAGTTGGCTGCTAATTAGCTTAATTGTTAAAAAAAAATTTGGATGGCAGAAAAGATCTAAGGTTCATATATTGTCTACATAGAGGAAAAAAATTGGACACGCCATGAGGCTATCAATGAAAAAGACAAATTTCGTGGGAAGAAAAAGAATTACCTGTCCAAAAAAGGTACTCTGGATCTAACCAACCAACGGTCTCGATTTCCTTCGTTGTCGTCGCAGTTTGATCATGTGACGAAATCAACACTGAAGACGCAAAATCAGCCACTTTTGCCGTATAATTGTCGTCCAAGAGTATGTTGGCGGACTTTACGTCTCCGTGAATGATGGGAGGGCTTCCTAAAGAATGCAAATAGTCAAGAGCTGAAGCAGTTTCGGCCGCGATCCTCAGACAAGTTTTCCAAGTTTTTAAAACTTGTGAACTCTCATAACGGACATGTTGAAACAGAGTTCCGTTGGGAACAAATTCATAAACCAGTTGAGGCACTTTTGGTTTCCAGACATACCCCTAATATATTGACCACATTCTTATGGTTTATTTGTGAAATAATTCTCATTTTGTGCTGAAATACCTCATTTATCAGAATCTTATCTACCATTTTGAGCTTCTTCACTGCAACCACAGCATTGTCAGGCAAGACACCTTTGTAAACAGAGCCAAAACCACCTTCACCAAGAAGGTGACTTTTATCATAATTTTTTGTGGCTTTTACCAGCTCTGACTTGGTAAAAAGTTTGAATTGCGCATGCGAGAAATCTAAGCCTGGATTACTATAGATTGCAGCGCCAGGATCTCTACCTCCTGCTAGTTTTGGCAAGATAAATCTACGGACATTTAAAGACTTTCCACCTGATTTTTTTCCCAAATCTAGTAGTTCTATCTGCGATGCAATATCTTGCAATCTAGCGTTGACCTCCTTTACTTTTGACATGGCCATAGAAGCATCGGACTTATCCACGGCATCAGCAACATCTTCTTGCAGTAACATCCTCTGAAAAGCTTCCGTTTGAAACTCATCCAACAAGTAATCAACATCGCAAGCCAAGTCGCGAAGGTTGCCGAGCCACTTCTTCACTGACTCCTCCTTCATCTGTTTCTCCACCGCATCAGCTAGCACCTCATTTATCTTCAACAACATCTTCTTCCACCCAATCAGATCGGCCTGGATCTGCTCTCCGCGTGCAAACTGCGCCAGCCAATCTTTTGTCAACTTTTTTAGTATCGTCTCGATAGATTCAGAGTGGAAGTTAGTGACAGTCTCTCTTCGGCTGCCGAAACGAAAGGAATTATCGAGAGTGAACTTTGGCATATTTTCCAATGTTGATCGGTCCCGGGGGCTTCTTGCTTCTAATTCAAATGGAAAATATGGAGGGCATTAACAAGTAATTGTGCAAATTAAGCAACGGTTGTTACTTAACAAAGAGAAGAAGATTCATTGACTTAGGTGCGGGTATGTGACGCAACCGTGCGCACAAAAGTCTACAAGTGAAAGAGAGGAATAAGTCATCATCTGGGAAATGGTTCTTTGCCTCTATTTTTTCTTTTAAAAAATAATTCGTTAGTTCAGCCAATCATTGGTGGGACTCTGATTTCACTAACTCGGTTTGGGTTCAAGCAAAAATCTATTTGACATTACATTCACATTCAATAAAGGCATTCTGGAAATTTCATTTTTTAGAATCATCGGATCTACAGAAATTTTCTTAAGAAATCCTCAGGCTTTTGAGAGATTGCATTGTGGGGGTAGCAGGTACATATATGAACTTATTACAATCATGACTTACTTCATCAACACGACACAGGATTTTGAGTTAATTTGTTCAAAACCGAGTTAGTGAAAATTGGCAATGGGACAATGAAGCTGTGTCGACTCTTTTTCACAACCCCTTGTACAAAGAAACTTCGTTGTCTGCTATAATTTTCAATATACTGATCTTGTTGAAGATCTGGAGAGCAGATACCCTTGACGCAGATGGAAGGCAATATTGAAACAAGATTATTTCAATAGTCAGTGGGCATCTATCTCTGTTATTGCAGCCGTTGTTCTCCTTCTAATCTCTTTAGTACAAACAGATTGCTCTGCCTCTTCAATGTTATGTGGTTCTCTGTTTCTGTTTTTTTTTTTTTTTCCTTTTTTTTGTGAGCAAACTCAACGGTCCGAGTTAAAATAAAAATATGACACCTAGTCAGGGACGTAGGGCGGCTTACCCCTTATGAGATCCATGACGCTGCAAAAATGCAAACCTAGAGCTAGAAAATTAAACAAACATGAATGCAACAATGTAGAAAAGACCAAAACTAACAGAAACGGTATATTTACGTCTTACGTTGTATATGATCCTGATAAAAAATCATATAACATGGTGGAGTTTTATGGTTCATTGTGTGGCTTTCTCAGAGTCAAGAAACCTACTCTGCATTTTTAATGCCGTCATGGACTTTCAAACGATAAGGGGAACCTGAGGTGGGTGGTATCCTCCCTTACTAAAGGAAGGTGCTCAGCTCTCTAGTATGCGAAAGAGAGCAACTTTTTTCTTTTAAATATCTAGAAAACTTCGATTTTCTTGAGCCTAATTGTTGAGGCTGTGCCATAACATATTTCATCCGAACAGAGTGCCTCTACACCTTTACTTCTAAGGGGGAAAAAAAAAAACATGCGAACATTTGATTTCATACTTGTGCTCAGATTTGCTTTTCTTATTCAATGAATGGGCTTTTTGTCTGAAAAAAACAAAATGGGGGAAAAAATGCAACCAAAGGATTGAAATAGGAAATATACCACATTTCAGAAATAGTTTCTAGTTTGTTCAACTACAATTTCATGAACAACATTATAAATCATTTAAAGTATAAACTCAGAAGGGTCATAATAATTATACGACTTAATTGGAGAGCAATCAATGTTCATCACAAATAACGTTATAATTCTTGCACATTTAAAAACATCCGTATGTCCGGTAATTAGTGCTGCATCTGAGGCAACATGCACCTAACATCCGTGCTGTTAGGTCTCTCCTCTGGGTCATCCGGAGTGCAAAAGTAAGCGATCTTCAAAACAAGAAGCATCTGTTCACGGTTTCAAAAGTCACACAAAACGTGTTAGAATATGATTATCGAATTGAGTTGTTCTTGCTATACATTTTTTTAATGAAAATAAATAAATAAATAAATAAAAGGCTTAGGTTTTGCAATTGACCATCCTTTGTTGAGTTGTAGGGATGTGCTGCCATAAAATTAACATGACTATTATCAGTTGAAATAAAAAATATGCCACATTTCAGGAATAGTTTTTAGTTTGTAAACAATGTCGTGAGCCTCATAATTGTACAACTTAAAAAGTAAACTCAAGAAGGGGATCATGATAAATGTGCGACTCAATCAGAGAGAATGCATTGTTCATCACAAGTAACGTCCCAACAACCTAGATTTGGCAGGATATTGTCCACTTTGGACAGAGGAAATGGCATTTTAGCCACTTCCGTTCTTTATGAATTCGTATACAAGTAGATGGCAGTCAGGCCTGGTTATATGAGCCTGCAAAAGATGGTTCCTGTTCTCCAAGTTTAATCTCAGACTGAATTTGCATCATTTTCATGTTCAGTGACTTACCATCTTCTATCAACTCTGCGGTATCCTTCGGGGGCAGAACAATCTTCTTAATTGCAATCATCTTTCCATTGCTTCATGGTAGCTCGGCTTTGCAAACTTCTCACACCCACCTGATGCTATTTTCCCCAAAGAAGCAAGACAGTAAGATACTGAACATGATAAGCTTCTGGTGGAAAGCACTGGTCCTATCACGTACAGTAATAGTTCTGAAAATCAAATGTCCAGTTAGGCAATCACATCCGTTGCATAACTATAAGAAAAATAGTCTTTTTCGACCAACATTATTAATTATTAATTGTAGGAAAAATTTAGTCGAAGATATGCTTATTTTCGATTGTGAAAATTAGTTCTTCGCTAATATCCCATATTTTCGATACGGACAAATTGTAAAAAAAAACTTAATAATTAATCGACAATACTTATTTTTTTTAGGAAATCAACAGCGCCAATACCATTTTCAATGATAAGAAGTTATCATCGAAAATGTGACAATATTTTCTATACCTTTGTTAAATTTTTAGAAATATATGATTATTTATGACTATATTGTTTCGCATTTGTTAATAGAAGTTTAATTTCGACCAATTATGAAATTGGCTAAAAATAACTAGTGAAATTTTGAAATGTTTGATAGTAGGCATTGGTGCCACTGTAATTTACAATAACAAGATTCAACAATCGAAAATGCCGTATCTTATTATTATTCTTATTATTTTTAACCAAGTATCAAGTTAGTCACAAGTGAGTATTATAACTCAATAGGTAGTAGAATTTGAGCTATGAACATTTTCAACTTACCAAACTTATGATACAAATAAATTACTATTTTTGATAACTATTAACCATTGTCAAAATTAATATTTACCACTATGCCAGATAATTGATCGAAGATAGTATGAAATTGTTCAAGAGGAAAGATTGGGCCAATATTATTATTTAATTAGTATTAAATATTAAAAAAAGTTCAAATGTATTTTATTGGACTTGTACTCTTGATTTGTTGCTTTCACTGCCAAACATTAACCAATTAGACTATAATTAGGAGATATAATAGTAATAAAAATATAAAGTATATATTTTTATATGTACTATATGTGATTTGTATGTCTCCCATTTATTTAAAAATAATGATAGCATGAGCATAAGGAGCCAGTTGCATTAAATAGATCTTTGTTCCTTTTCCTATAAATTCACCTTATATTTGTTGAAGTAATTAACTTAATTACTACTAGAATTTTCATGATCATAGTATAATTAAGTAGCCACTAAGACGTATATGATGTAGTTATTACTATTTTACTTATATTAGTTTTATCACTCCATTAGCTTTTATATAATGTTTAATTTGTCCATTTTACTTTGAATATAAAGTAAATATTGGAATAAAAATTTGAAGTTAATGTTACCAATGAGAGTAAAAGAAATGTCCAAACTATTATCTTGGGCCGTTGGATATCTGTTGTTGTACAGTACTATAGATGTGAGATATATGCATACGCATATATAAAATTTAGATTTTAGTATATAGTCTCAATGCAAATAAGTTTGATTAATAAGATAAGTTAACATGACATTTGTAATCTTGTTTCATGTTGTTAATATCCATGTTCAACATTTTACATTAAATATTAGACATATAAATATTATATATAATGTGAGATAACTCACATTATGGCTCAAATTCAATTGCTTTAAAGTAATATTTTATGCTTATTTAGCACATAATTACTCTATTACATTTGTAATCTCATTCAATCATCCAAATAAACTTTAAAAAGCATTAATTATCAGTAGTATTGATTGTTATTACTGAATCAGTTTTGAAACTAATTATCATATTACTTAGATTTTATAGAAAAGTATTCTAAGAAATAATATCATATGATTGATAACTATCGTCGAATCAATTTAATTTTAAATAATAAAATTATGATAGTGTAATATCCAATAATAATTTTTATTAGATTTCACAAATGGATCATGTTTTTTTATAATTAATATTTAAAAGATATTATTAAAGAAAGTAGTCTAGAATGATCATGCAATTAATTCCACCATATAATGATAATTATTTTAAGATGATCATACAAATAACTGCACCGTATAATAAGAATTATTGCAAGAATTTATTTATACATTATAACATAAATAACATCTTTTTTTTTGTTAACTTATTAAATTTTAGTGATATTTTCTTTACAGTTCTAAAAAAAAATTTATTTGTCTAGTAGTTATTTATTTTTATCCAATCTAATCTGGTACTTTTTTTCCGAATATTTATCTCATCTAATAGTTTAAAAGATGTACTGTCATCCATCTTGTTAATCTTTATTAGCTAAATTCCAGTTCTTATCATCATAAAACTAGCTTACTAGGCTAAATTATATTATTTAATAATTAAATAGAATTACAATTTGCGCTATACCCCACGTTCTTCATTCTCTCTTTAACCCATATTCTCACGCCACCAAGTCCATAATCATAGCAGAATTCATATTCTCGTCTTGTTGAAATTATTAATAAAAGACTGTTACAAAAGATTTTAGTAGACTTTTTTCTTTAATTTTA
The DNA here is from genome assembly GCF_000493195.1 of Citrus x clementina. Lineage (NCBI taxonomy): Eukaryota > Viridiplantae > Streptophyta > Magnoliopsida > Sapindales > Rutaceae > Citrus > Citrus x clementina. The sequence goes on along the minus strand of NW_006262339.1, from coordinate 36,334,488 downwards.
CAACTCTTATTGATAGATCTTTGTTGGCCAAACGTACTTAAAATGGCTTTTGGCCGTTGATGTCTTATTTTCAATAATAATTGATCAAATAAAGAGTAAATAATTATTGATGACAACGATATATGGTCATAACAAAAAACACTAATTTGAATGGATAAAAGTTCATTTAGTTCCTATATTTTAATATTAGTATCCGTTTAGTCCTTGTATTTTTAAAAATACCTCGAAACATCCCTGCTGTTAAAGTATTGATACCCGTACCGTTACTTTTTATTTCTTTTGGCTTACTTTTACAATATTACCCTTTTATTATAATTTTTTTGTTTGGACATTAATAAAAAGAAAATAATTAAATTACCAATTTTACCCTAGAAAATAAAAAAATTATATTAATTTTTTTTGCAAGCACCATTTGCACCTTGGTAGTTTGCATACAATTTTTGACAATTAAAAATTAATATATATATATATATATTTTATTTTTTAGGGTTAAATTGATAATTTAATTATTTTCTTTTTATTAATGTCCAAACAAAAAAATTATTATAAAAGGGTAATATTGTGAAAGTAAGCCAAAAGAAATAAAAGTAATAATTTAATTTTTTTACAATTAAAAATTAATATAATTTTTTAGGGTTAAATTGGTAATTTAATTATTTTTTATTAATTTCCAAATAAAAAATTATTATAAAAGGGTAATATTGTAAAAGTAAGCCAAAAGAAATAAAAAGTAACGGTAGGGGTATCAATACTTTAACGGTATGGATGTTTCGAGACATTTTTAAAAATATAGGGACTAAATGGATACTAATCTTAAAATATAAGGACTAAATGAGCTTTTACCCAATTTGAATAATAGATTCATTATTTTCGACCATCAAATTTGTTGATTACCAATTTTGTTGTCATTTTATGCTCATAATTCCATTTTCGATTATAATTATTGGTTGAAATCAATTATTTTTTTATTAAAAATTAATATATATTCAACTGGGCTAAGAGATTGAAAATAGAAGTTTGAAATTTGATAATTTTATTTGTGATTAATTTTTTTTTTATAATGACATATACAGCTTGATAGCCAGTTAGAAAAAGAGTATTTCTACCCCCAAACATTAACGACAGCCTTCGGTGGCCCCATGCCATCAAATATACCAATTTTCAACGGCATGACACTTATTTCAACGGCTTTTGGCCAGCATAAAAAATTAATTTTCTTGTAGTTATGATTCACCTAACAAATGCTCTGCCTCTTCTCGGTTCTTCTGTGCCCATTAATTTTCATGCGAAATTTTCAACCTGTCAAGCTCCTCCGAAACTTGCTTCATTGTTGGCCTTCTTCTGCCGCTAAGGCTTAAGCATTTGCTTGCAAGCTCAGCGACGGTTTCTATCTCCTCCATTTCACTTTCATCAGCAACTTGAAAGTTTAGAATCTGACGCAAACTATTATTTTCAATCGAATATAGAAAATATTGAACCATGCTGATCCCTTCATTGGATGCCAGTGCCATGCCGGAGACAGGCTTCAAGCCGGTTAACAATTCCGCAAGGACAACCCCAAAGCTATACAGATCACTCTTCTCTGTCAATTTACCTGTCATTATTTGAGCGCTTATTATCTTAACTAGTAAAAAATTTTGGGATGGCACAAAGGATCTGCGGTTCAAAGTGAATTACATAGAGAAAAAAATTGGGCATGGCGCAAGGCTATCAATAAAAAAGACAAATTAAAAAAAAAATTACCTGTTATTACGTACTCGGGATCTAAGTTAAAAAAAGTCCCTATTTTTTTTGTGGTCATTGCAGTTTGATTATCTGACGAAATCAGCATTGAAGATCCAAAATCAGCCAATTTTGCCTTATAATTGTCATCCAAGAGTATGTTGGTGGACTTTACATCTCCGTGAATGATTGGTGGGCTTGCTAAAGAATGCAAATAGTCAAGAGCTGAAGCAATTTCGGCCGCAATCCTCAGACAAGTTCTCCAATTTCTTAAAACTTGTGAACTCTTATCATGGATATGTTCAAACAGAGTTCCGTTGGGAACAAATTCATAAACCAGTAGAGGCACTTTGGTTTCCAGACATACCCCTAAAATCTTGACCACATTCTTGTGGTTTATTTGTGAAACAACTCTCAGTTCATGCTGAAATACCTGATTCATCGGAATCTTACCTACCGCTTTAGGCTTCTTAACTGCAACTGGGGTACAGTCAGGTAAGACGCCTTTGTAAACAGAGGCAAAACCACCTTCACCAAGAAATAGACGTGTATCATAATTTCCAGTGGCTTGTGCCAGTTCTGACTTGGTAAAAATTTGCACTTGCTGATGCAAGAAAGCTAAGTCCTTAGCTTTCTTGATTAATGAACGACTAAAGTTTGCAGGGCCAGGATCTCCACCTCCACCTCTTTGTGCATCCGAGATTTGCTTTAAAAAAGAAAACAAAACAAAACGGAATTAGCATTAGCAATTAGTCTTTATTTTTCTCGCGTAGCAGTTTAACAATCTCCTCTTTATCTTTTTTCTAACATAAATTGGTGAAAATGCTAAAGAGAGCCACTTTAAAACAGTGGCAGAGCTAGTGGAGTTAAATTTTATTACTCCAAGAATTTGATCCCCGTTTAAGTGTTTTAATTAAATTTTGGATATAATGTATATATTTAAGTTGATTTTGGTGATGAAAATGTAATTTTGTAATTTTATTTTCGTATTTTATTCAAAGCTAATGGGGAAAAATCACAAATTTTGCTAGAGAGAAATACAAAATTTGGGTGAAATTAAGAATTAAAATCTTTTTTTAAACCTTAGGTGGCACTGTCATTGACTAACAAAACAATGCCCAATTTATTTTATCTTATCAATTAAATTAGTAAACAGCTTTTAATCACTGTTTTTTGTCAGCATTATTATTAAAAGCATTATATCAAAACTTTTTGTTTGAATATCAAAGTACCAACACATTGGCTTCACTCACCGAAGGGGTTGTGGGTACTCTTTGCCTGGCATTTCTTGACTTCTCGACTGAACTTTCTTTCAATCCTAGTAGGTCTATCTGCGATGCAATATCTTGAAATCTAGCATTGACATCCTTTACTTTAGACATCGCCATGGAATCAAACTTATCCATGGCATCATCGCCTGGCAGCAACTTCCTTTGGAAAGCTTCCGTTTGTAATTCATCAAACAAGTAATCAACATCGCAAGCCAAGTTCTGAAGCTGGCCTAGCCACATATTCACTGACTCCTCCTTCGTCTGCTTCTCCATGGCATCATCTAGCACCTCGTTAATCTTCACCAACATCTTATTCCACCCAATCAGATCGACCTGGATCTGCTCTTGGCGTGCAAATTTCCAGAGCCAATCCGAAGACATCCTTTTTAGTAGCTTCTCAATAGTTTCAGAGTGTAAGTCAGAGATGGTTTGCTTTTGGCTGCAGAAACGGAAAGAATTATCGAGAGTGACCTCTGGCATCCCTTTTTCTGTAGAACTGTGGCTTCTTCTTTCCGATTCTAGTGAAGGGCATTAAGAAACATCGTGTCTATACAAGTCAGCAAAAACTCTTTAAAGACAAATTAATTGTGGAACAAACCCAAACTTATTTTTAACGATGACCGAGATCCGATCACGTACCGTAATAGTTCTCAATATCGATTGATACCACAGTCTGAGCGTCTGGTTGGGCAATCACAGCCGTTGCATATGATGATGATTCGCCTAATAAATGCTCTGTCTCTTTATTTTTCTTCTGTGCCCAAAAATTTTCATGCAACCTTCTTAACCTGTCAAGCTCCTCAGAAACTTGCTTCATTGTTGGCCTTTCGGTGCCTCTAATTCTTAGGCATTTACTTGCAAGCTCAGCAGCAATTTCTATCTCCTTCATTTCACTTTCATCAGCAACATGAAAGTTCAGAATCTGACGCAAACCATTATTTTTAATCGAGTTTAGAAAATAAGGAACCATGCTAATCTTCTTATTGGATGCCAATGTCATGCAAGAGCCAGGTTTCTTGCCGGTTAACAATTCCGCAAGGACAACTCCAAAGCTATACACATCACTCTTCTTCGTCAATTTACCTGTCATTGTTTGGTGCTAGTTAGATTAACTAGCAAAAAGTTTTAAGGCGGTGCTGGTACAAAAGATTTGGGGTTCAAACTGGATTATTTAGAGGAAAAAAATTGAACATGCCATGAGGCTATTAATAAAAACACAATTGTTTTTTTTTAAATACCTGTGTTTATACACACTGGATCTAAGTAACCACAAGTCCCTATTAGAATCGTGCTCATTGCAGTTTCAGCATCAGACGAAATCAACACTGAAGACTCAAAATCAGCCACTTTTGCCGTATAATTGTCATTCAAGAGTATGTTGGCGGACTTTACGTCTCCGTGAATGATGGGAGGGCTTGCTAAAGAATGCAAATAGTCAAGAGCTGAAGCAGTTTCAGCCGCGATCCTCAGACAAGTTTTCCAAGTTTTTAAAACCTGTGAACTCTCGCAGCGGATATGGTCCAACAGAGTTCCATTGGAAGCAAATTCATAAACCAGGAGAGGCACTTCGGTTTCTAGACATAGCCCTAATATCTTGACCACATTCTTATGGTTTACTTGTGAAATAATGCGCAGAAGCTCCCGTTCTGTTATGCGGATCTTATCTGCCCGTCTATACGTCTTCACCGCAACCTGGATATTATCGTGTAAGACACCTTTGTAAACAGAGACAAAGCCACCTTGACTAAGACAGCGACTCCTATCAAAATTTTTGGTGGCTCTTATCATCTCTGACTTGCTAAAAATTTTCATTCGCAAGAAAGCTAAGCCTGGATGACTATAGATTGTAGGGCCAGGATCTCTACCTCCTCTTCCTCGTCTTACTGCCGACGAGATTACTCCGCGGACATTTCTGGACTTTCTACCTGATTTTTTTCTCAAATCTAGTTGTTTTATCTGCGATGCAATATCTTGCAATCTAGCATTGACCTCCTTAACTGTAGACATCACATCATCATCTAGCAGCAACATCTTCTGGAAAGCCTCCGTTTGAAACTCATCCAACAAGTAATCAACATCGCAAGCCAAGTTTCGAAGTTTGCCTAGCCACTTCTTCACTGATTCCTCCTTCGTCTGCTTCTCCAGGGCATCATCTAGCACCTCATTAATCTTCAACAACATCTTCTTCCACCCAATCAGATCGGCCTGCATCTGCTCTTCCCGTGCAAACTGCCCAAGCCAATCTTTATTCAACTTTTTTAGGATCGTCTCAATGGATTCAGAGTCAAAGTTAGTGATAGCTTCTCTTCGGCTGCCGAAACGAAAGGAATTACTGAGAGTGAACTTTGGCATTTTTTTCTCTGTCGATCGGTCTGGTGCCTTCTTCCTTCTGATTCAAATAGAAATTGGAGGGCATTCTATATTTTGGGCCTTGGGCGAATTGTTTAGGAGTGTAGTTATTCGGTCCAGCATTTCATTTCATGAGACTCCTCTAATATTGAAATTACCATAAAGGACAGAAATTGTGCTGTATTTACTTTTCAATCGAACTCAGTAACCCAGCATCTCTTCTCTTATGCATTTTTACTTGCATGTCATAAGGGTCAAATGTTTTTATTTTTGGAAACAAAGTATTCCATTCATTCTACAGCGATTTGATGAGTAGTGCAACATAATCTCACTTTGACTTTTTTTTTAAATTTTTTTCTTTTTCAATCTAAAATATTGAACTTTAGAAATTTATTTGTTCTAAAAGAGCCTCTAATAAACACTTACATAACAGACGATTTTTTTTTTTAAATGATAGACTTGCATCTAAGTTTGTTGATACAATTCTTTAAAAAGAAAAAAGATAATTTTGATAGAACATAAGGGAATTTAGAAGTAGATGGTGAAGGGACAAAAAGGATCTTGAGAGATAAGAGGGTAATTTTAGAAAATAATGGATATAAAAGAAAATGGGGTCTTGTGAGATAATATGTGGTGGTTGAATATCAGTACTCTTGTATTAATTAGGCTTTCCAAAATATTTGAGGTAAAATATATGATTTGCTTTTATTTAAGATTTATTTATTTAAAATTAAAAATTTTAAATTTCTAATATGCAAAATTATTAATCTGTTATAAAATAAATAAATAACAAGAAATCTTGAATTAAACAAAGTACCTTTAGTACCTTGTTATTAAGCTTATTATTAAGCCAATTTTTGTTGTTACAAGAACAAAGGAATACATTATATATACATAGAGTTGGGAAGCTGGGGGGGGGGGGGGGGTGGGGGCGGGGGTAATTTGCCGATGCGGACAAATGGTGAAAGTTGACCATTATGTTTACAACATAATCAAATTTTTATATTCTAATTCTGCTAGTATAAAAAGGAGAAAAATAACGAAAGTGGAGGGGCCAGTCATGAGAAGAAAAAGGAGAAGAAGAAGGAAATTTTGGCAATTGAGTGACCCTTGGCTCTCCTCCCCTAATCTTTTTCCAAGTCAATAAATGGCTTCTCTCAAAGGCACGTAGATTAAGCCGATTAATTGGCACTTGGTTTTCTTTTCTCACCCTTTGATCCCCTTCACACTCTGCTTTTGTTGTTTGAAATAGAAACTATTTATTTATTTTTTCTGTAAACTTATAAATTGATTTGAGTATTAGAGAGTTAGCATTAGAAAAAATTTCAACGGCTCTAACTATTCTTTGCAGTTTCAAGCACTTAAGGATCATCTGCTTGCAGATTATCTACTAGTGGTCGTAGGGTGCCCTTGGAGAAAGCTTGGTAAAATCTCTACTAAATAAATTTAATACTGATGTAGGGGTTTGGGATCAAGCTACTAACTAACTTGACCGGATTTCAGCGTTAACATATCGTTCTCAATAGACAATTCTGCTTGATAATTATATAAAAAAAAAACCTAGGAACACAATAATTTTTTAAAAAAAAACAACTAAATAACACAACTAATTGATAAAAGAATGAAAAAATAAAACCTAAAAAAAATTTGGAAACTTTTACTCTGATGATTGGGGTTTCTAGTAGTAATGATCAATGAGAAGTAAAATAATTGATTTTTTTCTTAAGCGGAAAACAAAATGGAGAAAGCAATTTTTTCACCAAAGTATTGAAAGTATAGTGTTTTTTTTTCTATTGGAAAAAGATATTAACGGATAATAATTTAACAAATATGTGATTTTTTTAGAGTTTTGAATGAAATTACAACATTAAATAGATATTTTTTAGAAAATAAATGGATTAAATTTGTTAATTATAATGTTGAAAGGAGATTTTGTATGAATTTAATAGTTTGTTTATGGAAAATATATTACGGAATAATAACAAATATAAATTAATAATTAATAACTATAATTTAAGAATAAAATTAGGACTTTCGTTTATAGTGCCACATTAACAAGCAATTGCGTAAAGCAAGGGTTCTAAATTCTAATGCAACAAGGAGAAGAAGATTTGACTGACTTAGGTGTGGGTATGCTACGCAACCACGCGCACGAAAGTCCACAAGGGAGAGAGAGGAACAAATCTGCCAAGCTGGAGTCAAGTTTCACATTGGTCTCAAGCAAAAAGCTATTTGAAATTACTTCCAGTTTCAATAAATGGCATCCTGGAAATTCCACTAATGAGAATCAGCCAATCCTCAGAAATTTTGTTCAGAAATTCTCAAACTTTTGAGAGATTGTATTGTGGTGGCAGCAGGTACACGCGTCAACTTGTTCTAGTCATGACTTACCTCGTCAACACGGCACGGGATGTTGGATTACTTTGTTGAAAACCGAGTTATTGAAAATTGGCAATGGGACAATGAAGCTGTGTCGACTCTTTTTCACAACCCATGTCCAGAGAAACTTCGTCGTCTTCTAAAATTTTCAATATACAGATCTCCTTGAAGATCTGAAGAGCAGATACCCTTGACGCAGATGGAAGGCAATATTGAAACAAGATTATTTCAATAGTCAGTGGGCATCTATCTCTGTTACTGCAGTCGTTCTTCTTCTATTCACTTTAGTACAAACAGCTTGCTCTGTCTCCACAATGTTATGTGGTTCTCTGTTTCTGTTTCTCTCATTTTTTTTTTCTTTTTTGGTTTTGTGGGCAAAACCTCAACGGTATGAGAGAAATTTATTAATTAAAAAAAAATATATGACACCTAGTCAGGAGATATAATGAGCATTACCCTCATGAGATACAAGGCGCTACAAAAATGCAAACCTAGAGATAGAAAATTGAGAAATATGAATGCAGCAATGTAGAAAAAAAATAAAAACTAGCAGAAACGGTATATTTTTGTTTTATGTTGTATATGATCCTGATAATAAGCATCCTACTGCATTTTTAATGCTATCATGGACTTTCAAACATTTTGGGAAACCTGAGGTGGGTGGTATCCCAATTCCCTTATTAGAGGAAGGGGCTGAACTTCCTAGTATGCGAATATGAGAGCAATTTTTCTTTTAAATATTTAAAAAACTTCGATTTTCTTGAGCCTCATTTTTTAGGCTGTGTAATAACATATTTCATCCGAAGAGAGTGCCTCTTACTTCTAAGGGAGAGAGAGAGGAAAAAAAAAACACTTGCGAACATTTGATTTCATACTTGTGCTCACATTTGCTTTTCTTATTCAATGAATGGGGCCTTTTGTCTGAAAAAACAAATTGGAAAAAAAAAATTCAATCAAATGATTGAAATAGAAAATATGCCACATTTCAGAAATAGTTTCTAGTTTGTTCAACTACAATGTCATGAACCACGTTATAAATCATTTAAATTTTAAGAGTATAAACTCAGAAGGGTCATAATAATTATACAACTTAACTAGAAAGCAATCAATGTTCGTCACAAATAACGTTATAATTCTTGCACATTTGAAAACATCCACATGTACGGTAGTTGGTGGTGGATCTGAGACAACACGCACCAAACATCCTTGCTGTTAGGTCTATCCTCTGGGTCATTCAAAGTGCAAAAGTGATCAATCTTCAAAACAATAAGCATCTGTCCACGGTCTGTTGCTTTTGAAGGGTACCTTTTCTGGGAATAACTAGAAAACACTTGCCTATTGCTTATCGAATTCAGTTGTCCTTGCTATACTTTTTTTTTAATGAAAAATAAATAAAATAAATAAATAAAAGGCTTAGGTTTTTGCAATTGACCATCCTTTTGGTTGAGCTGTAGGGATGTGCTGCCATAAAACTAACATGACTATTATCAGTTGGAAATAAAAAATATACCACATTTTCAGAAAATAGTTTTTAGTTTGTTACAATCTCGTGAAACCTCATATTATACAACTTTAAAAAGTAAACTCAAGAAGGAGATCATGATAATTGTACACTCAATCAGGGAGCATGCATTGTTCATCACAAGTAACGTCCCAACAACCTAGACTTGGCAGTATATTGTCCACTTTGGACTGAGTAAATGGCATTCTGTCCACTGAGTAAATGGCAGTCAGGCCTGGTTATATGAGCCTGCAAAGCATGAAGATTCCTGTGCCTAATTTGACCCGTAGTTTTAATCCCAGACCGAATTTGCATCATTATCATGTTCAGTAACTTACCATCTTCTTCAATCAAATCTGCGGTATCCATCCGAGGCAGAACAATCTTCTTAATAGCAATCATCTTTCCATTGCTTCATGGTAGCTCGGCTTTGCAAACTTCTCACACCCACCTGATGCTATTTTCCCCAAAGAAGCAAGACAGTAAGCCACTGAACATGATAAGCTTCTGGTGGACAGCACTGGTCCTATCACATACAGTAATAATTCTCAAAATCAAATGACACCGGTGTCCAGTTAGGCAATCAAAGCCGTTGCATAACTACAAGAAAAATAGACTTTTCGGACCAACATTGCTAATTGCAGGAAAAATTTAGTTGAAAACATGATTATTTTTTATTGTAATAATTAGTTTGTCGCTAAAAGAATAAAGTAATGTCCCATGTTTTCGATAGGGAATAACTGTTAAAAAAAAAAAAACTTAATAATTAATTGCTAATATTTATTTTTGGCAAGAAATTAATTGTGCCAATACCATTTTCAATGATAGGAAGTTAGCATCGAAAATGTAACAATATTTTCAATAGTTTTGTTAAATTTGTTATAAATACATGATTATTTATGACCATACTGTATAATAATTATTAATAGAAGTTTCATTTCGACCAAAAATGAAACCAGGTAAAAATAACTTGTGAAATTTTGAAATTTTCCGGCAGCAGGCATTGGTGCCATTGTTATTTGCAATGACAAGAATTCAACAATTGAAAATACCATATCATTTTTTTTTTCAAACCAAATACTGAGGTGGCTACAAGTGAGCATTATAACTCATTAGGTGGTATAATTTGAGCTATGAACATTTTCAACTTACCAAACTTGTGGCAGGAGTAAATTACTATTTTCGATGACTATCAAAACTTTTTGTTTGAATATCAAAGTACTTACACATTGGGTTGACTCACCGACGGGTTGCACGTACTCTTTGCCTGAAATTTCATGACTTCCCAACTGAACTTTCTTTCAATCCTAGTAGGTCTATCTGCGATGCAATATCTTGAAATCTAGCATTGACATCCTTTACTTTAGACATCGCCGTGGAATCAAACTTATCGACAGCATCATCGTCTAGCAGCAACTTCCTCTGGAAAGCGTCCGTTTGAAACTCATCCAACAAGTAATCAACATTGCAAGCCAAGTTCTGAAGTTTGCCTAGCCACATTTTCACGGACTTCTCCTTTGACTGTTTTTCCACTGCATCATGAAGCACTTCATTGATCTTCACCAACATCTTCTTCCACCCAATCAGATCGTCCTGGATCTGCTCTTCGTGTGCCTGTAGAATAGTGGTTTTTCCTTTCTGGTTCTAGTGAAAGGCATTAAGAAACATCGTGTCAATACAAGTCAGTAAAATTCTTCAAAGACAAATTAATTGTGGAGCAAACCGAAATTATTTTTAACGATGATCGAGATCGGATCATGTACCATAATAGTTCTCAATATCAATTGACACCACAGTCTGAGTGTCTGGTTGGGCAATCACAGCCGTTGCATATGTTGATGATTCACCTAATAAATGCTCTGACTCTTCATTGTTCTTCCGTGCCCAATAATTTTCTTGCAACCTCCTCAACCTGTCAAGCTCCTCAGAAACTTCCTTCATTGTTGGCCTTTCGGTGCCTCTAATTCTTAGGCATTTACTTGCAAGCTCAGCAACAACTTCTATCTCCTCCATTTCACTTTCATCAGCAACCTGAAAGTTCAGAATCTGATGCAAACTATTATTTTCAATCGAATCTAGAAAATATGGAACCATACTAATCTTCTCATTGGATGCCAATGCCACGTAAGAGCTGGGGTTCATGCCGGTTAACAATTCTACAAGGACAACCCCAAAGCTATACACATCGCTCTTCTTTGTTAATATACCTGTCATTAGTTGGGTGCTAGTTAGCCTAACTAGTAAAAAAATTTGGGAAGTCGCAAAAGATCTGGGGTTCAAATTGACTTGCGTAGAGGAAAAAATTGGGCACGCCATGAGGCCATCAATAAAAAAGACATGAGAAAGAAAAGAAAATTACCTGTGTGTGCATACTCTGGATCTAAGTAACCTACAGTCCCTCTTATCATCGTGCTCTTTGCAGTTTCATCGTCAGACGAAATCGGCACTAAAGACTCAAAGTCAGACACTTTTGCCGTATAATTGTCATCCAAGAGTATGTTGCCGGACTTTACATCACTGTGAATGATTGAAGGGCTTGCTAGAGAATGCAGATAGTGAATAGCTGAGGCAGTTTCGGCCGCAATCCTCAGACAAGTTTTCCAATTTTTTAAAACTTGTGAACTCTTATCATGGATATAGTGAGACAGAGCTCCATTGGAAACAAATTCATAAACAAGTAGCGACACTTTGGTTTCTAGACATAGCCCTAATATCTTGACCACATTCTTATGCTTCACTTGTGAAATAATGCCAAGAAATTCCCATTTTGTTATCTGGATATCATCTGCACACATATACTTCTTCACCACAACCTGGGTATTGTCAGGTAAGACACCTTTGTAAACAGAGCCAAAACCACCCATACCAAGACAGTGATGAAAATTTTTGGTGGCTTTTAGCAGCTCTGACTTACTAAAGATTTTCATTCGCGAGAAAGCTAAGCCTGGAGGATCTCTGCCTCCTCCTCCTAGCCTTACTGCCGACAAGATTACTCTGCCGACATTTCTAGACTTCCCAGCTGATTTTTTTCTCAAATCTAGTGGGTCTATCTGCGATGCAATATCTTGCATTCTAGCATCGACCACCTTTACTTTAGACATCACATCATCATCATCTTGCAGCAACATCCTCTGGAAAGCTTCCGTTTGAAATTCATCCAGCAAGTAATCAACATCGCAAGCCAAGTTGCGAAGTTTGCCTAGCCACCTCTTCACTGACTCCTCCTTCGTCTGTTTCTCCACCGCATCATCTACCACCTCATTAATCTTCACCAAAATCTTCTTCCACCCAATCAGATCCGCCTGGACCTGCTCTTCGCGAGCAAACTGCCCAAGCCAATCTTTAGTCAACTTTTTTATTATCTTCTCAATAGATTCAGAGTGAAAGTTAGTGATAGTTTCGTTTCGGCTGCCGAAACGAAAAGAATTGTCAAGAGTGAACTTTGGCATTTTTTTGTCCGTCGAGTGTCGATCGGTCCGGTGGCTTCCTTTTTCTGATTCAAATGGAAAATAGAGGGCATTAATGACTAATTAAAGTATTAAACTACCCTTTCATTTCTTTTTGTCCGTCGAGTGTCGATCGGTCCGGTGGCTTCCTTTTTTCTGATTCAAATGGAAAATAGAGGGCATTAATGACTAATTAAAGTATTAAACTACCCTTTCATTTCTCTTTGCCAAATTCATTTTGAATTTCACGGTTGACTTTTTGGATTTCACGACAACCGTTGGATTTTGAGCAATTGTATCTAACGGTTTGGATTAAAAGTTAGGATAATAGTGTATTAGTGGGTAACTGGGACCATGGGGATTATAAGTTACAACAGTCCACGAGGGGAAGCTCAAAGCGAAAGGCTAATTTGGCCGCATTGTTGGTGGACCAACATATGTTAGGTTTTTTCTACTGGATCAATTTTTTTTTTTGGGGTTAAAATTCAATTTACGAGGAAATTGCAGCAGATACATATTGATACTTTAAAAATTATCTAAATACCCTAAAAAAAAAATTTACCAAAATTTTAATCAATACCCTTTAAAAACTAATATAAAATTACTAAATTATCCTCATTTTAAAACACTTCAACTCAAACATAACTACTTTGCTCAAACAAACACTCATACTTCATACATGCTAAATCAAATATCAATACGAGCAAATTGAGACGCATAGTTTGTCACTGCACAATCACCGGTGAGAGTTGATCCTTTAACTATTGGGTAAGTAATTCCTTATAATTAACTTTCTTGTTGATATTTATGGAAAAATAAAAAAATTTAGGGTTATATATTGAAAAAATAGATTAATTAGTTGTGGGTCTCTCATAATATATTCAAAAATAAATTTTTAGTTGTTTTGCTGCATGTAAATTGTGAAAAATCGATGGATTGTGCTAATTATAATTTGGTCATGTAACACATGATTTGGTTTTGTAAGGTCATGTAACAGAGAATTCAAGGTTGTGCAATACACGAGTTCATGTAATACACGACCCTCAATTGTATATGACATGACCTTTTTTGTGATATTACACGACTTTCAATCATGTAGTACAAGATCTTCACGACCTTCAGTTGTGTATTACACGACCTTCATGTATTGCTCGATTACTCAACCTTCATATATTACACGATTTTAAGACCTTCATGTATTATTCTAGTCAATTTCCTCTCATTTGTATGCTTTTTTCCTCTCATTGATATGCTTTTTTCCTAATTGATTTCATGGAATTATCATATGCAGGCAGTCCTCATGTGTATACATATATGTTTGGGCAGAGAAAGAATGCACTTTGAAAATAAAAAAAGAATAAAATGGCTATAATTTTTTTTGCTGTAACTTTTTTAACTACTATGTTCATTAGTCTATCCTATCAAAATATTAAAAAATATCGAGAGAACTTTATTTGTTTATACTAATTACTCTAATAATTTCTCCAAATGTTGGACATGCAAATTTAGTGGACTTGTTGCAATTTTAGATTTCATTTCATTTACAATTGGGGTGACTTGAAAACTATAAGCCATGGTAAATCATGTATAATTAATGAGTTAATGTAAGTAAATATTTTTAATTAACCGTGAGTACAACTGAGGTTCTTATTAGATTCTATTACTACATGTCATACTTACCAAAATAAAATACCATATATTTATGTAGTTTTTGTTAAATCCAAGTCCCAACACCATACACTAACCCATTAATAATCAATTTATTAATTTATTTGTAAATGATCAATTTATTGTTCGATGATTGCAAATGTTTCCTTTAATATAATTTTGCTAGACAGTTGAAATTGATCTACGTTTAAAAGTAACTCAGAGTGGGTTTCTAAACTCCATTCCAGCTACTTTCTCAAAAAAAAAAAAATCCACGTCATTATTGGCTTGAATTGTAACTGGTGGTATAAGATCAAATGTCTTAAGCTTGAACTTCATTGTGATTTCAAATTTCCGAAGTATCTATATCAATAACTTGAGCTATCTTCTCCATCAATTCAGCATATGTTGTCGATCGTGGTATCATTATCCCTTTAACCTTAAAACCTTTGAACTTATACTCGTTATTTTGTTCAATTCATCCACCATTGAAGAGAATAGGCACATGTACCAAAATCATATTTGTTGATACAATAAAAACAATAATATCAAATTTCATCTATAAAGTAACTACACGACTACATTACTTACATGACCTATACAACCTACGTGGCTACATTACTTACATGACCTACACGACATACATAACTACATGACCTACACAACTGACTACATGACGTACACGATGTCAAAAAGAATACACAACGAGAAATATTTTCACCATAAATAAATTATATTACTGAAAAAAATAAGAAAACAACCTACATTGCATATATTTCTACATATAAGGAAAATGGTGAAAATAATTGAAAATGAAACATTATAATGTGAGGAAAATTAAATTTTCCTTAAAAAATAAAAAATTTAAAACCCAACAACATTAACATATCTTATTGGGTTGTTTAATGAGCAATGCACCTCCTTTCAATTAAAAAAAGAGTGAGAGTTAAAGAAGTGAATACATACTTGTATTTGTGTAAGAAGTTATGGGAGATTTTGATAGATTTTAGGAGATTTTGAGAAAATTTTGGTAAGAAGAGATTTGAGTGAAAGAAGTGAAAGAACTATAAAGACAAGGAAGTTGAGTGAATTTGATGCATTCATTAAGGGCATTCCAGACTTTACATGCATTTGTTAAGGTATCCATGAAAATAAAAAAGAGAAGGGGTATTTAAATAATATTACAACTATTAAAGGGTATTTAATTAAAAACCCCTCAATTTACCTACGACAATTTCTATTCACAAAATTTTGAAAACATCAATTTAACTCCTATTTATCGTTCAAAAAATAAGGTAAATAGAGAACATATTTATGAAAATTTTAATGTTTTCTTCATAATAAATGGAGTTAATTGATATTTTTAGAATCTTAGGGAATAAATATTGAAGATTATAATTCAAGGTGGGAAATAAACATAAATTTACATTTCTCTTGAAAAAATAATTAGCAGTATTTTTCTGATAATAAAATAACTACTTTGAATTTGGTTGAAATCCAAGGATCATTCTAGTAGAAACTAGATATTACAAGTTATCTAACAATTGAATTTAAATTCATGTGTTCTTTTCATAAACATTCTTTGAGTCTAGCTTTTACAATTAGAAAACTTATCTTGTACCTTATTATATCAAACAACCTTGTAGAGGAATGAAATTGCCTCTTAACCTTTGCTTTGTATAATCTCACGGTCATATTTTAGTTTTCCTTGTTATATTATACTTTAGTATTGGGTTAAGTTGGATGTACTTCTGTAACGGCTAGAATTCTCATAAGGAAAATTTAGGATTTGATTCCGTGATATGTAGGCAATAAGTTGTCAGCTGATTGTAAGAGCTTAATTGTAGGAATCAATCACTATAATTAAGCTACTCTCCATTCTTATATTCTTCCATTGCTTTAAAAAGGAAAAGAATGGAGCTCCACGGCACAACAACTATTATTATCTTAATAAAAGTTCTCTTCATAAATTAGTTTTTTTTTGTGTGTTCTTCTTCTTGGTCATTCCATTTGGTATCAGAGCGGCAATCTTGACTTACATACTAAGTGCAAATGGCGAATGGGACTAGAGCACAGGAAGTCAAATGGATGGAAGAGGTCGTTTGACAACTGAAGGAAAATTCTGACAAACAGGTTGCTGCCACACAGAATTGACTAGGCTGGTAACGGCAATGAACCTTAAGTATAAGCAATTAGTTGCTAAATTTGCAAAACTTGGAGAGTTGTCGGAAGGTGCTAGAGCGACCAGGCAACCCCATGGACAACAAACTGGTATGAATCAATTCCAAAAAAAGTTTTCAAGATTGAATTTCCCTATTTTTAATGGTGAAAATCCAAGTGGTTGGGATTATAAATGTGAGCGATTTTTTAAGTATAATGGAGTTGAGGAGAAGGAGATGGTGAATTTTGCGTCAATTCATTCGGAGGCGAAAGCCTTACAATGGTTTCAAAGGTATGAAGTAGGCGCTAAAAATTTGAATTGGAGGGTTTTTTCCACCAATGTGATTATAAGATTTGGGCCTGGTAAATATGAAAACCCAGTGGGGCAACTTATCAAGCTGCGGCAAATTTCTACAGTCAGGCAATCCTAAGAACAATTTGAGCTACTGATGGAAAAAACTAAAGGACTGTTGGAGGAATTTTTAGTGGACTGTTTTATCAGTGGCTTAAAGGAAGCAATAAATAATCAGGTGGTCATGTTCTAGCCTAACACATTTTCTCAGGCAATTGGACCAGCACTCTTACAAGAAATCGCCATGGAGGCTATGATCAAAGAGACACAGGCATCACTTAAAACTTAATTCAATCAATCAGGACCACCCAAGCATACCTCAAATGGACAACTACCACCAGTAAAAAGGATTTCAGCAGTTGAAATGCATGAACAATGAGAGAAGAAACTATGTTATTATTACGACGAAAAGTATGAACTAAGACACAAATGCAAGAAGAGACATATTTTCCTTCTTAAGGGAGTTGAAGGTTATGATACGGTTGAAGAGAAAGAAGATGAAGCCGATGAAGCTGAAAACACAGAAGAACCTGTTGTCTCTCTTAATGCTCTAGCATGAGCCACAACTCATCAAACAATGACGGTACGAAGGAACATCAAACGGAAAGCTATAACAATCCTGATTGACTCTGGCAGCACCCATAACTTCCTTAATCCAGTAGTTGCCAAATGAACTGGATGCACAATTCATCACACAAGCCCTTTAATGGTAATAGTAGCAGATGGCACAAAAATTACTAGAACTGGCATTTGTACGTAGTTGCAATGGAACATACAAGGAAAGGAATTTCAGGCAGACATGAGACTTATTCCTTTAGGAGGTTGTGATATGGTGCTTGGAATACAATGGCTGGCAGAACTTGGACCAATATTGTGGGATTTTAAAAGGCTATGGATGGAGTTTAAGATTAATAGGAAAAGAAATGTGCTGAGGGGTGCTACCACAGGGCCAATTAAGTTAGTTTCTCCAGACCATATGGATAAGGCATTGAAGCAAACTACTCCTCCTACGGTGGCTAAATGATTTTCAATCCATGTAGATGATTCGCTTATAGAAAAAAAGAAGAGATGGGAAAATGAGCCATCAGAGTTACAAGAACTATTGCAGCAGTACGAGAACATTTTTTTCTGAGCCTAAAAGCCTTCTTCCATCAAGAGCACATGATCATCGAATTCGTCTCAAGCCAGGAACTGTACCACCCAATGTAAGGCCTTACTGATACCCTTATGTTCAAGGAACGAGATTGAGAAAATTGTCGAGGACTTTTGGAAACTGGGAGCATCCAACCAAGTGTAAGTGCTTTTTCTTCACCAGTTTTATTAGTTAAAAAAAAAGGATAGTAGTTGGAGAATGTGTGTAGATTATCGAGCCCTTAACAGTGTGACTATCAAGGATAAATACCTCATTCCCGTGATTGATGAGTTACTTGACGAATTGTATGGAGCTACAATTTTTTCAAATTTAGATCCGAGATCTGGTTACCATCATATTAGAGTTCACCTAAAGGATGTGCCTAAAACTGCATTTCGAACTCATAAGGGCCATTATTAATTTCTTGTCATGTCATTCAGGGTTAACCAATGCATCTTTTACTTTTTAAAATCTAATGAATGAGGTCTTCAAGCCGTATTTGCGAAAGTTTGTTTTGATTTTCTTTGACGATATACTGGTTTATAGTAGGAGCTGGAAGGATCATTTGAGTCATCTCAATCTCACACTTGAAGCACTTAAGCAGAGTCAGCTTTATGTCAAAAAATCCAAGTATTCATTTGCGAAGTAGTAGCTAGAATATTTGGGACATTTAATTTCTGAAAAGGGGGTTGCAACAAATCCAACTAACGTGGAGTGCATGAAACAATGGCCTAGACCGAAATCATTGAAATTTTTACGTAGATTCTTGGGTCTAACAGGCTACTACAGACGCTTTATAAGGAATTATAGAAAAATCAGTTGTGGTTTCACTAATTTACTTAAGAAGGACAATTTTCATTGGTCTGCTGAAGTAGAGAAAGCTTTTGAAAAGCTTAAGGTAGCTATGTCTTTTGCACCTGTACCAGCCATGCCTGACTTTTCTAAACAGTTGTTATTAAGTGTGATGCATCAGATGGCAGAATTAAGGTTATTCTTATGCAAGAGGAAAGGCCCATTGCTTTTGTTAGCAAGGCATTATCACCAAAAAAATTAGGTTTATCAACCTATGAAAGGGAGATGCTGGCAATAGTATTTATTGTACAAAAATGGCGACCGTATCTGTTGGGAGACAGTTCAAGGTATGCACTGATCATTTCAGCCTTAAGTATTTGTTAGAACAACATATATCAACACCGATGTAGCACAAATGGTTAACTAAGCTAATTGGCTATGACTTTGAAATGTCGTATCGAAGTGGAAGGGAGAATAAAGTAGCTGATGCATTGTTAAGGCAGTCTGATGAATCAATTGGTATTATAGCTCTCTGTTTTCCAGTGGCTGAGTGGATTGATCAACTTAAAAAAGAATAAGAAGGAGATTTGAAGGTTCAGAAGCTAATAAGGAAATCCAAAACAATCCCTTAGCTAATAAAAAATTTTCTTGGGATCACAATCAGCTTAGATATAGAGGACGATTGTGGTTGGTGGCAAATTCAAATCTAAAGATGGCATTGTTACAGGAAGCTCATAACGGGCCAAATGGAGATCACTCAGGTGTTAAGAAGACTTTAAAGAGAGTTAAAAGAGCTTTCTATTGGAAGAAGTTAAAGAAAGATGTTTGTGCATTTGTGGCTGAATGTGATGGTGTCAACGAAATAAGACAGAAAACATCTCCACTTCTAAACTACTTCAACCTCTGCACATTCCTGATCAAGTATGGACTGACATTTCCATGGCCTTATTGAAGGCCTGCCAAAGTCTAAAGGAAAGGATGTTATTTTTGCGGTCGTCGATCGGCTTAGTAAATATACTCACTTTATGAGACTTAGCCATCCTTATACAACTATGGATGTAGCACAGTCACTATGGATGTAGCACATTCATTCTTGGATAATATTTACAAGTTACATGGCATGCCGAGAACTATAATAAGTGATAGAGATCCGATCTTTTGTAGTAAATTCTGGCAAGGTCTGTTTACACTTCAGGGAACCTAGCTTCACATGAGTTCAGCCAACCATCCTTAAACCGATGGGCAAACCGAGATTGTTAACAAATGTTTGGAGCAACATTTGCATTGTATGACTAGAGATCGGCCAAAAGAGTGGGCAAAGTGGTTAACCTTGGCTGAATGGTGGTATAATACTTCATTTCATTTATCTACTAAAACAACTCCTTTTAAGGTTGTTTATGGAATACCACCCCTCAATTATACCACATATACTCCAGGAGAATCTAATGTTACTACTCTTGAGGAAAGTGTAATTGCCAGAGATGCTATGATTAGGTTGTTGAAGGAGAATTTGAATCAAGCTCAGAATTGGATGAAGCAAGCCGCTAATAAAAACATAACTGAACGAGAATTTGAGGTAGGTGACATGGTATATCTCCGTCTACAACCATTTAAACAAACAATGATTGCTCTAAGATCAAATCAGAAGCTTTCCCAACGTTTTATGGTCCTTACAAGGTGATACAACAAATTGGTAAGGTGGCTTATAAGCTTGAGTTGCCACCAGATTCTCGAATTCACCCAATTTTCCATGTATCGTGCCTCAAGAAGCGAATTGGAGAAGCTGTGGAGCCACAATTGGAATTGCCTCCAACATAAGGAGATGGAAGCTTGTAGCTGGAACCAGTTGCTATACTAGATCGCAGATTGGTTAAACGTTACAATCGACTAACAACACATGTGCTAGTGCATTTGGTCCAATTCTTTTCCAAAAGATGCAACATGGGAAGACTTACACAAGTTGCAACAACATTTTCCAAGTTTAAAACCTTGAGGACAAGGCTATTCTTGGGAGGGAAGACTTGTAATGGCAAGAATTCTCTTAGGTGGTGTTTGGTTGGGAGGAGAGAATGTAGAAGAAGAAAGTAATTTAAATTCTCTTTTTATTTCCATTGTTTGGTTTGGTAAAATATATAAAAATTTAATTTTCATTAAAATTTAATATCCATCATAATGTAGAATTTGAATTCTATACTAAGTAGTGAAGAATTTAAATTCCTCTTATATTAGAAACTAAAGTTTTCAAAATTACTCTTTCAATTTTTTAACTTATTTAATGTCATTAATAATTATTATTTATAATTTTATTTTATTAATTTAATATTATGAATGGACCTCCACCAAAAAGTCGCCGGACCACAATTTTATTATATATATTACTAATATAAATAGTTTAATATTTAAGACAAATGATAAATTTGTCTAAAGAAAAAAATTATAATTTATTTCCTTATCAAATTTTATATCAAACTAAACAACAAAATGTAATTTCACTACTTTTCTTCATTCCTTTTTTCTCCCTTCGTCTCCATTCTACTCTTTTCCTCTCTTCCTTTTTCTTTAAACCAAACATGACCTTAAGGAAACTTTAGGATTTGATTCCCTGATATGTAGGCAATAGGCGTCAGCTGATTCTAAGAGATTAATTGTAGGAATCAATCGCTGTAATTAAACTACTCTCAATTTTTATATTGTTCCATTGCTTTAAAAAAGAAAAGTATTGAGCTCCACGACATAACAAATATTATTATCTCAATAAAAGTTCTCTTCATAAATTAGTTTTTTTATGTGTTCTTCATCTTGGTCATTACAACTTTCTAGATAAGTTGACATGTTGCAATTAACCACATAAATTATTGAAAACATCAGCCCACCCCTATTTGTTATTAAGAAGTAAAAAAGTTTCATGAAGAATTTTATCATTATGATCCCAACTCATTTACCTTAAATTTTTAAGATGTAAATAAGAATATGTTGATGTTTTTAGTAATTTGAGAGATGAGTTAAAATATGTCTAGGAGTAAATTTAAATGTACCCTTTTTAATTAATCCACACGAAATTGAATTTGAAGAAGTTTCGATGAGTCTAGAAGTTAGATTTCGGGTTTAACCCGTACCAGACCCGGAGGAGAAATATCTGAGTTTACATTTGGGTCCAATATTAAAAGGATAATTTTTAAAAACTTCCCCTGAGGTTTGAAGCTGTTGCAAGTAGATGGTGAAAATCATTTTATTTGTAAAAGGCCCCCTACTGTTAGTTAAAATTTTCATTGACTAATTGTTGACTTTGAAAGACAATATTACCTCCAATATTTACAATTCTAAATATTTACAATTTCATAAGTAATTAAAACAATTATTTTCACCATGATCAAGTTATTGATATTTCCTTAAAATCTTAAAAAAATAAAATTACAAATCTTAAAATAATTTTTTTAAAGTTTGTAATAAAATTACAAATCTTAATTATTTGATATAAAAATGTAATTTTTTAAAGTTTGTAATAAAATTACAAATCTTAATTATTTGATATAAAAATATAATTTTTTTTTAAGTTTGTAATTTTAATTTTTTTAAGATTTTAAGGAAATTTTAACTGACGTAAACTTTTTTTTTAAGTTTGTAATAAAATTACAAATCTTAATTATTTGATATAAAAATATAATTTTTTAAAGTTTGTAATAAAATTACAAATCTTAATTATTTGATATAAAAATATAATTTTTTTTAAGTTTGTAATTTTATTTTTTTTAAGATTTTAAAAAAATTTTAACTGACGTAAACTATTATTGGGGGTAATATTGTCTTTTTAAAGTCAACAGTTAGTCAATGAAAATTTTAACTAACGGTAGGGGATCTTTTACAAATAAAATGATTTTCACCATCTACTTGCAACAGCCTCAAACCTCGGGGGAGGTTTTTAAAAATTACCCAATATTAAAAATTGTCATCTGAATCTATGAGCGCCTTTTATTTTTTACTTTAAAAAACAAATTGACACAACCAGAAATTCCATTCCTCTGACTAGAGCGTAGAGCCATGCATCCAGTCCATATTAAACAGTCAAATCAAATTACAATCAATCTGTTACCATTCAAACAGTTGGATAAACTGTTGGAAAAAAAAAAAAAAAAACTTGATGAGCCGAAATGAAATAGTGCACTGAAACACCATCTAACGATATCGCAAGAATTAAAAAGCATATATTTGGGTTAGTCCCTGTTTCGTATTGTGAGCAGGCAATTATAACTTAAAATTAATCAACTGTACATAGTGTTTAGAAAATACTTTATGATGTAGTTTAAAAATTAAATTGATTTTATTTTATATTTAAAGATAAAAAAATGATAATATTTTTATTATTTTTTCAAAATTAATATAACAATTACATTTACCAAAAACTACCAATTTTTATTTCACAATTACAATAATTTATTCACATGAATTATGTCTTAAAAGGTACATTACCTTAAACCTTGATATCAAGCACCTACTCAATTGTCAACCTTTTAGCGTGCATTAGTTGTACAAGTTATTGACTTAGTAAATTGTCCTTTCCAATTTTCTCTAGTACCATATAATATACCTGATGAATCAAAAGCTAGCTTTAATTTTGATAGCTTTCTTGTCTTTGTCGTCTGATTAATGATTAATTAACTTTAGTACGTAGTTCCTGCCATGAAGCATATTCTCTAACAGATGTTGACAAAGGGGAAGTGCGAAGAAAGTACATTTTTGTTTTTCCCAGAAAAGTAGTTGTTAAAAAAACAAAAAAGTTTTCCTTCAAACTTCAAAGCAAGAGCCATTTCGCTTTTGATAGTGACTCCTTTTCTATTTTCAAACCAGTCCAAAAGATGCTGCATTTTCATTCGCAAGAATAGACTGCAGGTGCAGGGCCACCCAATCATCTTAAAGAACATTGAGGCAAATAACAACTGAGGTTTAATCAAACATGAACAGAGAAATGAGGAACAACTTATTGAAAACTGAGCTGGAGCCCGGCACAATAATCAACTAATAACAGTTTTTCGAAAGTGTAACGGGAAAATGCATCAACGAAAATTTCTTTTATTTCTGGCTTGGCCGCCGTACAAAGTCCTATATAACAGCCGCAAGATAACGTCAAGTGTCTGATCGCGAGTTCTCAAACCGAACAACGACACAAGTAATGTTGTCAGAGCTCCCGCGTGCATAAGCGTCTGTGATGAGCTTCCTTGATGCTGCTTCTGCATCGGTTATGTGTTCCACCATTGCAACAGCTTCCTCATTGGATATGACATTCCAAAGTCCATCACTAGCAACGATTATAAAGTCGATACCATCAATTTCTTCTTCCTGAATTTCTGGCTCGGCAACGACGTATTGCTTAAGTAATTTGTCCCCAAATGCACGAGAAACAGGAAGAACACCCCCAACCCTCCATGTTCCTGCCCAAATAACAAAACCTCCAGCGTCTTCAATCCTTTGTCGTTCATCAGATCGATCAGGTTTATGATCAACAGACAGTGGAATAGCTGAGCCAGCTCTGGAGGCCACCACTCTGGAATCACCAACATTTGCAACAACCAGCCGATCCCCTAACAGCACAGCAGTCGAAGCAGTTGACCCAGCATCTCCTTGCTGGCCTTTCTCTTCACTAAGGTAATTCTCATCAGTTTTTCTAAAAACTTCAACAATAGCTGTCTTTGTGTCTTCTATAAAATCTAGATGGCTGCTTAAATTTTTAAAGAGATGGTTTCTTAGATACTCTGAAGTTCTGGAGCCTCCATGACCATCATAAACACCGAAAAAAGCAACCTTCTGACGATCAACCACAGATAAGCTTGCCTCACAAAATTCTTCCATTGAAGAGTTTTTACCATTAAAGGAGGAATATCCATAGCTAAACTTTGCTGTTCGGCTTCCAGTCAGAAAGCTCTTGCCGCCGCCGCTGAAGAGGATATCCGGATCCTGAGCCGCTATCGTAACAGCTAAAGGGTTGGCATCAGCATCCCCAGAAAAAGATGCAGACGGATCCGCTTTCGAAACTGCAAGTCTTGCCGCTGTTGGTCTAACTGCTGTTTTTGTAAATTTTGAGTCATTTACTGCCGAAAAGATTGTAGCGCCAGGATCTCTACCTCCTCCTCCAAGTCGCACTGCCGACAAGATTACCCTGCGGACATTGACAGACATTCCACCCGATCTTTTTCTCAAATCTAGTAGTTCTATCTGCGATGCAATATCTTGCAAACTAGCATTGACCTCCTTTACTTTAGATGCCACATCATCATTATCTTGCAGCAACATCCTCTGGAAAGCTTCCGTTTGAAACTCATCCAACAGGTAATCAACATCGCAAGCCAAGTTGCGAAGTTTGCCTAGCCACTTCTTCACTAACTCCTCCTTCGTCTGTTTCTTCACCGCATCATCTAGCACCTCATTAATCTTCACCAACGTCTTCTTCCACCCAATCAGCTCGGCCTGGATCTTCTCTTGGCTTGCAAACTGCCCAAGCCAATCTTGATTCAACTTTTTGAGTATCTTCTCAATAGATTCAGAGTGAAAGTTAGTGATAGTTTCTCTTCGGCTGCCGAAACGAAAGGAATTATCGAGAGTGAACTTGGGCATCTTTTTTCTATGTCGATCGGTCCCGGTGGCCTCTTCCTTCTGATTCAAATGGAAAATGAAGGGCATCAACAAGTAACTGTGTAAAGTAAGCACGGGCATTAAGGGGAAAAAAAAAGATTGATCGATTTAGGTGAGGTTGTTTGACGCAACTGTGGGCTCATCATGTGCGACCAACGCGGTTTCAATCATTTATTTATTCATTAATAAATCATTTGGAGGGACTCTAATTTGAGTTGACTGCTTTAAGCAATTTCTGCCAAGCTGCGGTACTCAAGTTTCGGTTGTAGGCGAACTTCAACGGTAAGAGGGAAATTTTATTAACTAAATTAAATTATGACATGATTAGCCATATTCCTCGTGAAATGTATGGCTCTACAAAAACGCAAATCTTAAGCTAGAAAATTGAAAAAAAAAATTATTGCAATAGTGTAGAAAAAATTAAAAACTAGCAGAAATGGTACATTTATGATGTATGTGATCCTGATAATAAAATCATATAATTTTCTAGAGTTTTATGGTTCATTGTATGGGTTTCTCAGAGTCAAACATCCTACGACATTTTCATGCCATCAAGGACTTTCAAACAATTGGGGGAACCTGAGGTGGGTTCAACTCCCTATTACGGACGTCACTAATAACTAATTAAACTACCCTTTCATTCTCTTCTAAAGATAAAAGTTGCCAAATTCGTTTTGCACTTCACGGATGGCATTTTAGATTTCACGACAACCGTTGGATTTTCACCAGTTGTATCTAATGGCTTGGATTAAAAGTAAGGATAATAGTAAATTAGTTGGTAACGGGGACCATGGGCCTTACCACAGTCCACAATGGAAAGCTCAAAGCAAGATTTATGTGTCGCTGTATTGTTGGTGGACCCA
>NW_006262339.1:36306023-36308150 GCF_000493195.1 Citrus x clementina | reverse complement strand
ACTAAAAACTTTCATTAATGTGTCCCCCCATTTACCCTTATTTTTTAAACGATAAATCGGAGTTAATTGATATCTCAGAATTTTAAAGAATAAATAGTAAAGATTATAATTCTAGGTGGGAAATAAATTGAAATTTATCATTTTTCTTGAAAAAATAATTAGCGGTATTTATTAGCTAATAAGATAACTACTTTGATTTTGGTTGAAATCCAAGGATCATTCTAGTGTAAACTAGAAATTGTGAGTCATCTAACAATTCAATTCAAGCTCATGTGTTTTCTCATAAACATTCTTTGAGTCTATGTTTTACAATCGGAAAATGATCATGTATCTTGTTGTATCAAACAACAGCGTAGAGGAATGAGATTGCCTCTTAACCTTTGCTTTATAAAGATAATCTCACGTTCATATTTTAGTTTTCCATATTATATTATATTTTAGTATTAGTTTAATTGCTATTTATTCACATGCTTCAATTTACTACATAAATTATTGAAAACGTTAGCCCACTCCCATTTATCATTTAGAAGTGAAAAGTTTGATGAAGGATTTTATCAATTGATGCCAAGTCATTTTCCTAATTTTTTGAACGGTAAATGAGAACATGTTGACGTTTTTAATAAATTGAGAGATAAATTAAAGTATCTCCACCTATGAGTGGTAAACTGAAACGTAATATTTTAATTAGTGTTTGGGTTGGATTTTTCTAAAAAACTTTAGAAGTATAGTCGACCCTAATTTACTTAGAACTCATTGTTGTTGTCGAGCTGATCACGTAAGTACAACCTGGAGCCTATGTTGGCGACCTGGTTCACAAGTACGACCTGAGATTTATGTGAATAACCTGATTTAAGAATACAACCTTAGACTTATATGAGCGACCAGGAAATTCACCGGTCCGACCTCGAAATTTATTTGCCTGACCAGAGAATTAGCTTGACATAGAAAGCTATTGGTTAAGATAACGTGGCCTAATTTCTAGGAAAGTTGTGTGCCACGATCTATTTAAACTATCTCCAACCGATGACCACGTGCAACTGCTGAAGAAAGTGGGCAGAAGTTAAAGGTGGTAACCACCCATGACCAGGGGCCTATTTAAGCTGAAAATGGCAACTGAGGTGGGGGTTAGCAAAAATCAACCAAAAAACTCTAGAAGTGAGCTATCTAAGAGCCTTAACAGAGCTTACCAGATTTTGAGTTCTTTGATCGGAAAGTTCCTTTCTTTTGAACCCATTCACAATTCTTCCCTCTCATTTTTATCTCTTTATACACAATTTCTGACTTAAGCATCGGAGGGTCTGCGCCGGAAACCCACCGGCGTATCCTAACCGTATTTTCTGGTTGACAAGTACGGAAAATTGCGGTCATATTGGCGTTTGAGCTTGGATACGTGCTGTAATTCCCCTAAAGAAACAAATTCAGCTGTTGAGGTCGTTTTTCGGCATCAACATCTTGGCGCCGTCTGTGGGGATCGGTGCGAAAAGCCATACGTTTGAAATTCAGAAGGAAGAGGCTATCAGATTACGGAATAACGATGGATGACAACGACGGAGATAGGCAGACCTTGCGCCAATTGGCGGAGGAAATGAATGCCACAGCAGATAAGAGATGGAGAGAAGGGATTGAGAGGCAAATGGCAAAGTTTAAAGAGATGATCAGGGGGCTGGTTGATGCCCAAGTCAGAGGGGCTCAAGTTCGAGCTAATGACCCAGAGAGTAGTGGAGCGCGAGAGAGGGAAGAGCTTGGTGGTGAACAGCAGAGCGGAATGGGACTACCACAAGTTGGGGCACGACAAGAGAATAGAAGTGCTGGAGAACAAGTGAATGAGTTGAGAGGGAGAATCAATGACTTGAATCAAGAAAGGGAGAGGGAAGAGCTGAGAGACCCCCACTGGGCAAATGAGCTTGAGTAGCGAATGATGCAATTTCAAAAAACTTTAGAGGCATTAGAGGCAAAAACAGAGGGCAAGAAAGTGGTAGGAAGGTTGTTACTTGATGACGAGTCCCCCTTGGTATGTGAAGTGATGGCGGTAACTTTGCCCCCCAAGTATGTGGTTCCAGCCTTGGTGTATGAAGGCAAAACCCCCCCATCATCACATGGAGAAGTTTAATGAGATGACCGGGATCC
>NW_006262339.1:36214714-36305854 GCF_000493195.1 Citrus x clementina | reverse complement strand
CAGATTGACAAAATTGGTCCAAGGAGAATTTGAAAGTTTGAGGAGTTTTGTGACCAGGTATCATAAGGAGGTTACTGATCTAGGGGCCTTTGATCATCCAGATGCTCTGGAGGGATTAAAGAAGGGGTTGAGAATCAATCGATTATAGAATAGCTTATATAGTAAGGGGATAACAACATATGCTGAGGCGTATGACCAGGCAAAATTGGATATGAAAACTGAAGATGCAGAAGAAGAAAAGAGGAGAATGGAAATGCAGACAGGGGGTCCAATGAGAAAGGGAGACCTGAGAAGGAGAGGAGATAACTCTGGGTATAGCTCGAGGATGAACATGGGTGATAGACGTCATTATGATAGAGGGTTGCTCAATTATAGACAACCAGAAAGGCCGGGTCGAAATTGGGAAGCAAATCGTGAAAGAAGAGAAATCTCATTAGTAGGAAGGGGCCGAGAGGGAGGAAATAATTATGGGAGGAACCAACGGGAGAACGGAGTAAGAGATTACAATAGGTTGCCACCACCTGTAGACCGGAGAGGACTGAGATCTGACAATGGGGTGAATTTATTAGAACAGAGTGGAAGATACACACCACTGAACACGAGCAGAGCAGAAATATATGCTGCAATAAAAGATAAGGGGTTACTAACACCGCCAAAGCAGATTGTAAGGGGTTTGGGCGGAAGTGCTCACCACAAGTATTGCGAGTTTCACAAGGTGACCGGACATGGAACTGTAGATTGCATTGACTTGAAGGAACAGATTGAATGGCTAGTGCAAAATCAATATTTAAAGGAGTATGTGGATGACCAAGGAAGAGGTAGGAGAGGAGACATCATAGATAATGTAGCGATGATGATTATGGGAGGGCCGACTTTAGCAGGAGACTCAAACCGCTCAAGGAGAAATTATAGCCGATATTCATTAAAAAGTTTTGAGGTGAATTTTAATGTTCCGATACCAAAGAAGCAGCGGATTCAAAGGGTGCCGATCATGTTCACAGACGAGGACGAGGAAGCAGTCGCACATCCACATGAGGATGCGCTTGTAGTGAAGGTTGTCTTGGCAGGGCAGGAATTGAACCGAGCTTTTGTAGATGGGGGAAGCTCGGTTGACATTTTGTTTAAGCAAACTCTTGACGATCTACAAATAGGAGACCTCAGGCTTGATCCGGTCAAAACATCACTAAAGGGGTTCGGTGGAGCTGAGTTGATTCCCCTTGGGTTGATTGACTTGCCACTTACAATAGGGTCCAGCCCACTACAAAAGACAGTGATGTTGACATGGTTGGTAGTTGATGAGCCAAGCCCTTATCAAGTTATTTTGGGCAGACCATTCAATAGAATAGCAGGAGCAGTGAGCTCAACCCATATGCAATGTGTGAAGTTTAGAGTTCAAGGTGGAGTTGGAGTGATGAGGGGCCAGCAACAAGTAGCTCGAAGTGTTACACTACAGCTGCAAGAGAATCCATGCAGATCACAAGTATCGATCCACGAGCTGAAAATAGGTTATGCCAACAGCGACCTAATGAAGAAATGAAACAAGTGCAAGTAGATGAGGATGATCCGAGCAGAGTAGTGAGAGTGGGAACAAAGATAACGGATACCATTTTCAATGAGCTTCAGAATTTATTGGTGGAGTATAATGACATATTTGCTTGGAGCCATGAAGATATACCGGGAATAGACCCACGAATTATGTGTCACCGGTTGGCTATAGATAAAAACCATAAGCCTGTGAAGCAGAAAAGAAGAGTGTTCAACCAGGAAAGGTATGAGGCCATCCATGATGAGGTGGATAAATTGTTGAAAGCGGGGTTTATAAGGGAAGTGAACTATCCAGAATGGGTTTCGAATGTGGTGATGGTTAAAAAGGCGAATGGAAAATGGAGGATGTGCGTGGACTTTACCGACCTCAATAAAGCTTGTCCTAAAGATAGTTTTCCTCTCCCAAAGATTGATCAGTTAGTGGATTCAACAGCCGGGCATGGCTTGATGAGTTTCATGGATGCATTCTCAGGATACAACCAGATTCGTATGTCCACAGCAGATGAAGAAAAGACAGCTTTTGTGACCGACCAAGGATTGTATTGCTATCGTGTGATGCCGTTCGGATTAAAAAATGCAGGAGCTACTTATCAAAGGTTAGTAAACAAGCTTTTCAAACCCTTGATTGGTAAAACGATGGAGGTATATGTAGATGACATGATAACCAAGTCTGTTAAGCCGGTCGAACATACATCGCATTTGCGTGAGACGTTTGAGGTTCTGCGAAAAAATCAGATGAAGTTGAATCCGGAAAAGTGTGCCTTTGGAGTGGAATCAGGGAAATTTTTGGGCTTCCTAGTTAGCCAGAGGGGGATAGAGGCTAATCCGGAAAAAGTAGAGGTCATTCTCAAGATGAGGTCGCCGAAGGATCTTAAAGATGTTCAGAGCTTAGCTGGGAAAGTTGCCGCGCTGAGCAGGTTCATTTCGAAATCATCAGATAAATGCCATCCGTTTTTTGAATTGATGAAGAAAGGAAAAAGATTGAGGTGGTCGGAAGAATGTGAGACAGCATTTCAACAATTAAAGGCTTATTTGGCTAACGTACCAACTTTGGCTAAGCCCTTAGTTGGCGATGTTCTCTTGATCTACTTGGCGGTCTCTGATTATTCAACTAGCTCGGTCCTGGTAAAAGAAGAAGATGGAGTTCAACGTCCTGTATACTACACGAGCAGATCTCTTACAGGGGCGGAAGTTAGATACCCTATTGCAGAAAAGTGGGCGATGGCTTTAGTTATAGCCGCAAGAAAGCTGAGGCCGTATTTTCAAGCTCATAAGATCGTGGTCGTCACCAATCAACCTTTAAGACAAATTTTGCACAAACCAGACATTTCAGGAAGGTTGGTTAAGTGGTCAGTAGAGCTAAGTGAATTCGACATCAGTTACCGACCGAGGTCAGCAATTAAAGCACAAGCTCTGGTCGACTTCATTAATGATTGCAGTGACGGTAATGAAGGAATGGATGCTGGGCAGGAGATTAAAGAGGCAGAGAAGAAGAATGATATATGGGAGCTTAATGTAGATGGAGCTGCAAACCCAGAAGGGTCAGGCGGAGGAATTGTTCTTGTTTCGCCCGACCAAGAAGAAGTATGCTACGCTCTCAAATATCAATTTCATCCTACAAACAATGAAGCAGAATATGAAGCTCTCATTGCGGGTCTAAAACTAGCAAGAGCATTGGGGGTTCGGCATTTGAAGGTGAAGAGTGACTCGCAACTGGTAGTAAACCACCTGAATGGGACATTTCAAGCCAAAAGTGAGAACATGTCTAAGTATTTGAGCAAAGCACTGCAGCTATGGGGTAACTTTGATCAAGCTACAATGGAGCAAGTTCCGAGGGGAGAGAATTACCGAGCAGATTATATAGCAAGACTGGCAGCTGCAGAATGCCCAAAGTTCCCACGAGGAATCCCATTGGAATCGGTTTCAAAGCCATGTATAAGTGATCCCGAGATGGAAGTTTGTGTGGTAGAAGATGAGAAGAGCTGGATGATGCCTATCATGAGGTACATTGAATTTGGGGAACAACCTCGAGATAAAGCAGAGGCAAGAAGGCTGCGATGCAAGGCAATACGCTACTCCATTATCGAAGGTGTACTGTATAGGAGAGGTTACACTTTACCTTACCTATGATGTTTGGGCTCGGTTGAGGCCAACTATGTGATGAGAGAGGTGCATGAGGGAATTTGTGGAAATCACGGCGGAGGTAGAGCGTTGGCCCATAAAATAATAAGGCAAGGTTATTTTTGGCCGACCGTGCATGAAGATGCACATGAGTTAGTTCGAAGATGTGATGAATGCCAGAAGTTCGCTGTAATTGCAAGACAACCACCAGAAAACATGATGACAATGGGGAGCACTTGGCCATTTGCACAATGGGGGGTGGATCTTATCGGACCAATGCCGACTGGGAGAGGACAAATGAAATACGCGGTGGTAGCCATTGATTATTTTACTAAGTGGATTGAAGTTGAACCGCTACAAACGATAACCGAGAAGCGCACAACAGATTTCATATGGCGGAATGTGATTTGCAGGTATGGCCTACCGCAAGCTATTATCACCGATAATGGAACCCAATTTAATAATGAGAATTTCAAGAAGTTTTGTAGTCAGCTCGGCATTGAACTACGGTTTATCTCACCTGCCCATCCGAAGGCAAACGGACAAGTAGAGGCGGCGAACAAAACTATAAAGCAGTTGCTGAAGAAAAGGTTGGGTGAAAAGAAGGGAGTTTGGGTGGATGAGCTTCCAGGAGTGTTGTGGGCCTATAGAACGACCGTGAAGACTTCAACAGGGGAGACTCCATTCTCACTTGCTTTCGACCATGAGGCGGTAATCCCAGCTGAGGTTGGCATTGAGACACATCGGACAAAGTATTATGATGAGATAGTAAACATGGAACATATGTTGTTGGATTTGGATTTGCTTGATGAGAAGAGAGAGGCGGCAAGAGGTCGAGCGGCAATTTACCAGCAAAAAGTGGCTAAGTTCTACAACAAAAATGTCCGGCTACGACAATTTCAGGAGGGGGATCTGGTGCTCCGCAAAGTCAACCAGTCAACCAAAAAGCCAGCCGATGGAGTTCTGGGGCCGAGCTGGGAAGGACCATACAGAGTACTACACGCATTTGGTAATGGCGCATATAAGTTAGGTTATCCGGACGGCAGAGTCGTCGGCAAGGCGTGGAATGCAGAGCACCTGCGAAAATACTATCAGTAGGCCAATCTCATCTATGATATTCTAGTTTGTTTATTTTCTTTAAATATGCTAGGAAAGTTTGTTATTTCAGTTTGTTATGTGTGTAGTTCTGTTATTTCTGCTATATTAATCAATGAGGTTATTCAGAAGTGCAACTCTATCTTTTATCTATTGTGACCGGTCTTATTGAGTTCGGTAATTTTTCGACCTTATTGAGATCCCACGTGAAAATACTTTTCCAATCTTATTGAGATTGAGATCGACATGGCGACCTTGTTGAGGTCTAACGTGAAAATATTTATCCAATCTTATTAAGATTGAGATCGACATGGCGACCTTGTTGAGGTCCAACGTGAAAATATTTATCCAATCTTATTGAAATTGAGATCGACATTTCGACCTTATTGAGGACCAACATGAAAATACTTATCCAATCTTTTTGAGATTGAGATCGACATGGCGACCTTGTTGAGGTCCAACGTGAAAATATTTATCCAATCTTATTGAGATTGAGATCGACATTTCGACCTTATTGAGATCCCACGTGAAAATATCTTATTGAGATCCAACGTGAAAATACTTTTCCAATCTTATTGAGATTGAGATCGACATGGCGACCTTGTTGAGGTCTAACGTGAAAATATTTATCCAATCTTATTGAGATTGAGATCGACATGTCGACCTTGTTGAAGTCCAACGTGAAAATATTTATCCAATCTTATTGAGATTGAGATCGACATTTCGACCTTATTGAGGTCCAACGTGAAAATATTTATCCAATCTTATTGAGATTGAGATCGATATTTCGACCTTATTGAGATCCAACGTGAAAATATTTATCCAATCTTATTGAGATTGAGATCGACATTTCGACCTTATTGAGATCCAACGTGAAAAGTTTTTCAATCTAATTAAGATTGAGATCGACATATTTGGGCATAATTGAGGTCTAACGTGAAAAAATTCATTCAATCTTATTGAGATTGAAATAGACATTTTTTGACCTAATTGAAGCCCATTAAAATAATAATAATAATAACAATAATAATATATCCAATGAGATTGAGGTTGACCATTGCCTTGTTGAGGGCGGCCATAAACTTAGCAATTAAGTTCTACAATTTCTTATTTTGCTGAGCTCGGCCATTTCCTTGTCGAGGTCAGCTATAGCCATAACATTTAAGTTCTACAATTTTCAAATTATTAAGGTCGATATTTTTGCTTTGTGAGCTTTACGTTTGCGGTCGACACTTGTGCTTTGTGAGCTTTACGTTTGCGGTCTACAATTGTGCTTTGTGAGCTCTATCTTTGAAGTCGACACTTGTTGCTTTGAAAGTTCTACGTTTGATGTTGTTTATTAAGGTCGACATTTTAGTTTCGTAAAGCCTACGGTTGAGGTCGACATTTTAGTTTTGAAAAGCCCACGGTTGAGGTTGACACTTGCTTTGTGAGCTCTACCTTTGAAGTCGACACTTGTTGCTTTGAAAGTTCTACGTTTGAGGTTGTTTATTAAGGTCGACATTTTATTTTTGTAAAGCCCACAGTTGAGGTCGACACTTGCTTTGTGAGCTCTACCTTTGAAGTCGACACTTGTTGCTTTGAAAGTTCTACGTTTGAGGTTGTTTATTAAGGTCGACATTTTATTTTTGTAAAGCCCACAGTTGAGGTCGACACTTGCTTTGTGAGCTCTACCTTTGAAGTCGACACTTGTTGCTTTGAAAGTTCTACGTTTGAGGTTGTTTATTAAGGTCGACACTTGTTGCTTTGTGAGCTCTACGTTTGAGGTTGTTTATTAAGGTCGACATTTTATTTTTGTAAAGCCCACAGTTGAGGTCGACACTTGCTTTGTGAGCTCTACCTTTGAAGTCGACACTTGTTGCTTTGAAAGTTCTACGTTTGAGGTTGTTTATTAAGGTCGACACTTGTTGCTTTGTGAGCTCTACGTTTGAGGTTGTTTATTAAGGTCGACATTTTAGTTTCGTAAAAGCCTATGGTTGAGGTCGACATTTTAGTTTTGAAAAGCCCACGGTTGAGGTCGACACTTGCTTTGTGAGCTCTACCTTTGAAGTCGACACTTGTTGCTTCGAAAGTTCTACGTTTGAGGTTGTTTATTAAGGTCGACATTTTATTCTTGTAAAGCCCACAGTTGAGGTCGACACTTGCTTTGTGAGCTCTACCTTTGAAGTCGACACTTGTTGTTTTGAAAGTTCTACGTTTGAGGTTGTTTATTAAGGTCGACATTTTAGTTTTGTAAAGCCCACGGTTGAGGTCGACACTTTCTTTGTGAGCTCTATATTTTTTCTTTGTGAGCTCTATGTTTGAGGTTGTTTATTAAGGCCGACAGTTTAGTTTTGTGAGGTCTACGATTGAGGTTGACACTTCAGATTTGTACGGCTTATGGTTGAGGTCGACATTTTAGCTTGGTAAGATCTATGCGCGAGGTTGACACTTCGTAAGAATCTATAGCGAGGTCAGCTTCGAGCTTCCTAAGGTCAACTTTCCAGCTTAGTTACAATCGGCAGTAGCCTAAACATCTTCGGTCTTGTCGCGGTCGGCATTAGCTTTATTAAAAATAAGCGTGCAAGCTATGTAACAATTATCTGAAGTACAAACACAAAATGAAAGCGCAACAAGAGTTATACGTTCGTAAAACTACAAAAAGGCAAGCCTTATAGCAACTTTTCAAATCTACTTAGAAAGCACTCTCCTCGTC
Source organism: Citrus x clementina (assembly GCF_000493195.1). NCBI lineage: Eukaryota > Viridiplantae > Streptophyta > Magnoliopsida > Sapindales > Rutaceae > Citrus > Citrus x clementina. The sequence goes on along the minus strand of NW_006262339.1, from coordinate 36,298,398 downwards.
TTCAGCAACTCTGCTTGTTAAAGATGCCTCACCCTCAACTCTAATCTCATCACCCTGAAGAACTCGATTAGCTTCTTGATCCGTACCCAATGACTTCCTCTTAGCCTTTTCTTTGCTCACATAAGCGGTCAACATCCATTGAAAGTCCATGTCTGGGTGTTTCTCTTGGAACAATTCGATGCATGTCTGAATGACATCCGCCTTCAATTGCCTTTTCTCTAGTCGAATGCGTTGATCAACATCAGACTTAACTTTTTCCAACTCATAGCTAAGATCGGCAATCTTGGAGTCTTTGCTCACATTAGATTTCTTTTCGGCTACCAAGTCTTCTGCCAAGCGAGTATTTTCATCGTTGCGAACATTGAGATCACGCTTGAGCCGATCTCGTTCGCTTGCTGTTTTTTCGTTCGTGAGGTTGGCTTTCATCAAAGCGCGCTCGAGTTCTTCTATTTTCGCATGGCCTTTCAATGACTTGGCAAACGTCTCGATATGTGCGGCCATGATAAAGGATTGCTGGAAAAGAAAGCATGACAATTAGGATGGAAAGTATAAACATCACAGAAATAAAGGTTGTGAATTAATACCCACCTCAACTTGGTTTCGAGCAAGCGCTTCAAGAGCATGAGTAGCTGACAAGTGGGAAAAATTCTCGAGGGTATCCTGGCTCACAAAACGAGCAGCTAAGTTCACCATGGGTAGTAAGGCCTCCGCTCTTCCTCGCTTTGACTCTATGATGTCACTGCTTTCAAGCAAGCTTCCTTTCGGACATATCGGGGAAGGGGTAGGTGGCAAAATGCGCAGGGGACAAGAATCACTAGCTCGGTCACTTTTGCTCTGAGGTAGCATGTTGCGAGCTGAAACCGCGGGCTGTTTCTCTTTTTTCTCATCAACTTTGTTTTTCTGTGATGCCCGCCGTGGTTTCTTATTACGTGGTTCGCCTTCTTCGTCCGACATCTCCTCGATCAAGGCTTTTGCAATTTCTGCAGGGGTACGCTTGGCGGTAGACATGTTTCCTGCAACAATAGCAACCACACTAAAATTAGTGAATCTTTGGCGTATGACAATATGGGTAACCACTTAGTAAAATTTTACCTTTTGTTCTCTTTGTTTTCTTTTTCTTGCTGTAATGTGGTAGACTGGAAATGAGGTAAGTGCTCAACAATCTCTCGGATGTCAACAACAACTTCCAATCCTCCGCATTTAGCAATCCTTTCTCAACTCTAACACTCAGCTTGTCACCTATATCAACTTTCTTCTTCCAAGTCACTGCAGTAAAAACATGCGTTAGATTGTATCCTTATTTCGACCTCAACCTGAACAAAACTTGTATTACCTGGTCTACTAAAATGAGTGGGAACTTTAAACCAACCCTTGGTCAGCTCTACATCCCTACCCCAATTTCCACCTACCACGAAATACTTGTTTTTCCAACCTCTACATGAACCTGGAAAGTCAAGTACTATTCTTCTACTCTTTGTTTTTGACATAAAATAGTACCATCCTTTGTGGTTGATCCCATGCTCATTACAAAAATATAAGTGAGTAAACTCCTTGAAACAAGGCTCGGTTTTATTCTGCTCAGCCCATACAACATACATACCACCTAAAACCCTCCAGCCATTCGGGTCAAGTTGACCTGGACTCAAACCCACTCTCACCAACATTCGAGCAAAGTAAGGTTGAATGGGCAACCTGAAACCAAGATCAAACATTTCCAGATAAATCGCAGTCTCTCCATTACTCAATTTGCTTGCCACCTCATCTTCGCCCAATAACCTAAGTGTAATATCGTCTGGGATCAAATATTCTTTCCTCAACTCTTCAATCTCTGTCTCTGTTGTATCAAAGTTTAGCCTGTTCACGCCGTATTCTTCATGCTCATCTCCCTCATTTTCAAATTGTGCACAACTCGATTCTGTTAGCCTAAAGGGCTACACATAATGTAATTTTGATGATAACAAACATGTGTCTTAAGTAAAAATAATAAATATTGTATTTCACATTTACACTAGTTTTTGAAGGATAATATTTATGCAAGTGAATCAAGTGAAATCAAGATTGAAGACACTCAACGGACAACGGCGAAATCAAGAATAAAGCTTAGAGCTCAACGGACGAATTATTGCGAAAAATTCTTGTAAAGCCGGTATGATTTAATTGATGCATGATTTAGCATTTGAGAAGCTCAAGAAATTAATTTAATTAAATACTTTTCATAAACTAAAATATTTTATTTTTATAAAGTAAAGTATTTTGTGGATTTAAGTAAATTGGACTTAAATGCTAAGATTTGAAATCTTTGATTTTAATAAGTATCAAATTTCGGAGTTGGATGTTTTTTCAAACATTTTAAATATTTTGGGCCATACTATAATTTATGAATATTTTGAACTAAAGTGAAAGATTTTGAGAACTTTGAAAAATATGGGTATTATGTTGAAAAGGACCTTTGTGCGAAACAATAAAATCTTTGGGGTCATATCATAATTTTAAAAAGTTTGGGAAAGACACTATTCTTGAGAAGTTCTGAAATTGGACCTATTTGCAAATTTTTCTGACGTTTTGGGCCATATTATAATTATAGAAAGTTTTGGGCCAAAGTGTAATTTCAATGAACAGTGTTACTGTAGCAAATTCAAAAATAACGGTAATATTACTGTTCCTGAGCGGCTAGCCGGATAAATCAAGCGGCTAACCGCTTGAGCGCTGGAATTTGCCTATAACGGCTAGTTTTTGGGCTTCCACTATAAAAACTCAACTCAAACTTCATTTTAAGTACCAATACATGCAAATATAAGATCATACAACATATATTGAGCTTCCAAGACGCAAATCATTATTGATTGAATCATTGTTGAGCTATTAGTTGCATATCAACTCTTAAAGAGAGTTTTTGTTGTAATTTTCATTCCTTACCAAATTGTGAGTGTTTAAGTGTGGGAAACACTTGGGGTGAAGAGATTGGGGAGATAATCTCTTGGTTGTAAAGGTTCATTGACACCTTGGAAGTCAATTGTAAAAACTTGAAGCCTTGGGAGGCTTAGATAGTGAAATCCTCGAGCTCGGTTGGCTTGGAGGCGTGGACGTAGGCAGGGATTGCCGAACCACGTAAAAATCCGCGTGTTTGTTTTTCTCTTCCCTTGCTCTTTTTATTTTTACGCTTGCTTGAATTTATTGTTCTCTATTTCATTAAGGCGTTAGATTGATTTATTGTGCGAATCGTATTGCATTATTTTTAAAAACCCAATTCACCCCCCTCTTGGGTTGCGTTACTTGCATTTCAGATTCCTCATTCACCTCATTTCCGCAGCTTGTATTCTTAGACTCATTTTCGGCCGTATTACAATTTAATTCTACATTATCTTCCCTGACTTTTCCATTATCATCTATACCCGATGCAGTATCACTGAGCCCATCCAACAACTCTTTATTCGCATTTTGCGAGTAGCTACAAAGTGACCCATCTTTACTCCTTAAGTCCATTCCTGCCTAATATTACATTTAACAAAACTTCATTCCCAGTCAATACTAACACCCATTAAATCAACAGTTTTTCATTACCAGCACCACATCCAACACAAAACAACACATAGCCAATCCTAAATGCCCAGCAAAACTCACATTTAATATACACATGAATACAACAAGCAGATGTGTCTGGGATGAGATAACTCACCGGATCTCCTTCAACCCGAATGAATTCGAGTTTTGCTGAAGGTCAACAGCAGTAACATCATTCAGCATTCTATTAGTTCTGCATCAGTAGTAAACAGCAACATGAGCTCGATTTTGACAACACAACCCCCCCCCCCCAAAAAAAAAAAAAAAAAGGCAGCAAGAACGCAAAAAATTTAGAGGGAAGCGAATAACGAGAGTGAACAAACTAGAAACGAGGGGAGCAGGACACTCACCATGTAGCTCCATTTTGGCTAGCTTCGTCAAATTCGCAGAGACGGCGGCTGGGTAACATTTCTCTGGATTTCAATGTGAAAAAGTGTGTGGAAAATGAAAGCCCTGACCCACGAGCCAAGTAGCTTGAGGATATGACGTGTGATTTTCACATACACACTTCAAGTCACGTGCCCTCTTTTCTCTTTATAGTTTTATTATTATTATTTGGTTTTGTTTTGTTTGTTTTGTCTTTTTCCTTTTTCTTTTGTCCGTTCTTTTTGCCAAATTTCTTCTAACTTTTACAACTATTAATTTCGGTATTATTTCTGCTCCACTCTTCAACATCCACCACTTGCGGCCATATTGCTCTTCCCTTTTTTGTTTTAGTTTTCAATACCGTTCATGTCTTCTCAGTATTGAAAACTAGGGGACTGGTGTTTGGTTTACACAATTTTTTCTATTTCCACTGATTAGTTTCCAATACCGGTAATGACTTTCGGATATCGAAAACTAGGGGACTGGTGTTTGGGTTGGATTTTTCTAAAAAACTTCAGAAGTATAGTCGACCCTAATTTACTTAGAACTCATTGTTGTTGTCGAGCTGATCACGTAAGTACAACCTGGAGCCTATGTTGGCGACCTGGTTCACAAGTACGACCTGAGATTTATGTGAATAACCTGATTTAAGAATACAACCTTAGACTTATATGAGCGACCAGGAAATTCACCGGTCCGACCTCGAAATTTATTTGCCTGACCAGAGAATTAGCTTGACATAGAAAGCTATTGGTTAAGATAACGTGGCCTAATTTCTAGGAAAGTTGTGTGCCACGATCTATTTAAACTATCTCCAACCGATGACCACGTGCAACTGCTGAAGAAAGTGGGCAGAAGTTAAAGGTGGTAACCACCCATGACCAGGGGCCTATTTAAGCTGAAAATGGCAACTGAGGTGGGGGTTAGCAAAAATCAACCAAAAAACTCTAGAAGTGAGCTATCTAAGAGCCTTAACAGAGCTTACCAGATTTTGAGTTCTTTGATCGGAAAGTTCCTTTCTTTTGAACCCATTCACAATTCTTCCCTCTCATTTTTATCTCTTTATACACAATTTCTGACTTAAGCATCGGAGGGTCTGCGCCGGAAACCCACCGGCATATCCTAACCGTATTTTCTGGTTGACAGGTACGGAAAATTGCGGTCATATTGGCGTTTGAGCTTGGATACGTGCTGTAATTCCCCTAAAGAAACAAATTCAGCTGTTGAGGTCGTTTTTCGGCATCAACAATTAATCTAAACGAAATTGAATTTGAAGTAGTTTCGATGGATCTGCAAGCTAGACAGTGTACTTGTTTTTCTTTAGGCACTTCCATATTTTCAAATTAAAAAAATTGAAAATGGTGTTGTGGATGATCTTTTGTTTATTAATATTTAACCATCAATGGCATTTTGAATGTCACGGGAATATAGAATAATTCTGATTTTAAGGTTCTGTTTTCTTGAATTGTTGTCTGAAAATTGAACTCCAGCGTCTATGAGGATTTTCACCAACCGTTGATTTTTCCAGTTCATAAGAGCGCCTTCCCCACCCCCCCACCCCCCCGGCGGCCGCGCGACACAACCACTCCAACCAGAAACATACATTAAGTCCGTATCGGACACCATCCAAACAGTTGGATAAACTATTAAAAACACCTGATGAGCAAAGAGGAAATAATGGCCGAAATACCATTAAGAATTAAAATATATATATATATATATATATATATATATATATATATATATATATATTCAGTTTAGGTCCTGATTTGTATTGTTGTTAAACAATTACAGTTTAAAAGATTGCACAAAGTGTTTAAAAACACTTAATGTTGAGGTTTAGAAATTAAATTGATTTTATTCTACATTTAATGGTGAAAAATTATAATATTTTTACTATTTTTGTCAAAATTAATATCAAAGTTACATCTACAGACAATACTAATTTTATTTTTAAGTTATAATCAGCTATCCATATCAATTGTACCTTAAAATTTACAATATGCTACTAATTTTATTTTAATTTACAATCATTTATCCACGTTAGTTTTAGTTTAAAAGTCACATCACCTTAATCTTTAGTGCTTACCTCATTAGTCAACCTCTCAGCATGCGTTAGTGTATGAATTATAGACACAGTAAATTATCCTTTCCGATTTTCTCTCGTACCGTATTCCACAATATACCTGATGAACCAAATGTCAGCTTGTATTATTATAACTTTCTTGCTGTTCTCGTCTGATTAATGATTAATTAATTTGAATACATAACTCCGGACTTCCTTCCATGTAGGGGTGGGCATGGGTTGGTTTGGGTTGGATTTTAAGTCAACCCAAACCAAACCATAAAAATTTGGATCCAACCCAAACCAACCCAAATATTTTTAACCCAAACCAAACCAAACCATTTGGGTTTGATTTGGGTTTGGTTTGAATTTTATTATCAAAATAATTTTTATTTTAATAAAATTTAATTATATCAAAATTATAATAATTATTAATTATTAAATTGATATTAAAATATAAAAAAATATAGTGGATAAAAATTATAAATTTTACAATAACTTAATCCTTAAATTAAAGAATACTACAAAATCAAAATAAAGTTTAATCACAAAAATTATTATTTCTCAATAAATAAGAACGTACACTTTAATAATAAACTTTCACAAACATGACATTAACAATCTAATAATAAATTTTGCCACTTGTTATTTATTTAGTTATGTAATATTTATTTTTATTTATCGTTTTGGTAGTTTTGCGTTATGTTGTCTACCTATATGTTTAATTTTAGGGAGATTGCCAGTTTCCCCCCTACAGTAATCAACATATATTATTTTTCCCCCTTCTGTTTTTATAATGGCCAAAAACCCCCATAATAGTATAAATTTACAATATTACCGTTATTTTCAACTACTCTTTTATTTATATTTATTCTAAATTAAATAAATCACATGAATATAAACTAAATAAAAAATAAAGCATTAAAAATAAGAAATATATGTTTTGATATGAACAAAAAAATTAATAATAAAATTTTTTTATACTTATTTATTTTGTGAAAATTTTCTTATAATAAATATATAAGAAAATTATTAGTCAAATGATAAAAAAATTATTATAAGAAAACTTGAATGACAAAGAAAAATTTACTATAAGATAAATAATAAATTTCTTCTTAGTAGAGTCTCCTGCTCTTTCTATGATGATCCTTCCATGTTGGAAGAATTATTTTTATAAATAAGAAAAAAAATTTATGTTATTCACAACAATATTTATTTAATTTAAATTTATTTTTACTGTTATTTTCATTTTATAACTGTTGACAATTGATTACGCTGTAAAAAATTTAATAGTGGTCTTTCACTTATTTGTGTTCATTTATTTTGTTTTCATTTATTTCATTTGAAAAATTTGAGTGTTGGGGTTTTGTCCATAACCCATGGGTAAACCATACCCAAACCATAATGAAATGATTTTCTACATAAAACTCACATCTAACCCATTTTCATGATTTACCCAACCCAAATCATTTAATTTGGTTTGAGTTTAGATAAACCCATGGGTTGTGGGTTTATGCCCACCCCTACTTCCATGAAGCACATCCTTAACAGATATTGAGAAAGGGAAAGTTCGAGGAAAGTGCATTTTGTCATTCCAAGAAAAGTAGTGGATATAATTAAAAAGAAAAAGAAAAAACAATGAGAAACGTTTCTCCGAGCTTCAAAGCAAGTGCGATTTCGCTTTTGATAGTGACTCCTTATTATTTTCAAACCAGTCCAAAAAATGCTTCATTTTAAAAGTAGTGTATAGTCTGTACAGTGTGGAAAACTCAATGTAGATTAAGGTACAAACTCAAAAGGGATCATAATTATTATGCAACTAATTAATTAGAGAGCATCCATTGTTCATAGCAAATAACGTTGTGATTCTTAACACATTTAAAAACATCCACATATAAGGTGACTAGTGCTTGATCTGAGACAACATGCACCTAACGTCCTTGCTACTAGGTCTCTCCTTTGGATCATCCAAAGTGCAAAAATAAGCAATCTTCAAAACAAGAAGCATTTGCTCCTCATACCCATTGCCGAGTAGCTTTGAATCGATAGCCCTGTGAGGATTCTCAGAAGTCATGACATTTCTCATCCATTGAACCATATCCTTCTCCTCTGTATATTGGAAGAAGTCATCGTGTGGAAATTTTCCCATCACTAAACCAGCCAGCAACACCCCAAAGCTGTATATATCACACTTTTCAGAAATTGTTAGAGTCTGGTGATACTCGGGCGCTATGTATCCCACCGTTCCTGCCACATTCGTAATTCTGATTCGTTTATGCCCATCAGGCATTAGCTTTGCAAGACCAAAATCAGAAATCCTGGCTTCCATACCATCGTCTATGAGCACGTTCGCTGGCTTGATATCTCTATGGATTATACAAGGCCTATAGTACATATGCAGATACTCAAGCCCAGAAGCTATTCCTCGCGCAATCCTGTATCTAGCTAGCCAATCTAATTCTTTTCTTCCTTGTGAGACATCATATAGAATGCCGTCTAAACTTCCATTCTTCATGAATTCGTAGACAAGTAAATGACAGTCAGGCCTTGTGACATGAGCCTGCAAAGGTAGAAGATTCCTGTGCCAAATTCGACCCGCAGTTATAATCTCAGTTTTAATTTGCCTCATTTTCCTGTTGATCAGCCCTCTCCGTACATTAAGCAACTCTGTGGCAGCCATTGGCGGCTGATCAATCTTCTTAATAGCAATCATCTTTCCGTAGCTTCCTGGTACCTCAGCTTTGTAAACTACACCACATGCACCTACTCCTATTATCTCCAAAGAAGCAAGACTATCTTCTTTCGTCAAGAAAGCTATGTCACCTTTCTTAATGATTGGACGAGTACAGATTGCAGGGCCACGATATCTACCTCCACCTCTACCCCTTAATGCCGACTTTTTAGCTTTTACCCAACCATAAACTTTGGCTTCACTCACCAAAGAGATCGTGGACAATCTTTTCCTGACATTCCTAGACTTCCCACCTGAAATTCCTTTCAATCCTAGTGAGTCTATCTGCGAGGCAATGCCTTGCAATCTAGTATGGATCTCCATTACTTTAGTCTTTGCCAAGGAATCGAACTCATCATCGGTACTATAATCATAATCTAGCGGCAGCAACTTGCTCCGGAAAGCCTCGGTTTGAAACTCATCAAACAAGTATTCAACATCACAAGCCAAGTTCTGAAGCTCGCCAAGCCACAGATTCACATGCTGATTCGTCATCTGCTTCTCCACCGCATCATCTACCACCTCACTAATCTTCACCAGCATCTTTATCCACCCCATCAGGTCGGCCTGGATATGCGCTTCACCTGCAAACTTTTGAAGCCAATCTGATTCCAAATTTTGTATAATCGTCTCAATAGATTCAGAGTGAAAGTAGCAAGACGTAGTTTCCTCTTGACTCAAGAAACGAAAGGAGTTATCGAGAGTTAACTTCGGCATCTTTTTCTCTGCCGGCTCAAATGGAAAATGGAGGCATTAATAAGCTCAATTACTTACTGAAATCGAGTGCATTCACAAGTAATTAAGCTGCCAGTTCATCTTAAATTCCAAGAGCTTTCCGGACACTAGGCTGCACAGCAACCATTAGATTTTATTGAAATAGATATCTATATGTAGACAAATAATGAAACCGTGTGGGTCCCACAAAACACACACACGCACACATATTTACGCTTTCGCTGCAATGACCCAAGGTTATCTTTGGTTTGAAGAAAAGGGAGGAGAGGAAAAGAGTGGAATGAAGAGGAAGGAAAAAAAAAAGAATGGAGAAGAGTAGTAAAATTAAATTTTATTGTTTGATTTGATATAAAATTTGATAAGGAAATGAATTATAATTTTTTTCTTTAGACAAATTTATCCTTTATCTTAAATATTAAACTATTTATATTAGTAATTAATTAATATATATAAAATAAAATGGCGGTCTAGTGGCCGGCGGCAGAAGTCTGGTGGAGGTCCGGCGATTTTCCGGTGAAGTCCGACGGTGGCCTGGCCAAGTTCCGGCGATGGTCCATTTATAATATTAAATCAATAAAATAAAATTATAAATAATAATTATTAATGGCATTAAATAAGTTAAAAAGATGAAAGATAATTTTAGAAACTTTAGTTTTTAATATAAGAGAAATTTAAATTCTTCACTACTTAGTGTGGAATTCAAATTCTACATTATGATGAAAATTAAATTTTAGTGGAAATTAAATTCTTATACATTTTGTCAAACCAAACAATGAAAATAAAAAGAGAATTTAAATTACTTTTCTTTCCTACATTCTCTCCTTCCAACCGAACACCCCCTCAGAGAACTTTACCCATTAATTTACTCTTATCCTAACTTTTAACGCCTACTCGATAAGAAACTTTCTTTAAGTTATAAAATATTATTTAAATCCCTTTGGATAAAAAATAATCTGCAATTAAATCATTGATTTCGTATTATTATCTTCTGTTAGATTTCAACCTCCATTTTTTCATTTATTTGTTTCAAATATAAATGAAAAATATTATCTATTAAACACCATCTCTTGTTCGTTATAATTAATTAATTATTTGAATTCAGAGAGATAGAGACCATTAGAGTAAAGAATATTCGCAACTAGCAAATTAGAATGACTAAAAACTAATCCAGTGAACTAATAATTACAATATTAATTAGTTGATCCAATCATTATGGGGGACGAGATTAAAAAATAGTTAAAAAAGTTCCTGCTAGAACCATGATTTGGTTTGTGCATGTTAAGTGGATATATTCTCTAATTATCCATCACAGTAGCTATTCTCCTTACATAATAAACTTTTCTTTGTTTAACTGACTGCAAACTATTATAATAAATCTTGTAAATTAATCTAACTCTCAATTGTATCTATGTGTTGTTATTTCTGAAGGCACACTATTAAATTTTTGTTTAATTATTATTGTTATGAAAGAAAAGTGAAAAATTCCATTTATCATAGAGTAAATTTTGAATTATTCTTGTGAAATAATAATTTTTAAAATATTCACTCAATTATTGTATACTTTTAACTTACCATTATTTTTGCTCAAAACATAAGAGAAAAGTGAGAGTGGACTGATAAAAGTGTTTGTAACTTCTTTATAAAAATAGAAGTTAAATTGAGATCTATAATAATTTAGAGGGTATTTTAAAATTTTCCATTTCGTGAGGGGATAACTGAAATTTACCCCTTATCGTATTTATTAACTTATAATGCGGGTTCGCTGGCATCTTTAACATATCATTATTGATTGACCGAGAAAATTTTTTGTTTTTTTTGAAGACTTGGTGTTAGCTGCTTCGGAGGAAATTGCATAACCGAGTGAGTTCGATTATGTCAAAATAAATTTCTCTCTGTCTTTCTTCTATCTTATTGGGTCTGTTCCGATGTATGCACAGTACAGACAGGCTATAGACTGAGCAAAGTAAGTTTTTTTTTTTCTTTAATTCTCTGACAATTCAGAATCTATCTATACAGTATTCATATGGATTATTGTTCTGTTGTTGAGATCTTCAGATTTCAGTATTTTTGCTTATTGTCTGAGTCTACTGCAGCAAGCGGGACAGAAGATGGAGAACGGCGAGCACCATCAATCCGTTAATATCGACCGATTAGCAGATACCTTGAGAGGCAAGTTCAGGAGTTTGCATCGGTTACCCCAGAAGTGTTGCATCTACAGGGTTCCTCAGCAAATCCGGGGTTTAAATCCGAAAGCTCACACTCCGCAATTAGTCTCTATTGGTCCCTTTCATCACGGTGACAACGAAGAGCTAAGAGCCACGGAAGAGATTAAAATTAGATACCTTGAATATTTTCTTCAACGAACTGAGGTAAGCATCGAGACATTTCTTGCATATGTAAAGAACAAGGAAGAGCAATTGCGTGATTGTTATGCAGAAACCATTAGACTTGAAAATGAGGATTTTATAACAATGGTTTTAGTGGACGCTGTATTTCTCATTGAGTTCTTGCTCAGATATAGCTTCCCCAATTTGGTTTCCACTGGTGACCCCATATTCACCAAATCAAGGCTGATCTCTAACATGTGGCTTGACATTTGGCTCTTAGAGAATCAGCTTCCGTTGTTCATTCTTGATGACCTGTTTAATCTTGCCAAGACAGCAGTGAATCATGATTCCTACAATGGAGTTTCATTGCTCTCACTTACCCGTCGCTTCTACAAAGATAATTATGAGTTTCCCTTGATGGAGGCGAATTTGTTCGAGACCCATTTTAAGCAAGCTCAACATTTCCTTGATTTGTTAAGACTCTGTTTTCAGCCACCCCAGCCACGGTCCTGCCGGGCACAAAATAAACTCAGAACTGAAACTCAGAATATACCTACAGCAACGCAGCTTCACCAAGCTGGAGTCAAGTTTCAGTTGGGTTCAAGCACAAATCTCTTCGACATAACATTCAATGTCGAGGGCATTCTGGAAATTCCGCTATTGAGAATTAGTGAGTCCACAGAGATTTTATTCAGAAACCTTCAAGCCTTTGAGAGATTGCATTGTGGTACCAGGTATATAAACGACTATGTTATCATCATGAATTATCTCGTCAACACAGCACACGATGTTGACTTACTTGTTCAAAACCGGGTTATCGAAAACTGGCTATGGAACAGTGAAGCTGTGTCGAATCTTTTTCACAACCTTGTCCAGGAAACTTCGTTGTCTGCTAAAAATTTCCAGTACACTGATCTTGTTGAAGATCTGAGGGCCTATTGCAGATACCGTTGGCATAGGTGGAAGGCAATGTTGAGACAAGATTACTTCAATAGTCCATGGGCATCCATCTCTGTTATTGCAGCCGTTATTCTCCTTTTACTCACCTTAATACAGGCAATTTGTTCCATCATCGCATTGTAGGCTCCCTGATTTTAATTTGTAAGTTGTCAGACTTTATGTTGCGTGTTCGTGTGTAGCCAAATATGAAAAGTCACAAAAATCTTGTACCACATATGCATTATTATTCAATAATAATCAATCAAAACTTCATAAGAAGATAGCTTATATTATATGATCTCGTATTCTTGTCCACCAAGCATATCTACAAAGTTCTCAAAACTTGTCACTAAAGTCAGATAATATCAGAGTAGCCGAGTTCATCTTGAAGCAAATAGATTCTCCAGAAGATGTCCAAAAACACTTTAAATGTGTGCCAGATAGTAATTCATTACACTTGGATTTGTTACTCAAACTAAGAACAAAAAGGTAATGAGTTATGCCTGATTTCATAGCATAGTTGTTGCACATAATTCAGTTTTCCTATAAAGCAAGCCAGTTATAAATCACTCTAAATCTTTGCTGAAGTAGGCTTAACCTTCTCTTCTAGAAACTGCAGCATATGTTCCCGTTTCCAATTGTCAATGCTGCAAAGGAGTCATAATAAATAAATCATATTTTCTTTTAGGACTTCATTACTCTATCTGTCTACCGGAAAGGAAATGAGCAATTAAAAGTAAATAAGGTACGCATATGCAAGCTATCAAGTGGTCAGGAAAACCTAATCACGAACCACAAATTCAATTGACAGCAGAAAAGAGGGCTTATCAAATTTACAATGCCACCGTTGAGTTATAAGACCCTCAGGCCACAACCTCATGTGTTACAAGGTCTATGAAATTCAGGTATCTCTGTGGAATCAATGTGAGATCTAAAGCACGTAGCAGGGGGACATCATACTCATTTAATGCTGCTTGGGCTAGGTGAAATTTCTTTACAGTACCTCAGAGAGAAAATATAGTCTTTTAAATGCTTCTGCACTGAGGAAAATGTAATAGAGGTGAAATATGGAGGTACAAGGCAGCAACCAATGATAACATGTAAGCCTAAAAATTTCAGCAGTCTCACTTAATTATCATGAGTGACATCTAGCATAACTCTAGGCTCAGTTTCCTAATTATCCACCTGGAAATTTTTTAAAGGCGTGTAATATCAGTAGTTAATATTCACAAAAGCAGCTCACCTTATGGTTTCCTTGTGTTGCCCCTCCTGAGCAAGCACGACCAACTGAGGCGGAGAATTGAAAAATATTGAACTCTTAACTGCAGGAAACTTATCCTTCTCTTCTTCAATGAAACCAACAATTTCATGATAGAAAACCAATTTCCTCATGCACGCCTCCAGTATTGCACCTGAATAAGTAATCACCTAATTGGCAATTTCACCAGATTATTATACATCATTCTATTTTCTCAGAAGAAACATAAACTGTACACTGAGACCAAACAGAGAAAGACAAAATCTTGAAATGAATATTCTTTTTTCAAAATCATAAGATACATGACAAGTTGTTTGACTTTCCAAGACCACTATTTACTTTACCCAAGAAAGAAGAAGAGACACACACACACACACAAAAGACAAAAAAAGATTTATGACCACACAAAGATGACAGGTGGACCACATGAGAACTGGTGCAATAGGAGGAATCAAGGATCCTCTCCACAAAACATTTAGAAGAGGAGCTTGAAGGCCAAGGCTACCTAGACAATCTAGTAAAAGACCAAATTCTCATATACTTTCTATCATAAAAACAAGAATCCGAATTGTATCATGGTGAATTCTCAAGACTTTTTATTTCACATATTATAGATAATGGACAATTATTCTTGTTAAATATTTAACAAACATGTAAAGATCTCCTGTCGCATACATATTTCCCATGGTGACAAATATAAAAAGTTGTAGATAGAGGTGGCGAACACGTGCCTTCATATCAAGAAGTCAGCAAGGAGAAGGTCTAACAAGCACAAGAGTTTATCATATGAGGTAATTGATGTACAAAAATGTCATTGTCAAAGGAAGTTAACCATTTCTTCGCATTTAGAAACCTATATATTTACTTCCAGCAGTCAGAGCTATAAAGTTCGATGCCTGTCCTCATCAAAGAAATACTTTGTCTGTTTATGAAAGATAAAGTAGAGCAGAGAAGCAAACAAGAGGGATGTCTACAGAATTCCCCTTTAGCAAATACAGAAATCTCTATTTGAATTTACCTTGCATCTATCTTAAAGGGTAATTTTCAAGAAAATGGAAGGATCACTGAAACACCAGAAAGAAATAAAAGACTTAAAAACAAGTCAACAACAGAGTTATAAACATTTCAATGAATTTCTGATAAGAAAATATGCTTATCATCGCTTCTGAATGATGTGCACCTTGCCCATGGAATCATCAGAATCCTCTGTGCAACATTTCAAGCAGTCAGATACCAATTCTGCCACCAAAAGTTGGACTTTAGCATATTTGTAACAATATGAAAGAACCATTCTTATAAATAATATTATTAGTGAGAACAGTTAAGGGAGTGGGACAACTAGCCCTAAGAAATAGTTTCTAGTTTGTGAAATTACAACACTGTTAACCACATTATAGATTATTCGAAGAAAAAACACAGAAGGATCATTGTTATACAACTTAATTTGCAAGCATACATTGTTCATGATAGGTAGTGGTGTTATTCTTGTACATTTAAAACTACCCACATAAGGTCATCAGTGCTGGATCTGCGACAACATGCGCCTAACATCCTTGCTGTTAGGTCTTTCATTAGGATCTTCCAAAGTGCAAAAGCAAGCAATCTTTAAAACAAGAAGCATTTGCTCCTCACAACCATTGCCCACGAGCTTTGAATCGATAGCCCGCTTAGAGTTCTCAGAGGCCATGACGTTTCTCATCCATTTAACAAAACTCATCTCGTTTGTATGTTGGAAGAATTTATCGGACGGAAGTTTTCCCATCACCAGACCAGCTAGCAACACCCCAAAGTATATATCACACTTTTCAGTACGTGTTAGCATCTGCAAATACTCTGGGGCTATGTATTCCACCGTTCCCACCACATTCGAAGTTGTGATATGTGTATGAGCATCAGGAATTGCTCTTGCAAAACCAAAACCAGAAATCCTGGCTTCCATATCATCATCTAGAAGCACGTTCACTGGGTTTAGATCTCTATGGATTATACGAGGGCAATGGTGCATATGCAGATACTCAAGCCCACAAGCCAGTCCAAGTGCAATTCTGTGTCTAGCTAGCCAATCTAATTCTCGTCTCCCTTGTGAGACATCGTTGAGAATGTCTTGTAAACTTCAATTCTTCATGAATTCGTACACAAGTAAATGGCAGTCGGGCCTGGTCACATGAGCCAGCAAAGGATGAAGATTTCTGTGCCTAATTTGACCCACAGTATTAATCTCAGACTGAATTTGCCTCATTTTCTTGTTCAACAGCATCTCAGACTGAATTTGCCTCATTTTCTTGTTCAACAGCATACTATCTTCTTCAATCAATGCTGCAGCATCCATTGAAGGCCCCACAATTTTCTTAATAGAAATCATCCTTCCATTTTGTCCTGGTAGTTCAGCTTTGTAAACTTCTCCACACCCACCAGATCCTATTTTCTCCAAAGAAGCAAGACCACCTTTTTTTTTCCAAGAAAGCCAAATCCTTAGCTTTCTTAATTAATGGACTAAAGATTGCAGGGCCAGGATCTCTGCCCACACGTCTTACCGCTGCCAAGAATAGCTTTGGATAAAAAAAAAGAAAGAAAGAACAAACACACATGGAAATATGGAATTAGCATTAGCAATTTGTCAGAGCACTGACAGAGTGATGACATAAACAGTGAAATAAACTGATCCCGGTTTACCTTATTTTTCAATTAAGGGAAAAAACCGACACCAGTTTACCACTCTTTCTGTCAGCTCAATCACAGGCTTCCATTTGAATATCATTGCCGATACATTGGCTTCACTCACCAAAGGGATTGTGGGTAAATCTTAGCCGGACATTTCTGTACTTGCCACCTGAACTTTCTTTCAAACCTAGTGGGTCTATCTGCGATGCAATATCTTGCAATCTAGCATTGACCTCCTTTATTTTGGACATTGCTATGGAATCAGACTCATCCACAGCATCATCATCTAGCATCAACTTCCTCTGGAAACTTTCCATCCGAAACTCATCCAACGAATATTCAACATCACAAGCCAAGTTCTGAAGTTTGCAAGCCACATCTTAACTGACTGATTCGTTGTCTGCTTCTCCACTGCATCACCTAGCACCTCATTAATCTTAACCAACATCTTCTTCCATCCAATCAGATCGGCCTGGATATGCTCTTCGTGTGCAAACTGCCGAAACCAATCTGAATCAACTTTTGTTGTAGCGTCTCAATAGATTTAGAGTGAAAGTAAGATATGGTCTCTTCTTGGTTGCAAAAACGGAAGGAATTATCGAGAGTGAACTTTGGCATCTTTTTATCTGTCAATTGGTCGTTTTCTTCTCTGATTAGTTGGGCGCCCACACAGACGATCAAATCCTACCTATTTGATCAAAGCAGATTCATGCTTATCTAGCACATTGCAGCCACAATTGGTTCCCACAAGCAATCAGACCAATCACGAATACCACAACATGCATATAAAATAATAACACATGTTTGTAAGCTTATTTAAAAGTGAAAAACCACACCAAAATACATCAAATATATACTTCACAAAACAGTTAACACAAATTATGAAAGCTTAATGTATAATAAAAAAAAAACCATTTTCAATTTCCATGCCTAATTGCTGTATTTATCAAAACAATAGTGATATCAGTAATAATATGTGCAACGAGAAATTATCGAGTCTTACTACCAATAGAATCTTCTCCAAGGCGAAATGAGTGTCTCTTTTCCGCCGACAGAGTTCGTAGGAGCGGTGTGGTTAGGCAGACCGGCGTCGGAGTGGCGGTGTTCCCCGGTGTATGAAATGAGCGATGGGAATAGCTCCCGATTTGATCTAATTTCGAGTAAGGTGAACCGAAGGCCAGAGGGAATACCAATAATTTGAAACTACGCCATTTTTTTATTATAATTTCACGTGCTTCCTTCTGTGCTTGGCATGCGCATTATGTCATTTACTGTAATTTTAAAGTGACTTGCTTGCTTTTGTAGGTCTCTCAATATAATGTATACATGGGTTTGTTTGGGTTCGGTTATGTTGAAATTGTTGTACGGTGTATTATATTTTTTTGTAATTATACGATTAAAATTATAATATATTTTTTATTATTTATTATTTTACATATGTAATTATAATTTATTTTTTACGTTAGAGTAATTATAAGGTAGCGATGACTTATATATCTTGTTTATTAGCCGTGTATGCACATGACAAAGGGCAAAGTCTGTTTCTATTTTTATATCTTTAATCATTTTGGAAACATTATCATTATTATTATGTTGTGTTAGCTAGAGATAGTTTAAGCGTCTTGTTTATTGTCTGAACCAACCGCAGCAAGTGGGACAGAAGATGGACAATGCCGAGCATCATCAATCTGTTGACATCGAGAGATTAGCAGATTCTTTGAGAGGCAAGTTCAGGAGTTTGCATCGGTTGCCCGAGAAGTTGTGGTACCTGGTATATAAACGACTACGTTATCATCACGAATTACCTCGTCAACACAGCACGCGATGTTGACTTAGTCAAAACCAGGTTATCGAAAACTGGCGATGGAACAGTGAAGCTGTGTCGACTCTTTTTCACAACCTTGTCCAGGAAGCTTCATTGTCCGCTCAAAGTTTCCAGTATACTGGTCTTATTGAAGATCTGAAGGCCTATTGCAGATACCGTTGGCATAGGTGGAAGGCAATGTTGAAACAAGATTACTTCAATAGTTCATGGGCATCTATCTCCGTTATTGCAGCCGTTATTCTCCTTCTACTCACTTTGATCCAATCAGTTTGTTCTATCATCGGATTGTAGATTCCACAATTTTAATCGATATATTGTCAGATTTTATATTGAGTGTCTGAGTGTAGCTCAATCTGAAAAGTGTCAAAGATCTTGTACCCTGTGTGAACTATTATTCAATAATTATCAATCAAAACTTTATAACAAGATGAACAAAATGCTTAGATTATATAATCTTGTATTCTTTTCCACCATGCATATCCAAAAAATTATGAAAACTTGTCATTGAAGTAAAATAGTATCAGAGTACCAGAATTTATCTCAAACCAAACAACTTCTCCAGAATATGTCCAAGATACACTTCAAATGTGCGCTGGATAGTAAGTAATTCATCACATTTGGATTTAATATTCAATCTAAGATTAAAAAAGAAGGGTAATAATTTATGCCCACTCTCATAGTATACTACATTGCATGTAAATTCAATTTTCCAATAAAAAGTTATACATCACTCTAAATCTTTGCTGAAGCTGAAGTAGGCTTAACCTTCTCTTGTAAGAACTGCAGCATATGTTCCCGTTTCCAATTGTCAATTCTGCAAAGGAATCATAGAAAATAAATCATAATTTGTTATAGGACTTCATTACTCTATGGGAAAGGGAATGAGAAAAAGAAAATAAATAAGGTATGCATATGCGAGCTATTAAGTGCTCAGGAAAACCTAATCTCGAAGCATTAATTCAATTGACAACAGAAAAGAGGGCCTACGAATTTTACAGTGCCACCGTTGAGTTATTAGATCCTCAGGTCACAACCTCACATATTACAAGGTTTATGAAATTCAGGCATCCATGTGGGATCAATGTGAGATCTAAAGCACATAACAGGAGGACATCATACTCATTTAGTGCTGCTTGGTCCAGGCGAAATTTATTTACAGTACCTCAGAAGAAAAATATAGTCTTTTAAATGCTTCTTCACCAAGGAAAAGGTAATAGTGGGGAAATATGGAGGTAAAAGGCAGCAACCACTGATAAAACGTAAGCCTAAAATTTCCAGCAGTCTCCATTAATTATCATGAGTGACATCTAGCATAACTCTAGGCTCAGTTTCCTAATTATCCTGCTGGCAATTTTTTTAAAAAAAGAGTAATATCAGTAGTTAATATTAACAAAAGCAGCTCACCTTATGGTTTCCTTGTGTTGCCCCTCCTCATCCAGCATTATCAACTTAGGCGGAGAATTGAAAACATATTGAACTCTAACTGTAGGAAACTTATCCTTCTCTTCTTCAATGAAACCAACAATTTCAGGATAGAAAACCAATTTCCTCATGCACGCCTCCAGTATTGCACCTGAATATGTAATCTGCAATTTAATCAGATCATTATACGTCATTCTATTGTCGCTGAAGAGACAAAACGGTACACCAGAAACAAACAAAGAACGCAATGCTTGAAGTAAATATTTAAAAAATAGACTTCCTTTTGTGCAAATCAGCAGATACAGGACAAGTTGTTTGACTTTCCAAGACGACGATTTATTCCCGAAGAAAGAAAAACAGACACGTGCGCACACACACAAGACTAAAAATGATTTATAACCATGCAAAGAGGAGAGGTGCACCTCATGAGAACTGGTGTGGTTGGGGAGTCAAGGATCTTATCCTCAAAACATTTAGAAGAGGGAATTGAAGGCCATGGCTACCTCAGGCGATCTAGTAAAAGACCAAAATCCTCATTTGAATACTTTCTATCATAAAAGCATGAAGCCACATTGTACCATGGGAATTCTCAGACTTTTTTTCCCCCCACGTATTATAGATATAGATTACTGTTCTTGTTAAATATTTAACAAACGTGCAAAAAAGATCTCCTTTCTCATACATATTTCTCATGGTGGCAAAGATAAAAACTTTTAGATAGAAGCAATGAATATGTGCCTTCTTATCAGCAAGGAAAAGGTACAAGCAGCACAAAATTTCTCAAATAAGGAAATTGATGTACAAAAATGTCATCATCAAAGGAAGTTAACCATTTCTTCTTCCTTAGAAACCTACATATTTGCTTCCGGCATTCAGAGCTGTAGAGTTCCATGCCTGTACTCATCAAAAGAAATACAAGTAGAAAACTAAAGACTTATTTACTAAAGATAAAGGAGAGCAAACAAGCAAACAAGGAGGATGTCTAGAGAATTCCCCTTTGTCAAATGCAGAAATCTGTTTGAATTTACCATATGTCTATCTTAAAAGGGTGCTTTCAAGGAAAAGGAAGGATCATTGAAATAACAGAAAGAAATTAAAAGACCTAAAACATGTCAACAGCAGATTCATAAATATTTCATCGAATTTCTAATCAGGAAATCATGCTTATCATTCCTTCCGAAAGATCTGTACCTTGCTCATGGAATCATCAGAATCCTCTGTGCAACATTTCAAGCAGTCAGCTACCAACTCTGCAACCAAACGTTGAACTTTAGCATATTTGGAACAATGTGAACGAGCCAGTCTCATAAATTTTGGGCAGAAATTGAGTTCAATAAATATATCAAACACACAGGAAGACAAACTGTGCTCCAAATTCCAATTATTTGACCAAACTCAAATTACAGTCACTGCATTTTTACCATAGGGTTGCCAATGCTATCCTCCGCAATTGTACATTTTCACTGCAATTTTACCATAGGTTTGCCAAGGCTACCCTCTGCGATTCTACATTTCTACCTACTGTGGCTAATTTTTATTTATTTATAATTAAAACAACATTATTACTGCATTCAGCCTTCAATCACTTTAATAATAAGAAAAAAAAAACTTTTAGAGAGGAAAAGAAAAAAATAAAGAACACAAAGCAAACAACAATATAAACAACTCCACTCAGTAAATTTTAGGGAAGGCAAAATTTGTAAGCCTAATGTTTATCTAGCTTCCAGCTGGATAATATCATAAGGTCAGCAACTAAAGATTCAGTGTTTACAGACTAGCAAAGATATCAACAATCAAGCAACGCGAAACTGAAGGAAAAGCCAAGCGCTAAAATTATATCCAGTAGAACACACTATCATCCACATGGAACGGAAAAGTGAAAAAATATCTTTACATCCTTTTACTTAATTGTCATTTCAGATGATTAAACCGTGCAATGGTGATTTTTATGAACCAGCTTATCATACTCAAGTTCAGTATATGTCAGAAAACTCTCTTTGTTTAATTATGCCCTGCACTTTCGAACTCAGAAAACAAAAATTCTTGGACCTGCAACTTTAGTCTCTTGCAGAGATAAAATTGCCAAATAAAGTTTCTATCTAAACAAGCATGTACAGCTCGAAGAACTTTGTATAATTATTTACAGTTAATTGACAACATTGGCATCTCCAATTTCGTGCTTCTTCCACATTTTCAGCCTAAACCCAAGATAACCAACTTGAGAGTCCAGCATTAGAACCCAATTATGTAAGAATAACACAGAAAAAATTACAAAAAAAAAAAAAAAAATCGGTTACTTTAACAAGAAACACATAATCCTCCAATCCACTTTGAAAACCCCACCTGGGTTCTACCACTAAACCAATAACAAAAACCCTAAACTCAAATTCCAAACCAAATACATCACAACAATCCAAATAAGTGAAACCCCAGAAAATTACTAGAAACCAGCAAAAAAAAAATGTAAAATTTACAGTAAAAGCAATTACAAAAGAAAAAATAAAATAAAATAACAAAGGGAAAAAATGGAAATTTGAGAGGAGAAATGGAAAAGGGTGACCTTGGTCTTTGACATACTCAGCGAAAGTGTTGCAATCAGAGCAAAGAGCAAGCCCTGTGAATCCCAGATCCTCACATTCTCTTGTGCTCAGTTGCTCTTTTGATGTCACTGCAACTGCTGATATTATCACTATAAACAACACCGCTTCATAAATATTCGACAAACCCATCTCTCTTTTTCTCCTTCTCCAAACTCTAAAATCGAATTTCTCTCGTTCTTGCTGTGTCGGTTAAGATCAGAGCAGACATGGAGTCAAGTTCTTAAATCGAGGATACGACATCGTTTATCTCTGGTAATAAACGATGTCGTATTAGTTTATGTACATTAAAAACTGGAAATCTGAAAATCTGATTACAGTTTATTAATCCTAATATTTGTTCCATTTAAAAAAAAAATGGTTTTAAAATATTTCTAAAGGGTGAAAGCTTGATTAGTCCATATATTTTAAGGCTGTGGTCCATTTAATTCCTATATTTTTAAAAATACCTCAAAGCATTCATGCCGTTAAACTATTAACACTTCTGCCAGTACTTTTTGTTATTTTTTGCCTGCTTTTATAATATTACTATCTTACAATAATATTCCTTACACATTAATAAAAATAAACAATTAAATTACCAATTTACCACAAAAGAATAATTTTTGTCGAGGCTCATGTACGTACAAAAAAATTAATATTGTAAAAAAAATTAAATTACCAATTTTTTAGACATTAATAAAAAAATTGATATATTAAACTCCTTAGCATAGTGTTTCACAAAAATTAATATATATTCTTTTTGTTTCTATTTTATTTTTTGGGATTAAATTGGTAATTTATTTTTTTCTCTTTATTAATGTCCCAAAAAGAAGAAAAAAGAAACAATGTAAGAGGATAATATTGTCAAATAAAAAGTAATAAAAAGTAACTCCACAGATATCAATAATTTAGCAATAAAGATATTTTGAGTATTTTAAAAAATATATTGATTATATAAACATTAACCTCAAAATATAGGGATTAAACGAGTTTTATCTATTTTTTAAAAAGTCTAAAATAGAACAGTTACTTTTGTATGATCTTCTAAATTAAAAAGCTTCAATGTAAAAAGTTGAAAAGAAACTAAACAATAAATGTGAATCAATTCGGTGATTAAAGGGAAAGCTAAAGTTTAATTGGTCGTTAAATTTCATAGAAATTAAGAAAGTTGATTTTATAATAAGGGAAGAGTTAAAAGATAAAAAATACACACTCTAAATTCAATATATTTTGACTTATAATATATTAAAATCTGTATTTTTAATGTTTTAAATTTTCATTACTTTTATCATACACACATAGATATACAGATTGAGTGATTTTTAAGTGAGAGTTCCCAAAAGCTGGACTATGTAACAGCTTTCTCGCATTTTATTAAAGTGTCCGACCCTCGTTGGATAATTTGTACATACGGAGGCAAGCTTGCCAAAGAAATTAACATAATAAAGCGAACAATCCTTTTGCCTTTAACGTTCAATAAGCTTTCCTTGTATAGGTAAATCGAAGCAGTCGTTATATCATCATCAAGTTGAAGGTCCTTGAATTTTTGTTCAGCAGTAGGATCATACAAAAATATGCGTCCCTCGTCAGTTATTGCAAATAGGAAGGCACCGTTTTTCCAAAATCCAAGAACTTTATACACTTCAAATTCTTCGTCGTTTGCAATAAAAGGCGCAGTAACGATGAATTGTCTGGTCCAATTATAATTGTGACTCTCCTTATTCATTATCCAGATGTCAAAACAGTTCCTTCTCTTCATCAAATAGCAAATAAGAAAGAGAATCATTATGTACCCCCCAAAGCTTTATACGGCCAGTGAATTGGGCTTTCATGACGGCAATCAGGCGGCTGTATCTCTTGGAAAACTTCATTGCTCAGGTCAAATGAGAGGATCACCTTATAGTCGGGATGTTTAATTTCAAATCGAGGCTTTACCGGCCAGTAACAATCTCCATTTTGGTATCTGCCTTTTGACGTGTCACCAACTTCGAATTTATACTTGCTCAATTCCAAGCTTTGAAAATTTCTCCAGGAATTAGTATCAATGCTGTAAATTGCAACTTGATTTGAATCTGACGACTTTAGGACGTCATTATGATCATATTCGGCAATAGCCATCGCGCATACTAACTTGCTGCAGTTACTTTTCTGATCCATTCCCAGTCCAACACCATAAATTGTCCAGAATGAGTCTGGTTTGATCTTCGGGAGAATTTTGTAATCCCTGGTGGCAAAGTTCCATAAACCTATTTCTTGCTTAATGTCTGAAATGCAACAAAACAAACCCCATTCGAAAGGGCCCATTGGACATGCTTCTCGGGGCATTACTGGAAGAATATCTTCTCGCAAAGATACATCTGCCAATGTTTCATCGTGGAATAAACAAATACAAAGACGCTCCTCATGTGGATCATCCTCGTCATCAGCCAAATAGCGTACGACGAGACGGGTACTGTGTTCATTTTCTTGGTGTTTGGAAATGAAACCAGGGCTTCCGAATAATTCATGCCAAAATTTACAAACGCACTTGAACCGTAGTAATGATTTCACGGGCAATTTTGATAGAATTTCTATAACAGTGTCTTCAGACATAGATCCTTCGCTTTTCGCCATCGTCTCATCTGCCTTCAAAAGTTTTGGACTTTTCATTTTCTTTTTTATTTTTCTTTTTCTTCGTTTGGTCAATCTACCACTATATTTTTCTGTCAAAATAATATCTACTCAACTCATGTCCCAGGCTGAATAAAGAAAATTTCTCAATAATGATATATGATGATTGGATAAAACTCAGCTCAATTATGATATATGCAATCTACCACATCATCAAGCTCATCATACGCACTTTGAAAATATCTCTAGGAATTACTACTAAAGCTCAAAATAGAAACTTGTTTTGAATCATAAAAAGTTTCTGGAGTTTTACCATCAGAGGAAGTTGCAGTTTGTAAACCAACTTCTTGTAATTACTTTTCGATCGGATTCAATCACAATCCAACGTTAATTCTAGAGCATTAACAATTTTTTGAAGAGTGCAATAGTAAATTGAATCAGACGAGAAAATCACCTCAACAACCAATTAACAGTATATCATAAGCTTGTTTAGTCTCTATATTTTAAGCGTTTATTGAATTCCCATATTTTTTAAAAAAAAATATACTTCAAGGCACCTCTATTGTTAAATACATTACATCTTACCCCTTACTTTTTTGTTTTTTTTTACAATAACATCTTTGTAACAATATTCCTGGGAATGTTATTGAAAAGAAAAAAATTGATAATTTATCAAATTATCCTTATAAATAACATAAAAATTCACTGAAATTATTATATAATTATTTTATTTTTAATCTCAATTTGTTAAATTAATTTTTTATAGAATAACTATTAGTAAAATTGTTGCAAGATATCAAACATTACTTTAAGATGGCTGACATTAGTTATTAGCATGGTTGTTGCACGGGTAAAAAGGAAAAAGGACACCTAACATCCCCCAAGTTTTGGAAATGATCAAAAAGACCTTTAAGTTTTCAATAAGAGACATAAGATCTCTTTTTACTTATAATACCCTTTAACTTTATAAATAAAAAAAGACCCTAAAATTTTATAATAAATCGAAATATAACATTAAAATAAATGTAATAATATATGCATTTCAAAATATTTTTACACTTTTCACTCTATCAAAAATATTTTATTATATTAAAGTAATTTTTATAATAAATAGATATAAAATATTAAAATAAATAAATTAAAATAAAGTTATTTTGAATATTATGTGAGAAATAATCTAGTATTATTAATAGAGAGATATTTTGTTAATTGTAAAATTTATTTAGTCCCAAGTTTATATTTTTTTTTATAATAAATACAAAAATATTATTAAAATAAATATGTTAATTTATAATTTTAATATTATTTTAATTGTTCATATTATTAGTTTACTAGATAGATTATATTATTTATATTATATCTGTATTAATTAAAAAAATTTAAAGTGAACTTTATGATTACTATATTCAAAAGTTATTATTTTCAAAAAGAGGTCTTGATGTCTCTTTTTAAAAACTTAGGGTCTTTGTGATTATTTTTCAAACTTTAGGGCTGTAAGTGTCCTTTTTCCTAAGTACAAAAGATATTAGTTATTTCATACCGCTATTTGTTAGTAAGTCTGCTAATAAATAATTATTGATTAATTTATTAAAATTAACTTTTTAAAAGATAAATTAATTAATGTCAAGAATATTTTTGTAAGAATATTATTATAAAAGCTAAGAAAAACCAAGAGTAAGAATGTCACATAATTAACAATGAAGATTTTTTAAGTATTTTTTAAAATATAGGAACTAAATGAATAATAAATCAAAATACAAAAACTGGACAAGCATTAACCCAATCATATGAGTCGTTTCAACTTATTGCCATCAAGGCTCAAGCTCACTTCTAAAGCTTTGAGTATATAAATTCAAGGACTAAGGCACAGCTTCAAAACGATAGAGATGACCGAAGATCTAACATCATACCTGCAGGTAAAACCAAAAAGTAAAGTTGGGTCTGCTTAATACTTTGATCCAACATCTTTCTAGCCAAAGTGTATTTACTATAATAACAAAGTGTTAACAGTTCAATTCTGTTAGAATAATGAATTAGATGTTTGATAAAATGCCTCATTAAGCACCCTCAGCTTGGTCTTTGAACATCAGTATCAGCCCTCCCTCTACAGCAAGCATTGCATGGGTACTGACTCAGCAGACTCTGATGGATGATGACTCAAAAGGATTGCACAAAACAAATGTTTATTGTGCTTTGTGAAGGACAATGAATCATGTTCATTAGATTGATATGCTCAGCCATTAGATTTGTATTACAGCTGTAAATCATACACTGAGCATTTCTTGGAAAAGAAGAACGTATATTGTGTATAAATTTGGACGATAAATACAATACAAAAAATTATTCTGGAAAAATTGATCCTTTAACTTTGCTTCTTCGTGTTTTAAATATTTAGTCTTCATTTTTTCAACTTGGTATCGGAGCAAGCTTGGAGATTTTCAATCAATGGAACCTGCCGAAACAATACCAAGGAATCAAAAGAATGACACTCAAACTGCAGATACATCATCACTCACACAAAAATCAAATAGAAATCACACAAAGTAATTAACACTTCAATGACAAATTTTAGCAAAGTAAATAAAGAGAAAGAGAACAAAAGAAGATCTCTAGGGAAAACAAAGAAGTTTATTTGTATTTCGTTAAATATCAAACTTGTGACCAGCTAATCCAATCATGATTGGTACAGATGTAGAGTTAAAAGAATAATCTAGAAATATGGGAGAGGGCATGTAGCCGATAACAGAAGATAAAAAGGAAAATGACGTTCCGGCTAAGATTGCCATTACAATGAAGAAGAAATTGTTGAGTTGTGTCCCACATTGGCTAGTAAAGAGGAGATGCTTAGGTTTATAAGGTGGTAGGGTTTATAAGGTGGTAGGTCACTCCACCTATAAGGCTAGTCTTTTGGGTTGGATACCTAAAAATCTTATACTAAGTCCCCTCAACAAGTAGTATCAGAGCTAGACCCTAGTAGCCGGAATGTGGTGGTGGAACAACTTAGGTGTGTCGGACGAAAGGTCCGGAGTCCGGCGGTGGTTTTGTCCGAGGGGGGGATTGTTGAGTTGTGTCCCACATTGGCTAGTAAAGAGGAGATGCTTGGGTTTATAAGGTGGTAGGTCACTCCACCTAAAAGGCTAGTCTTTTGGGTTGGATACCTAAAAATCTTGTGCTAAGTCCCCCCAACAGAAATTAATCAGTTAATTTACAATGAAGAAAAATGAGAAAATTTTGTGAGTTTTGAGGTTACAGAGTTCAGTCCTCTATTTAGCAATCAAAAACCCATTTACCATTTATGCGGACTTAAGGTATATGGGTTATCAAGTGCCAATATTGTCCTGCATCCTTCCTGCACCTTTCTTCTATCAATGTACATTTCGAAATATACAGCTGCGAAAGTGAGGTTGTCAGGCTATTCTCTGGAAAGTATTTGAGCTTGCAGCAATCTTGGAGATCAAGGCGTTTCAAAGAAGTAAGGTTTTCAACTACTGAAGACAGGCGTTCCAGCTGTGGGAAATTGGCAATACGCAAATGGCTTAGAGACAGGAAGTGTCATTCCTATCTCCTCTTGCGGAAACGACACCACATCTGGACATCCTCTAGAGATGTTGAGCCGTTTGAGGGAGGTGAATCTGTACAACCCCCCTCGAAAAGTGCCCTACAAATCTTCATATCACGAATCACAAGTGAATCAATGTTGGCGGGAAAGCCATCCCCGGGGAAAGATACCACACTTGGAAGATATCCTAAATTTAAACGTTGAAGAGAAGTTAGATTGTACATGCCGTTGGGTAAGGCCTCTAGTTTCTGACTACCATTTATGTCAACCTTATTCAGTTTCGTAGAAGGCAATCCTCCTCTGGGAAAGGAAATCAGATTATTGCAAAATCCTAAACTGAACCTTGGAAGATTCTGGAGCTTATGGAAATCATCAGGTAACATTTTAAGATTTTCACAACTCCAAATCGAAATTTCTTCAAGAGATGTGTTCTCCAGCCTTTCTGCTATTGACTCTAGCTTTGAAAATCCATGAAGAGAAAGATATTTGAGAGCTTTAGGTAGATTGTCACCCAATGACAAAAAAGCAAGGTTCGGGCAACGTTTAACCGCAAGGCGCTCAAGCGTGGCTGAAAACTTGTTTTTCCACAATAAAGATGCCAGAGATGCACAATCTTCAATTTCTAAGGACTCAAGGTGAGAGGTGTGCCTGTTGCATCCACTGTTGATGTCCTCTTCCTCAGTCAAAATCCTTAAATTATTGCAATTACTGACCTTCAGCCGCTTAAGGCTGGTAGGCAGCTCAATTCTAGCAATATATGTCAAAGAATTACATTGGAAAATTTGCAGACTCCCAAGAGATGGCTTAGTGTCCCGCATCCATGCTTCAGGTAAGGATTCCAGCGCATTGCAAAACATGATTGTAACTGTTTTCGACTGGGAAGGCAGAGTAGCCTCTGGGAAGGAAACAAGTGAATTGCACTTTGAGATCTGTATCTCTCTAAGGGAACAGATGTTGAGCTATGCTTGTTGTAGCTTCACTATGCCTTGGTACTCGACCAAATCAAAATACTGAAGTCTGCACGTCAATCCTTGTTGTTGTGTATGGTCATGTTCTTCCTCAGCAACCCAGGAAAAAAGTGGACAGCTCTTAATACGAAACCGATTAAGGGAGCAAATGTTTTGCAGTAATCTAATTCCAGTTTGCCACAAATATCTTAGCTCTTGAGCATTATCAATTTCCAATTTCTCCAATTTGAGTAGCCCTTGCTTGAATAGCCCTTCTATTACTTGATTTGATTAATCCCAAAGAACCACTGAACTTGATGAGCTGAGGTTGATTGCCCTTCCCCACCACCTCTTTACATCCATTTACTGTTAAATTGCGTAGAGTTGGAAGACTCAGAATTGATACCAGCAGTTGTTCACATTTTCGAATGACAAGGGTCTCCAATGAAGGGAGATATTCTGGCAATGTTCTTTGAAGCTTAGAACAACTTACAAGAGAAAGCTCTCGCAGATCAGCCAAACCTTCATCGCTTTTACCAGATCCATGAGGAATCCATTTTTCCCATTCTTGTATATCTTGAAAACAGAGAGTCTCCAGTGATGGAAAAGGTGCTGAACAACCATTTCCATAAAATTCCGAACCCACACTCTTCACTCTGGCAATTCTTCTAATGAAAAGATATTTTAGAAAGGGTAATTGCCCGATTGATGGCAAAGAAGTACACATGCTACAATATTTAATTCTTAGGTTTACTAAATTTGACATTGAGGAATTTCCCAACCAAATTGGAAATTTTGTGCCACCATAGCCATTGATTTTGAGCTTTTTCAGACTTTGATGAGGTTTTAGCAGGTCCAGCACACGTGTATCAGTTTCTGGCTCCCTTATATTGCTAGTACTGTTATTCCATTCTAGCAATAAATCTTTAAGATTCCCCTTGCCGTTTAGTTGAGCTTCCTTGAGTTAAGAACAGAGTTTGAGTGTTTGGATACAGAGAAAATAAACGAACCAGAGAGAAAATATCAGAGAGGAAAATGAATTGTCATCTTATTAATCTTGTTAATAACAGCTGTATATATACATATTTTGGACTGCTGTACACACGTTGTGTGTGTAAACCAAAAACAAAGATCAAATACAAAATCTGTTACTAACAACTTTAACTAACCTGCTGACTCAGCAAGTTACACATCAACAATATTAACAAACTAAACTAATCAGCTCGTTAACTCCTTAATTCCATAATATGAACTATCTTAACAGCCCCCTTCAAGCTCAAGGTCTGGGAAGAACATTGAGCTTGGATCTAAGATAGTTAAACTGATCAATGGCTAATGGTTTAGTGAGAATATCAGCAACTTGTTCACAGCTAGGAACATGATTAATGACAACTTCTTTTCTGGCAACATGTTCTCTGATGAAGTGCAAATCAAGCTCAATATGTTTTGTTTTTGAATGGTACTTTGGATTGCTGGCCAATGCTTCAGCACTTTTGTTATCACAATTGAGTACTGGAGTCTGTTGTAACTGCACTTGTAACTCTTTAAACAAGTAAGTTATCCAAAGTACCTCTGAAGTAGTCAAAGCCAATGCTCGATATTCAGACTCTGCTGTACTTCTGGAGACTATTTGCTGCTTCTTGGAAGACCAGGAAATGAGATTATTGCCTAAGTAAACACAATAGCCTCCAATTGATTTCCTGTCATCCAAATCTGATCCCCAGTCAGCATCTGAAAAAGCTGTCAATGTGAGATTTCCAGTGTGATAGAACTGTAAACCATAACTTGCTGTCAGTTGAAGGTATCTTAGTACACGTTTGCATGCTTGCCAATGAAAAACAGAGGGAGTTGAGAGAAATTGGCTAAGTTTGTTGACTGAAAAAGCTGTTTCAGGTCTTGTCAAGATAACATACTGTAAAGATCCCACTACACTTCTGTACAGAGATGGATTTTCAAAAGCTGTCCCCTTGTCTTTAGTTAGCTTCTCAGTTGAGCTCATAGGAGTTTGACACCCTTTGCTGTCCAGCATCTGTGCCTTTTTCAGCAAATCACCAATGTATTTGGTCTGAGAAAGATGGAGTCCTTCATGTGATGGTGTAACTTCTAGACCAAGGAAATAGTTAAACTCCCCAAGGTCTTTTAAAGCATATTCTTTTCCCAGCTGATGAACAATTCTTTCCACAAGTTTATTGTTTGACCCAGTGACTAATATGTCATCAACATAGATAAGAACTACAACTAATTCTCCTTCAGTATGCTGGATGAATAAGGAAGTGTCAGACCTGGAAGTGTGAAAACCCCACTGCAACATTGAGCTCTTCAACTTATCATACCAAGCTCTTGGAGCTTGTTTGAGCCCATAAAGAGCCTTTTTCAATTTACACACATGAGTAGGAAGCTGAGGATGAAGAAACCCTTCTGGTTGAGACATATACACCTCTTCACTGAGAATGCCATTTAGAAAGGCATTATTCACATCAAGTTGTCTTATAGGCCAGTGATGCATAACAGCAAGGCTCAAGATGATTCTGATTGTGCATGGTTTAACTACTGGACTGTATGTTTCAAAGAAGTCCACACCTGGAGTTTGATGAAACCCCTTCGCAACAAGTCTAGCTTTGTGCTTAGATATATTGCCATCAGGGTTGTACTTTACTCTAAAAACCCACTTGTTGCCTATAATCTTCTGTGTTGTTTCTTTAGGAACTAACTCCCAGGTTTCATTGATCTGCAAAGCATCAAATTCTGCCTGCATAGCTTGCTTCCATCTTGGATCACTCAAAGCCATTTTGACTGAGGTTGGTTCAAGTTCTTGTGTGACTGCTAAGTAGGACTTAGGTTTGAATATTCCAGCCTTAGATCTTGTGACCATGGAATGTGTATTATGAGTAAGTGGAGAGTTTTGTGTTTGAGGTGAGGTAGAAGGATTGTGTGTTGAACAAGTGCTAGTGTTTGTGTGTTGCAGATTGGGTGATATACTTTGTGTAGAGAGTGGAGGTGTTGAGTTTAGGGCATTAGAATCAGAACCTGCATCTGAAACGTGATTACTTGCAGATGGATATGTAGAGCTGCTGTCATGAGAGATAGACTGAAAATTCAGAACTGTAAAGGGACTTTCAGACTGGTGAAATTTAGATGAAGAGTTCACAGTTTTATGGATGGAAAACAACTCAGTATAAGGAAACTCAAACTCATTAAACTTAATATGCCTGGCAACATAGACTTTTCCAGTAGGATCAAGGCATTTGTAACCCTTGTGAATAGGACTGTAACCTATCATAAGACACTTTTGGGTGTGGAAACTGAGTTTATGTTTGTTGTAAGGCTTGAGCAGAGGGAAGCAAGAGCAACCAAAGATCTTAAGAAACTGATAATCTGGTTTTCTGTTGTGAAGTTTTTCAAATGGAGAGATGTTGTTCAAGACAGGTGTTGGTAACCTATTGATAAGAAATGATGCTGTATGAAAGGATTCCCACCAAAAAGAGAGAGGAATTTGAGCTTGAGCAAGTAATGTTAGTCCTGTCTCAACAATGTGCCTGTGTTTTCTTTCTACCACCCCATTTTGGTGATGTGTATGAGGGCAACTATGTCTGAAACTTATTCCTTCTTGTTGGAGAAAGGTTACAAAGCTTCTAAATTCTCCCCCCCAATCTGATTGTACTGACTTAATGGAGAGGTTAAGTTGTTTCTCAACCAAAGTTTTGAAGCTTTGAAAGGTTTCTAAGGCTTGTGATTTGAGAGTTAAAGGAAAAATCCAGCAATATCTGGTGTAATCATCTACAAAGCTGATATAGTACCTATAGCCATGTAAGATAGAGGGCATGGGAGATGGTCCCCAAAGATCAGTATGTATAAGCTCAAGAGGTACTGAGGTTTTAATTCCAGTTGAATAAAAAGATAACTGATGAAGTTTTCCATACTGACATGCATCACAAAAATCAGGCAATGTTATAGAAGATCTAAGAGATAAATGAGGCATGATATTTTTCAGGGCAAGTTTATTTGGATGACCAAGTCGTTGATGCTGTAAATTTCCACAAATATCAGATTTGGTAATGTTTACATGACTCTTAGAATCTACTAAATCAATACAAGGTTTATTTTCAGCTTTATTTGACAGAACTGAAGCTGAATTTCTAATAACAGAAAGCATGGACCTAGGTACATAGGCTAGAGAACAGGATTTGGAAAGAAAGGTATCCTTTGACAGCAGCTGATACAATCCTTCTTTAGCAATCCCTTGAGCCAGATGCACAGTCTTCTTCTTGTCCTTAATGAAACAAAGATTGGCAACAAACTCAATGGTTATATCATTATCCTTCAAGAGTTGTGAAATGCGAATAAGGTTTTTGGTTATAGCAGGTACATATAAAATGTCATTTAGGTGTAAGAGTGAATCACAGGATGTATGAAAGCAAGCATAACCAATATGTGATATATTTAAACCTTCACCATTACCAACATGTAAAAGCTGATTACCTGAATACTCCATTCCCATATTTAAGTTCTGCAGATTGTTTGTGAGGTGGTGTGTAGCACCACTGTCCAGATACCATCCTTGATCAGCTAGACCACCCTCTGAAGTTGTAAGAAATGCAGTTTTTGTGTTTGACTGATAAGAGTTGAAGTTTGATGGTGGATATGCAGGAGCAAAATCTCTGTTAAACCTGTTCCTACACTCAGCTGCAGTATGCCTTGGCTTGAAACAAATTTGACAGATGATAGCAGGAGAATTCTGAACACCTTTGTTACCATTAAAGGCACTATTCTGACCATTCTGACCAACTACACCATTACCAAGTTCATTCCAATCACCTCTTCCATGTCTAGAGTAGTTCTTGTTGGAATTGTTGTTATTCCAGTGATTCCCATCAGACCAGTTAGCCCTTCCATCAGACCAGTTAGTCCTTCCTTGGCCTGTAACACTTCTGCCAAAGCCACCTCTTCCTCCATTATTGTTATAACCACCTCTGCCATTATTGTTTCCATTCCAGTTGACATTTTGACTCCAATTACCATAACCACCTCCATTGTAATTATTGTAGCCTCCTCTGCCACCATTATTTCCATTCCAATTTGCATTTTGGTTCCAATTACCATAACCACCTCCGTTATTACCACTAGATTTCTTATTAGATCCAGTTTGAGCTATATTGGCAGTATAATTCAACTTAGTTTCTTTATTGGCACTTTGTTGATTACTCTCAATTCTAGCTTCATGAGTTAAAAGCATAGAATATGCTTCATTCACTGACATTTTCAACATGTTAGCTTCTATGTATACAACCACAGGGTAATATGGCTGTCCTAATCCAGATATCAGATGAGTCATAAAATCTAGATTGGTTACAGGACTTCCAGCCAAAGCTAGTTCATCATTTACAGCTTTAAGCTTGCTAAAGTATTCAGTGATTGTCATTGATCCTTTTTTGAGATTATTAAGCAACATTTTCAGATGTACTTTCTTAGCTCCTGTTTCAGATCCAAATTGTTCTTCAATATTAATCCAGAGTTCATTAGCAGAGTTAGAATTTACCACTAGACTGAGAATTTCAACACTGATCGATGACATCAACCAGCTCAACAGCAACTGATCCAGCCCTCTTCAGTTATTGAACTCAGGGTTTTCTTGTGGCTCCACTACAGTCACTTGATCTGGACTTAAGCTTGCTGTTTCTTGATTCATAAACTGATTAGGACACTTTCGAGTTCCATCAAGAAGAGATTCAAGTCCATTGGCTCGAATTGTAGAAAGAATATGAGATTTCCAGATTGTGTAGTTTGACCTGTCTAATTTGATTGGATTTGTAAAGGTAAATGAAGAAACAGTTTGATTGACATTTGGATTTGAGCTAGAAGCAGCCATGGCAGCTTGAATCATTGGCTCTGATACCAAGTTAAGAACAGAGTTTGAGTGTTTGGATACAGAGAAAATAAACGAACCAGAGAGAAAATATCAGAGAGGAAAATGAATTGTCATCTTATTAATCTTGTTAATAACAGCTGTATATATACATATTTTGGACTGCTGTACACACGTTGTGTGTGTAAACCAAAAACAAAGATCAAATACAAAATCTGTTACTAACAACTTTAACTAACCTGCTGACTCAGCAAGTTACACATCAGCAATATTAACAAACTAAACTAATCAGCTCGTTAACTCCTTAATTCCATAATATGAACTATCTTAACACCTTGGCATCACTAACCTCTTTTACGTTCTCCAGCCTTGAATTACAAAGTGTCCCTTGAAGATGTATCAAGGACTTCAACTGTCGTAACCCAGAGCCAATTTCATTGCCTACAACAAATTTACACATTGTTCGAAGAGAAGTCAATTTTCCGATCCCCAGAGGCATTTCCTCCAATGAATCGGTTGAAGGATTGTTGAGATAGTGCAGTTTAATCAGGTTTCCCATATCTGTACACAACTTCTTGAGTTGACGGCACTTTTGCACATTGTTCGAAGAGAAGTCAATTTTCCGATCCCCAGAGGCATTTCCTCCAATGAATCGGTTGAAGGATTGTTGAGATAGTGCAGTTTAATCAGGTTTCCCATATCTGTACACAACTTCTTGAGTTGACGGCAATTTTGCAGCAAAAGTGCATGCTAAAGTGTGTTGACAGATTCTGGCAAGCTTCTAATTTTAGTTTCGGATAGGTCAAGGTATCGTAAATGCATCAAATTGCCAATTGAATTTGACAGTTCAATGATGCTATATACCCACGCAAAGACAGAACCCTTGGACGATGCAGCTCTAACAACTTATGAAGAAAGCCATAAGCAAAGTAATTGCCCCAGGTACCCGGTAGTGATACTGGTAAAAATGTTCACAAATTTTCTAGATTATGAAAGGCCTCAAACCTTTTATTACCATCATATCATCCACGAATGTACGATAAATGGCTAAGATTCTTGGAATTATTCTGTTACATGTTACCATCCGGGGTATCCTTCATTCTGAAGTAAATCTCCCCTGCAGCCCGTTGAGCAAGTCATTGTTGAGATCGTGCATCACAAACAGCAACTTATTGCTACTTGATAGTTGAAAGAATGACCTTGAATATAACTCCTGGAAATACTTGCGGCATAGATTTTCCATTTGCTTCTTGTCGCTTTCATGATTTAAGAAACCTTCAACCATCCACAACAAGATGATCTCCTCTTGTTGAAATTCATAATCTTTTGGAAGCAATGAGCAGTACGCAATGCATTGTTTTAGTAAACTTTTAGCTGTGGAGAAAGGTAATGGTGACTCACTCTAAGTGCGGTTATAATATCGCACTCCTCCTCTGATAGCTTCCATATCTTGCAGTTGTGGACATCTTCCCAGTCATTTGGGTCATATTTAACTCGTAAGAGTCCACCAAGAGATTTTGCAACCAAAGGCAAGCCGTTGCATTTCTTTACTATTTTCTCACCGATTTCCTTTAAGGATGGATGCGTGCTAAAATCTTTTTCCCCCAAGGAGTGTTGGGTGAAAACAGACAAGCAGTCGTTGTTTGACAACTCTTTCAATGGATAAGCTGGAAGAGTCCCTGTCTTTTCTACAACGCACAGATTACGAGTAGTGATAACAATCTTACTTCCCGGTGCACCAGCTTAAAAGGACGGCTCAGGTTGGTCCAATCATTAGATTTCTCATTCCAGACATCATCTAAAATAAGAAAAAAAATTATTTCCAGAAAATTGTTTTTTCGGTTTTACTTGGAGCAAATTCAAGTCACGATCATCGACAAGCTGGTCAGAAGCAATGGACTTTAGGATTGATTTTGTCACCCAGATGATGTCAAAATCTTCAGAGACACAAGTCCAAGCTTTGAGATCAAAATGATTATGCACTCGAACATCGTTATAGACAAGCTGAGCAAGAGTTGTCTTGCCTATTCCGCCCATTCCTATGATAGAATGACAGAGAGTCCATCATCAGTTCTTAAATCATCACTCAACAACAATTCAACAGTCTCCTCTTTTTCTTTATCTCTGCCATACACTTTGGCTTCATTTACCAAAGAGGTTGTGGGAAGTCTTTGTCTGACTTTTCTAGACTTCCCCACTGAATTTTCTTTCAAATCAAGCAGGTCTTTCTGCTTTTCAATTTCTTGCAGCCTGATAGTCACATCTTCAATTTTAGCCGCCATCATGTGATCGAACTTAATAGTTCGTGGACTAAAATTGGTGCAGCAACTAGGAATGAGCTTCCGAAACTTTGTTGTAGTTGTTTGAGCTGCTGCTGGTCCTTGAAACATCAAATTCCTCTAGAAAGCTTCAGTTTCAAGCTCATCCAACAAATCATCATCATCATAAGCCAAGTTCTGAAGATCGCCAAGCCACATCTTCACTGATTGGTCCGTGTTCTGCTTCTCATCCGCGTCGTCAAGCACCTCGTTAATCTTCACCAATGTCTTTTTCCACTTCATCAGATCGGCCTGGCTCTGCTTTTGGCGTGCAAACAACAGAATCGCCTTCGAAGCCAACTTCTTGAGAAGCAACTCGCTGGACACAAATAGAATTGCCTCTCTTATATTAGATATTTTATTTATTCTTAAGAATCCTAAGGAATTTTGAGAAATGGTGTAGAGAAAATCTGCAGAAAAATTTAATTGAACTGATGTAAGTTACAAGTTTGATTCATGGAGGCATAATCAATTTCGCATAGTTATTTATTTATTTATTTTTTCGGTGTATTAAATCATCTGGTATTCGAATACCACATTGGGCCCCGACTAATCCAGATTCGAGCCAGGTTGGACCATTAGGGCGGCAAAGCTTTCCCAACAAGTATTTAACACAGCTGCATTTCCAAAACCGAGAACCGAGAACCTTGATTAAGTTAAAACAACCCCATACTAGTTTATCCATGCGCTTGTTGGTGTAGTTTTTTATTTCTAATTCAAATGGAACTTGTCATGACTCATGTTTTTATTTTTTATTACCTTCTTTTAATTTCCCGCTATGATATATTTTTTTTCCCGGATTATAGCGGGAAGTGCAAATTGAGTTAAAAGATTTAAGAAAAAGTAAACAACAAACAATGACACTTTGGAGTTAAGTAAAAGAATACTACTTCGGTGTTAAGTAAAAGAGTTCGACTATTGGACCCCTCTAATCTTCTCACGTAACCTCTTTTTCAGTTATATTTATTTTATTTCTAAAAATATAAATTTTTTAATACATTGTGAATTTTTCATTTAGTTTTTTTTTAATTTTTAAAACTCAAAGTAGTATTGAGCTATTTTTTTTATTTCTTTTATAATCTTATTATTATCCTACACATACATTAAAAAATTTTATAGGTCATGAATTTTTAAATGTTAATCATTGACTTAAATTACATATATTTTAAATTATAATTTGAAAGCAATTTTAGGTACAAAAATATATGATCAATAAGAAATAGGAAAAGAATAATAGATTATTCTAAATTTGTACAATTTATTTTAGTTGAATAGGAAATAATAGGTAGAAAATTAAAAAAAAAGATCAATTATGAATAGAAGTAATTTGTTGAAAAAAAAAATCGAGTGTGTTCAATTTTTATTTGTTCTTACCTTAATTTTATTTAAAGTAGGGTTTTATAAGGATAATAAAAGGATGCTAATAGTTTCACTCTAAATGAAGCTGTTATGTAGTTGGCAACTAATTAATGCTGAATGAGAATAAATTAAATTGGATTTCTAGGTTAAATGTATGAATAGTCCGGAAAACGAGAGCATGCATGCTTCACACACCTTATTACCGTCCCCGACAACACAACTAAAATAATTTCCTCCTTCAAAACTGGTGACTTAAGAACAATAATTTTACTTGTTTTTTAAGCTTTAGGGCAAAGATAAATAGATGATTAAAGGTTCGTTTGAAATTAAAGTTAGACAACTGTATCTTAAAAACAACAATAATAAAGTGTTTGGTAAACACTAATTACTATAGTCTGAAAAATATGTTGATATGATTTTTTACTTGTATGATAAAAAATGTATTATATTTTTAATAATTTTATCAAAATTATTATTTACAAATTATATTTACTACATACTATTAACTTTTGTTTCATAATTATAATTTTTTTTTCCATAACGTCTATAATTTAAAACCTACAGCCGCTATAGTTTACATTTTAAAAATTATAACACCTCAATTCCAAATAAAAATTAAAATTAGGTGAATTGAATGACTAGCCTATTCTCGGACCAACAACATAGCCTTTCCTGGCCAGGCCACCAACACGGTCTGCGAACAAGGGATTTGAGAGTTTAAGCTGAAGATGTTGTTCCTGCGCTAGTAGTCAATATTCATTGGGAAGCAACAACTTCTGCTTCTGATGATGAAAGTGAAAATGACTCAATATTATCTTTTGTTAAGCAATCATAGGGAAGACAATGAGCTAAAAAGAAAGAAGAAAATCAAAAGCGCTTAACCCGAGGGTTATTGTCACTTAACTTTAATAAGAACAATACAGTTTTAACACATTAATGGTGCGTTTACTAAACAGCAATCGGAATGAGCTGGAATCGGATTAGACTGGAATGAGAATTAAAAATAGGAATCAGAATAAGTTGTTTACTTAAACTGTTAGAATCGGAATCAGAGTGAATCAATCTCCACCGCTTTTTACTATTTCTTTCTCGTCCCTTCACCTATTTCCTCTCTTTCTCTTATAAGAAAATCCTACTTCCTGATCAAGTTGATTTGAAAAATTTTGGAGCCAAAAATAATAATGTATGAAAATATTAGTAAATTTCATTCATGCCAAAAACAAGCAAGCTTCACCCCACTTTGATTATTCATAAAAAAATATAATCCAAAAAGCATCTACTGAAATTCAACGAAAGAAAAATGAAAATTTATTCTAAGGTGCAAATAACTTACAAATTATTTAACTTTTCAAACTGATGCTTCTGATTTTAAAATATATATAAAATAAAATTGGTGATGCTATTAACTGTTAGCCTGTTATATGATTTTAGATTGTAATATTCTTCTTACAGTATTTATCCATCTTTCAACCCATCCGAAGTTCTATTTGCAATAGAATAAGAAAAAAGAGATGGACAAAATAAAAAGAATAATGTCGTTGAAAATTGAAACCATCCATATCTATTTTTTTGCATCATTACTTGTTAAGTTTTGTTGAAGTTCATTACACCAAATTCCAAATCTATTCTTCACTATCTCATTTATAAATATATAAATACACACACACACATTCTCCCAAATAAGTTGAAGAGACAAAAATATCCTCACCAAACATTTTATTCCTATCCTGCCCAAAGGAAACACTATAAACGGCATTTCATTTCATCTATTTCTCTAAACGTTGTTTTTCTTTTGAAAAAAGAAAAAAAAACATAGTACATTGTGCTAAATTTTAAGCCATTTAATACAAGACAGGACAATTCAATACAATGCCTTCTATTTATACAATACATCATTATTTAATGAATCTTAGATGGTGTATTGAACTTATCATGATTGATTAAAAGGTTACATACAACAAGTCTAGTGAAATAATCTACATACAGTGCAATGCCCTAACGAATTCAAATCCTCTAATGAAAACGAAACTGAAGAAAAAATCTACGGAAATTGAACAAGTCTTGTTTCTGATTGTGATTTGTGAAAAAGATCCTAGATATGGAACTCTAGTGTGTGATTGTTAACTATGAAAGAGAGAGTTTCAAAAACAGTACAGTAAACTAATACCGCAAAATTAAAAGGAAGAAAAGCTGAAATTGAAATTACACATAGAAACCTTACAGCGGCACTAGTTACAATGAGCATAAAAACACCATCAAAAGCAACCCTGAACCCTACACATACATTATACATAAACAAGGCAATAGTAGTTACAAAACATTATAGGTCTCAAGAGTCGAAAGCTTGCCTTTTATTGCAAATTAGCAATCTACTATTGTAATATCAAGTGTATCAAATTCGTGATAGAACACCTAGTATTAAAAACTTATCTTATGTTTACATCTGAATCAAAACAACCTTAATTTTCTCAGTTAAATTACGCCGGGGGGGGGGGGGGGAGATTGAAAATCGCCATTACACAGTGAAGAACTACAGCAGCGCACATGATCACAATATCATCCCATCACGAGGGAATATATCTTATATATAAATATGCATATAATACATACAAAAATGGGGAATATAGATGGAGAGCGTGATTGGTTGTTAGTCTCACCACAGGAAGTATGAGTCTTGATATACGAACGTGCTACAACAACATCAATTACTGGATCCGAAACGGATGCAATAGCTAATTTAAAATCTGGGGTTATAGATAGAGAGCGTGATTGGTTGTTAGTCTCACCACAGGAAGTTTGAGTCTTGATATATGAACGTGCTATTTCTAACATCACCTCAACTTCTTTCTGGTACTGGCATAGAACAATAGAATAGTTAGATGCACTTTGATCATTATACCATTTATTGTTTATTCAATATCATTTATATTTTTAGAGGAATATAGCTCAATTTTATTA
Source organism: Citrus x clementina (assembly GCF_000493195.1). NCBI lineage: Eukaryota > Viridiplantae > Streptophyta > Magnoliopsida > Sapindales > Rutaceae > Citrus > Citrus x clementina. The sequence goes on along the minus strand of NW_006262339.1, from coordinate 36,256,315 downwards.
TAACAAAACAGAGGTTAACAAAAAAATTGTTCAGCCAGAGAACCAACCACGTTAACAGCACCTGTCTTGATTTTGGATTGCATGACACACCATTTCTTAAAATGTGCACCTGCAGATATTGCACAAACAGTAAATTCCAAGCACTTGAATTAAAAAAGAAAAGCACAGTTGGAATTGCTCAATATTTTGACCCAAATGTTGAATGCAATGCAACAGTAAGATTCTAACATCTTCGGCATTAATATACATATGTTGAATGCAATGCAACAGTAAGATTCTAACATCTTCGGCATTAATATACATGCTTCTGTGTGCTCACAGGACTCCATGACAATTCTTGATGCAAGCTTGCTTCAACCATTATAAGGGCATGAAAAATCATCTCACCAATTGGAAAATATAGTCATAGAGATGAACATCAAACCAAAACTTACCCACTTTAATATCAATAGCAGAGGAATTTTCAGCAATGGTCTCCAAATGCCATCGACAATGAATCTGATACAGCAGAACAATTACATTGCATGAACAAAGTGGAATATTTCTCTTATAGGTTACAACCCTCTATGCAAGGAAATACAACCAGAAAAAACGTTACTCTAAAATATTTTGGAAAATGCTGGTTCACCTATCTTAGCGCAGAAACAATGTAATGATGACCATACAAATTTTATATATTTCAGACGTTCTACTTATTTATTTTTTTAACATAATAAAATAAAACGAAATAACTTGTCTTGTTTAATTCAATTAACATTGACATCTAATAAGAAATGTGAACCGAAAGTATGATATCCAAATAGAAACATATTTCATACCTCAAAGATAGACCCGAATGGAATGTCATGTGCCTCTTGGACTGTCTCAAAAACCTAAAAGAAAAGACACATGTTTAATCGAAAATTTACAAGAAAAAATCATTGACGTCAGATTTTTTTTTTTTGTGTAAGCCATTTGGTATCCGGTGACCGCATTGGGTCCCGACTAATCCGAATTCGGGGTGTAGTCACAGTTAAGGCTCTTTACCCCTCCAAAATGGCGTGTTTAGTGGGGATCGAACCCGAGAGCTCTTCCCACAAACTCAGCCTGCACTGCCAACTGAGCCACAACCATTTGGTATTGACGTCAACAAGCAAGGTACCATTTGAAGATAATAAGACAGAAATAATAACAAAGAGAATTTTTTAAAACTATTAGATAATAAAGAGGAAAAAACAATAGCAAGCACATTATCAATGTTGCTAAAAATTTAAGGCAATGAGACAGATAGCCTTACAAATATTTTCTTATCTGGTGATAAAACTGCATGCTGATACTCCGTCATGGCTGTGTCAGGTGGACACACGGGACTGTTACAGAGAGATCTAAATGTGATCTCTCTTACTTGACCATCATATTCATCTGCAGCATGCCACTGTCCCATCTGGATAGAGCATGAGATAGTAAGCAAATATTTCAATATCAACCAACTAACATTTGGAATCAAGAAATAAAATCTTCTTCTTAGATAGAAAAGCACACGGAACTGGAAAGACAAGTGATCCATATGGATAATCATCAGAAACAAAACTGCTTGCCAGGATCCTATCAACCCCCAACCCCAAACAGAAGTGCTATTCGGATGGACAAAAGCAGGCATTTTGAGGCAATATCGCCCATTCAAGTAGAAATTGACCTAGTATAATTGTCTCGACTTCACAAGTAGTGCATACACCATCACAGGATAATTAGGAACAAACAGAAGCAATACTCGGTGCTAACCAAACAGGGTTCCAAGTGCTATGTCAGAAAATACATAACGTCGTTTCCTCCATATGTTGGTTTTTGAGGAACCCTTTGTCCTGTACGTCATGGAGAGCACTACCAGCTCAGCATTGGTAATAATACCTCTTATAAGCCTTAACTCTAGAGTGTGTAAATCCTAACTGCAAACAATATAAAAGAAAAAGGGAATTATCCTTTCCAAACAATCAGAAACCAGAATTTAATAAATCTTCTTTTCTCTAATTTAATGTATGTTTTAATTTTCCTTGTCATTCCACTGGCTGGAACACCCAAATCAACTGGACAACATACAAATTTCAATCTCTAATTCAGGTACTTATAAGTACCTAGAACAGACGAGCCAGCACCATGTTTAGCAGGATTAAAGACAGGATATGTTTAAGGTACTTTTTCATCCTTTAAAGATTTAGCTCGTAATCATTTTTAACATATCAACATGAATACTCCTTAAATTATATATAAATGCATTACCATGAGAAGCTCTTTTGTTCTTTTTCTTTCCGGTAAAGAAAACTACATTGGTCAAATTTAGAGGATACAAAAGGAATAAACAATTTTCTACGGTTTATGATTTCTAAAAATGAACTTGGACTTACAACAAGATTATTATCCTTTCTAGCTGCACGATACTCATTTGTGAAATTTGAATCATCACTAAATAATAAAGTAAAGAACTGTTCTGCTGTGCATGGGAAAACACCCTGCAAAATACATTAATGTGTTATATAATGGTAATAATATAACCATAAAATTCATAGACCATAAAAGTAGGGAGAAAAAAAAAAGATGATGCGCACATTGCATATACCAACAAGAACCTCTTCTTTGATATATGGTTGAAGCTTTTTGGGTTCGCGCACTGTTTCTTCCGGAATCTTAGCCTGCCTCGTACTACCTCTGACAGAGCTACTATGTGCACGCAACGCTGATTCTGCCTTCTCCTATACAGCAGCAAGCAGATCGAATTAACTTTTTTCTTCATTAAATACATATCCAAGATCTAATCCTAATCCCATTTCAAACGGATTAGATGTATCTTTTCAAGACGTTTGCCCAAATTGGGTAATTAGAAGTTAAGTGTATCAGCTCGGATATCCAAAGTTTCAGCAAAACTGAAAAAACTATCATTTCCAACAAGGAAGACAACCATCAATGCCTGACACAACAGGATAGAAAATTCCTTCACTGTTTGTAATAGCACTAAAAGAGACTAGCTTAACTGTTTATTACTCTTAATAATTTGATCCTCTTTTGATTGCTTTAATTTAATTTTTTGTATGAGGTAAATATTTATGTTGGTTTTGGCTATGAAAATGTAATTTTGTTATTATTTTTTTACTTTATTCAAAACCAATGGTGAAAAGCATAAATTTTATTAATTAAAGACAAATACAAAATTTTGGTGAAATTAAAAGTTAAATTTTTGGAAAACGTAATGTGGCTTTGCCACTGACTAGCAGAAACAGTGGCCAATTAACCCCAAATTACTGTTTTTATCAGCATTATGTCAAAGTTTTTTGTTTGAATATCAATACTAACACATGGGATTCACTCACCGAAGGGGTCGTGGGTACTCTTTGCCTGACATTTCTTGAGCTCACAACTGACCCAGCTGAGCATTCTTTCGATCCTAGTAGGTCTATCGCCGATGCAATATCCTGAAATTTAGCATTGACATCCTTTACTTTAGACACCGCCGTTGAATCAAACTTATCGATAGCATCATCGTCTGGCGGCAACTTCCTGATTTTTGCTCTGCGTACATTTCTAGACTTTCCGCCTGATTTTTTCCCCAAACCTAGTAGTTCTATCTGCGATGCAATATCTTGCAATCTAGCGTTGACCTCCTTTACTTTAGACATGGCCATAGAATCATCGGACTTATCCACGGCATCATCAACATCTTCTTGCGGTAACGTCCTCTGGAAAGCTTCCGTTTGAAACTCATCCAACAAGTAATCAACATCGCAAGCCAAGTCGCGAAGTTTGCCGAGCCACTTCTTCACTGACTCCTCCTTCATCTGTTTCTCCACCGCATCACCTAGGACCTCATTTATCTTCACCAACATCTTCTTCCACCCAATCAGATCGGCCTGGACCTGCTCTCCGCGTGCAAACTGCGCCAGCCAATCTTTAGTCAACTTTTTTAGTATCGTGTCGATAGATTCAGAGTGGAAGATAGTGACAGTCTCTCTTCGGCTGCCGAAACGAAATGAATTATCGAGAGTGAACTTTGGCATTGTTTTTCTATGTTGATCGGTCCCGGTGGCTTCTTCCTCCTGATTCAAACGGAAAATATGGAGGGCATTAACAAGTCATCGTACAAATTAAGCAAGGGTCGTAAAGTGACAGAGAAGAAGATTGACTGACTTAGATTGGGTGTCGGTATGTGACGCAGCCGTGCCAGGTGGGACCAACACGGTTTTGTTCTTTTGTCTTTTTTTTTTTTAAATAAAACAAAATGATTGGTGGGACGCTGACTTCAGTTGACTTGCTTTAAGCAATTTCTGCCAAGCTGAAATGCTCAAGTTTCGGTTTGGTTGAAGCAAAAACCTTTTTCACATTACATTCGCATTCAATAAAGGCGTTCTGGAAATTCCAAGTTTTAAAATCAGCGAATCTATGGAAATTTGTTCAGAAATCCTCAAGCTTTTGAGAGATTGCATTGTGGCGGTAGCACGTGCATAAATGATAAAATGAATATGTTATAGTCATGGGACAATGAAGTTGCGTCGCCTCTTTTTCACAACCCCTCGTCCAAGAAACTTCGTTATCTGCTAATATTGTGAATGCACTGATCCTGTTGGAGATCTGAAGAGCAGATACCGTCAGCATAGATGGAAGGCAATATCGAAACAAGATTATTCTCAATAGTCAGCGGGCATCCATGTCTGTTATTGCAGCCGTTATTCTCCTTCTACTCACTCTAGTACAAAAAGTTTGCTCTGTCTCTTCAATGTTATGTGGTAATCTTTTTTTTTTTTTTTAATTTTATTCTTTTGTGGGCGACCCTCAAGGGTAAGAGGGAAATTTATTAATCAAAATAAAAATACACCCAGTCAGAGGTCGTAATGTGTCTTACCTCTCGTGAGATCCATGGTGCTACAAAAATGAAAACTTAGAGCTAGAAAATTTAAACACATGAATGCAATAATGTGGAAAAAAAAAAACCAGCCGAAAAGGTATATTTATGTTCTATGTTGTATATGATGCTGATAATAAAATCTTATAACATGGTGGAGTTTTATGGTTCATTGTGTGGCTTTCTCAGAGATAAGCATCCTACTGCATTTTTAATGCAATTCCCTTATTTGAAGGAAGGGGTAAAGCTCCCTAGTGTGCAAATATGAGAGCAATTCTTTCTTTTAAATATTTGAAAAACTTCGATTTTCTTGAGCCTAGTTTTTCAGTCTGTGACATAACATGTCTCATCTGAACAGAGTGCCGCTGGTAGACCTCTACTTCTATTGAAGAAAAAACTTGAGATTATTGATTGATTTCATACTTGTGCTCAGATTTCATTTTCTTATTCAATGAATAGGGCCTGTTGTCTGAAAAAAAGCAAAAGGGGTGTCAAAGTTGGTTGCATCTAGAAGTGTTTGGCATGGCTGCATCTAAAAGGGTTTGACATTTGAAAGAAGAAAATGGTGCCATCCAAATGGAGAAAAAGAAGAAGTTGGTAACTACATTTGAAATATATACACATATATATTAATTTAATAGCCATTTTTTAGCTATAAAAGGAAGAGCTCCCTAATTCATTTGCATTCAATTCCATCGAGAGAGAAGCATTGCTTTCTTTAGTTGAGAGTTTTAAGAGTTTAATAAACTCTTAAGTGTTTTAGTGTTTTGAGAGTTTGGGTGTATTGAGATTTTTGGGAAGTGAGCTAAAATACTATAATACTTGTAACTCCTTTTCACTAGTATAATATTTCTGTCTGTCTTCGCCCGTGGACGTAGGCTAAAAGCCAAACCACGTAATTTCTGATGTCATTTTTTTGTGCTTGTTCTTTATTTTATTTCCAATTTCATTTTAGCTGTGGTCCTGCTTCACCCACCAATTTCCTAACAGGGGGGAGGGGGAATGAAGAGATTCAACTAAATGATTGAAATAGAAAACATGCCACATTCTTGTAAATTAAACACTTCCTTCCTTGATTCCTTTTTTTCATTTTTGTTTGGTGGGTACTTTTAACTGAAAATATCTCCGCCTATTATACATGTTTCTTTAATTTAGGAAAACGAAAATGGATTTGATATCAATTACAATCAAGTCCATTGATCGATTTGATATCTCAATGCCATGACAAGTGCTTCCGGAAAAGAGCACTTTATTCCATCCGAGTATCATGCAAGTTGTGAAAATCACTTGCTAATCGCAGCAAATTTTTTAATTCGCATAAAGGAAGCATAAAAGATACTACACAAACTTGAGAAAAAAAATTAGCTGATCAATCATTTAATAACTGGTACTGTTAGTGGATTATGTAATGACTAACAATCTCTTTGCTCTCACATCACCACAAATGATTTGAATCACCTGTCTTGATTTTACATGGGATTGTACGGTCCGGATATCATGACACTTGGCCAACAATGTCCATCATAAATTTTAGGCCTATCTGATTAGCAAACAAGTTCCAGCAAGATTATAGAGCAATCGCATAATCAATGCTCGAATTACTGCATGCAGTCAATACAAAACAGAGTAGAAGAGGTTCAAAATTCTGGAAACAAGAGTGTATTTATAAGACTGGTGACTATCGTCCATTCTACATATGATTTTCTTTTGATAGAGTAAGAATTAGAAAGTCTCTAAGTGGTACATTCTCTTTTGTAATGAGTTGGGTGAATATTGTGTCATCACCATCGTCAAAAGGAGACTGGAGAAAAATAAGAAGATATTGAAAATTTTCAATCTATAATATGCAATATGATAATATGTCCACTTTACGCACTGTGTTCAAACGAAAGAAAAAACTGAAAATAGCTTACATACTGAATTCAAAGGAAAGGAAAAACTAAAAATAGCTTAAAAATTATGTGTGGAATACGCCGAAGCCTGTCATCTTTATGAAATAGAACTCCTATTTTCTGGCTTCTTAAACAAATTAGAACATAATAGACCAAAGGCGAAAATGATAGGCCAAACAGATACTTTGATAGGATTATCAGCATGTCGACGAATGAAACCATAAGTAATTGCCGAAAGAATACACTGACAGAGAGCACACACCAATCCAACAATATCGTTGAAGTTTCCAAAAAGCTTGTCGCTTGGCGATGGATAATATAACCAAGGTAGTGCACCCCTCCACTTCCATGTAACATTTTCCCTTCTACATTTGAAAACAAGACCAAAAATGCTTACAAACAAGGCTGCATAAGACATTAACATACTCCAGAACGCATACTGAGCCACTGAGGTTTATGGACAGAAGAAAGTTGGTCAAAAACAACCGATGGAAACTTAAAGATAAAGTTGGTGATTACAAAGATCCGCTCAAAGTCAACCTGCATACATAGTGAAAATAAAAATAAAAATTAAATAACCCTCTAGAAGAAATTATTATGCATAGGAGCTTAATTACAAGACTGACCGTCCAATTTCTTCTTTCTTGTGCCTGGTGATCCTCAATGTTATTATCTTCTTCGATATCCATGCGGTGGGAGCTTCTATCTGAAGGTCCAAGAATGGGTTCCGTATCATTGCTGAAATCTGTAGTTCCTAGGGATTGTTCAGCGAGTATATGGAGACAATCTTCATCTGACAGACATTCCAATGGATAAGTTGAAGTAGTCGCCACCATTGTTGCAACATCCGTAAAGCGAGTAGTGATAACATCCTTACTACCTGGTGCACATGATTCAACCAATGGACGGCAGAGGTAGCTCCAAAGGTCATAATTGACGTTCCACAGGTCATCTAGAAAGAGCAAAAATTTCTTTCCAGAGAATTGTTTCTTCAATTTCCCTTGTAGCAAATTCAAGTCATTATCATCCACAGGCTGATCAGTAGCAATGGACTTTAGGATTGATTTCATTACCTTCAAGACATCAAAATCACCACCGACATAAGTCGACGCTTGAAGATCAAAATGATCTTGCATTCGAACGTCGTAATAGACATGCTGAGCAAGAGTTGTCTTGCCCACCCCGCCTACCCCTACAATAGGAACAGCAGAGAATCCATTCTCAGATTTTGTTTCATCCCTCAACAACGATTCAACAATATTCTCGTGATCTCTTTCCCTGCCATACACTATGCCTTATTCACCGAAGACATTTGGGGTAGCCTTTGTCTGACTTTATAGGACTCCCTACCTGAATTTTCATGCAGTCTAGCAGTGGTCTCTGTTATTTCAGACATCACGCAATGCAGTAAAACTTGTGCAGCAACTAGGAATTAGTTTCTGAATTTGGTTGTAATGGCTGCCTATCTGGTTCTTCAAGATGTAACTTTCAGTCTTTCACTTCGAATTCCTCTGAGTCAACTTTTTGAACAGTTTCTCAACGGACGCCTTTAGCATCGCCTCTGCAGTGACATATCGACATTACTTTGTAATGGAATAAGAGATCAGGAATTATGGAAAATGAGAAAAACTGCCGAAAATTGAAGCACTTGAATAATCAAGTCAAGTTTGTGATAGTCAAGCAAGCAAGACGGACATTTTCAATGTCAGTCTCTCTCTCCGTCACCCTGCCAAAAAAACCCCACCTCAACCTATGGTCAGATCAATCTTAATGTAGTTGAGCTGGGTTCCCTAGTAGACTTCATATCATTTTTCTTTATATTGTTTAGTCATAACTGATTTATTTTTTTTAAATGTTCCAACTAATTGTTAGTGACATCTAGAGGGAAATGATACAAAATGGAGATGTTTTAAATAATAATAACATACAGTGATAGATGCTTAGGTTATATGAGTCCATTTTTAATAAGGAATTCTTTACTTTGAATATGGTAAGCACCAAGTTAAAAGATAGAAAAATACAAATTTTAATAAACTACAAAAACGAAACACTCCAATAGAGCATTGTAGTTTTTCATGTATTTTATTTTATCTCTTATTAGAAAATTATTATACATATACAGGGGTGGAACTAAGAAGAAACTGAGATGGGCTGTGTCCCTGTAAAAAAAATTTGAAGAAAAAAATTAATAGGTAAATATTTAACTAAACTACAATAAAAATTGAAAAATCTTCCCAAACTAATTAGTATTGACCAAACTGTTATGATATATATACTTTTGGTTCTTTATATCCTAACTTTGACTGAAAATAGTCTATCACGCACAATATTAAACCTCTAAGTTCCTACACATTTATTGTAATTTATTACAAATTATCTTTATTTAGGTATATTTTTAAGTTTAATTTAATTGGTTACTTTTATTGAATATGAATGAACTTATTGAAAGATGAACATATTAATAGATGTTAATATATCTTTGAATTATTTTATCTTTAATAATATTAATACATTGTTATTTACAGTAAAATTTATCTTAATCTTCTACTATATACAGGTAAGGGGTGGGCAAATCGATTTCGGTTCAGGTTGCTCGGGTTTTAGTTTGGGTTACAATCCGTTCGGGTTAGAGAATTGAACCCAATTGGATTGAAAATACTGTTGAGTACATAAAAGCACCAGGTCGGCCATGCAACTATTTCCGCCCCAGCACGGATCGCTTCAGCCAAGTGATGCGAGCAGAACACGGGAGCAAACATGAGCCGACCAGAGATGAGTACAACCAGGAAAACATACCGACCATAGGTATATACCGAGCCGATACTCATCCCCAAGAAAGCGGGAACACGATCCCACAGAATCGCGGTAGTTGCGCTTTTCTCAGAACCGTTGAAGGGCACGCGAGACCCACGTTTGCCCACAATGTAACAGTTAGAGCCCAATGAGGGGCTACCACCACCCAAAAAAGGAGGGATACAGGATAAACGGAAAACGGGAGACAGAGGGCGGCTATAAAAGAGAAAGAAATCGATGAAGAAAAGGATAGAAAAACGGAGAGAGGGAAAACGCTGCCAAATTGCAACCATGCCATTTCCTTACAAATTTCTAACAAACTTCTTGAATCCAAATTACATTGTTTTCCCGTAACTACCTTGTGCTAACTTAGGCATCAGAGGGTTTACGTCGGCAAAACCACCTGCGTCTCTAACCCATTTTTGTGAACGCAGGTCTAGTGAGAGAAAGGAGGGTGATTCCAGCCTTAGTGGTTCGAGCAAACAGTCGATAACATAAACGTTGGTGAAAGAATCTGATCGATCCAAGGGCGAGCAGATTTCAGCATCAACATTTTGGCGCCGTCTGTGGGGAGCTGGATAAAAAGCTACCACCGAATCAGTAATTACCGGAGAAACAGCGAACGATTAGATATGGATGTGCCGAGAAAGGATGCTTTGAGGGAGGATAACGAAACTGTGGAGACAATCACTCTCCGGGAAATTGCAAATGAAGCCCGGGAGAGGATGATGCAAGACCGATTGGAGCGGATGGAGAAACAAATGAAGACTCTCGCGACTATACTGTATGAGCTGAGGGATGAGTGGAGAAAGGATTGTGAAACCCCCGTGGGGAGAGATGATGTTGGAGCAGAACCCAGCTTCTGGAGGCGTAGAGTTGAGGAAATCCCTCCGCCGGTAGACCAACTTAATGGGGTGCATCCCCACAGAAGCACTAGTCGGGCTTCAGGAGAACAAGTAGATGAAGGGAGGGACCAACCTCGCCCCAGACGGGTACCGGAGATTGATGGCCGAGGGGCCAGTATTAATGAAGGAGAGCTCAGACAACGGTTGCAAAACGCCGAGCAGGAACGAGCTCAGATAGCTGCGCGTGATCCTGACTGTGCCGTAGAATTGGAGGAAGAAATGCGCAGACTAGCGCAAGTGATAGAGGAGATACAGGGCAAGAGAAAGCCCCCGAGCTGGAAGATAATGCTAGATGAAGAATCTCCACTATCAGCTGTGATCATGGGTACCATAATCCCAAGAGATTTCTGCTTCCCCGACCTCAAATACTTCGGGCGAAGTGATCCACTGGTGCATATTGAACGTTTCAACGACGTGACGAGTGTTCAAGGGTTAACACCAGCCCAGAGATGTAGGGTGTTATCATTGACACTGGAAGGACGAGCCCGAGAATGGTACAGCAAGCTGTCACGAGGAAGTATCAGAGGGTACGAGCAGATGTGCTAAGAGTTGGCCGAACAGTTCCGAGGAGCAGTGGCCCTAGAGGATGATATGATGGAGTTAATGGGAATGAAGCAAGAGGAACAAGAATCCCTTCGGGATTTTGTAAAATGATACCACCGAGTCGTGCTTGATTTGGGGGCCTTCAATCACCCGCAGACGTTGAGGGGATTAAAGGAGGGAGTGAGGATAGGCCGGCTATAGTATAACCTGAGAAGTCCCTTGGTACAGAATTACTCAGCGGGGTATGAGCAGGCAAAGAGAGACATTGAAATCGAAGAGGAAAAGTCGGCGAGGATAAAAAGTGAACGGCTGGAGGAGCTGAGAAGAAAGGAAAGGAGAACCCTGAGTGGGAGCGGATCGGAAAAGCGAGCTGGGAAATCCTCAGCTATGGCTGGAATATCAGCTCGGTCCCGCCCTTACCCTGTAGCTATGACACCACAACAGTTCCAACACAGCCGAGCCCAACCTCCGCGCACTTCATTCCCGGAGCGGCAACGAGAATTCAGGCAGATGGCTGCCCGCCCTTATCACAACGCTCCCAGAGCGTTACATGCAAGTGGTTCCAGGGCAGGAAGACTAGACCAGCTAGCGACTATACCAGCCCGAGATGACATTCAGGATAGCCGAGCAGTTCAACTGGTAGACCAGAGCTTGGCATATAGACAGTACACTCCATTGAAGATCTCCATAGAGGAATTGTATAAGAGGATCGAAGGACGAGGCCTGCTGCACCCTCCAGCCCCTATAACAAAACCGGCTCACCGACGGGATAAGAACAGATTCTGCAAGTTCCACGACACTCATGGTCACACAATCGACCAATGTCGTGACCTGAAGATTCAGGTGGAGGACTTAGTACGGAACCGACACTTAGATGAGTATGTAGAGGGGGTGTCCCCGATCATCGAATCACAATATACATGGGATGAAGAAGTTCAGAGGGGTCTGGGAGGTGAACAGCCGACCATCCATGTGATAGCTGGGGGGCCAACATTAGCTGGGGATTCAAACAAAGCACGGAAGAACTATGGGAGATACGCCATGACTGGCAAAGAGGTGCTTCTAAATTTGCCAGCGGCCAAGAAGGTGAAGGTATGGCAAGTTCCCATTATGTGGACGGAGGATGACGAGGAGGGTATTTTGTATCCTCATGAGGATGCACTGGTGATTAAAGCATTGGTGGCTAGCACAGAATTGCGGCGAATACTGGTGGACACGGGCAGTTCAGTTGACATTCTATTTAAGTCAGCCCTAGATGATATGGGGATTTCAGATTTAAAGCTGGAGCGGACGAATACATCCTTAAAAGGATTTGGAGGGGGACGATTAACTCCCTTGGGGATCATTGAACTCCCGATTACTGTGGGGACAAAGCCGTTTGAAAGAACGTTGATGCTGGACTTCGTCGTGGTAGAGGAAAGAAGCCCTTATAAGATGATATTGGGGAGACCGTTCATGAGGATAAGCCAATGCATTGTATCAATGCATTATTTGGCGCTAAAGTACAGAGTAAATGGAGTGGTAGGCGTTGTAAAAGGCGACCAGATGATGGCAAGGAGCTGTTATGCTACAGCAGCCAAGGAGACATTACAGGTTACTTCTCTGGATAATCGAGGAGATTCTAAAAAGGGTCGCCAAGAACCTGTTGAAAAGCTAGAAGAGATTGTTATAAGCAGAAGCGACCCGAGCAGAGTGGTTAAGATCGGATCAGGACTGGTCGGGACAGTAAAAGACGAGCTGGTAAAGTGCCTACAGTCCCATGCAGATATATTCGCCTGGTCTCACGGGGATATGCCAGGAATTGATCGCAGGGTAGCTTGCCACAAGTTGGCAATCAAGAAGGGGGCAAGGCCGGTGAGACAGAAGAGAAGATGCTTTAACCAGGAAAGGTACGAGGCCATAAACACCGAGGTGGAGAAGCTGATGAAAGCAGGATTTATAAAGGAGGCCAAGTACCCAGATTGGATTTCCAATGTAGTACTGGTGAAGAAGGGCAACGGGAAGTGGAGAATGTGTGTGGACTTCACAGATCTTAATATGGCGTGCCCGAAAGACAGTTTTCCTCTGCCAAAGATAGACCAATTGGTGGATTCGACAGCGGGTCACAGTCTGCTCAGCTTCATGGATGCCTTTTTGGGATACAACCAGATACCCATGAACGAGCAGGATGAGGAAAACACCACCTTTATAACTAATATGGGTTTGTTTTGTTACAGGGTGATGCCCTTTGGCCTGAAAAATGCAGGAGCTACCTATCAAAGGTTAGTGAACAATGTCTTCAAACCATTGATCGGGCATACTATGGAGGTATATGTAGACGATATGATCACAAAGTCCAAAGAACCGAGGGATCACGTGAAACACTTGGAAGAAACCTTTGAATTGTTGAGGAAGTATGAAATGAGGCTAAACCCGGAGAAGTGTGCATTTGGGGTTAACTCGGGTAAATTTTTAGGATTCTTGGTAAGCCACCGAGGGATCGAGGCCAACCCTAAAAAAATACGGGCAGTGACAGAAATGAGATCCCCACGAACAGTTAAGTAGGTGCAGAGCCTTACAGGGAAGTTGGCAGCATTAAACTGATTCATCTCGCGGGCCACAGATAAATGCCACCCTTTCTTCCAAATCATAAAGGAAGGGAAAAAGATGGAGTGGACATCAGAATGCAAGGAAGCGTTTGGGCAGCTGAAGGAATACCTGACCCGGGCCCCATTACTATCGACTCCGAGAGAGGGTGACCAGTTGCTGCTGTACTTAGCAATCTCTAAATGGGCTACCAGCTCGGTATTAGTCAGGGAAGAAGAAGGAAAGCAACACCCGGTATACTACACGAGCAAGGCCCTGGTAGATGCGGAAACCAGATACCCATTGATGGAGAAGTGGGTGCTGGCTCTAATAACGGCAGCACGAAAACTCCGACCATATTTTCAGGCCCATCAGGTTATTGTGATGACTAACCAGCCCCTACGGCAAACACTTCAAAAACTAGATGCATCGGGTCGATTAGTAAAATAGTCCGTAGAGCTAAGTGAATTTGACCTCTCCTATATGCCCCGAGGAGCAATCAAAGCCTAAGCTCTGGCAGAATTTATAGTTGACCGAGCTGATACAGGGGAAGAAATTCGGGAGGAGCAACCAACAGAGCAGGAGAAGCCAGAGGGGGTGTGGTTGGTAATGGTTGACGGATCATGTAGTAAGCAAGGATCCGGAGCAGGAGTTGTAATACGGAGCCCAGATGGAACCGAAATAACGTATGCAGTGAAGTTTGAATTTCAGCTCACAAACAACTAAGCTGAATATGAGGCCTTTATCACCGGGCTCGAACTTGCACACGCTCTAAGAGCAGAGAGGGTAGAAATTCGAGCAGATTCCCAACTGGTGTGTAATTAGCTCAATAATCAGTTCCAAGCAAGGGGAGAGAAGATGGGTCTTTATTTGAAGAAGGCGAAGCAGATGGTTGGGCTTTTCCAAGCGGTGGAGGTAAAGCAGATATCCCGAAATGAGAATTACCGAGCAGATATGTTGGCTAGGATGGCTGCCTTTGCAAATCCAAAATTACCTAAGTCGGTTCCACTAGAGGTGAGGACTTCGCCAAGTATAGAGGAAGAAGCAGAGGTGATGAGAATAAGTACTGGAGAATCCTGGATGGACCCGATTCGCGCATATGTCCGCGATGGAGTTTTACCAGAGGACAAAAGGCAAGCAAGAAAATTAAAATGCCGAGCAGCGAGGTATACGCTACTGGATGGAGTGCTGTACCGCCGAGAGTTCACCTTGCCCCTTTTGAGATGTTTGGATGATGAGGAGGCGGATTATGTGCTGAGGGAGATTCATGAGGGAATTTGCGGCAATCACTCGGGAGCAAGAACTTTAGCCTTCAAGGCACTCCGGCAAGGATACTTCTGGCCAACCATGCACCAGGATGCGAAAATGATGGCAAAGAATTGTAAAACATGCCAAAGCTTCTCCGAGGTTCCTGCACAACCCCCGAAAAAGCTGACGGCTATGACATTCTCGTGGCCTTTCGCTCAATGGGGAATCGACTTGATTGGTCTGTTGCCTAAGGGACGAGGAGCGGCGACACATGCAATTATGGCAATAGACTACTTCACCAAGTGGGTGGAAGTGGGAGTCCTCAGCCAAATCACAGAGAGAAAGACAACAGATTTTATTTGGTAAAATATCATCTGTAGATATGGGATCCCCTACGCCATCATCACAGACAATGGGAGGCAATTTGACAACAGCAACTTCAGAGAATTTTACCGAAACTTGAGGGTGGACCTGAAGTTCTGCACCCCCGCACACCCCCAGGCAAACGGACAAGTGGAAGCAGCCAACAAGGTGATAAAGAAGCTCCTGAAGACTAGATTGGGAGAGAAGAAGGGAGCTTGGGTTGACGAGCTACCAGGAGTATTGTGGGCCTACATGACAACTCACAAAACTGCCACAGGGGAAACCCCGTTCGCTTTAGCTTTTGGTCATGAGGCGGTAGTCCCAGCAGAAGTGGGAGTGGGGACACATCTGCTCGGTTAACGAAAGACCAGCAGCTAAAGCTTCGAAAAATCTACTAAGGCAACAAAGTGCCTGTTTCTGCTCGGTCAACGAAAGACCAGCAACTAAAGCTTCGAAAAATCTACTAAGGCAACAAATTGTCTGTTTCTGCTCGGTCAACGAAAGACCAGCAGCTAAAGCTTCGAAATACTACTAAGGCAACAAAGTGCCTGTTTCTGCTCGGTCAACGAAGACCAGCAGCTAAAGCTTCGAAAAATCTACTAAGGCAACAAAGTGCATGTTTCTGCTCGGTCAACGAAAGACCAGCAGCTAAAGCTTCGAAAAATCTACTAAGGCAACAAAGTGCCTGTTTCTGCTCGGTGAAAGACCAGCAGCTAAAGCTTCGAAATACTACTAAGGCAACAAAGTGCCTATTTCTGCTCGGTCAACGAAAGACCTGCAGCTAAAGCTTCGAAAATTGTACTAAGGCAAGTAAGTGCCTGTTTCTGCTCGGTCAACGAAAGACCAGCAACTAAAGCTTCGAAAATTGTACTAAGGCAAGTAAGTGCCTGCTTCTGCTCGGTCAACGAAAGACCAGCAGCTAATTTCTCAAAATTTTACTAAGGCAAGTAAGTGCCTGCTTCGGCTCGGTCAAGGAAAGGCCAACAGCAAACTCTACGAAAGTTTCTCCAAGGGAAGCAAATGTCTGCTCTTACTCGGTCATCAATAAACCAGTAGATAATTTTACAAAAGTGGTGATCAGGCAAATAAATGCCTATTCCTGCTCGGTCCACCAAAGAACCAGCAGGCAAAATTAGATAAATTGTCAAGTTAATTTGCAAAAAAAAATCCATGAGCAAACACCAGACAAGAGAGCCAATGGAAAGCAACTAGAAATTTTATAAATGATTAATTGTTTACAAGACTAATGGAACTTTAAAGTCTATACAAAAATAGACCTAAGGATTAGGAAGGTCGACAGCTTCTGCATGTGAAGGATTAGCTATCTCAAGAGGTGGAAGATCAGCAATACTGGGAGGAGGCGGCACAGACCCTTATCCCACTTCAAAAGCACGTCCCCCAGCTCCCCCCTCCTGCACCCCATCCAAAGGAGCCTCCGCCTGATCCTGCTCACCCTGCTCCTTATCTCCCTGGCCGACCTCAGCCATATACCTCTCCACTCCAGCCTCTAATTTGCTCATGTCCAGTTCGAGATATTCTTCTTTGAGCACGGACATAATGCACTTATAGCTGAAAGCAACTCCAGAGTCGTACTCGGTATCTAGCCGATCATCCACGTCAGCGGATTTGCCCTTCGCTTCGGCCAGCTGTTCCTCCAGGGATTTGATTTCCCCCTCAAGGGCGGTCCTCAGAGTATCCCTTTTACTTTGGGCAGCCTGAAGATCAGACTTCAAGTCACCCAACTCGCCCTCAAGCTTGGAGGTAGTGGACTCAGCAATTGCAACTTTCTCCTCCAGCTCCGTAACCTGCTTGTTCAGCTCGGCCAGCTTCTCCTTCGACCGATCAGCAGACTCAACCCGCTTCTTCAAGTCCTGATTTTCAGCTTGGAGTTTCCTTTCATGGCGCGTGACCCTGTTCTTGTAGCAGGAAACTATGGTATCCAGCTTGAAGGAGACCCTCTGGACAGAACCAGCCAATTCATTGAGATTCATACTCTCAATGTCTTGGACCATTTTCGGTCCCACTGACTTTCCATAATCCCTCTGATACGGGGTCAAGTAATCACCCTGATCACGAGCCGAAAGAGGGAAAGATCGATCCCCGGAGCGAGTGCTGACCTCAGAACTTTTTTCAGCAACTTTCTCCCTACCACTCTTACGAGGTGGGGGAGGGGGCAGAGCAGGAACAGGAGCCTTAGAAGGGCCGACGCTGGACTTCTTTGGAGGAGGAGGAGGAGAATTGCTGGAGCTGCTCGAAGTCCGACCACGCTTTCTGGTCATAGCGCTGAGAATCTTGCTATCCATCCCTACAGCTATGTCGACTAAGCCCGGCCCGACCAGATTGGTTGACGACAAGAGGTCTTGGCAGGTAGACGCGTTCAATAGAGCCGTTTCCACCTGAAGCAAAGGTCGATCCTCAAGCCCCCCGATCAAACCCCACGACTCTGAAATAGCAAAGAAGGTTAAAGAACCCAATAAATGGCAGTTTGATTAAGAATTTAGGCAAAAAATGAACGACCTGGGGTGACAAAATTCGTGGGAAGGTAAATATCACCACCCAACGAATGAGCTGCCGGACACCAATTTCCCCCAGCAAAGAAGAATTTGTTCTTCTAATTTTTGCACGAAGAGGGGAAGCCGGTGATTGGTTTCCTCTTCGCAGAGCTCGACATGAAATAATACCAGCCTGCTTCCTTCGGGCTACTCCTCAGCTGGTATAGGTGCTTCACTTCAACAAGGGAGGGCTCCTCTGATCCACACCTCTCCCACAACACATACATAGCCGAGAGAACCCTCCACCCGTTGGGATGTAGCTGACCTGGGGCCAAGTGCATACCACCCAGTATCTTAGAAAAATAGCTTTGAAGGGGCAGCCGAGCTCCTAATTTGAAGCTCTCCAGATGCATTGTCACATACCCACGCGGAGGCCGACTGAAAATGTCACCTTTCCCAGGAACTACCAGGAGAACATCCGCAGGAATGTTGTAAAGGTTCCTCAGCTTGAACCGATCAGTTTGGGTGGTCGCACTGTGAAGTCAATAGGGTAAGAATCTGCCTCCACCCTATGACCAAGGTGTCTTCTCTGAGGGGGTCTGCTCGGTCCGGAACTACTCCCCCCACCATCACCAACTCCTTCAGGGACCCCAACCCCACCATAGCTGTGGTTCTCACCAGAGCCCGACGCAGGTCCACCTCTATTCCTTACAAACTCTAGTTCGGAGAAGGGAGAGACAACCAGGGGGCGTGGGTACTCAAGGGTATCCCTGCCATGGGAAGGACCTATACTACTGGAGGGACCTAAGAAATCGATAGGTATTGGCACGTTGAGGCCTGAATCCCCTGATTCTTCATCACCCTCATCAACAATTAACTTTCTTTTCCGGTTTGACATATCGGAATCCCAAAAGAAAAACAAAGAAAACTCGAATATACGGATACAACAGGGGGGCAACACAAAACCCAATCAACAACAACCAAAGCAGGAGTTAAAGGCTGTACCTGGAATACACTGGCACTGATAATGTTGCTGTGATGAAGGTAAAATCCCGCAAACGGAAGTCCCAGACGCAGAGAGTGTGAACGAAGTTCGTAGGAATTGACTCGCGACAGAAGAACGAATAGAACGAAACAACGAGGATTTAAGTCTAGGGATTGGAAGCGAAAAGGGAAATGAAAGCATTTAAGTGAGGGAGATGCCAGCTCACTCACCAAATATCGAGGACAGATAGCCCGTCGTTTCAAGTTTCAAATTTCAAATGCGAAGAGTCTGAAAAGGCCATGTCACTAACCGTTATAAGAGGCCAACTTAGATGAAAGCTCAGATAGGCAATGGATACACTCATTCAGGCCCATGTTCAGGTCGGGAACCCCCCAGAAGAAGAATGATGCCTCAGGTCAGTTCCAATAAACAGAAGATCAGATGAGAAGCTCCCCGGGTTGGTAAGATTTGACCATCAGTTTCTACTCTTAACTCATTTCACTCGCCAGACCAGAAACTGAGGGACTGGTGTTGAGTACATAAAAGCACCAGGTCGGCCATGCAACTATTTCCACCCCAGCACGGATCGCTTCAGCCAAGTGATGCGAGCAGAACACGGGAGCAAACATGAGCCGACCAAAGATGAGTACAACCAGGAAAACATACCGACCATAGGTATATACCGAGCCGATACTCATCCCCAAGAAAGCGGGAACACGATCCCACAGAAACGCGGTAGTTGCGCTTTTCTCAGAACCGTTGAAGGGCACGCGAGACCCACGTTTGCCCACAATGTAACAGTTAGAGCCCCATGAGGGGCTACCACCACCCGAAAAAGGAGGGATACAGGATAAACGGAAAACGGGAGACAGAGGGCGGCTATAAAAGAGAAAGAAATCGATGAAGAAAAGGATAGAAAAACGGAGAGAGGGAAAACGCTGCCAAATTGCAACCAGGCCATTTCCTTACAAATTTCTAACAAACTTCTTGAATCCAAATTACATTGTTTTCCCGTAAATACCTTGTGCTAACTTAGGCATCGGAGGGTTTACGCCGGCAAAACCACCGGCGTCTCTGACCCATTTTTGTGAACACAGGTCTAATGAGAGAAAGGAGGGTGATTCCAGCCTTAGTGGTTCGAGCAAACAGTCGATAACATAAACGTTGGTGAAAGAATCTGATCGGTCCAAGGGCGAGCAGATTTCAGCATCAACAAATACTAACCCAAACCAAACCGAAATAATTGGTTCACATTTGCAACAATTTTTATCAACTAAAACACACTAAGCAAAGCTCACCAAACGTATAGCGTTAGAAAAAAGAAGTCTATTTCTTATCCGTGAATAATAAATAATTAAATGAAATTTTCACTTTTTTAGAAAAGCTCCAATCTAAGCCACTCTATGCTATGAAAGACATGCATCAATCAATAATATTTAATACAATTTGCTTCAAGACAAACCAATCGAAAGCATGAACCAGGAACATGCGGCGATTGTTTATAATAACATTAATAACAATAATTAAAAAATAATAAGTAATCTACTAACTGAAGAGATGGATTGGAAACCGTTGGAGACGATGGCAGGGATGGAAGCGACAACAGCTGGATCGGAAGCGAATGGGCGGCGGAGTGAGGAGTGAGTCAGTCGTGAGGTTAGTGAGCCGGAGCGTGGGCGTCGGCTGGACGTCTGTGGGTTGCGCTAGGAGGGGGATTGTGCTGCTATTGTGGAGGAAGATTAGAAGAGGGGATTATCGAAGGCTTTGGCAGTTAGTTTAGGGATTTTGAAATTGGAATTGGGATTTCGGCGTGCGCGAGTGAACGGTGAGAGATTTATAAATATATATTAACTTTTTTAAAGGTCCAACGTGATCGGGTTTTAATTGGCTCGGATTCAACCTGAACCGAAATTAAAACACGTCGGGTTACAATTTTCAACCCGTTCAAATTTTATATGTTAACTCAAATCAAACCAAATCCCAAATAAATTTCGGATTTGATTCGAATCGGTTTGCCCACCCCTAAATTACAGGCGAGGCCTCCCTAACTACAGTTTTCAATAGGGGTGGGCACAGTTCAGTCAGATTTGGTTCGAATCGAAATTAAGCAGAACTGATTTAAATCAGTTATTTTATAAAAAGAATTAAATAAGAACCGAACTGAATAAAAACTGAATATAAATGGATCTTTTTGGTTCGGTTCGATTCAGTTTTTTCCGTTTTGGACCTATTGGGCCTATTTTGAATTTCTAAATTTTAGCCAATTAGACCTCATGAATGTAATAATTTTTTTCAACAATTAATTTATCCTAATTTCATTACAAATATTAACAATAAATACAAAGTATTCAAAACACATTTAATCACTAATTTCTGAAATTGTAACATATATATATATCCGTAATCGTGTGTGTGCATGTCTATTTTAGTTATCTTACACAACCAATTAAAATTTAACACATGTCTATTTAAATAAAATTCTAAGAATAATTCGGTTTTTCGGTTCAACTAAGTGAATCGAATACCGAACCTATATTTCAGTTTTTTTTACAAACTATATATTTTAGTTATTTTTAAAATTAAAACCGGTCCGAACGGTACGGTTCGGTTTGGTTTTCTCTAGTGCACGGTTTTTTTGCCCACCCCTAGTTTTCAACTTCCACCCTAGATACATACATACATACATACATATATACATACATACATACATACATACATATAGAAAACTACACCTAATTTTATTGCCAATAATCTTCAACAATATTTCTATACTTAATATAACATATTAGAAGAACTTCATCACCAAAAGTTGGAAAGGGACCATAATAAATTTTTTACAAGAGTAGGTAAACCTATTGATTTTTTTTCCTTTTTTTATGTGATGATTTCAGATATAGTATTTTTTAAATTATTCATTCAAGTTATTACCAATAATTTCTTAGTTAGTT
Source organism: Citrus x clementina (assembly GCF_000493195.1). NCBI lineage: Eukaryota > Viridiplantae > Streptophyta > Magnoliopsida > Sapindales > Rutaceae > Citrus > Citrus x clementina. The sequence goes on along the minus strand of NW_006262339.1, from coordinate 36,234,714 downwards.
TATGAATTACGTTGTAATTATCCATAAACTTTGACAAAACCTAAAATTAATGATAAAAGGTGTTGATAACGAGTTGAATATACTCGATCTCAATTGAAGCATGATCAATTAAGTCTCTTGAAAAATTCTTGACTTCTTTAACGATGTTAGAGTTGAGTATACTCGACTTTAATTTGAATCATGACCAATTAAGTCCCTAAAAAATTCTTGATTTCTTTCATAGAAGTCTAGTGATGAGTTGGGTATCCTCTACCTCAACTGAATCACGACCAATTAAGTCCCCTAAAAAAATCTTGACTACTTTCATGGAAGTTGGGTAATGAGTTGAGTATATGTGATTTCAATTGAACCACAACCAATTAAGTCCTCTAAAATTTTGAGATGTTTTCATGGAAGTCCGGTAATCCTAGACTTCATTTGTATCAATAAGTAATCATCTTACAAGATATACAATAATTATTAAAAAATAATAGTATATGCACCAACTATAAATTTTCATGGAAGTCCGCGGATGATTAAAAGTACGAGCAAGTCAGGATGTCAAGAAAAATTATTTCAAGGACAGGCAAGAGAGTTAAATAAAATTATTTAGCACAGGCGCATAAAATTTTGTGCAAACATCCGCGGCTAATCATATCTCCATAGAGAAAGAAAATGATGTTGCCAATTGAATAATTCAGCTATACTATTCATCTTGCCAATAGTCTTCGATAACATTTTCATTCTTAATATATATTAGAAGAAAACTTCATCACGAAAGGTTGGAAAGTTACAATAATGAATTTTTTTTCTCAAGAGTTGGTAATGGCATTAATTTTTAATGTGATGATTTCAATTATAGTATTTTCAATTTATTTACCAATAATTTCATTTTTGGATTATGAGATCCGCTGCACTTACACATAAACTTCCACAAAACTTGAAAGTAGTGATGATAAAAGAAATAGACGCTGAATTTCCTTCTATTCTTTATGTTAACTTTGCTAGTGCTTAATACCAACTATTATTTAATACAGAAACCAAACAACTTTTATAAATGGGTTAATTGTGCTGGGGTGACTAATTAATATTGTAGGGCACGTTACTTAGGCTCCCTTAGTGTGTGCACATTAGTTTGTTTGGTGTTGTGGCTTCCATGAATAAGGAGCTTTGATTATGAAATATAATAAAAGTAATACAAGTTTTTCATCGAACAATGATAGCATATATAATATCACCTTAATTTATTGTCAACAATTACAAGTAGTTTAGTAAATACTTAACAAATGATACAACTACAGCTACTAGAAAAAACAGCAAATGTACGTAAGATCTAATATTCTTCTTCACTCAACTCATTTCATAGAACACATTGTTGAAAAGTCAGCAGCCGCCAGCCAAAGCCAACTTTGCAACAGCTAGCATGCAAACTTTGGAGAAGCAAAATCAAATTGAATTTGTAAGCCGAAAAGAAAGAATGGAAAAAGGGGATGGATTGAAAATAATAATAATAATTTATTATATTTTCAATTATTTTATTCTTTGCATAGTAATTCATTTCTCCTATAAATAGTTAAGGATTTCATTCATTTGAAATCATCCCAAAATTGTTAAGCTTATAAGTTTCTAAGCTTTTGAGAGAAGTGAGAGAAGTGTGTCTGGGGAATTTATTTTTCCTGCAGAGTGTGAGAATACTGGGTATATTTGGGTTTCTAGGAAGTGAGATTCGTTACTCAAATATTGTATTCTATTAATTGTTAAATAAACAATTATTCTTTCTTGCCTCCGTGGATGTAGGTTTAATTATCGAACCACGTAAATTCTTGTGTCTTTTATTTTTTAGTAATTATTTAGTGTGCTTGATTCCGCATTCCGCGCACAACACACATCTCTAGATGTTTAAATCCCTCTAATTGCCACTCAGAATAAAGAAAATCTTACCCCAAGTACCTTTGGTCATCAGCCTCTAAATCCCCTATTTCCTGTTTGTTGCTCAGCAATATTCCCTTCAATGGATAATTGATTATGAGTGATCAAAAACTCATTTAGCATTTATGGCGATGTCAAGTGCCAAATTGTCCGTCCTCTTATCCTTTTTGCACCTTTCTGCCCTTCTTTGCAAATCGTATTATAATCTCTGTTTGCACTAACTGAGGTAAATTGCACTACAGTTGAGTCGAACCAAATTATCCAAAATTCAAGACCATCAGTTTCCTTTTTAATCAGAAAAGATAACGGCTTTCATTTTATCTGTTCTTGACATCGCACAATTTACAACTATTTTTATCTTAAAATTTATAGAAAAAATATTTAAAAAAAGAAAAAATAATTGAGGAAAGGAAACAAGTGAACTACATGTATGTAGGAGCCCTAACTCTATGGTGCTTGTTAAACATTTGCAATTGTACCCTGAAAGTTAAGGTTATTTTATAATTGTTTGATGAGAAATTATGTTAGCTTTCCAATTCCATCCCCTACATAAGTTTTACTTCTCGGTACCAGCTTGGCTAAGAAGGAGTTTTTTTTATTTGAATATGCCCCATTTGCCCTTAAATACCAAAATTTTACCCAATTGCATACATATTCCTCGAAGAAAGAGGTAAAAGTCAAAAATACCCTTAAAAATGCCATCTATCTACATTTCCTCGCCTCACCATTTCAAACACTTTCTCACACCTCACAATTCTTCCTCTCTCACGCCTTTCTCCCCTCTCACCATTTCATCTCTTACCTCCAATACAAAGGTTTTTGATAAATATATATAAACACTTCAAAAATTTTAAAAGAAAGTGCATTATCAAGTGGTGGATAAGGTATGTTTAAATCCAATATAAAGGTTTTTGATAAATATTTATAAACACTTTAAAAAATTAAAAGTAGTTGCATTATTACGTGGTGGATAAGGTATGTTTGAAACTTAAACATTTTATGTACTTAGGATTTGATTTCATTTCATTACAAGTATGTTTGCTAATAATTTATGAGTTTGTAATAGTAGATTATTCATTTTAGTGCTTGCACAAACAAGCACACACAATTGCATAAAATGTAGGGATTTAAGACCAAAATATTCAACTTAAGTTTTGGATGATTGAAAAATGATTTTGGGAAAAAGTCGAGTACAAAGTTGGGTAGATCGATTATTTAGTTGAGCAAGAAGTGAAGGAAAAGAGTTGATTAAGTTGATTACATAGTCGAGCAAGAAGTCATATAGGTTGAGTATCTAGTCTAGCAAAAACTGAAATTATTTGAGTAAGTTATGATGTAAGTCAGTTAGGAAGTCGAGAAATATGTCCAGTAATAGGAAGCCTAGTAGTAAAGTATAAGTAAGGTAATTAGTTGAGCAGTACAGAATAATTCAGTAATTAATGGAACAAGTCTCTGAACAAGTTGAGTAGAAGTCAAGTAAATTTATGAGTAAGTTAAGCATGAGTCGAGTAAGCCTATTTAATAGGTCAAATATTAATTTATGCTTATTTATATGTAAGTGTCTCATTTCTCTGTATTCATTTCTTTATTGCCATTAATTTATGCTTATTTATTTTCTTAATGTTGTTTAAACATGTACTAAATTCAAAATTGTTTGTCTATCTAGGGTTTGATAGAGAATTGTGGATGGCATATAGTCTTTAAGATGTCTTAGAGTTTTTGGAACATTGCTACAGTGCTTGGAGCAAGTGAAAAACTATCCTGAGTTATTTCATAAGGATTTTCCCTGCCAAAATAGTATAATGATGACTTTGATAATCGTTATGAGATGACATTGTATTTGACGTTTGTTGGATAATTTATAGTTGCTGCAAATGCTACTATTTTTTTTTTAATAATTATTGCATATCTTGGAAGATGATTACTTATTGATGCAAACGAAGGCTAGGATTATCGGACTTCCATGAAAACGTCTCAAATTTTTTAGAGGACTTAATTGGTTGTGATTAAATTGAAATCAAATATACTCAACCCATTACCCAACTTCCATGAAAAAAGTCGAGAATTTTTTAGGGGACTTAATTGGTCATGATTCAATTGAGGTCAAGTATACCCAACTCATCACTAGACTTCCATGAAAGAAATCGAGAATTTTTTAGGAGACTTAATTGATCATGGTTCAATTGAGGTCGAATATGTTCAACTCGTTATCTATCGTGATTAAAGAAGTCAAGAATTTTTTTTTCTAGGGATTTAGTCATCATGGTTCAATTAAGGTTGAGTATCCTCGAGTCATTACCCAACTTACATGAAAGATGTCCAAAATTATTTAGGGGACTTAATTGGCTGTGGTTCAATTGAAGCTAAAGTATACTCGATTCGTTGCCTGAGAATACTTAATTGAGAATATTTTCTTACTTTTTCTGATTTTTTTTTAAAGTATGCATGTATAAAATTAAAGAGGAATAATGGCATATTTTGGGCATTTTGGGGGCAATGGGCACGCAATTTTCCTGCTATGAAGTGCCAACATTGTTCTTCATCCTCTTTTCCCAATAAGTATTTGCAAAAGTGGGGGTGGTTTTTTTTTTTTTTGGGGGGGGTGGGGGGGGGGGGGGGGGGTGGTGTGGGAAGACCCTCCTCAAATATACTTAAGCTTCGGACAATCAGGCGTTTCTGATTTGAAAGTTGGAAATCACCAGTTCAGCTAGAGAGGAAGGAATCCTCATTCCTTTCTTCTCTACTGGATATGAACACCACATCGTCACATACTCTGCGGATTTAAAGTCGTCTGAGATAGCCGAATCTGTGCAGTCCCCACTCGAACAGTGCTTTGCGAATCTCCAGAACCTGAAGCTCGAGTGAATCAAAGTTGCCGGAGAAAGCCATCCTCTGGGGAAGCATGCCAATATCAGATTTTCCAGTACTAAAAATGTTGAAGAGAAGTCAGCTTGTACAAGCCGTTGGGCAGAGCCTCTAGTTTCTCACAACTTATGACGAGATTTCCCAGTTTCATAGACGGCATTCCTCCATTGGGGAAGACAAAAAGATGATCACACTGCCAAATTGTTTTAACTCTTGAAGATGGTGGAGCTTATGCACTCACCAGGCAAACTTCTACTATTTTCACAGCTCCAAAATATAATTTTTTCAAGAGATACATTAGCCGCAAGGTACCGAAGGGTGGCAGGCAACTCTGTTTCTAAAAATAAGGATGTGATAGATGGACAATATACATACATACAATGTAGTTACAAAATATTAGTAATCCACTTTTGTAATATCATCTGTCTCAAATTTGTGATAGAACACCTAGTACTTGAAAACTTACCTTTTATTTACATCGGATCAAAACAAACTTCATCTTCTCATCTGGGATTGCTGCTACACTAGAGGAGAAATCCAGTTACATAACGAGGGGGAAAAAAATGCAAATCGCCATTACACAGCGAATAACTACATCAGCGCACAAGGTAAGATGATGACACTATCACCATCACGAGGGACCTTGGGCTGTGTGTATATATATGTGTGTGTGCGTGTGTATTATACATTCAAAAATGGGGACTGCTACAACAACATAAATTACTGGATCTGATACGGTTGCACTACTAGTTACAATCTGGAGTTACAGATGGAGTGGACGACTGGTTGTTAGTCTCGCCACCGGAAGTACGTGTCTTGATATATGAACGTGCCGTTTCTAACATCAGTTCAACTTCTTTCTTGTACTGGCATAGAACAAAAGAATTCATTGCTTACTAAATTCATTCATATTTCAAAAATTATGGAGTTCATTTTTCATTGTAATAAAGAAAAGATTAATAAGGAAAATTGTACAATTAGAGTACCAACCTCGTTAACAGCACCTGTCTTGATTTTGGATTGCATGACACACCATTTCTTAAAATGTGCACCTGCAGATATTGCACAAACAGTAAATTCCAAGCACTAGAATTAAAAAAGAAAAGCAAGGTTGGAGTTGCTCAATATTTTGACCCACAGGTTCAATGCAATGCAACAGTAAGATTCTAACACCTTCAGCATTAATTTACATGCTTCTGTGTCCTCACAGGATGCCACGACAATTCTTGATGCAAGCTTGTTTCAACCATTATTAGGGCATGAAAAATCATCACAGCAATAGGAAAAGATAGTCAAAGAGATGAACATCAAACCAAAACTTACCCACTTTAATATCAATAGTAGAGGAATTTTCAGAAATGGTCTCCAAATGCCATCGACAATGAATCTGATACAGCAGAACAATTACATTGCATTAACAAAGTGGAATATTTCTCTTATAGGTTACAACCCTCTAAGCAAGGAAATACAACCAGAAAACACGTTACGCTAAAATATTTTGGAAAATGCTGGTTCACCTATCTTAGCACAGAAAAAAAGTAATGATGACCATACAAATTTTAAATATATCAGATGTTCTACTTATTTATTTTTTTAACATAATAAAATAAAACAAAATAACTTGTCTTGTTTAATTCAATTAACATTGACATCTAATAAGAAATGTGAACCAAAAGTATGATGTCCAAATAGAAAAATATTTCATACCTCAAAGTAAGACCCGAATGGAACGTCATGTGCCTGTTGGACTGTCTCGAAAACCTAAAAGAAAAGACACATGTTTAATCCAAAATTTACAAGAAAAAATCATTGACGTCAGATTTTAACAAGCAAGGTGCCATTTGAAGATAATAAGACAGAAATAATAACAATGCAAATTTTTTAAAACTATTAGATAATAAATAAGAAAAAACAATGGCAAGCACATTATCAATGTTGCCAAAAATTAAGGCAATGAGACAGATAGCCTTACAAATATTTTCTTATCTGGTGATAAAACTGCATGCTGATACTCCGTCATGGCTGTGTCAGGTGGACACATGGGACTGTTACAGAGAGATCTAAATGTGATCTCTCTTACTTGACCATCATATTCATCTGCAGCATGCCACTGTCCCATCTGGATAAAGCATGAGATAGTAAGCAAATATTTCAATATCAACCAACCGATATTCAGAATCCAGAAATAAAATCTTCTTCTTAGATGGAAAAGCACACGGAACTGGAAGGATAAGTGATCCATATGGATAATCATCAGAAACAAAACTGCTTACCCGGACCCTTATCAACCCCGAACCCCAAACAGAAGCTCTATTTGGATGGACAAGAGCAGGCCTTTTGAGGCAATATTTGCCCATTGAACTAGCAATTGGGCTAATATAATCATCTGAACTTCACAAGTAGTCCATACAGTGTACACAGGATAATTAGAACAAACAGAAGCAATACTCAGTGCTAACCAAACAAGGTTCCAAGTCCTACATCAGAATACATAACGTTGTTTCCTCCATAATTTGGTTTTTAAGGAACCGTTGTCCTAGACATCATGGAGAGCACTACCAGCTCAGCATTAGTCCTAATGCCTCTAATAAGCTTAACTCTAGAATGTGCAAATCCTAACTGCCAACGATATAAAAGAAAAATGGGAAATATCCTTTCCAAACAATCTTCTTTTCTATAATTTAACATATGTTTTAATTATCCTTGACATTCCACTGGCTGGAATGCCTAAACCAGGTATGCAACATATAAACTTCCATATCCAATTTAGGTACTTATATAATCAGCACCGTGTTTAAGGTACTTTTGCATCCTTTAAAGATTTAGCTCGTAATCCTTTTTAACATATCAACATGGATATTCCTTAAATCATAAATGCATTACCATGAGAAGCTCTTTTGTTCTTTTTCTTCATGGTAAAGAAAAATGCGTTGATCAAATATAGAGAATACAAAAGGAAGAAACAATTTTCTAGGGTCTATGATTTCAAAAAATGGACTTGGACTTACAACAAGATTAGTATCCTTTCTAGCTGCACGATACTCATTTGTGAACGTAGAATCATCACTAAACAATAAAGTAAAGAACTGTTCCGCTGTGCATGGGAAAACATCCTGCAAAATACATTAATGCATTCTATAATGGTAATAACACAACTTAAAAATTCATAGACCATGAAAGAAGGAAAAAGATGATGCGTACATTGTATATACCAACAAGAACCTCTTCTTTGATAAAAGGTTGAAGCTTTTCAGGTTTGGTGACTGTTTCTTCCGCAATCTTAGCCTGCCTTCTACTACCTCTAATGGAGCTACTATGTGCACGCAACGCCGATTCTGCCTTCTCCTATACAGCAGCAAGCAGATTGAATTAACTTTTTTCTTCATTAAATCATACTAGTCACAGAAAAAGTTCAGCAAAATACATATCCAAGATCTGATCCTAATCCCATTTCAAATGGGTTAGATGTATCTTGTCAGGACATATGCCCAAAATAAGTGTAGCAGCTCGGACACCAAAAGTTTCAGCAAAACTGAAAAAACTATCAATTCCAACAAGGAAGACAACCATCAATGCCTGACACAACAGGATAGAAAACTCCTTCACTGTTAGTAACATTAAAGAGACTGACTTTAACTTCTAAAATAGAACACAATAGTTGAACTTTGGCCTTTCTATGGTGGTAATTAAATGTGGGCGTCTTAAAAATGTGTTGACAAAGCCATGACTACTTAGCAGTTTATAGATGTGCCAAAATATGTACATATTTTTTTTTAATATGTATGTTTTATTCTCAACATTAGTGAATGAACTCCAGTAAAGGGGTACATCCTGCCACATGAGAAGTGTGTGAGATGTTTTAGTAGCAGCAATAGAGAAAAAGAGCTATATAGACAACAGAGAGGAAATATAATATCTACATTGTTTCTGTATTATATTACTAATAAACCAGAAGTATTGTATTACTAAAAACCCAGTATAAGAGTTCTATTTCGCTAAATCAAGAACTCGGAAAGACAGCTCATTGATGATACGACTCTTAGTAAATACCAGACAATGAAACCCCATGCATTCATATTTTAACTTCAACAAGTTGGAAAGAACTATGTGAATCTACTTATTTCCATAGTCATTATGGGGTTAGGAACCACTTAGCGATTTGTGTCAGACCTCTTCACAATTTTAAACGATGACCATTTTATCCATACAGTTGATAACCAAGATTAGAGTTGTAAAGGTCAATAATGATAAAAGTTACAGACACAATGATTCATGAAGCAATACGAACGAACCTTCTTCTCAGCCTCTAACATTTTATGATAGTTCTTTGCAATACGTTGCAATTGTCTCAAGGCATGATTCCTGTTCCAAAATGATGCAAATTTATATCTGACCCTACCTGAAAATGAAAGAGAAAATAAAGGCCAAAAAGAAACCTCAACAACTCAGATCAAACTGAAAATGCATCCAAATCACACATGATGTTCCACTATTCAATAACCTAAACAGAACACAAAAGTAATAATAACACCCATCAAGGAAAGCCAATACACTGGATATTAGTTCGTACGATAATTAGATGTTTTAAATGGAAGTTCATATTCAAATATATTACAATACACTCCAGTCATCATAGAAGTGCATGATTTTCAACAAACAAGAAATTGACCTAGTGTTTTACACCGACATGACATTTGAAACACAAGCATAACAGTAACCTTAAAAAGGGCATATTTCAGAGAATACTCGATAAATTTCTAAAGTGAGAGCTGGTGTATTTAAATGTAACTTTTCATTTAAATCAAAATATCAATCTGCACATCAGATTCAGAATTTTTACAGAGCAACCACTGAAGCCCTAAGGGAAAGCAATGAAACATAATTATTCAGAGGCAGCATTATGTAATGCTAGCATATCAAGCAAGGATAGTTCAAACTTAAGAAGAGTGAAACAGTTTACAAACTTGCATCAGGACACACAAATACCACACCACAATTATTGAAATCAAACACATTCTTATACAAAAAAAACTAATTAAAAAAGGAAGTAACAGGAAAGTTAGCTAAATTCATAATTAGGGTGAACCTTACATGCAATCAAGATTCTAACTGAGTGGGGCACTTTTTCAGAATCTTCATGCACTCAAGTCTACTAAGTGAATCCTATGACATGATTCATTACTATTTGCAAGCTGAAATAAAACATGTTAAAAATCAGGGCAAAGTTTGCAATTGAAATTAGTGCCACAAAAGTAAAGCTTTGCCAACACATCTGATGAAGCATCTATAATCCACTCCAGTTTGAACAAGCACTTCAAAGTCAAAAGGGAAAAAACCATTAAAATGGAGAAGTTTCAATAAATATAAATCCAGATATAGCATAAGACACTTTAAATTGACGAAGAACAAGCTAAATATCGACATGTCATAAAAACAAGATTTAACCATGAATCTGAAATAACAAATACCCTTACTCTGCTATGTAACACTATATTTTACCAACAATCAACAGTTTTTCTAACAAAATATCTCTCTCCCTTGCAAAATACAAAACCTGAATATATCATTTCAAACTTGAGACCAACCTGTCCAGTGGATCAAAATCAACAGTATATCCTTTATATACTTTGAAAATGAACTCAGTAAACCTCTAACGTGCCTGTATGGTAGGTAACACACTACAACAATCATACAATTCTTCGAATAATTTCATTATAAGAATTTAATGAAGAAAAAAACTCTTTACTTTTAAGCTAAATCCTTTGAATCCTCCCACACTCTGCTCTTCCATTCCTATTCCTCTATCAAACATAAAGTAGATAATTGAGTATACACTCACGAAACTTCCAAAGAGAACAAGTATGGACCAGCTGAAAAATGTTTTAAAAAGAAAAAAGAAACAAAGAAATGAATAGATAAAATGAAGATTATCTACCCATCATTTAAATTACTCCTTGAATTTGACAAAGTTGAAAAGTGTCTAATTTATCCTCTATGTCTAATTTTCTCCTCTATCTTTAATATTCAGTAAACATTCTTACTGCAGCTAGCATCTCCAAACTCTCTTTCTTTTCTTTCTTTTTTTTTGAATAAGAAACTGTATGTTATATTAATGATGAAGAATCATTACAAGGAGTGGACCAGCTGTCCACTGAGAAAGCAGAAAAGTGAAAAAAAAATTCTGTGCTATACAAAATATGTCAAAGATAGATGGGACACTAGCATCTCCAACCTCCTCCCGGAAAGGAACTATATTCTCCCCAAACTTTTAACTGCAATGGTGTTATTCCTTTTTTTAGGGAAAATTCCAAAACAGAAATTTGTCAAACATAGGGTTGATCCCCATCAATCACAGAATGAAGATGCTTATTTGCTATGACTAACTAACCAAACTAACGCATCATCCACACCCCCCCCCCCCCCAACCAAAAAAGGTGATTCCAGTACACAGAAGTGACATCATAAAAGTAGATCTATGTTTCAGATTATAACACACAAATACATCAACCAAATCAGCACTCAAAAGCTTGCACATATTTTATCACTAGCATGCTGACTCAATTGAAAAAATGCTGAGAATCAAAAGTGCAAGCCCAAAGCATGATTCTCTTCCAGATATGGAAAAAATTTGAAGGAAAACAAATTAAAAAAAAAATGTATAGACAAACCTTTTAAGCATTGTCAAAAAAGGAAATTGCCACTCACCATCTGGACTTCCCAAAGGAGGTACGCCATGCCCACCAGCACCCATCCGGAGAATAATTGTTATAGCAGGATTAATGAATGCATGCTGGCTCCTCCGTATCTACATAAAGAAACTTTTTATATAAGCACTTCATATCATTTATCACACCGTAGGCAGTAGGCACTGGATAAAAAAATATTTTCTGACAGATATCTTCAAAAGAAAAAGATTGAAAGAAATTACCTCATCAATATCTCCAATTGGTATAATCACCTGCCAAAAGAAAACAAAACGGCATTAAAACATGCAACTACCAATCATGCCCAATCAATTAGTAAGATTCTTCATGGGTATGCCGTAAATACTATCAGAATATTCTTAAGAGAAAAAAAAAACAGTTAAAAATAACTTAGCAAATGGCATAAAAGAAATACCAACTAACCTTCATCTGCTTTGAAAAGACATTAGAATGGAAGCATATGTGCCATGCAGAGACATACATACGGCCGTGATACAAGAATGACCTCTCAAGTGCACAAGAGTAACTATGTTCCACAAGCTGTAAGCAGAATCACTAAATTAAGGATTCATTCATATCCATAATCCAAAGGTTTCAAATGCTATAAGCTGAGGAGGTAAATAATTCTACCAAGTCATGACTGCTGTGCAACTGACCTCGTCTGGAAGGAGATTAAATATTGTTTGCAGAGGCCCTGGTTTTTGATGAACCACTGTTGGCCCTTGTTTATCCAAGGAAGCCCTTCTTCGAGCATTGGCTCCTGCATATCCATTCATTACCCTGCCAGTGAATACTACTCTGTCATACTTTTGAGAGCAATTACAATGGTAACAACAGAGGTCCACCAAATTTTGCAGTGAATGGGCAATCAGATAATTCTGTATCATACAGATTTAAAAGGGAAAACAATGTGACATAATCTTATTTATCGTGCACAAGAAGTTGATAAATAAATAATTAAATTTTAAGATAGGTCAATTAAAAGTTTGCTATCGGTGCAGAATAATATTGAACAAAGTACAAACAAACCACATTTTCAACTATAAATACAGAAATATCTCTCCCTCTCCCGAAAAACTCCAGATTGCCCCTTGTAGATGGGGTCCAAGATATAACAGAAATGTCCTTAACTTGAAACCAAGTCCAGACACAATATCTGAAATAGAACATTGTCACTGCCCTGCTCAGATACTTTTAGGGGAAAAAAAAGCATAAATACAGAGGATCCAAGAAAAAATAATATTGACAAAAAAACCACATTTTTAACTATAAATGCAGAAATCTCACTTCCTCTCCCAAAAACTCCAGATTCCCCCTTGTAGATAGGATGCAAGAGAAAACAGAAATGTCCAGAACTTGACCCCAAGGTCAGACACAATATCAGAAATATATCAATGCTATTGCCTGCTCAGATAATTATAGGAAAAGACACAGATGCACAGGATCTAAGACATAGGAAAAGTTCAAGAAACCATACAAAGAACCCTCTTTATCATTTTTCAACCCTCCTTCGCTCTTTATCCTTTTTAAACATTCCTTTATACACTTTCTAATTCTAACTAATCATCCCAGACACTCCTTTACTCTTTCCAACGCTAAACCACCAAAATAGCAACCATCAAGAAATATTCAAAACACTGTTTACCGTACAGGGCGAAGCAAGAGATCACCCATGAAAACATTCTTGAAAAGATTTCTTAAAATGAGTTATAACATTATTGACCAACCCCAACATGTAAAAGATTAAAAGAAAATTATAATTCCAGAATTCCTTATGGTAGAAGTTCTAGCAGAGATTAATTAAAGAAGAAAAAACTGTCTACACAATGACAGGCCAATGTTTTAGTGTAGGGGTCTAAATATTGTATACAAATGAAAAACAGTACAAACAAAAGCAAAAAGGACAAAAAAATGAATCAAAAGATACCTGGAAGCATTTACAGGCAGTTTAATTGTTTTAATATGTAGACACACCTGATAAAATGGTATTTTGGTTGGTTATTACATAAAATGAGCAAAACTGAAAAGGACAACAAATAATGAAAATACTAAAATAACATTACACAATTTACAAAAGAGGACTACCTGCCCAGACGGGCTATCTAAAGTATACCACACTGCACCAGTTTGGCCTTCACTTTCAACTGTCACAGTCACTGAACCAAGAACAGTACTTTTCCAAATTATATCCCAGTCATAAATTGTAACAATAATCTGTCAGGGCAGTAGATAAAGCTATTAGTATATTGAATGAAACAACCAAAAAAAAAATTCACAGGATCTCTCGCTACACATCGGATTTTCTATTTTAGGAAAAAATTGACAATTATACATTGATTGAAGAAAGTAACCAAATACAAAAGTGAACCTGTTGTCCACAAAGAAAATCAAAAGGACAAAAATATAAGGGCAGGGAAATAATCCATACAAAACCTATCCAACCACCCCTACAACATCACACCATATCAGTATGTCATTCATAACTACAATAGTCAGCGCCAAATCAATTTGAAAAAGTTGATTTTAATCACAAATCAACTGCACAAAAAGAGACACGCTGATATAGACAATTATGGACCATCAAGGAAATATAAATATTATAAAAGGAAGAGATTACTTTCACCAGTAACTTTAAATATCATTTAAACAAAATGGGTTAGGTCCAAGGATCTGATCAATGCATCAGGTAACGGAACAAACTCATTTTGGGCACTAAATGACAATAAACAAAACAATTAAAATATTTTGAATGTGTCTTAAGAGAAACAAGGATCTGCCAATAATATTTATGAGATTAGACCACAAGTGCATGCATAAATTCTCAAAGAACAAAACTTTTACTTATTGGCCAAGCTTTTACATGCAAGGCATAAACCGAGGGCCATGCAGTCAGCTCAGAATCACACTGTCTCTTAGTGGCATTTGATAAATTGTACTATTATACATTAAACATCTTTACCAGAACTAGACTCACAACAATGATCTCCATCATTCAGCAACTGAAACCACTAAGTCAATCAATAATTAACCCAAACAAGAAACAGTAGTAAAAATGGTGAATCATAACAGGAACCTGAACAGGAAGCTCATCAACAGAAAAATTAAACTCCTCTCCCCACATTGGATTTCTGGAACCAGGGACCATTGAACTGCACCAACAACACAAGAAGAAATTTTATAACTGCAGGCACAATAAAGTTAGAACTACACAGTATAAAACCAACCAAACATTTATCACAAGAAAATAAGAGGACATTTACTAAAGCATGAAAGTATTTTACCATTTAAAACGTAAATAAATTAGTTGCAATTCCTGATTTTGATCAACTAACAAGTTCTTTTTAATATTCAACTGTCCCATCTCTTATTTAAAAATCACATACTAGCACACAATTCATATTCATGCACTCCATTAATAAATGAAACGTTTGCCCCCATTCATTTCTAAAGATGCAAACAGATCAAGTATGAAATCAAGCAGGAACATTCCCAAGTAACTTGAGGAGCTTATATTAAACATGCATAATAAAATAAAACACAAAAGCCTAGCCATATACCTTCATTAAATCTTCAGGATCAAGTTACCCAACTTTCAGTCTAAATGGTACCACAATTTCTTAAAACCCTCATTGTACAGTTATACTCTCTCATGTTCCCAAATAACAATTAAATATAAATGCAAATTGGTGATGGCACCGAAATCTAACAATAATAACCTGAGGAACTGAAAGATCTAATCGTGAAAGAAATTCAACGAATCAGTTGGAAATAATCACCTATTAAGAAAAATGTGAACAAGCAGAAGATAGATCAAATAACCTGAATCGTTTTTCTGAACCACAAGTAATGATGGCATATGGATCTGATGTGCCATTTAAGTTTGCACCAATGAGATTCTTAGCTGCCAACAATTCCAACTGAAAAACAGGGCAAACAAAATCTTGTTCTCAAACCAAAGGAGATTCCATAACATTGGTCAAGACATAATATTTAATCCTATGAAAACTTGCAGATGATTGAATTCATTTACAGCTTCACATATACCAGATTAAAGCATAAACAAGATCAAAAAGAAAAGATACCTTAATTAAATATGCAGAATTGGTTTGAGGGTCTCCTTTAAACTGGACCATCTACAAAATAAGTGAAGAACTGCATGTCAAAGAAGTGGAAAATTACTGGATGAAACAAGTGCCACGCAGAGTAGCCTATTACAGCAAACTGGAATTCCAATCTTGAAGTTAAAGGACAATGTAAAACTCAACAGCTTCAGCAATGTGGTCTTGACTTGCAAAACCAAGAAAAAATAACACGCTGCATTGAAGAAGATGATTGTAAAGCCTCAAACTTAAAATTTTTCGCGTGCAAGAAAGAACAGAAATTCTGTTATCTGCTTGCTAACCAATATCTTGAGATTTGTCCTTCATTCTCTTTCTATAAAAAGTGAAGCACACTATTTCATAGAGTCTTGTAATAACTATGGTCTAAACTAAGACAAACAAATATACTTGGCCAATTTAGTTACGATTTTGGCCCCAAATTACAAAATTGGTAATACACAGAAATCAATAACTTTCCCTTTCCTGTGTTTTTTGGCAACCAAAAACCAAAATATATTATTAAACATGAAAGACAACTGTCACTTTTCATGCATCAATCACATTACACAGCATGGAAATTATAAAGATAGGAATCAAACAAATAATGAATAACCAAAGCTCAAAGAGAAAAAGATTCCCTAATTGTAGTGAATTAGACACCAAGCTGCACAATCACATACAAGATCACACAGGTATTACATAAAATTAAAAATACAATTCATATTTGGGTAAATATCACCGACCACCTATACATTACAACTTTATAAAACTCAACCCTGATGTGTTAAAATTCATTAGATATATCCCTTGAAAGAAAGGAAATTTATCACGAGCCTCCCTCCAATTTCTAAACTGAAACAAGCCTTAGTGTATGTTTGCAGCTGTTATGTTTATGCTTAACTTTGAAAGCACAGTGGCATATGAGTTTGGTAATATCCAGATTTACTTGAGAGATAATATTTATCAACCACTAACCTATCAAAGCCCTAGACGGTGTATTCTTTTTTCGTAAACCTTTTTTGAATTTCATAAACCTAAATTAAACCAAAACTAAATGATAACAGAAGCAAAATCCACTAAAGAATTTTCCACAAAGAATAATGAGATGATTTGTATCAATCTCCGGACCATTGTAATGTATATGCACATATAAAAATAAATCCAATAATGTTCCCTTTCTTGATTTATTCTGCAAAGATCAAACTTCCCCCAACTTTCATTCATAGTTGGGAGCTATAATAACATACTAGATCAGTGACCCTAAAAAAAAAATAAAGAGGAAGAAACTTTCTCAATTTATTTTCCTTCAAAAAAGCACTATCAATCGTATAAAATATGAAACAAACAGAGGACAGCCGCTATCCAAAATGAATTGATAACCATCACGTTACTGATACAAAGATCTAAGCTCTATGAAAATTTAACACTTTGGCATCGAAAAGAAAATATCGGGTATTCTAGAAAAGAAATAGAATAGCATTTCATAATTAACTTACATATAAGAAAAAATAAATAATTTTTAAATAAACTGAATTTATTACAATTTTCCTATTCTATAAAATAAAGTAGAAAAAATGAAATGTCTTTGCACCTTGAGTCCAAAAAATATATCCAAACTAAAATTAAATTGTACTTGCAGTTGCTGATTCCAACCAACAGCAACTTTCGGATAAAAAGCCACAGTACCTCAAACCCCAAACATGCTCCTAGAATTGTCAAGAATCTTCCTTGCAGAGGAGGTTATTAATTAATGGAACATTCATAATTCTCTATTAACAAATAATCAAAGACTCCTTTTCATTATTCTACCCAATTGCCTAATCATATACAAGCATCAAATTCACCTCAATTTTTTTTGGCCCATTTTCATCAATCTTTCAACACTCAGACAAAGCTAATCCCTCGAAAAAAGTTAACACTTCAAATATTCTCATCATTTATATCAAAACTCAGCAGCGTCAAAAAGATTAAAAGTAAACAGAAAAAAAAGGTGAAAAAATAAAATTACTTTGACCTTGTCTTTATCATCAATAGCACTAATTGAAGAATTCTCAACAAGCTGCGATCGGTCAACGCCGAAATCTCCGGTTTTAGAAAAGAAAAACCAATAGGAGGCGATCACGCACAGCGACGCAGCCACCGTCACTTGAATCTCCCACCACGATGGTACCAGAATCTCCATTGCCGTTTCAATCATCATGTCTGTCGTTTTGGACCTTCTCTTTCTCTTTCTCTTTCTCTTCGTCTACCTCTAACTCCAACTCGACCTCCTCTCTTACTTTTAATTTAAAATTTTCGAATAAATTAATTCAAATGGGGGTTTTAAGGGTTTTGTTTGTTCGGAGAGAAATTAATTGAAAAAAAAAAGAAACAGAATAAGAAAATAAATAAATAAAAAAGAAAGTCAGAGAGAAAATTGGACCGTTGTACTTTGAAGGGCGACATTTAACACATGAAAATGGAGAAAGAGCCAGAGATGGAAACCGGTGAGGTTTTTTTGTGGCGAAAATATCCTCATCTTCGTTCGCCTAATTTACGGTTGTACCAATATATGTTAGCTGTAGTTTTGTACAATGTTGGGGGTATATTTGAACCTGGACATTAGAAACTTCAACTGACTTTGAATTTTATGCATGGAAGGAGACGGCGTGTAGACTGAGTTTCCAAGCACGATTCAATAATATTTAAATATTTTAATTTCTGGTTTTTTAATAAATTCCACGTGGGATATTTCCTGATTTTGTTCAATGATTTATAATTCTGACCTCATTAATAATTATAGAGAAAATAAATTGTTTATGATGATCTTGTAGATAATTGATATTATGTCTTAAAATACGTGTGGTGATGTATAACAAAAAATAATCGATAAAACTTATTAATAACAATATTAATAATTTTCTCTTTTTAAATTGTTTTCTAAATATAAACCCAAAAATTTATTTACTATCTAAAAAATTAATATAGTATTTGTACAGGTTTTTGATTCGATAAACGGAAAATCTATTTTAAATGATGGTACTAAAATTTCTAATTTTTTGTGCAATTATTGGATTGTTATTAAGCAATAATTTAGCTTCATGGTCCAAATTTGACCATCAATATTTAATTTCAATTTTTTTTTTCTTTTTAAGTATTCTCTAAGCAAACGTGCAAATTTTAATATTGAGGATGCACTTGTTGATTAGAGGGTGAAATTCGCGGGATAACATTGTTAATTTCTTATTATCTATATTCAAGATTGTTTGTCTATTAAAATAATCCAGAGTTTTTTTCTCTCTTTTTTTTTTATATATAGTAAAATAACCAAGAGTTGGAATCAAGATAAAAATATGATTTGGGAAACATAGTGGATATAAGACAATATCAAAGTTGGTGGAAAATTTTCTCATCAGATTTTTTGTCGATGGGAAAATAGAAAGATGTGACATGTTCCTAAATGTATTTAATTATTTTTATTTGAGGTAACAACTTTTGACATGATGGACGAATTTGATAGGAACTTGACACGAAATAATAAATTAATAATAATTAAAAATCGACCTAATTATTAAATAAGTTAGCTTTAGATTGACAATTATCAAGTGTGAATTTAGAGTTTTCAATACGATTAACAATTCACTTATTCTTATTATACTCATTTACGTTTCATTTCAATAAAATTTTGTTATATATTCATCATACTTTAAAAATTAGGGAACGGTCATGTAAACTCCTCAAATTTTCAATAAAAGATCCTGATATCTCTTTTGATTATAATATCATTTGGCACTATTAATTTAAAGAAATTAATTCCAATGTTTTATAATACATGAAAATATAATATTAAAATGAATGACAATATATACATTTTAAAATAATTTTAATATTTAAAAAATATTTTAATCCTTTACAATCAACTAAGTTTTATAATAAACGAAAACATAATATAAACATATAAAAATTTAAATTCTTTTCAATATAATATAAAATAATTTTCATATTATTAATACATGAAATATATTTTATTAATTGTAAAATATATTTAACCTAAAGATTTATTTAATTTTTTATAATAAATACAAATATATTATTAGAATAAGTATAATAATTTACATTTTAAAACTTAGTGTATATATTAAAAAATATATTTGTATATTTTCTATTTATTAAAAAATTTTAAAATCAATTTTTTAGTTACTATTTACAAAGAATATTATAGTTAAAAGAGTGTTTTGTTGTCCCTTATATAAAACATGGGGATCTATATGACCATTTTCTCTAACTTTGGTTATATAACAATAATTTTCCCTAAAAATTATTGAAATAAATTTAAAAATAAAATTGATTAGAGTTAGGGTATTTAGTACTACAAATATTTGTACATACAATAAATAATTTTAAAATACAGTAAAAACATTTAAAATAAGGGATTTTAGTTGCG
>NW_006262339.1:36174464-36213030 GCF_000493195.1 Citrus x clementina | reverse complement strand
GTTTTTATTCCCAGTGCTAAAAACAAGTGCCTAGAGACATAATATTTACTTCGAAATTTATGGGCAACAAAACATGTATATACAGTTGATTGAAATAAAATTTAAGGAAGATATTATATATTATGAATTTGATTTATTTGATGGAGTTTGAATAACGAAACTGTACAAAGAAAATGATAAAAAAAAAAAAAAAAGGGTTACGTGAATGCTGTGCAGGCAACGTATCATTGTCATAGTCCAATCAAGGTACATTTAATTGTTAATAATTAAATACAAATAGATCGATATTTATCTTTAATGGATGGTTACGACTTAAACATGTGAGTGTTGAAAAAGAAATAAAAAACATGTTTATAGAAGATTTTTTAAATAATACTACTGAAAAATTATAAAATATTTTATAAACTATCTTTTGCAAGGAAGAATCTTATTTTTTATCTAAAAAAAATGTATAAACTTTTTAATTAATTGTACATCTTTTATAAAGGCCTCCTAGACATCAGTTGGATTTAATTGTATATTAAAGGCCAGTTTAGTAATATTATAATTTTTAAAATAATTTTTATTAGTTATTTTGTATAAATAATCAATTGTGAAGAGAATCAATTAAATTATTTAGTAATATTTATTTATGAAATACTATGAGTTTTAAAAGCAATCGTATGTATTTGGTAAATTTTACTGTTAAAATGTTATAAGTATTTAAATGACTGAAATAGACATAATATTGAATAAAATTTATTTATATGTTTATAAACTTGTGTATATACTATTTTTAATTGTGTATATATAACAACTGATAATTAAAATAACAATTTTCAAGATAATTTTGAAAAACCAAAAGAGAATTTTATAAAAATTCACTACACACTAAAATTAATTTTTAATTTTTTAAATCACTTTTAAATCTTAAAATAATTCATTTTTCAAAAATTTTAATTGAAAAAATAATTAAATCTAAAAATATATAAATTAAATAAATATAAAGTGTAAGCATATCACGTGTGGTGTGCGTAAGTTGCAACTCATAACTTAACCTAAAGGAAACCCAAATTATTTCATTTTCACTTGTGAGCAGTAGTCGCAAAACCTAACTTTCCAAACTATTCCCCTTTCACCCGTGAGCAGTAGCCGCACACCCATTCCCCTTTCACCCATGAACCACAGCCACACACTTATGAATTTTTCATAGCATTTGTGTGTGTTTTTTTTTATATGGATTTATATATTTCATTCTTAAATTTGAGAATTTGTATTGGATTAATGTTGAAATTTTAATTTTCTATTTATGTTGATTAAATTTAGAATTAAGTATGTTATGTGGAATTTTAAGTTATCAATATAAATTTACATATTAAACATTTGTGATTTTAAATGTAAGAACCCACAAAAAATCCGTTGGGTACCATTACAGATTTGGTAATTGTAAAAACCCACAACGGGTGGATTTTCTTAAAAACTTAAAACCCACAGCAAGTGCGAGTGCGGGTTTGGTAATTTAAATTTTGTGCAAGTACGAGTTTGACAATAGCAAACCGATGCGAGCGATGCCCATTTCCATCCCTAGGCAAGATGACTGGTGGAGAAGCTATTGGTATTTGATCATGTTGCGGGTAGCAAATGGTTTTATATGGGAAAAACATATGAGGGACTTAAAGATGTCACAACGGGTGCATAGTGAACCTAATGTTGGCATGCTGGCATATGCTAAGGAAAAAGAAGCACATGCTTTATTATGGCTATGTAAGGGGGAGGTTATGACAGACTTAGTTACTCAGTCAACGAGACGTTAGGCTTTTCTAGTTAGGGAGTTTTATCACCGCTGTAAGTAATAAGAGCCAATGCGAAGGCTTAGCTTGAGGCCTTGTGTCAAGCCATGGCAGCAACATAGGTGTAGGGTCCATCTCACTTCGGTGGACCAAAATGCCTAAAGTCCAAAATAATTTGCTTGATGTGTAATTATTGCAAACTTTTGGAGTTGGATGAAATTAATCAGAAAATATATAAAGGAAATAAGTGAAGAATCGCGAGAACTGTAGCCCTTTCGCGAAGAAAAAAGACGCTGTGAGACAGAAAGTTTCCTTTGGGGATTTCAATATTTAATTTAACGATTGAAAGGTGATTTTAGCTCCGATTTATCCCAAATTTGGAGGGTAAGTTCTTGACATCACTCTTTACATTTCTACTAGTGTTGATCTGTATTTTATTCTCGTTATAACTATTATTTGATATATTTACTTATTGGAGAAATAGATTTCAGATCTATTATTGTAAGTCAAGATTGTTGAGAATCTTGATATTGTTAACCTCTAGTGTTATCTGGAGAAGAATTTGTGTTGTAATCTCATTGATATAATGGAAGTTTATATCGGACTACGGTCCCACGATTTTTCCCACTTTAGGTTTTTCACATACAAATCGGTATCTCTTGTGGTTGGTTTTTACTTTGGATTTATTGATTTACTTTTCTACATATTTATTTGTGGTACACATCCTATTTTAATCACACAAAAAGAGAAAGAGTTTTGTTCCGCTTAATTTTAGCTGCTTGTGGTAGTCCCTTTCCCAATAGAGTGGTATCAGAGTCAGGTTGTGTGTTTTTATTACTTGTGTGGTTGAGATGGGGGAGTTTTCGACCTTAATGATTAAATTGAAGTTGTGGAATTATGGTATTTGGAAGTCTAGAATGGAAGATTTGCTCTACATGAAAAACTTACATGAACCTATTAAAGGTGATGAAGCTAAACCTGCTGATATAGATGATAAGAAATGGGTTCAATTGAACCAGAAGGTCGTGGGTACTATTAGGTCATGGATTGATAAGAGTGTGTACCATCATGTCTCAAAAGAATCTAAGGCTGATGTTCTTTGGAGAAAATTAGAAACAATTTATGAGCAGCCAACAGCACAAAATAAAGCCAATCTGATGAAAAGGCTTGTCAACTTGAAATATAAGGAGGGTCGTAGTATAACTGAACACATTAGTGAGTTTCAGGGCTTGGTTGATAAGTTGACTACTATGAAGATCATTCTAGGTGATGAGTTACAAGCACTGTTATTGCTTAGTTCTTTGCCTGACAAATGGGAGATATTAGTGGTGTCAGTGAATAATTCAGCGCCGAATGATAAATTAACCTTGGATATGGTTACAGATAGACTGCGAAATAAAGAATCTCGAAGAAATATTGTTGAAGTAATTCCCTTTAAGTCAGCTGCACTTGTTTCATAACCAAGAAAGATGGGGGAGAAGTCAAAGTAGAAATTTCCGTCAGCAGAATAATGATAATCCTAGAGGAAGATCTAAGTCCTAGAGGAGAAACATGAAGTGCTTTCACTGTCAGAAAATGGGTCATGTTAAAAGAGAGTGTAGATTATGGAAAAGAGAACATGCAAAAGAAAAAGGCGATGGTCAGAAAACTGACAAGGAGAATACTGCAATTGTAGTTGATGGTGATATGGGTATTGTTTTTTATGATAACTCTATAAATCTCACTTGCCATAACAGTGATTGTTTCGGGTGCTTCGTTTCATGTTACTGCACATCGTGATTACTTCACATTCTATGTTAATGGTGATTATGGCCATGTTCGGATGTGAAATGAGGGGGCATCTAAGATTTTGGGCATGGGAGATATTTGCTTGGAAACTAGTGTTGGTTGTAAGTTACTCCTTAAAGATGTTTGACATGTACCATATATTCGTCTTAATTTGATCTCCACGGAAAACTTGATGATGATGGTTATACTAATCAATTTGGTGAAGGAAAATAAAAGCTCACCAAAGGTTCTCTAGTGTTAGCTAAAGGAAATAAAATGAACACTCTCTACGTAATAGAAGCCAAAATCAAGAAAGAAAATGTGAATGTGGCTGTAAAAGATTCTGACATTGAGACATGGCATAAAAGGCTTGGTCACATCAGTGAGAAAGGGTTAAAAACTCTTGCTAGAAAAAGATTTCTACCAAGTTTTACAGGTACGTCCCTCAAGACTTGTGTTCATTGTTTAGCTAGGAAGACACACAGAGTAGCTTTTAAAAGCTTTTCTCCATCTAAAAAGTCGTAAATCATTGATTTGATTTATACTGATGTTTGTATAATACAAAGTAAATCAATAGGAGGTGCACTTTACTTTGTAACTTTTATTGATGATTATTCAAGGAAAGTGTAGGCTTTT
The DNA here is from genome assembly GCF_000493195.1 of Citrus x clementina. Classification (NCBI taxonomy): domain Eukaryota; kingdom Viridiplantae; phylum Streptophyta; class Magnoliopsida; order Sapindales; family Rutaceae; genus Citrus; species Citrus x clementina. Next base: position 36,208,858 of record NW_006262339.1, on the reverse strand, counting down.
GCTTTGAAATCTAAAGATCAGGTGCTTGATATGTTTAAGTTCTTCCATACTTATGTTGAGAGAGGGACATGAAGAAAATTAAAATGTGTTAGGGCAAATAATGGTAGTGAGTACAGAGGACCATTTGAGCAATATTGCAGATCCCATGGAATCAGACTTAAGAAGACTGTACCAAAAATCCCTCAGCAGAATAGTGCTGTAGAAAGGATGAATAAAAAAATTGAAGAACTGATCAGATGTATGCTTTCTAATGCCAAGTTTCCTAAATCATTCCAGGCAGAGGCTATGTGTATTGCAGTTGATTTAATTAACCTTTCTCCTTCAGTTCTATTAGAAGGAGATGTACTTGAGAGAGTTTGGACTGGTAAAGATGTTTCTTATAAACACTTGAGAGTGTTTGGGTACAAAGCATATGTTCACATCCCTAAAGATGAGAGATCGAAGCTTGATGATAAAGCTAAGGAATGTATTTTCTTAGGCTATGGACATGAAGAATTTGGGTACAGATTATGGGATCCAGTGGCAAGAAAACTAATAAGAAGTAGAGATGTTGTATTTCTTGAAGATCAGATAGTTAGTGATAAAGAGAAAAACGATGAGTCTCAGTCATCTCCAAAGATTCATATTATTCCAACTTCAATTTCTACACTTGTTGTTCATGATGATCATGGGGGAACTGGAGAGGATAATGATGATGGTCCAGCAGAACCAGTTGAGCAAGCACCTCCAGAATCACTAGCACCACCAGTTGAGTCAGAATTGAGAAGGTTCACTAGAGAATGACGACTTTCCACCAGAGAATGACGACTTTCCACCAGCTATCCTCCACATGAGTATGTGATGCTTATAGACAGAGGAGAGCCAGAATGTTTTGAAGAAGCTATATCTCATCAGCACAAAAGTGAGTGAGTTAAAGTCATGTAAGAAGAGATGGGATCCTTGAATGAAAATCACACTTATGATTTAGTGAAGCTGCCTAAGGGAAAGATGGCACTGAAGAACAAATGAGTTTATAGGTTGAGACTGAAAATAACTCACAACAGCGGTACAAGGCTAGATTGGTGTTAAAGGGTTTCGGTCAGAAGAAAGATGTTGATTTTGAGGAAATATTTCTCCTATGGTGAAGATGTCTTCTATCCGAGTAGTTCTGGGATTAGCAACCAGCTTGGATTTGGAAATTGAACAACTCGACTTAAAGACAACTTTCTTACATGGTGACTTAGAGGAAGAAATATATATAGAGCAACCTGAAGGGTTCAGTGTCAAAGGTAAAGAAGAACTTGTGTGCAAATTGAAGAAAAGTTTGTATAGGCTGAAACAGGCACCAAGATAGTGGTATAAAAAGTTTGATTCTTTTATAGAGAATCATGGTTTCAGCAAACTATGTCTGACCATTGTGTTTTTGTGAAGAAGTTTGGTAATAATGATTTTATTATTCTTTTGCTTTATGTGGATGACATGTTGATTATTGGCAAGGATGCTAGTAAGATTAACAATCTCAAGAGAGAGTTTAGTAAGTCTTTTGTAATGAACGACTTGGGATCGGGAAAACAGATTCTTGGCATGAAAATTTCCCGTGATAGAAAGACTGGAAAATTATGGTTATCTCAGGAAGCATATGTTGAAAAGGTTCTTGAAAGATTTAACATGAATAAGGGAATATCTATTTGTTCTCCACTTGTAGGCCATTTCAATCTTAGTTCCGAGCATTGTCCTATAAGTGAGAAAGAGAAGCAAGAGATGAGAAGAGTTCCTTATGCTTCAGCAGTTGGTAGTTTGATTTGCGTCATGGTTTGTACAAGACCAGATATTGCACGTGCAGTTAGTGTAGTCAGCCGATTTCTCTTTAATCCGAGCAAAGAATACTGGACAGTAGTAAAGTAGATTCTCAGATATCTCAGAGGCACTTCCAAGGCATGTTTATGTTTTGGTGGTAACAAACCTGTGTTAGAAGTGTACACTGATGCAAATATGACAGGAGATGTTGATTCCAGAAAGTCCCTATTGGGATATTTGCTCACATTTGCATGGGGAGCAGTTTCATGGTAGTCCAGACTTCAGCTGTGTTGCTTTGTTTACCACAGAAGCAGAGTATATTGCAATCACCGAAAGTTGCAAAGAAACTTTGTGGATGAAGAATTTTCTACAAGACACTACAAGAAAATACACTATTGGCTAGAAATTCTATTGTAACAAAACTTACTTTATTGCTAAAATTTATGTCTTGCAATAAAAATTAGTCTTTATCGCTATAGTTAAACATATTTTGTTCTTCTTAATGATGTGGAATAGGTGAGAAAATTAGATTATATGGCAGCAAAATATTTTGTTGCCATACGTTATTTTTGGCGACAAAAGTGTTCTTGTTGCCTAACAAGCTTAATGAAAGCAAAATTTGTTTCGTTGCTAAAATTTTTCCACAACAAACACTTGAATCAGTTGCAATAAATAAAATATTATAAAAAGTTGTGATTAGCGAGAAAATTTGTTTTGTGCTCCTTTAGAATTTTTTGCAACGAGATTAATTTTGTTCCGCAAAGGTTAACAAAAATATTAAATTTTTCAATATTGACAATAGCAAACTATTGCACTAAGTTCTATATGATGTTTAATAACTATTATGTGGCACCATTATATCCTCATGTTTCACTATAATTAGTATAGTATTTCTTGTCAGCAACCATATTCCTCTTTTGACACATCTTGATATATTGTGAAATTGTTTTAATTATGATTCCAAATTTTTACTTTTTAGGTAATAAGGTTTATAATAATATTTTATACAAAATTTAAAATGATGACATTAAATGTAAGAAAAACATTGATTTACTTATTTAAAAAAGAAATCAATGATAATAGCGTATAAAAATTATGATTAGTAATAATATTGATCATAATAATGAATTGAAGTATGAATAATGGTCATAGTAGTGTTGATGATAATAATTCCAATATAGACATATATATAAATTAGATAATACTAGAGATCTCAATATTAATTTGGATCCCAATTGTAACTTGACTATATGTACTATTCATTTATTAGATTATAAATTTAATTGCTAGTAAAATTGTTATTATACTGTTCAATAAATGAATACGACATTAATAGAGATACAAATTGAGATTTAAAATATTGAGATCCCTAACATTATTCAAAATTTCCCTCTTAAGATAAATAATTATTATAATCTCTATTGGATTCAATAGGCATAAAGTTGAAGGAATATGACAATTAGCCCTTTAGATACATTGTAACAACACATTCTTTTCAATGTAATATCATTCAGTACAAGCAAGAGGAAATTAAATGGATGAAGAATCATTACTAATTACATCAATTTTATTAGACTACTAAATAAATTACTTAGTGGGGTGTGTGTGTATTAGCAAGTTAGTAAATTGGATTAATTCAATTTTACTAGTAAGTATAATTTATTAGTGGATAAAAAAGATCTTCAATAAATTATTATTGGAAAGTACTAAAACTAATATTAAGAAAAAAAATCAATTAACAAGTTGAAAGTGTATTATTGAATATTGATTGAACACAACACCTAACCAGCTATATATAAAGATTGGGGAGATTTCTATAAATTAAAAAATTACTAAAATAACACGTAGGCTAAAATTAATAAATAAAAATATAAAGATAATATAAAAGCCAACATGACTTTGTGGGAGGCTTTTTATTTCCACGTGCTTTATTTAATGAACCGCGCGCCAACGGAAGTAAAGTTTCCATCTCCAATTTTTCTTAATTAAAAATATTGCTTCTAGAATATTTCCACTTTACACTCGCTTCTTTCTTTTGCCCAGCCATGGAGTTCTTCTCTCTGCCCAAGCTTTAAACTACTAAAGAGTTGTACTTGGAAGGCACCGCTCAAGAAAAGTTCTATTTCGAGGTATTTGTAAATAATTGTTTCTTCCCCACTTGATTTCTTCAAGTAAATTTAGTATTATTTTATATATTGGCCTGCTGAGTTTGACTTTGTTTAGTGGGTTTTGCTTTAATTATTTATTAAGTGGGTCTTTGTTTCAATTTTTAATTTGTTAAATTAAATATAATGGATATTTTGATCTCTATTTGCTGTTAATTCATCTAAAGAATTATTATATACTGCAATAATAAAATAAAACTTGCGGGTTATATTCTTTCTCAATCTTCTCTCAATATTTTTTTGAATTTTTAACTCTATTTCACAGGCGACTTAATTGTTTGGGAGTTTCGTCTTTGCTGAGAACAAAAACTTGAAGAATCAATTGAATTCTATTTATTACCTTCAGCTTTCAGGTACAATTCATTTTTTAAAAAGATTTGTCCACATTATTATGTAAAATTCTTTTGTTTTTGTCTTGCTTTTGTTCCCTACATATATTAATTTATAGTACCTAGCAGTGAACAATGGATAGGAGTTGGATGTGTTTGCGAAATAAATTATGTAAAGAATACTTAGATGGTATCAAGTCTTTTATGAAGGTTGCTGAGCAATGTGTAAATGAGAATAATCTTGTTCGTTGTCCATGTAAAAAATGTCAAAATGCATTCTTGAAGTCATTGCATATTGTCAAAGCCCACTTAAAAAGATTTGGCATTGCAGAAAGCTATACAAAATGGGTTTTTCATGGTGAAGAACCTGAGTTTGTGGACAATAATCAAATGAATGCAGGATCTATGCCCAGTAGCAGGAGTGACTTTACATTTGACAATGAAGAGGATGATGATGAAATGTATAATTTAATTCATGATATGTGTGAGCCAACGTTAATGGATGCATTCACTTCGGAGACAAATATTGAAGAGAATATTGACCTAACACATGATGATAATAGAGAATTTAGAATGTGTGCAGGATTGTTAGAAAAGGCTGGGAAAAGTTTGTTTCCTAGTTCCAAGATATCTACTTTGAGTTTTATTGTCAAGTTAATGCATATAAAAGTTCTTAGTAGATTGAGCAACAAAACAATAGATATGATTCTCCAATTGTTAAAAGAGGCATTCCCAGAAGGCACAATACTACCAAGTACTACTTATGATGCAAAAAAAATGCTAAAGGACTTAGGCTTAGGGTATGAAGTCGTACATGCATGTAAGTATGATTGTGCTTATTTTGGAAAGAATATGAGGCATTAGAAAAGTGTCTACATTGTGGGGAACCGAGGTATAAGTTTGAAGGCAGTAAAAAGAAAGTACCGCAAAAAGTGTTACGTTATTTCCCTTTAAAACCAAGGTTACAAAGATTATTTATATCTCGGCATACAGCAAGAGATATGAGGTGGCACCACGAGAAGAGAGTTGCTGTGGAAGGTATTTTAAGAAATCCTGCTGATGGGGAAGCATGGAAAGAATTTAATAGGTTATATCCTTGGTTCGCACAAGAGCCTCGTAATGTCAGGATGGATCTTGCAACAAATGGCTTCAATCCTTTTAGTGACATGCATAATTCTTATAGTATGTGGCCAGTCGTACTTGTGCCATGTAATTTACCACCATGGAAATGCATGAAAGATCCATTCATGATGATGTCGCTACTCATCCCAGGACCAAAAACACCAGGTAAGGATATTGATGTTTACATAAGGCCATTAACAGATGAATTAAAAGAGTTGTGGAATCATAGTGTTGAAACCTTTGATGTGCCCACTGGACAAACATTTCGTATGCATGCTACAGTAATGTGGACTATTAATGATTTTCCTGCACATGGAAATTTATCTGGATGGAGCACTAAAGGTTATAAGGCTTGCCTGGTTTGTAATGTAGAAACATCTTTGCGAAAGTTGAATAGTAAGATATGTTACATGGGTCATCGTCGATATTTGTCGTATGGTCATTCATGGAGAGCTAATAGAGAACATGATGGTGATTTTGAATTTGATCCAGCACCTACGGAGTATTCAGGAGATGACATTCTAAGGCAATTAGAGAAGATAAATGAAGCTAGGCCTGAAAAAAATGAAAATAACAAAGATAGAAAGCGGAAACGTAGTACAAATGATTTAAATTGGACAAAGAAGAGCATATTTTATGAGTTGGAGTATTGGTCCAAGTTGAAAATAAGACATTTTTTGATGTTATGCATATTGAGAAAAATAAATGTGATATTTTAGTTGGAACCTTATTGAATATTGAGGGGAAAACTAAAGATATTGTTAAAGCAAGGCTTGACTTAGAGGATTTGAACATAAGGAAAGAGTTGCATCTAAAACTAGAAGGAAACAAACTTTTAAAACCTCATGCTTCATACACACTGACTTTAAATGAAAGAAGAGAATTTTGTCAATTTCTGAAGTTAGTGAAGTTTCCGGATGGTTATGCTGCAAATATATCCAATTGTGTCAACATCAAGGATGCAAAAGTATTAGGTTTAAAATGCCATGATTGTCATGTTTTGTTATAATAAATCCTTCCAATTGGAATACGTTTATATTTACATAAAGATATTTGCTCAGTCATTATTGAACTTTGTAACTTTTTTAGACAACTGTATTAAAAAACATTATATAAGAGTGAGTTAGATAAATTAGAGGGGATTGTATTGATACTTTGCAAGCTTAAGCAAATTTTCTCACCTGCATTCTTTGACATAATGATGCATTTGGCTGTGCACTTACCACGTGAAGCAAAATATGTCGGTCCTGTTGCATTAAGATAGATGTACCCAATTGAAAGGTAATCACATTATTTGATTATAATATTTTTATTATATTTACATTACATTCACAAGTCACTTTTTTAAATTTAATCATTTGTTGTTGAACAGGGCGCTTTAGGCCGATATCAGAGCTATGTAAAGAATAAAGCTCGACCTGAAGGATCGATTGCCGAGGCCTATATCATAAATGAATCGTTGTCTTTTTTTTCATTATATTTAGATTCTATTGAAACCAAATTTAATCGTGTTGAGCAGAATGATGATGGTGGACAAAGAGTAGAGGACTTTCAGTCTTCTCTCAGAATGTTCGACCTTTTGGTAAAGCTCAAATTGAGTTATCACAACGAGAGATCAACATTGCACATTGGTATGTTTTGAACAACTATGATGAAGTCCAAGAATACCTAGAGTAAGCATAAAATATATTAGTCATTTTATTTAATTTATATAAATATATTTATATATAACATATCATAATATATTTGTTAAAATTATAGTGAGCACAAACGGCTATTACAAAGAGAAAGTGGTGCTAATTTAAATAAAAGACAACAATTACTTTTTCCTAAGTGGCTTGCAGCACATGTAAGTAATTATAGTTGTCAAATTAATTAGTTTTTTTTAACTCCATTATAACAAGCTTGTAATAAATTAATTTATGCTTTATAGATGAGACAATTACGAGATGAGGGATCTTTAACAATAAATGATGAACTATATGCTTTAACTTGTGGACCAGATGTTATAGTTTTTAGTTATTCTGGTTGTATTGTAAATAGAGTGCGATTTCTTGTCACAAGTCGAGATGAGCATCGTACTACTCAAAATAGTGGAGTAATGGTGCCAAGGGAGCATGATAATGAAGAAATTGACTTTTATGGTGTACTCAGTAATGTTATAGAATTAATATATCTTCTTGGATATCGAGTAATTCTATTTAAGTGTGATTGGTTTGACACTAATCTTAGGAAAAAAAAAAGAATTAATCGTGATTACCACCTTACTTCTATCAATCAAAGTTAGGAGTAGGCTGGAAGGTTGTAGAAAAGGTGCAGCATAGGGGTTTGTGGGATGTTCAAGAGAAAGAAAGCTTAAATGAAAATGAAAATGGAAGTTGGAGTGCAAATAAACAAGTGTATCAGCAAAATGAGTCATCTGACTTTGTTCTCTCGGTACAACTTGAACACGCTAATGCACAATTGTATAATATAAATAATGTTGATCCACAAGTAATTTCATCACATGTGTATGTTGAAAGGGCAAGAGATAATGATGCAGATAATTTCAAACTTGTTGAATAAGAAGATGAAGATGAAACAATGGAGGAATATTTCTCCAGCAGTGAAGAAGAGTTAAATAAGGATTATGATGATAGCGATATTGACATGTAATCACATGTGTAATGCTTTATTACAAGCTTCAAATGTAAGCATTCATGTTTTCTTTGTTGTATTATATATATATATATATAAGTTTTCTTGTATTATTATTTTATATGAAATTAATTTATTGGTTTACTAACTTTTATATTCTAACTCTGATATCTTTCTTTCATGCAGCTAAGTATTCTTAAGGAATTCTTGAGCAATCAAATTGACTTGTCGCCTTTCACTCCTTCATGCATGGTTGTCTTTTAACTTATTTTTATCTTTTTTGTTTTGTTCGTGTTATACTCTCTTGTTTAGTTTTAGTTAGTTCTTGTTTAAAAATGTGAATTAATGGTTAAAATTTTTATAAGTGCCTGTGAGATATTCTGAAGAATACAAGTAAAGTGGTTATTATTGATTGAATATGAAAATTTTATTAAAAAATCTTTCATGTTATAATTTTTTTGACAAAATTATAGTTATCTTGATTCATTTTTATATTGGCTATTAATAAACTCTAATGTATATTTTTAATAATAACTAGATGGGTCCTGGACATAGAGTTACCAAACGTGTAAGGGCAGAAACTGTTGTCACATCTACAATTCCCCCATCTCAGCTTGTTATACCTAGCCAAGAGTTTGTGCAAGGTGGTGTTACAACTCTAGAATCTGGTATTTAAAGAGTTTAATTGGTAGGATTTTTTTAATAGAATATACAATATTTTGTTTCTTATACTAATACATGCTTTACACACACACACACACACACACACACACACACACATGTATATAAAATAGATATTCAGCCAATAAAGAAAAGAACGCGTGGCCCCTCATATGGGAAAAAAATGGATGACATTGTGCAATTATCTGGAAAAATAAAGCTATATATCTCTCCCGAGACTAATAGGCCAGTAGGTCATAAGTACTCTTCCATGTTGTCAAGTGAGTGTGGCTATTTGGTTAGAAGGTTTGCATATCTTCAGCACGAGTAATGGAGCAAGATTCCAGAATCAGAGAGGCAAGTTTTGTTTGATTGACTATTAGTAAGTACTTATGGTTCTTAATATTCTTCATGTACTATTTTTTAAAATTATAAACTAAGATTTTTTTTTTCTAAATTCAGTCAAAGTTTAAGATTGATTTGAACTTGCCACATGTTCGTTGATGTGTGAATAACATTATGGGTGGGAGATATCGTGATATGAGACATTGGATGTATGATCATTACTTGGATTATCCATCCTTTGAAGAGGCACTTAAGCATCCATATCCAGGCATATGTCTAAATGATTGGGATTGGCTTTGTCATAACATTTACAATTCCACAAGTTTACAGATCCAATGATATTTATATTATAAACTTTAGATGTCCAACTAGTTGTCAATATGCTTGTATATGTATCTTATTTTCTACTGTTATTTTTTTTTTTAATGTAGACTCAATCTACCAAAAATAAAGCTAATCGTGCTAAGCTGGGATCAAGACCTTTTGTTAATTATCTTGAGGATGACATGGTTGATGGAGAAATAGAATTATTCTGTGTCACTCATTTCAATAAGACAAAAGGTTGGGTGAATGAGGTGACCCACTCAAAGCATGTAAGATGCTTTATTGGAAATAAAATCTTTAATTTTATTATTTCTTATCACTTACATAATATTGATGAAAATTTACTCATTGAGTTTTTTTTCTTAATTTTTCTTTCATGCTTCAATTAACATTATTATTTGAAATATCAAATGATAAGATTTATAAGTATAACAACAAGTTTTTTTTTTTAATTTATGCCTTAATACAATTTAATTCCATGACCAGTGGATTAAATTTCAATTGTTTAATTAATAAAATTCTTTTTTTTCTTCCTTCCTTTACTAGCGAAGCTTTATGTATAAGGTCAAATGGTAGAGCTACAACAACAACAACAAACTAATCCTGAAGAAGCAGAACCACTAACTCAAAGGGAAATATGTAGTGAAGTACTTGGAAAGAAATCAGGCTATTTTCGAGGACTTGGCAACAGACCACACCCAACTCCAACCCATGGTATTGATACTTCTGAGGCTGACAGATTGTATGGTATTATATCTTCACAAAAAAGTAGATTGGATTCACAAGATGTTGAGCTTAAAGAGCAAAAGAATTCTATTGATCAATTGGAGTCCAAATTGTCCCAATTTGAGAGTATGATGCAGTAATTTTTTTCTTCTCAAGGAACATCTTTTCGCTTTACAAATTCAGCTACTCAATGATTACTCATTTCAATGATGTCCTTAGAGTATCTTGAACTTGTTAGTTTTTTGAATTAGTCATCAGTTGATCTTTTCGGTTATTGCTGGTGCATGTCATATCTTTAAGTATTTGGAGTTTGGAGTAGTTATTATTAGAGATCGTTCAAATATTTTGCTCATTAGATTTTTGGGACAGATGACAATTCACTTTTGTATTTGAAGATCATATGTGATTCTTAAAGTCAACTATATATATATATATAGCTTGGATATTGAATGGGCCTTTAACTTTTAAATTAATTCAATGGCATTAATGATTTTTTTTGTTAGATTTCTCAACATATATTTCTAGTTTATTATTGTCACGCTAGGGAAAAAAATTGGTATTTTCCCACCAAACTTGGTTTGTTTCCTTTTATACCATGATATTATTAAACAAAAAATTGTAGTATTTTTTAATGAAAAAATTGATTTGTTTATAAAAATATTTAAATATTTATTGTAAATTTGTAAAATGCTCAACATAAAGAAACAAAGCAGTTTTGTTGCCTAAAATGATCTTAGCAAACAAACACCTTTGTTGGTATGTACTTTTATGAAGTGTACTTTATTTCTTAGTAGCAAAATAGTTTTGTAGTAAATAACTCTTTAGAAACAAAATAATTTTGTTGCGTAAAACAGTTTAGCGTAAATTTTTAAACAAGTTGGAGACTCCTTTACAACAAATCTATTTTGTTACGAAAGGAAGTCTGGGCCGAGAAATGTTCTGATATGTTGTCAAACATAGAGGGCGACAATGCTAGGCCGATGACTTGGCTGACAAGCTTGTTTTTGTAGCAATAGCCTATGGCAACAAAATTGGCACTTTAGGCAACAAAATCTTTTTGTTGCAGAAAGCCATTTTTGTTGTGGTGAGAGCTAGGTGTTAAATAAGACATCTACATTGTGTATTGTGATAGTCAAAGTGCTATCCAGTTCGCGAAGAATTCAATATATCATTCGAAGTCGAAGCATATTGATGTGAGGTATCATTGGATACGAGATGTGCTTGAGTAGAAGCAGTTGTAGTTTGAGAAAACTCACACAACGAAGAATGCATCAGATATGATGACAAAGTCATTGCCCAAGGAGAAGTTGAAAAGTTGTAAGCAGAGAGCGGGCTTGGTGGTACCCCTCAGATGAGATGGAGGGGGAGATTTGTAAGGTCCATCTCACTTCGGTGGACCAAAATTCCTAAAATCCAAAATAATTTACTTGATGTGTAATTATTATAAACTTTTGGACTTTGATGAAATTAACAAGGAAATAAGTGAAGAATCGCGAGAGAGGTAGCCATTTCACGAAGAGAAAAGACATTGCGAGAGAGAAAGTTTCCTTTGAGGGTTTTAATATTTGATTCATCGATCGGAAGGTGATTTTAGCTCCGATTTATCCCAAATTTGGAGGGTAAGTTCTTGACATCACCCTCTACATTTCTACTGGTGTTGATCTGTATTTTATTCTCTCTATAGTTGTTATTTGATATACCCACTTATTGGAGAAAATAGATTTTAGATCTATTATTGTAAGCTAAGATTGTTGAGAATTTTAATATTGTTAGCCTCTAGTGTTATATGGAGAAGAATTTGTGTTGTAATTCCATTGATACAGTGAAAGTTTATATCGGACTACGATCCCATAGTTTTTCCCAATTTGGGTTTTTCACGTAAAAATCGGTGTCTCTTGTGGTTAGTTTTGCTTTGGATTTATTAATTTATTTTTCTACATATTTATTGTAGCACACATCCTATTTTAATCACACAAAGAGGGAAAGAGTTTGTTCCACTTAATTTCAACTGCTTGTGGTAATCTATTTCCCAACAATAGGCATGCTTGTGGGCAAGCACAAAAGTAAGGCAAGAGTGGTGCGCGGGCTAGGAGCAAGCGTATGTTGTGGAACAAGGGCAAAGAGCACGAGACAGCATGCGTAAAGGCGTGAGCGAACAATGCACCTAACATGTCACAAGTGTGCAGGGTGTATAGGGCACACAGGCTAAGTGGGTAGAATGCAGGATGGCACAAGGCAGTAGCACAAATGTGTACAGGGGCGCGCGCAACCATGCAGCAAATGGGGGCGTGCACAAGGGCCAAACTATGCGAATGTAAGACGCATTTGTATTACGTACGCGGCCTGTGTTCGAGCATTGGCAGTCAAATGGGGAGCATGTTGGTTGGAAATTCACTAGAAGTGGGTCCTAAAAACTAGCATGAATGGGTAGTTGTTGGTGCAACTAGTGGGAGAACATGGCCTTAGAGTACAAAAAGTGGAGACAAGCTAAGTGGGTAGTTAAGGTTCTCATCAAGGGAAGTGAGTAGTGGCGGTTACTCTTCACTTCATTGCTTCTAGGCTAGTGGGGTAGTGGTTGCCTTATCCTTGGGGAAGCGGAGATGTGCTTGCATGCAACATGCTTAGTAGGGCCCAGTTTTAGGGAAAATGGGGGAGGGCACCGCTCACCTCGCCTTAGAAATATGGGGTGTCATTTGCAACTTGTATACATGGTGAGGTGAGTGTATGTTTTTGGGATCCGTATTTTGGAGAATGACTTATTTAAAAAGTTTCATAGTATTTTGCATCATATCATAATTTCATAAAGTTTTGGGAACAACGAGCATTATTTAGAGATTCTGAAATTTGACCTATTTGCAAAATTTATAACGTTTTGGGCCATAGTACAGTTATGAAATATTTTGGGATAAAACTATAATTTTAGAAAATAGTTCACTGTAGCAGTTACTGTAGTAAGCGGCTAACTGGATTTTACAAGCGGAAGACCGAATTTTGGGCAGTAAGCTTCTGGAACATAAATGGCTATCCGGATTTTGAAAGCGGCTATCCGAATTTTGAAAGCAGCTATCCAGATATGAAAAGCGGCATGCCGGATGCTCTGAAATTCAAATTTTTGTTGTAGCGGTAACATAAAAGCAGCTAACCAGATTCCATAAACGGTAAGCCGGTTACCACCAAAATGTGCATAACGGCTAGTTTTTGAGCTCAAACTATATAAACTCAAATCCAATTCAATTTTGGTAATCTAAGGAAGCAAAAACAAAAAGCACACAACATATATTGAGCTCTCATTTTCGCAAATCATAAAACATTGAATCATCTTTGTTCTTCAATTTGTATATCTACTCTTAAAGAGAGTTTTTGTTGTAATGTTCATTTCCTCATCTTAATTATGAGTGTTTAAGTGTGTGAGACACTTGAGTGAAGAGATTGGGAGATAATCTCTTTGTTGTAAAGGTTCATTGACACCTTGGAAGTCAATTGTAAGCTTTTGAAGTCTTAGAAGGTTTGGATAGTGAAATCCTCAAGCTTGAGTTGCTTGGAGGCGTGGACGTAAGCAAGGATTGCCGAACCACGTAAAAATCATTGTGTTTGTTTTCTCTTTCCTTACTCATTTATTATTGTGTTTGATTGAACTTATTATTTTCGAATTTATTAAGACATTAGATTGAATTGTTGTGTGGTTTGCTTAGCTTAAGTTTTAAAAACTTAATTCACCCCCCTCTTGGGTTGCATAACTTGTATTTCAATGTATAATCACTCTTAGGTGTGGGTAATGCAGGCATGCTTTTAAACTGTACGGTTTAAGAGAGTTAGTTTTTTAATGAACTATAAAGTTATGTGACTTAAGAGAATAAAAAATTAACTCTCTTAAACTGCGGGGTTTAAAAGCTTGTTCACATAAAAAAAAAAATGAGGACATTCGCACTATATATATATAATGCATATTTATCATCTAATGGGATTTTTTTCATCTTGACAAATTATAAACACACACCGACACACTTAAAAATGAGATAAATGATATAGCTACAGATATTTTTGTAAGAACAATATAGTACAAACTAATGCAGTATATTATTATTAGTTTAATTAAATATTACAACTTCGAAATAACCGAAAATAACATCACTGAAGAGATTAAATTGATAATGGCCAACAAGTACGAATTCGATTACTATCAAATCCTTCTAAATTAAACAATTTTTTGTTTGGTGGGTACTTTAACTGAAGATATCTCCGCCTATACATATTTCTTTAATTTAGGAAAACGAAAATGGATTTGATATCAATTGCAATCAAGTCCATTAATCGATTTGATATCTCAATGCCATGACAAGTGCTTCCGGAAAAGAGCACTTTATTCCATCCGAGTATCATGCAAGTTGTGAAAAGTACTTGCTAATCGCAGCAAATTTTTTAATTTGCATAAAGGAAGCATAAAAGATACTACGCAAACTTGAGAAAAAAATTTAGCTGATCAATCATTAATAACTGGTACTGTTAATGGATTATGTAATGACTAACAGTCTCTTTGCTCTCACATCACCACAAATGATTTGAATCACCTGACTTGATTTTACTTGGGATTGTACGGTCCGGATATCATGATACTTGGCCAACAATGTCCATCATAATTTTTAGGCCTATCTGATTAGCACATAAGATCCAGCAAAAGCACATTAATTATAATGACCGTTTCGTTGTCATGACTGCAATTTTTTTTACTATAAACAAGTCAGTGAACTTGAAGTTTCATTTCATTTGCTGCCTGTATCAATCTTTGTTGCCAAGTCAGTGGTTTATTGATTAAGATTATAGAGCAACCTCATAATTAGTGCACGAATTACTGCGGTTAATACAAAACAGAGTAGAAGACTAAGAGGTTCAAAATTATGGAAACAAAGAGTGTATTTATAAGGCTGGTGACTATTGTCCATTCTACATATGATTTTCTTTTGATAGAGTAAGAATTAGAAAGAGTCTTAAGTGGTACATTCTCTTTTGTAGTGAGTTGGGTAAATATTGCGTCATCACCATCGTCAATTAAGCTTTCTAGAGGCTAATTCTCTTCACGGATTTAGGCAAACCTACCGATTCAGGTAATTTTCTGGTATTGATCTTGATCAGCTATTTTCTTAATTTTGCTGATTGATTAATTGCTTTCAACTGATCGTAGATTGTTACTAGATTGCTTCTTTAGTCAGTTGTCTCATTGTATTCGGTTCAACGCTGCACGTACATTCACCTAGAAGGCCAGTGCTACAGCGACAGTAGACCAATTGTTTGACTCAGTCGTTTTCATTTCAAACATCTTTATTTAGCTGATCACTCAGATTTCGATCTCTGAAAATATAGGAGTTAAAAGTTACCAATTTTTGCGAGTAAAATACAAAAGGAGACTGGAGAAAAAAGGAAGCTATGGAAAATTCTAAATCTATAATTTGTACAGGAGCTTCATTACAAGACTGACCGTCCAATTTCTTCTTTCATATGCCTTGTGATCCTCAATGTTATTATCTTCTCTGATATCTATGTGCTGGGAGCTTCTTTCTGAGACTGGGTTCCGTATCATTGTGCTGTGTCGTAATTGCCCCCAACAGTCCTTTAGCAGCTCAAAGAGCAAGATCGTAGATGAGGCCATGCATCACAAACCGTGATGTATCGTTGCTTCTTTGTTGATGAAGCGACCTTGAATGTAGCTCCTTGAAAACCTCACCACCTGAATCTTCCATTTACATATTACTCTCATCATGAGCCAAAAAAACTTCAGCCATCTATCATGAAACAAGCTCCTCTTCATCAAATTCATAATCCATAGGGAGACGTGAGCAAGATACGAAGCATTTCTTCAAACATGGAGTAAGATAATGATAGCATAATCTAAGGGCTGGCAATGGGAAAATGCCATCTCCGTCGTCTGAGTATAAATTCCATATATCGCTATTGAGCACATCTTCCCAGTCACTCAAGTCATATTTGCCACCTAATAGGCCACCAATAGCTTTTGCTGACAAAGGTAAGCCGTAGCATTTAATCACCAGCTTCTTGCCAATTTCCATCAAGGATTGATGATTGCTGAAATCTATTGTTCCTAGGGATTTTTCGGCAAGTATACAGAGATAATCTTCATCTGACAGATATTCCAGTGGATAAATTGAAGTAGTCGCCATCATTGTTGCAACATTCATACTGCGAGTAGTGATAACAACCTTGCTACCCGCCCAGTGCACAAGATTCAAATGGACGGCTGAGGTCCTCCAATGATTATAATTGTCATTCCACGGGTCATCTAAAACGAGCAAAAATTTCTTTCCGGAAAATTGTTTCTTCAATTTCCCTTGTAGCAAATTCAAGTCATTATCATCCACAGGCTGATCAGTAGCAATGGACTCTAGGACTGATTTCATTACCTTTAAGATATCAAAATCTTCAGCGACACAAGGCCACGCTTGCAGATCAAAATGATCTTGCACGTTCGTCGAACGTCGTAATAGACATGCTGAGCAAGAGTTGTCTTGCCCACCCCCGGCATCCCTACAATGGGAACAGCAGAGAATCCATTCTTAGATCTGTTGTGAAATTAGCCCTTTAATTACTAGATTAATCACACCCCAAGACCTAACTCAGACTCAAAGACTCAAGAATCAAACTTAAGCTAACCAAGAACTACGATCAGATCAAAGAACACGGCCCAAAGAAACAAGAACACACAAGAACTTAAGTGGTTCAGCACCTTTGAGGGTGCCTACATCCACTGGAGAAAACAACTCAAGGAGCAACTTTATTAAGCTTCAAGGTTACAGAGATGATAATACACAATACGGAGATCACTCACAAAGCTTAACTCTCACTATGGCTGCCTTATCACTCTCACCTTGATCCAACAAGATTACACCAGAACCAGCTTGTATATATATCAGTTGGGCAGGCGTAACAGATCCAGAATTTTCCCTCCAAATCCAACAGCCTTAACCAACCTGTCACGAGCTCCTCACGCGCCACTTTAAAGCCTTCCTTAAACGACTGCTAGCAATGCCGTTTAAGGTTAAAACAGGCGTGCATTAGTCACGTGAGATTTAATGGTCTTGTACGATATTGTCAAATTGTCAGCTCTGGAATCCCGTTCAACTGAAATGACATGTCACTCATCTTCACAACTTAAACACGACAAGTTGTTCTGACGAGTTTGAGTTCATTTCAACAAGATCTTATGTCATCCCTCAACAACGATTCAACAATATTCTCGTGATCTGTTCCCCTGCCATACAATTTGGCCTTACTCACCAAATAGGTTCTGGGTAGCCTTTGTCTGACTTTATAAGACTTCCCACCTGAATTTTCATGCAGTCTAGCAGTGGTCTCTGTTATTTCAGACATCATGCAATGCAGTAAAACTTGTGTAGCAACTGCGAATTAGTTTCCCAAATTAGTTGTAATGGCTGCCTAGCTGGTTCTTCAAGCCGCAACTTTCAGTTTTTCAATGCGAATTCCTCGGAAGCCAACTTTTTGAACTGTTTCTCAACGGACGCCTTTAGCATCGCCTCTCCAATGACATGTCGACATTTCTTTGTAATGGAAAATGAGAAAATAAACAGTGGGGCACTTGAATGATCAAGTCTAGTTTGTGATATTCAAGCAAGCAAGACAGGAATATTTTCAATGTCGGTCTCTATCACAGAGCCTCTCTTACTCACCCCTGCCAATAAACCCCATCTATCTCAACCTACGGTCATGTAAATCTTAATGTAGTCGAGGTGAGTTCACTAGTAGACTGCATATCATTTTTCTTTATTTTTTTTATTTCTGTCATAACCTTTTTTTTTTTAAGGTTCCAACTAATTGTTAGTCACATCCGGAGGGAAATGATACAAAATGGAGATGTTTTAAATAATAATAACATACAGTGATAGATGCTTAGGTTATATGAGTCCATTTTTAATAAGGAATTCTTTACTTTAACATGATAAGAATCAAGTTAAAAGATAAAAAAATATAAATTTTTTAATATACTATAAAATCAAAATGAAACACTACAATGGAGCATTGGAGTGTATGTTTTTCATGTTTTTTTTTTAATTTATCTCCTATTAGAAAATTACTATACATATATAAAGGGGTGAAACTTAGGAGAAATCGAGGTGGGTTGTGTCCCGGTAAAAAATTGAGGAAAAAAATTAATAGGTAAATATTTTACTAAATTACAATAGAAATTAAAAAAATATTCCTAAACTAATTAGCATTTACCAAATTATCATGATATAAATACTTTTAGTTCTTTATATCCTAACTCCGATGATAAATAGTCCGATCACACACAATATTGAACCTCTAAGTTCCTACACATTTATTATAATTCTGTTACAAATTATCTTTATTTAGGTTCGAGTTTAAGTTTAGTTTAATTGGTTACTTTTATTGAAGATGAATAAACTTATTGAAAGATGAACATATTTATAGATATATATCTTTGAATTATTTTGTCTTTCATGATGTTAATACATTGCCATTTATAGTAAAGTTTATCTTAATCTTTTACTATATACACGCGGGCACAAGGCCCCCCTAACCACAGTTTTCAACTTCCACACTATATATATGTATGTATGTATATATAAGAAACTTCATCTAATTTTGTCACCAATAGTCTTCAACGATATTTCTATGCTTAATATAATATAATACATTCATATATATATACATATATATATATATATATTAGAAGAACTTCATCACAAAAAGTTGGAAAGGGACAATAATTATTTTTTTACAAGAGTTAGTAAACCTATTCATTTTTTTTTTTTTTGTGTGATGATTTCAATAAAAGTATTTTTAAATTATTCATTCAAGTTATTGCCAATAATTTTTTAGTTAGTTTATGAATTACGTTGTAATTATCCATAAACTTCAACAAAACTTGAAAGTAATGATAAAAGACATCGATGCTGAATTTTCTTATACTCCCCTTTGAGTGTGTTTTCAAATTTCAACAATCCTATGTTCTTTTTGTGCACAGGTGCTCAGGCGCATAGAGTTTTGTTCGAACATCCGCGGCTATTCTTAACTCCATAAAGAAAGAAAATGATGTTACCATTTGAATAATTCAGCTATACTATTCACCTTGCTAATAGTCTTCGATAATATTTTCATTCTTAACATATTAGAAGAAAATTTCATCACGAAAGGTTGGAAAGTTAAAATAATGAATTTTTTCTCAAGAGTTGGTAATACCATTAATATTTTAATGTGATGATTTCAGTTATAGTATTTTCAATTTATTTACCAATAATTTCATTTTTGGATTATGAGATCCGCTGCACTTACCATTTGAATAATTCGGCTATACTTTTTTGTTAATACCAACTATTATATAATACAGAAACCAAACAACTTTAGACTTGGAATTTATAAATGGGTTAATTGTGTTTGGGGTGACTAATTAATATTGTAGGGCACGTTACTTAGTCTCCCTTAGTGTGTGTATATTAGTTTGTTTGGTGCTGTGGCTTCCATGAATAAGGAGCTTTAATTATGACATAAACATCGACTATATTTATGCGATACAAATTTTGATAAAACAATAAAAGTAATATAAGTTTTTCATCGAACAATGATAGCATATATAATATCACCTTAATTTCTCGTCAACAATTACCAGTAGTTTACTAAATACTTAAACAAACGATACAGCTATAGCTACTAGACAAAATACCAAATGTACGTAAGATCTAATGTTTTCCTGCACTCAGCTCACTTCATAGAACACATCTCTAGATGTTTAAATCCCTCTAATTGCTGCTAGGATTAAAGAAATCTTCACCTCAAGTACATTTGGTCATCGGCCTCTAAATCCCCTGTTTCTTGTTTGTTGCTCAGCAATATTCCCTTCAATGGATAATTGATTATGAGTAATCAAAAACTCATTTACCATTTATGGTGATGTCAACTGCCCAATTGTCCGTCCTCTTATCCTTTTTGCACCTTTCTGCCCTTCTTTGCAAATCGTATTATAATCTCTGTCTGCACTAACTGAGGTAAATTACACTATAGTTGAGTAGAACTAAATTATCCAAAATTCAAGACCATCAGTTTCCTTTTTAATCAGAAAAGATAACGACTTTCATTTTATCTGCTCTTGACATTGCACAATTTACAACTATTTTTATCTTAAAATTTATATAAAAAATTTAACAAAACAAAAAATAATTGAGGAAAGGAAACAAGTGAACCACATCTATGTAGGAGTTCTAGCTCTACAGTATTTATTAAACACTTACAATTATAACTTGAAAGTTAAGGTTATTTTATCGTATAATTGTTTGATGAGAAATTATGTTAGCTTTCCAATTCCATCCCCTATATAAGTTTGACTTCTCCGTACCACATTGGCTATGAAGGGGTTTTTAATTTGAACACGCCCCATTTGCCCCTAAGTACCAAATTTCTACCCCATTGCATACATATGCCCCGAAGAAAGAGGAAAAAGTACAAAATACTATCTATCTACATTTCCTCACCTCACCATTTCAAACACTTTCTCACACCTCACAATTCTTCCTCTCTCACAGTTTTCTCTCCTCTCATCATTTCATCTCTTACCTCCAACACATTATCAAGTGGATTATCAAGTGGTGGATAAGGTATGTTTGAAATTTAAACATTTTATGTACTTAAAATTTTATTTGATTTCATTACAAGTATATTTGCTTAAAATTTATGAGTTTGTAATAGTAGATTATTCATTTTAGTGCTTGCACAAATAAGCACACACGGTTGCATAAAATATAAGGATTTAAGACCGAAATATTCAACTTAAGTTTTGGATGATTAAAAAATGATTCCGGAAAGAAGTCGAGTACGAAGTTGGGTAGATCGAGTATTTAGTTGAGCAAGTAGTGAAGGAAAAGAGTTGATTAAGTCGACTATATAGTTGAGCAGGAAGATGATTACTTATTGATACAAATGAAGTCTAGGATTACCGGACTTCCATGAAAACGTCTCGAATTTTTTAGAGGGCTTAATTGGTCATCGTACAATTGAAGTCAAATATACTCAACTCATTACCCAACTTCTATGAAAGAAGTCAAAAAATTTTTAGGGACTTAATTGGTTATGATTCAGTTGAGGTCGAGTATACCCAACTCATCACTAGACTTCCATGAAAGAAATCGAGAATTTTTCAAGGACTTAATTGGTTGTGGTTCAACTGAAGTTGAGTATACTCAACTCTGACCTTGTTAAAGAAGTTGAGAATTTTTCAGGAGACTTAATTGATCATGGTTCAATTAAGATCGAATTTACTCCACTCGTTATCCGACTTTATTAAAGAAGTAAAAAAAAAATCTAGGGATTTAGTCATCGTGGTTCAATTGAGGTTGAGTATCCTCAAGTCGTTACCCAACTTACATGAAAGAAGTCAAGAATTATTTAGAAAACTTAATTGGTTGTGGTTCAATTACTCGATTTGTTACATGACTTAATTGAGGATATTTTCGTACTCTTTTCCTGATTTTTTTAATTGTATATGTGTAAAATTTAAGAGTAATAATTTAAGGGGTGAGACTATTTGAACCTACTAAACTACTCACTAAAGCCATTTACTAAATAAACCCACATTTAAATTTTAAAATTTTAAATTTTACTCAATGAACTTACTTAAATACCCAATATACCCTCATTAAACCCATTTTATTTTATAATAATACCGTTTTTACTTATTAAACCCATTAAATTGATTTATAAACCCTTAACAAATGTTTATTTATTTTTTTCCATTATACTGAAGATTTTCTTTATGAATATGATTCTAAAAAAATAGTTACAGCACATATTCATCTTTCTTCTTTTTTTTTTTCAAAAAGAAATTTATTATAGCACAATTAGTAACTACTAAACCTTTTTTATCATATTTTACACCATTCAACAATGTCTGACCCTTCTATTATTAAAAAAAAAAAAAAAAAACAATGTCTCAACCTTTGATTCATGATGTAAATTATACAAATTCTTCATGGAGGCAACAAACAAAGAATATCTATCATTGCTTCTGCAGTAATCACCAACATAAAAAAGAATTGCTTTATGGCAAAAATAAGAATCGCTTTATCGCCGTCTACAACACTATTTATCTTCTTTTTTTTTAATTACTCCTGTTGTCATACTCTAGTTTTTAGAAAATTCGAAAAAGATCAATGTTGCTGATTATTGCTTAAAATGTGTAAAGACAATCTCTTCAACGGAATGTCACATAATTTAAATTTCCATTTATTTAAGATCCCTTAGGCTCTAAAAAAGGGATGTCAAAGGCAAAGATATTGGCTTCTTCAGAGTCATGTAGGCTTTCTTGTAATTTGGCCAAGCAACCAAGAGGCCCTCTCTTTTTTCCTTCTTCCCCTGCATATTCAGTGTCCTTACCTTCTCAATTTCGAGACCATACAATGACTTTAGAACTTGCTTGATCTAAATCTTTGAAGCAGGGGGCATGGTTTTGAAAGCAATTTCTTTGGTATTTTCAAATGAAGACGGGATGAGAAGCTTCAAAGGGAAATCGATAAGGATGTTTTCATGGTTCTTCATCGATCAAATACCTCGTTTGGTTGTCAAGAAATTATATGAGTGGCAATTTCTTTGGTATTTTCAAATAAATATTTCGCTGCAACTTTTGATGGCGACAGGAGATGAAGTGCATAGAAGTTGTTTAGAGAAGTTTTTCAACAACACTACTTGTCATTGATTGTTGGCCACTGTTAAGCGCAAACAAAGATGTAACCACCAATTTTATTATCCTAAATCTAATCACATGAGCCTAATTAACAAAAATATGTGGTTTCCAAGAAAAATTACACCTCTAGTTTATTAGGATTTGAGGAAAATATAATTAGAGTTTAACAAAATTATGGTGAATGTAAAGGCGAGTTTAAAAAGTAAAAATTCTGTTTTTTCTTTTTCCTTTTTATTATATTTTAATGTCCATAATTGTAATTTAATTTAAGGTATTTTAATAAAAAAATTATTTTTAAAAGTAAATTTAATGAGTAGTTTGGTGGGTTCAAATAGCCCCACCCTAATTTAATGAATATTTTGGATATTTTAAGGGGAATAGGTATATCCCACACAATTTCCCCGCCATGAAGTGCCAATATTGTTCTCCATCCTTTCTACATATATATCTTTTCCAGATAAATATTTGCAGAAGTGAGGTGGGGAGGCCCTCCTAAAATATACTTAAGCTTCGAACAATCAGGCGTTTCAGATTTGAAAGTTGGAAATCACCAGTTCAGCCAGAGAGGAAGGAATCCTCGTTCCTTTCTCCTCTACTGGATATGAACCCCACATCCTCACATACTCTGCGGATTACAAGTCGTCTGAGATAGCCGAATCTGTGCAATCCCACTCGAACAGTGCTTTGCGAATCTCCAGATCCTGAAGCTCGAGTGAATCAAAGTTGGCAGAGAAAGCCATCCTCCGGGGAAACATGCCAATATTAGATTTTCCAGTGCTAAATGTTCAAGAGAGGTCAGATTGTGCAAGCCGTTGGGCAAAGCCTCTAGTTTCTCACAACTTATACGCCGTTCCTCCTTTGGGGAAAGACAAAAAGATGATCACACTACCAAATTGTTTACTCTTGAAGATGGTGGAGCTTATGCACTCACCAGGTAAACCTTTATGATTTTCACAGCTCCAAAATATAATTCTTTCAAGAGATATGTTAACCACAAGGTGCCGAAGTGTGGCAGGCAACTCGGTTTCTGAAAAATGAGGATGTGATAGATGGACAATATACATACATACAAGGCAATAGTAGTTACAAAATATTAGTAATCCACTTTTGTAATAGCATGTCTCAAATTTGTGATAGAACACCTAGTATTTGAAAACTTACCTTCTATTTACATCGGATCAAAACAAACTTAATCTTCTCAGCTGGGATTGCCGCTACGATAGAGGAGAAATCTAGTTAAATTATGAGGGGGAAAAAAATGAAAATCCCCATTACACAGTGAATAACTCCATCAGCGCACAAGGTAAGATGACGACACTATCACCATCACGAGGGACCTCGGGCTGTGTATATATATATATATATATGGGTGTGTGTGTGTGTGTGCATGTATTATACATTCAAAAATGGGGACTGCTACAACATTAATTACTGGATCTCATACAGTTGCACAACTAGTTACAATCTGGAGTTACAGATGGAGTGGACGATTGGTTGTTAGTCTCGCCACCGGAAGTACATATCTTGATATATGAACGTGCCGTTTCTAACATCAGCTCAACTTCTTTCTTGTACTGGCATAGAACAAAAGAATTCATTGCTTACTAAATTCATTCATATTTCAAAAATTATGGAGTTCATTTTTCATTGTAATAAAACAAAGATTAAAAGGAAAATTGTACAATCAGAGTACCAACCTTGTTAACAGCACCTGTCTTGATTTTGAATTGTATGACACACCATTTCTTAAAATGGGCACCTGCAGATACTGCAGAAACAGTAAATTCCAAGCACTAGAATTAAAAAAGAAAAGCAAGGTTGGAGTTGCTCAATATTTTGACCCACAGGTTCAATGCAATGCAACAGTAAGATTTAACACCTTCGGCATTAATATACATGCTTCTGTATCCTCACAGGATGCCATGACAATTCTTGATGCAAGCTTGTTTCAACCATTATTAGGGCATGAAAAATCATCTCAGCAATGGGAAAAGATGGTCAAAGAGATGAACATCAAACCAAAACTTACCCACTTTAATATCAATAGTAGAGGAATTTTCAGCAATGGTCTCCAAATGCCATCGACCATGAATCTGATACAGCAGAACAATTACATTGCATTAACAAAGTGGAATATTTCTCTTACAGGTTACAACCCTCTAAGCAAGGAAATACAACCAGAAAGTACGTTATTCTAAAATATTTTGGAAAATGCTGGTTCACCTATCTTAGCACAGAAACAAAGTAATGATGACCATACAAATTTTAAATATATCAGACGTTCTACTTATTTATTTTTTGAACATAATAAAATAAAACGAAATAACTTGTCTTGTTTAATTGAATTAACATTGACACCTAATAAGAAATGTGAACCAAAAGTATGATGTCCAAATAGAAACATATTTCATACCTCAAAGTAAGACCCGAATGGAACGTCATGTGCCTGTTGGACTGTCTCAAAAACCTAAAAGAAAAAACATGTTTAATCGAAAATTTACAAGAAAAAATCATTGAAGTCAGTTTTTAACAAGCAAGGTACCATTTGAAGATAATAAGACAGAAATAATAACAGAGAATTTTTTTAAACTATTAGATAATAAATAAGAAAAAAAATTGCAAGCACATTATCAATGTTGCCAAATTTAAGGCAATGAGAGAGATAGCCTTACAAATATTTTCTTATCTGGTGATAAAACTGCATGCTGAGACTCCGTCATGGCTGTGTCACGCGGATAGATGGGACTCTTACAGAGAGATCTAAATGCGACCTCTCTTACTTGACCATCGTATTCATCTGCAGCATGCCACTGTCCCATCTGGATAGAGCAAGAGATAGTAAGCAAATATTTCTATATCAACCAACCAACATTCAGACTACAGAAATAAAATCTTCTTCTAAGATGGAAAAGCACATGGAAATGGAAGGATAAGTGAACCATATGGATAATCATCAGAAACAAAACTGCTTAGCAGGACCCTTATCAACCCCCAAACCCAAACAGAAGCTCTATTTGGATGGACAAGAGCAGTCCTTTTGAGGCAATATTTGCCCATTCAACAAGAAATTGGGCCAATATAATCGTCTCAACTTCACAAGTAATGCATACAGTGTACACAGGATAATTAGAGACAACAGAAGCAATACTCAGTGCTAACCAAACAAATTTCCAAGTGCTACATCAGAAAATACATAATGTTGTTTCCTCCATAATTTGGTTTTCGAGGAACCATTGTCCTGGACATCATGGAGAGCACTGCCAGCTCAGCATTAGTCCTAATGCCTCTTATAAGCCTTAACTCTAGAATGTGCAAATCCTAACTGCAAACGATATACAAGAAAAATGGGAAATATCCTTTCCAAACAATCAAAAACCAGAATTTAATAATCTTCTTTTCTATAATTTAACGTATGTTTTAATTATCCTTCTCATTCCAATGGCTGCAACGCCTAAACCAGGTATGCAACATATAAACTTCCATGTCCAATTTAGGTACTTATAATCAGCACCATGTTGAAGGTACTTTTTCATCCTTCAAAGATTTAGCTCATAATCCTTTTTAACATATCAACATGGATATTCCTTAAATCATAAATGCATTACCATGAGAAGCTCTTTTGTTCTTTTTCTTTATGGCAAAGAAAACTACATTGATAAAATATAGAGAATACAAAAGGAAGAAATAATTTTCTAGGGTCTATGATTTCAAAAAATGGACTTGGACTTACAACAAGATTAGAATCCTTTCTAGCTGCGCGATACTCATTTGTGAACTTAGAATCATCACTAAACAATAAAGTAAAGAACTGTTCCGCTGTGCACGGGAAAACATCCTGCAAAATACATTAATGCATTCTATAATGGTAATAACACAACTATAAAATTCATAGACCATGAAAGAACAAAAAAGATGATGCATACATTGTATATACCAACAAGAACCTCTTCTTTGATAAATGGTTGAAGCTTTTCAGGTTTGGTGACTGTTTCTTCCACAATCTTAGCCTGCCTTCTACTACCTCCAATGGAGCTACTATGTGCACGCAACGCTGATTCTGCCTTCTCCTATACAGCAGCAAGCAGATCGAATTAACTTTTTTCTTCAATAAATCATACAATTCAGAGAAAAAGTTCAGCAAAATACATATCC
Organism: Citrus x clementina; assembly: GCF_000493195.1. Lineage (NCBI taxonomy): Eukaryota > Viridiplantae > Streptophyta > Magnoliopsida > Sapindales > Rutaceae > Citrus > Citrus x clementina. The sequence goes on along the minus strand of NW_006262339.1, from coordinate 36,181,901 downwards.
AAGATCTGATCCAAATCCCGTTTCAAACGGATTAGATGTATCTTGTCAGGACATATGCCCAAAGTAAGTGTAGCAGCTCGGATATCAAAAGTTTCAGCAAAACTGAAAAAACTATCAACTCCAACAAGAAAGACAACCATCAATGCCTGACACAACAGGATAGAAAATTCCTTCAATGTTAGTAACAGCACTTAAAGAGACTGGCTTTAACTTCTAAAATAGAACACAATGGTTGAACTTTGGCCTTTCTATTAGGGTGTTCACGGATTGGATTTTGTGGATTGGACATCAATCCATATCTGATCCACAATTTTGCAGATTATAAATTTTTAATCCAATCTAATCCACAGATTGGTGAAATTCAATCAAAATCCAATCCAAACGTTTGCGGATCAGATGTGGAATTGGCCCAATCCATATCCAATCTACAATTTTGTGGATTGGTTTGTGGGCTAAAAATTTTTAATCATGTCCTATCCACAAACTAATTAAATAAAAAATTAATACAAAAATGATTTTACTACCAATCAAAATTCAAAATTAAATAAGATTTAAATTAATTAATTGTTTAAATAAAGTTAGAAAATACATTTAGAGTTTCAAAATATAACACACCAAAAAGAAAAAAATCTCATTTGTTTAAATCAGTACATGAAAATTAACTACTTAGGAAGCTATTTTTATTTATTTAATTATTTTTATTTTATTTTATTATCAGATAAGACATAATATGGTGTTAATGTAACTAAATTTTGATTTATTTATTTATTAGTAAGTATAATGTCATATTTATAAGTTTAATTTTTTATTAAATAAATATTTTTTATTTTTCGCGGATTCGCGGATTTTTACAGATTCACAAAAATAAATCCATATTCAATCCACCGATTGCGGGTTTTCAAATTTTCAATCCAATCCAATCCACGAATTGGACTTTTACGGATCGGATTTCTGTGGATCAGACGGATTGAGCAGATTGGATTGGATTCTGAACACCTCTACTTTCTATGGCGATAATTAAATGTGGGCATCTTAAAAATGTGTGGACAAAGCCATGACTACTTAGCAGTTTAGATTAATTAATAGTTGTGCTCATACTATGTACGTTTTTTTTTTTAATATGTATGTTTTATTCTCAACAAAAGATTTGTTAGTGAATGAACTCCAGTAAAGGAGTACATCCTGCCACATGAGAAGTGTGTGAGATGTTTTAGTAGCAGCAATAGAGAAAAAGAGACATATAGACAACAGAGAGGAAATATAATATCTACATTGTTTCTGTATTATATCACTAATAAACCGGAAGTATTGTATTACTAATAAACCAGTATAAGAGTCCTATTTTGCTAAATCAAGAACTCAGAAAGACAGCTCATTGATGATAAGACTCTTAGTAAATACCAGACAATAAAACCCCATGCATTCATATTTTAACTTCAACAAGTTGGAAAGAACTATGTGAATCTACTTATTTCCATAGTCATTATGGAGTTCAGTACCACTTGGAGATTTGTGTCAGAACTCTTTACAATTTTAAACAATGACCATTTTATCCATACGGTTGATAACCAAGATTAGAGTTGTAAAGGTAAATAATGATAAAAGTTACAGACACAATGATTCATGAAGCAATAGGAACGAACCTTCTTCTCAGCCTCTAACATTGTATGATAGTTCTTTGCAGTACGTTGCAATTGTCTCAAGGCATGATTCCTGTTCCAAAATGATGCAAATTTATATCTGACCCTACCTGAAAATGAAAGATAAAGGCCAAAAAGAAACCTCAACAACTCAGATCAAACTGAAAATGCATCCAAATCACACTTGATGTTCCACTATTCTAAAAAAACACATTCAATAACCTAAACAGAACACAAAAGTAATAATAAAACCCATCAAGGAAAGCCAATACACTGGATATTAGTTCGTACAATAATTAGATGTTTTAAATGGAAGTCCATATTCAAATATATTACAATGCACTCCAGTCATCATAGAAGTGCATGATTTTCAACAAACAAGAAATTGACCTAGTGTTTTACTCCGACATGACATTTGAAACACAACCATAACAGTAACCTTAAAAAGGGCATTTTTCAGAGAATACTCCATAAATTTCTAAAGTGAGAGCTGGTGTATTTAAATGTAACTTTTCATTTAAATCGAAATATCAATCTGCACATCAGACTCAGAATTTTTTTTACAGAGCAACCACTGAAGCCCTAAGGGAAAGCAATGAAAAATAATTATTCAGAGGCAGCATTATGTAATGCTAGCATATCAAGCAAGGATAGTTCGAACTTAAGAAGAGTGAAACAGTTTACAAACTTGCATCAGGACACACAAATACCACACCACAATTATTGAAATCAAACACATTCTTATACAAACAAAACTAATTAAAAAAGGAAGTAACAGGAAAGTTAGCTAAATTCATAATTAGGGTGAACCTTACATGCAATCAAGATTCTAACTGAGTGGGGCACTTTTTCAGAATCTTCATGCACTCAAGTCTACTAAGTGAATCCTATGACATGATTCATTACTATTTGCAAGCTGAAATAAAACATGTTAAAAATCAGGGCAAAGTTTGCAATTGAAATTACTCCCACAAAAGTAAAGCTTCGTCAACACATCTGATAAAGCACCTATAATCCACTCCAGTTTGAACAAGCACTTCAAAGTCAAAAGGGAAAGAACCATTAAAATGGAGAAGTTTCAATAAATATAACTCCAGATGTAGCATAAGACACTTTGAATTGACGATAAACAAGCTAAATATCTACATGTCATAAAAACAATATTTAACCATGAATCTGCAATAACAAATACCCTTACTCTGCTATGTAACAATATATTTTACCAACAATCAACAGTTTTTCTAACAAAATATCTTTCTCCCTTGCAAAATACAAAACCTGAATATATCAATTTCAAACTTGAGACCAACCGGTCCAGTGGATCAAAATCGACAGTATATCCTTTATATACTTTGAAAATGAACTCTGTAAACCTCTAATGTGCCTGTATGGTAGGTAACACACTACAAGAATCATACAATTCTTAGAATAATTTCATTATAAGAATTGAATGAAAGAAATAAAGAAATGAATAGATAAAATGAAGATTATCTATCCATCGTTTAAATCACTCCTCGAATTTGACAAAGTTGAAAAGTGTCTAATTTATCCTCTATGTCTAATTTTCTCCTCTATCTTTGATATTCGGTAAACATTCTTACTGACGCTAGCATTTCCAAACTCTTTTTTTTTTATAAGAAACTGTATGTTATATTAATGATGAAGAATCATTACAAGGAGTGGACCAGCTGTCCGCTGAGGAAGCAGAAAAATGAAAAACAATTCTGTGCTATGCAAAATATGTCAAACATAGATGCTACACTAGCATCTCCAAACTCCTCACAGAAAGGAACTATAATCTCCCCACACTTGTGACTGCAATGGTGTTATTCCATCTTTTAGCGAAAACTACCAAACAGAAATTTGTCAAACATAGAGTTGATACACATCAATCACAGGATGAAGATGCTTATTTGCTATGAATAACCAACCAAATTAAGGCATCATCCACCCAAAAAAAAAAAAAAAGCAATTCCAATACACAGAAGTGACATCATAAAAGTAGATCTATATTTCAGATTATAACACACATATACATCAACCAAATCAGCACTCAAAAGCTTGCAAATATTTTATCACTAGCATGCTGACTCAATTGAAAAAATGCTGAGAATCAAAAGTGCAAGCCCAAAGCATGATTCTCTGCCAGATACGGAAAATTTTGAAGGAAAACAAAGAAAGAAAAAATGTATATACAAACCTTTTAAGCATTGTCAAAAAAAGAAATTGCTACTCACCATCTGGACTTCCCAAAGGAGGTACACCATGCCCACCAGCACCCATCCGGAGAATAATTGTTATAGCAGGATTAATGAATGCATGCTGGCTCCTCTGTATCTACATAAAGAAACTTTGTATATAAGCACTTCATATCATTTATCACACCGTAGGCAGTAGGCACTGGATAAAAAATATTTTCTATTAGATATCTTCAAAAGAAAAAGTATTGAAAGAAATTACCTCATCAATATCTCCAATTGGTATAATCACCTGCCAAAAGCAAACAAAACGCCATTAAAACATGCAACTACCAATCAATTAGTAAGATTCTTCATGGGCATGCCGTAAATACTATCAGAATATTCTTAAGAGAAAAAAAACAGTTAAAAATAACTTAGCAAATGGTTAAAGAAATACCAACTAACCTTCATCTGCCTTGAAAAGGCATTAGAATGGAAGCATATGTGCCATGCAGAGACATACATACGGCCGTGATACAAGAATGACCTCTCAATTACACAAGAGTAACTTAATTCCACAAACTGTAAGCAGAATAACTAAATTAAGGATTCATTCATATCCATAATCCAAGGGTTTTAAATGCTAAAGCTGAGTAGGTAAATAATTCTACCAAGTCATGACTGCTGTGCAACTGACCTCATCTGGAAGGAGATTAAATATTGTTTGCAGAGGCCCTGGTTTTTGATGCACCACCGTTGGCCCTTGTTTATCCAAAGAAGCCCTTCTTCGAGCATTGGCTCCTGCATATCCATTCATTACCCTGCCAGTGGATAATACTCTGTCATACTTTTGAGAGCAATTACAATGATAACAACAGAAGTCCACCAAATTTTGCAGTGAATAGGTAATCAAGTCATTCTGTATCATACAGATTTAAAAGGGAAAACAATGTGACATAATCTTATTTATCGTGTATAAGAAGTTGATAAATAAATAAACAAATTTTAAGATAGGTCAATTAAAAGTTTGCTATCAGTACAGAATAATATTGAACAAAGTACAAACAAACCACATTTTCAACTATAAATACAGAAATATCTCTCCCTCTCCTGAAAAACTCCAGATTGCCCCTTGTAGATAGGGTCCAAGATACAACAGAAATGTCCAGAACTTGAAACCAAGTCCAGACACAATATCTGAAATTGAACATTGTCACTGCCTGCCCAGATACTTTTAGGGAAAAAAAAAAACATAAATACAGAAGATTAAGAAAAAAAAAAGTTGACAAAAAACCACATTCTCAACTACAAATGCAGAAATCTCTCTCCCTCTCCCAAAAACTCAAGATGACCTTGTAGATAGGATGCAAGAGATAACAGAAATGTCCAGAACTTGACCCCAAGGTCAGACACAATATCAGAAATAGAACAATGCTATTGCCTGCTCAGATAATTATAGGAAAAGACACAGATACACAGGATCTAAGACATAGGAAAAGTTCGAGAAACCATACAAAGAACCATCTTTATCCTTTTTCAACACTCCTTTACTCTTTATCCTTTTTAAAAACCCCTTTATACACTTTCTAATTCTAACCAATCATCCCAGACACTCCTTTACTCTTTCCAATGCTAAAACACCAAAATAGCAACCATCAAGAAAATATTCAAAACACTGTTTTCTGTACAGGGTGAAGCAAGAGATCACCCAATGAAAATATTCTTGAAAACATTTCTTAAAACGAGTTATAAAATTATTGACCAACCCTAACATTGAAAAGATTAAAGAAAATTATAATTCCAGAATTCCTCATGGTAGAAGTTCTAGCAGAGATTAATTAAAGAAGAAAAAAAAACTGTCTACACGGTGACAGGGCAATGTTTTAGTGTAGGGGTCTAAATATTGTATACAGATGAAAACAGTACAAACAAAAGCAAAAAAGGACCAAAAAAAATGAACCAAAAGATACCTGGAAGCATTTACAGGCAGTTTAATTGTTTTAATATGTAGACACACCTGATAAAATGGTATTTTCGTTGGTTATTACATAAAATGAGGAAAACTGAAAACGACAACAAAGTAATGAAAATAGTAAAATAACATTACACAATTTACAAAAGAGGACTACCTGCCCAGACGGGCTATCTAAAGTATACCACACTGCACCAGTTTGGCCTTCACTTTCAACTGTTACAATCACTGAACCAAGAACAGTACTTTTCCAAATTATATCCCAATCATAAATTGTAACAATAATCTGTCAGGGCAGTAGAGAAAGCTATTAGTATATAGAATGAAACAACCAAAAATTAAAAAAAAAAATCCATAAAACATCTCATTGGCTCACTACGTAAGAGTATAAATTCACAGGATCTCTCGCTACACATCAGATTTTCTATTTTAGGAAAAAATTGAGAATTATACATTGATTGAAGAAAGAAACCAAATACAAAAGTGAACCTGTTGTCCACAAAGAAAATCAAAAGGAAAAAATAAAAGGGCAGCGAAATAATCCATACAAAACCTATCCAACCACCCCTACAACATCACACCATATCAGTATATCATTCATAACTACAATAGTCAGCGCCAAGTCACTATGAAAAAGTTGATTTTAATCACAAATCAACTGCACAAAAAGAGACACGCTGATATAACAATTATGGACCATCAAGGAAATATAAATATTATAAAAGGAAGAGATTTCTTTCACCAGTTACTTCAAATACCGTTTAAACAAAATGGGTTAGGTCCAAGGATTTGATCAATGCATCAGGTAACGGAACAAACTCATTTTGGGCACTAAATGACAATAAACAAAACAATTTAAATATTTTGTACGTGTCTTAAGAGAAACAAAGAACTGCCAATAATATTTATGAGATTAGACCACAAGTGCATGCATAAATTCTCAAAGAACAAAACTTTTACTTATTGGCCAAGCTTTTACATGCGAGGCATAAACCGAGGGCTATGCAGTCAGCTCAGAATCATGCTGTCTCTTAGTGGCATTTGATAAATTGTACTATTATACATTAAACATCTTTACCAGAACTAGACTCACGACATTGATCTCCATCATTCAGCAACTGAAAACACCAAGTCAATCAATAATTAACCTAAACAAGAAACAGTAACAAAAATGGCGAATCATAACAGGAACCTGAACAGGAAGCTCATCAACAGAAAAATTAAACTCCTCTCCCCACATTGGATATCTGGAACCAGGGACCATTGAACTGCACCAACAACACAAGCAGAAATTTTATAACTGCAGGCACAATAAAGTTAGAACTATACAGTACAAAACTAACCAAACATTTACCACAAGAAAATAAAAGGACATTTACTAAAGTGTGAAAGTATTTTACCATTTAAAACTTAAATAAATTAGTTGCAATTCCCGATTTTGATCAACTAACAAATTCTTTTTAATATTCAACTGTCCCATCCCTTTTTTAAAATCACATAATAGCACACAATTCATATTCATGCACTCCACTAATAAATGAACCTTTTGCCCACATTCATTTCTAAAGATGCAAACAGATCAAGTATAACATCAAGCAGGAAGTTTCATTCTCAAGTAACTTGAGGAGCTTATATTAAGCATGCA
>NW_006262339.1:36131476-36174364 GCF_000493195.1 Citrus x clementina | reverse complement strand
AAAACCCTCAGTGTACAGTTATACTCTCTCATGTTCCCAAATAACAATTAAATATAAATGCAAATTGGTGATGGCACCGAAATCTAACAATAATAACCTGAGGAACTGAAAGATCTAATCGTGAAAGAAATTCAACGAATTAGTTGGAAATAATCACCTATTAAGAAAAATGTGAACAAGCAGAAGATAGATCAAATAACCTGAATCGTTTTTCTGAACCACAAGTAATGATGGCATATGGATCTGATGTGCCATTTAAGTTTGCACCAATGAGATTCTTAGCTGCCAACAATTCCAACTGAAAAACAGGGCAAACAAAATCTTGTTGTCAAACCAAAGGAGATTCCATAACATTGGTCAAGACATAATATTTAATCCTATGAAAACTTGCAGATGATTGAATTCATTTACAGCTTCACATATACCAGATTAAAGCATAAACAAGATCAAAAAGAAAAGATACCTTAATTAAATATGCAGAATTGGTTTGAGGGTCTCCTTTAAACTGGACCATCTACAAAATAAGTGAAGAACTGCATGTCAAAGAAGTGGAAAATTACTGGATGAAACAAGTGCCACGCAGAGTAGCCTATTACAGCAAACTGGAATTCCAATCTTGAAGTTAAAGGACTATGTAAAACTCAACAGCTTCAGCAATGTGGTCTTGACTTGCAAAACCAAGAAAAAATAACACGCTGCATTGAAGAAGATGATTGTAAAGCCTCAAACTTAAAATTTTTCGCGTGCAAGAAAGAACAGAAATTCTGTTATCTGCTTGCTAACCAATATCTTGAGATTTGTCCTTCATTCTCTTTCTATAAAAAGTGAAGCACACTATTTCATAGAGTCTTGTAATAACTATGGTCTAAACTAAGACAAACAAATATACTTGGCCAATTTAGTTACGATTTTGGCCCCAAATTACAAAATTGGTAATACACAGAAATCAATAACTTTCCCTTTCCTGTGTTTTTTGGCAACCAAAAACCAAAATATATTATTAAACATGAAAGACAACTGTCACTTTTCATGCATCAATCACATTACACAGCATGGAAATTATAAAGATAGGAATCAAACAAATAATGAATAACCAAAGCTCAAAGAGAAAAAGATTCCCTAATTGTAGTGAATTAGACACCAAGCTGCACAATCACATACAAGATCACACAGGTATTACATAAAATTAAAAATACAATTCATATTTGGGTAAATATCACCGACCACCTATACATTACAACTTTATAAAACTCAACCCTGATGTGTTAAAATTCATTAGATATATCCCTTGAAAGAAAGGAAATTTATCACGAGCCTCCCTCCAATTTCTAAACTGAAACAAGCCTTAGTGTATGTTTGCAGCTGTTATGTTTATGCTTAACTTTGAAAGCACAGTGGCATATGAGTTTGGTAATATCCAGATTTACTTGAGAGATAATATTTATCAACCACTAACCTATCAAAGCCCTAGACGGTGTATTCTTTTTTCGTAAACCTTTTTTGAATTTCATAAACCTAAATTAAACCAAAACTAAATGATAACAGAAGCAAAATCCACTAAAGAATTTTCCACAAAGAATAATGAGATGATTTGTATCAATCTCCGGACCATTGTAATGTATATGCACATATAAAAATAAATCCAATAATGTTCCCTTTCTTGATTTATTCTGCAAAGATCAAACTTCCCCCAACTTTCATTCATAGTTGGGAGCTATAATAACATACTAGATCAGTGACCCTAAAAAAAAAATAAAGAGGAAGAAACTTTCTCAATTTATTTTCCTTCAAAAAAGCACTATCAATCGTATAAAATATGAAACAAACAGAGGACAGCCGCTATCCAAAATGAATTGATAACCATCACGTTACTGATACAAAGATCTAAGCTCTATGAAAATTTAACACTTTGGCATCGAAAAGAAAATATCGGGTATTCTAGAAAAGAAATAGAATAGCATTTCATAATTAACTTACATATAAGAAAAAATAAATAATTTTTAAATAAACTGAATTTATTACAATTTTCCTATTCTATAAAATAAAGTAGAAAAAATGAAATGTCTTTGCACCTTGAGTCCAAAAAATATATCCAAACCAAAATTAAATTGTACTTGCAGTTGCTGATTCCAACCAACAGCAACTTTCGGATAAAAAGCCACAGTACCTCAAACCCCAAACATGCTCCTAGAATTGTCAAGAATCTTCCTTGCAGAGGAGGTTATTAATTAATGGAACATTCATAATTCTCTATTAACAAATAATCAAAGACTCCTTTTCATTATTCTACCCAATTGCCTAATCATATACAAGCATCAAATTCACCTCAATTTTTTTTGGCCCATTTTCATCAATCTTTCAACACTCAGACAAAGCTAATCCCTCGAAAAAAGTTAACACTTCAAATATTCTCATCATTTATATCAAAACTCAGCAGCGTCAAAAAGATTAAAAGTAAACAGAAAAAAAAGGTGAAAAAATAAAATTACTTTGACCTTGTCTTTATCATCAATAGCACTAATTGAAGAATTCTCAACAAGCTGCGATCGGTCAACGCCGAAATCTCCGGTTTTAGAAAAGAAAAACCAATAGGAGGCGATCACGCACAGCGACGCAGCCACCGTCACTTGAATCTCCCACCACGATGGTACCAGAATCTCCATTGCCGTTTCAATCATCATGTCTGTCGTTTTGGACCTTCTCTTTCTCTTCGTCTACCTCTAACTCCAACTCGACCTCCTCTCTTACTTTTAATTTAAAATTTTCGAATAAATTAATTCAAATGGGGGTTTTAAGGGTTTTGTTTGTTCGGAGAGAAATTAATTGAAAAAAAAAAGAAACAGAATAAGAAAATAAATAAATAAAAAAGAAAGTCAGAGAGAAAATTGGACCGTTGTACTTTGAAGGGCGACATTTAACACATGAAAATGGAGAAAGAGCCAGAGATGGAAACCGGTGAGGTTTTTTTGTGGCGAAAATATCCTCATCTTCGTTCGCCTAATTTACGGTTGTACCAATATATGTTAGCTGTAGTTTTGTACAATGTTGGGGGTATATTTGAACCTGGACATTAGAAACTTCAACTGACTTTGAATTTTATGCATGGAAGGAGACAGCGTGTAGACTGAGTTTCCAAGCACGATTCAATAATATTTAAATATTTTAATTTCTGGTTTTTTAATAAATTCCACGTGGGATATTTCCTGATTTTGTTCAATGATTTATAATTCTGACCTCATTAATAATTATAGAGAAAATAAATTGTTTATGATGATCTTGTAGATAATTGATATTATGTCTTAAAATACGTTTGGTGATGTATAACAAAAAATAATCGATAAAACTTATTAATAACAATATTAATAATTTTCTCTTTTTAAATTGTTTTCTAAATATAAACCCAAAAATTTATTTACTATCTAAAAAATTAATATAGTATTTGTACAGGTTTTTGATTCGATAAACGGAAAATCTATTTTAAATGATGGTACTAAAATTTCTAATTTTTTGTGCAATTATTGGATTGTTATTAAGCAATAATTTAGCTTCATGGTCCAAATTTGACCATCAATATTTAATTTCAATTTATTTTTTTTTCTTTTTAAGTATTCTCTAAGCAAACGTGCAAATTTTAATATTGAGGATGCACTTGTTGATTAGAGGGTGAAATTCGCGGGATAGCATTGTTAATTTCTTATTATCTACATTCAAGATTGTTTGTCTATTAAAATAATCCAGAGTTTTTTTCTCTTTTTTTTTTTTTATATATAGTAAAATAACCAAGAGTTGGAATCAAGATAAAAATATGATTTGGGAAACATAGTGGATATAAGACAATATCAAAGTTGGTGAAAAAATTTCTCATCAGATTTTTTGTCGATGGGAAAATAGAAAGACGTGACATGTTCCTAAATGTATTTACTTATTTTTATTTGAGGTAACAACTTTTGACATGATGGACGAATTTGATAGGAACTTGACACGAAATAATAAATTTATAATAATTAAAAATCGACCTAATTATTAAATAAGTTAGCATTTAGATTGACAATTATCAAGTTTGAATTTAGAGTTTTCAATACGATTAACAATTCACGTATTCTTGTTATACTCATTTACGTTTCATTTCAATAAAATTTTGTTATATATTCATCATACTTTAAAAATTAGAGAACGGTCATGTAAACTCCTCAAATTTTCAATAAAAGACACCGATACCTCTTTTAATTATAATATCATTTGGCTCTATTAATTTAAAGAAATTAATTCCAATGTTTTATAATACATGAAAATATAATATTAAAATGAATGACAATATATACCTTTTAAAATAATTTTAATATTTAAAAAATATTTTAATCCTTTACAATCTTATATTATATTAAACTAAGTTTTATAATAAACGAAAACAGAATATAAAATATAAACATATAAAAATTTAAATTCTTTTCAATATAATATAAAATAATCTTCATATTATTAATACATGAAATGTATTTTATTAATTGTAAAATATATTTAACCTAAAGATTTATTTAATTTTTTTATATTAAATACAAATATATTATTAGAATAAATATGATAATTTACATTTTAAAACTTAGTGTATATATTAAAAAATATATTTGTATATTTTCTATTTATAAAAAAATTTTAAAATCAATTTTTTTAGTTACTATTTACAAAGAATATTATAGTTAAAAGAGTGTTTTGTTGTCCCTTATATAAAACATGGGGATCTATATGACCATTTTCTCTAACTTTGGTTATATAACAATATTTTCCCTAAAAATTATTGAAATAAATTTAAAAATAAAATTGATTAGAGTTAGGGTATTTAGTACTACAAATATTTGTACATACAATAAATAATTTTAAAATACAGTAAAAACTTTTAAAATAAGGGATTTTAGTAGTAAATATTAAAATTATATTAAATGGGTGAATCGATCATTTACGAGTATTAGTATTTGAAAAAGTTTTAACACAACTAATAAATGAATTGAGTCTAAAGTGATTCAAATTTGGCATGATACAATTAAGACATGAAAGAAAAAATAGACACGTCAACTAAAAAAATTCTTATTGATTGTCATAGTGTAAAAGAAAATAATAATATGTCATCTTACCTTGATTACGACATATTTGAGAGTATTAGGATTTTTAGCAATTTAACATTTTTAATTAGCTAAGTAACAATTTATTAGATAAAATTAGACAAGAATTTCTTTGAACAAACATAATTTCTTTAATTATTGAAAATGTATGCCCACGCAAGCTACAAACCATTAAAGATGTACTTCAAAGAGTTTTCATATTAGAAGAAACCCTATTCAACATTTGAAAAGTCATAGAAAACGAGCAGTAAAAATGTATAAACAAGAGTAGGGGTCTGGTTATATTATGGCCAATAGAAATTTTCTAATTTAAAATTTTAAAGTGTTGAAAATTTTAAAAAAATTAAAATTTTATAATATTATTAAATCCTATTATTTTAAAACTCCTCCGGATTTTTTTAGATTTTAAATTGTACACCAAAAAGCTACTAATTGCGGATAACCGCGAGTAATCAAAATTGATTGGACAAGAAACGTATTCTAAAGTCGCCAAGTGTAGCAGGAACAATTGGATAAAAACCAGCCCATTTGTTAAGATTTGTTTAGTGAACATGTGATGTTAAACTTAAACATTTATTAAAGATAGGTTACTTAACCCCAATCGTAAAATCCCAAATATTTTTGTAATCCACTGCAACCAAATTTCAAATTCTAGTGATGGACTAGGACTGCAGCCTTATCCAATAACTGACAACCTCATTGATAATTTTGTTTTATTCCCAGTGCTAAAACAGTGCCTAGAGACATAATATTTACTTCGAAATTTATGGGCAACAAAACATGTATATACAGTTGATTGAAATAAAATTTAAGGAAGATATTATATATTATGAATTTGATTTATTTGATGGAGTTTGAATAACGAAACTGTACAAAGAAAATGATAAAAAAAAAAAAAAAAGGGTTACGTGAATGCTGTGCAGGCAACGTATCATTGTCATAGTCCAATCAAGGTACATTTAATTGTTAATAATTAAATACAAATAGATCGATATTTATCTTTAATGGATGGTTACGACTTAAACATGTGAGTGTTGAAAAAGAAATAAAAAACATGTTTATAGAAGATTTTTTAAATAATACTACTGAAAAATTATAAAATATTTTATAAACTATCTTTTGCAAGGAAGAATCTTATTTTTTATCTAAAAAAAAATGTATAAACTTTTTAATTAATTGTACATCTTTTATAAAGGCCTCCTAGACATCAGTTGGATTTAATTGTATATTAAAGGTCAGTTTAGTAATATTATAATTTTTAAAATAATTTTTATTAGTTATTTTGTATAAATAATCAATTGTGAAGAGAATCAATTAAATTATTTAGTAATATTTATTTATGAAATACTATGAGTTTTAAAAGCAGTCGTATGTATTTGGTAAATTTTACTGTTAAAATGTTATAAGTATTTAAATGACTGAAATAGATATAATATTGAATAAAATTTATTTATATGTTTATAAACTTGTGTATATACTATTTTTAATTGTGTATATATAACAACTGATAATTAAAATAACAATTTTCAAGATAATTTTGAAAAACCAAAAGAGAATTTTATAAAAATTCACTACACACTAAAATTAATTTTTAATTTTTTAAATCACTTTTAAATCTTAAAATAATTCATTTTTCAAAAATTTTAATTGAAAAAATAATTAAATCAAAAAATATATAAATTAAATAAATATAAAGTGTAAGCATATCACGTGTGGTGTGCGTAAGTTGCAACTCATAACTTAACCTAAAGGAAACCCAAACTATTTCATTTTTACTTGTGAGCAATAGTCGCAAAACCTAACTTTCCAAACTATTCCCCTTTCACCCGTGAGCAGTAGCCGCACACCCATTCCCCTTTCACCCATGAACCACAGCCACACACTTATGAATTTTTCATAGCATTTGTGTGTGTTTTTTTTATATGGATTTATATATTTCATTCTTAAATTTGAGAATTTGTATTGGATTAATGTTGAAATTTTAATTTTCTATTTATGTTGATTAAATTTAGAATTAAGTATGTTATGTGGAATTTTAGGTTATCAATATAAATTTACATATTAAACATTTGTGATTTTAAATGTAAGAACCCACAAAAAATCCGTTGGGTACCATTACAGATTTGGTAATTGTAAAAACCCACAACGGGTGGATTTTCTTAAAAACTTAAAACCCACAGCAAGTGCGAGTGCGGGTTTGGTAATTTAAATTTTGTGCAAGTACGAGTTTGACAATAGCAAACCGATGCGGGCGATGCCCATTTCCATCCCTAGGCAAGATGACTGGTGGAGAAGCTATTGGTATTTGATCATGTTGCGGGTAGCAAATGGTTTTATATGGGAAAAACATATGAGGGACTTAAAGATGTCACAACGGGTGCATAGTGAACCTAATGTTGGCATGCTGGCATATGCTAAGGAAAAAGAAGCACATGCTTTATTATGGCTATGTAAGGGGGAGGTTATGACAGACTTAGTTACTCAGTCGACGAGACGTTAGGCTTTTCTAGTTAGGGAGTTTTATCACCGCTGTAAGTAATAAGAGCCAATGCGAAGGCTTAGCTTGAGGCCTTGTGTCAAGCCATGGCAGCAACATAGGTGTAGGGTCCATCTCACTTCGCTGGACCAAAATGCCTAAAGTCCAAAATAATTTGCTTGATGTGTAATTATTGCAAACTTTTGGAGTTGGATGAAATTAATCAAAAAATATATAAAGGAAATAAGTGAAGAATCGCGAGAACTGTAGCCCTTTCGCGAAGAAAAAAGACGCTGTGAGACAGAAAGTTTCCTTTGGGGATTTCAATATTTAATTTAACGATTGAAAGGTGATTTTAGCTCTGATTTATCCCAAATTTGGAGGGTAAGTTCTTGACATCACTCTTTACATTTCTACTAGTGTTGATCTGTATTTTATTCTCGTTATAACTATTATTTGATATATTTACTTATTGGAGAAATAGATTTCAGATCTATTATTGTAAGTCAAGATTATTGAGAATCTTGATATTGTTAACCTCTAGTGTTATCTGGAGAAGAATTTATGTTGTAATCTCATTGATATAATGGAAGTTTATATCGGACTACAGTCCTACGATTTTTCCCACTTTAGGTTTTTCACGTACAAATCGGTGTCTCTTGTGGTTGGTTTTTACTTTGGATTTATTGATTTACTTTTCTACATATTTATTTGTGGTACACATCCTATTTTAATCACACAAAAAGAGAAAGAGTTTTGTTCCGCTTAATTTTAGCTGCTTGTGGTAGTCCCTTTCCCAATAGAGTGGTATCAGAGTCAGGTTGTGTGTTTTTATTACTTGTGTGGTTGAGATGGAGGAGTTTTCGACCTTCATGATTAAATTGAAGTTGTGGAATTATGGTATTTGGAAGTCTAGAATGGAAGATTTGCTCTACATGAAAAACTTACATGAACCTATTAAAGGTGATGAAGCTAAACCTGCTGATATAGATGATAAGAAATGGGTTCAATTGAACCAGAAGGTTGTGGGTACTATTAGGTCATGGAATGATAAGAGTGTGTACCATCATGTCTCAAAAGAATCTAAGGTTGATGTTCTTTGGAGAAAATTAGAAAAAATTTATGAGCAGCCAACTGCACAAAATAAAGCCAATCTGATGAAAAGGCTTGTCAACTTGAAATATAAGGAGGGTCGTAGTATAACTGAACACATTAGTGAGTTTCAGGGCTTGGTTGATAAGTTGACTACTATGAAGATCATTCTAGATGATGAGTTACAAGCACTGTTATTGCTTAGTTCTTTGCCTGACAAATGGGAAATATTAGTGGTGTCAGTGAATAATTCAGTGCCGAATGATAAATTAACCTTGGATATGGTTACAGATAGACTGCGAAATAAAGAATCTCGAAGAAATATTGTTGAAGTAATTCCCTTTAAGTCAGCTGCACTTGTTTCATAACCAAGAAAGATGGGGGAGAAGTCAAAGTAGAAATTTCCGTCAGCAGAATAATGATAATCCTAGAGGAAGATCTAAGTCCTAGAGGAGAAACATGAAGTGCTTTCACTGTCAGAAAATGGGTCATGTTAAAAGAGAGTGTAGATTATGGAAAAGAGAACAGGCAAAAGAAAAAGGCGATGGTCAGAAAAATGACAAGGAGAATACTGCAATTGTAGTTGATGGTGATATGGGTATTGTTTTTTATGATAACTCTATAAATCTCACTTGCCATAACAGTGATTGTTTCGGGTGTTTCGTTTCATGTTACTGCACATCGTGATTACTTCACATTCTATGTTAATGGTGATTATGGCCATGTTCGGATGTGAAATGAGGGGGCATCTAAGATTTTGGGCATGGGAGATATTTGCTTGGAAACTAGTGTTGGTTGTAAGTTACTCCTTAAAGATGTTTGACATGTACCATATATTCGTCTTAATTTGATCTCCACGGAAAACTTGATGATGATGGTTATACTAATCAATTTGGTGAAGGAAAATAAAAGCTCACCAAAGGTTCTCTAGTGCTAGCTAAAGGAAATAAAATGAACACTCTCTACGTAATAGAAGCCAAAATCAAGAAAGAAAATGTGAATGTGGCTGTAAAAGATTCTGACATTGAGACATGGCATAAAAGGCTTGGTCACATCAGTGAGAAAGGGTTAAAAACTCTTGCTAGAAAAAGATTTCTACCAAGTTTTACAGGTACGTCCCTCAAGACTTGTGTTCATTGTTTAGCTGGGAAGACACACAGAGTAGCTTTTGAAAGCTTTTCTCTATCTAAAAAGTCGTAAATCATTGATTTGATTTATACCAATGTTTGTATAATACAAAGTAGATCAATAGGAGGTGCACTTTACTTTGTAACTTTTATTGATGACTATTCAAGGAAAGTGTAGGCTTTTGCTTTGAAATCTAAAGATCAGGTGCTTGATATGTTTAAGTTCTTCCATACTTATGTTGAGAGAGGGACATGAAGAAAATTAAAATGTGTTAGGGCAAATAATGGTAGTAAGTACAGAGGACCATTTGAGCAATATTGCAGATCCCATGGAATCAGACTTAAGAAGACTGTACCAAAAATCCCTCAGCAGAATAGTGCTGTAGAAAGGATGAATAAAACAATTGAAGAAATAATCAGATGTATGCTTTCTAATGCCAAGTTTCCTAAATCATTCTAGGCAGAGGCTATGCGTACTGCAGTTGATTTGATTAACCATTCTCCTTCAGTTCTATTAGAAGGAGATGTACTTGAGAGAGTTTGGACTGGTAAAGATGTTTCTTATAAACACTTGAGAGTGTTTGGGTACAAAGCATATGTTCACATCCCTAAAGATGAGAGATCGAAGCTTGATGATAAAGCTAAGGAATGTATTTTCTTAGGCTATGGACATGAAGAATTTGGGTACATATTATGGGATCCAGTGGCAAGAAAACTAATAAGAAATAGAGATGTTGTATTTCTTGAAGATCAGACAGTTAGTGATGAAGAGAAAAACGATGAGTCTCAGTCATCTCCAAAGATTCATATTATTCCAACTTCAATTTCTACACTTGTTGTTCATGATGATCATGGGGGAACTGGAGAGGATAATGATGATGGTCCAGCAGAACTAGTTGAGCAAGCACCTCCAGAATCACTAGCACCACCAGTTGAGTCAGAATTGAGAAGGTTCACTAAAGAATGACGACTTTCCACCAGAGAATGACGACTTTCCACCAGATATCCTCCACATGAGTATGTGATGCTTATAGACAGAGGAGAGCCAGAATGTTTTGAAGAAGCTATATCTCATCAGCACAAAAGTGAGTGAGTTAAAGTCATGCAAGAAGAGATGGGATCCTTGAATGAAAATCACACTTATGATTTAGTGAAGCTGCCTAAGGGAAAGATGGCACTGAAGAACAAATGAGTTTATAGGTTGAGACTGAAAATAACTCACAATAGCGGTACAAGGCTAGATTGGTGTTAAAGGGTTTCGGTCAGAAGAAATATGTTGATTTTGAGGAAATATTTCTCCTATGGTGAAGATGTCTTCTATCCGAGTAGTTCTGAGATTAGCAACCAGCTTGGATTTGGAAATTGAACAACTCGACTTAAAGACAACTTTCTTACACGGTGACTTAGAGGAAGAAATATATATAGAGTAACCTGAAGGGTTCAGTGTCAAAGGTAAAGAAGAACTTGTGTGCAAATTGAAGAAAAGTTTGTATAGGCTGAAACAGGCACCAAGATAGTGGTATAAAAAGTTTGATTCTTTTATAGAGAATCATGGTTTCAGCAAGACTATGTCTGACCATTGTGTTTTTGTGAAGAAGTTTGGTAATAATGATTTTATTATTCTTTTGCTTTATGTGGATGACATGTTGATTATTGGCAAGGATGCTAGTAAGATTAACAATCTCAAGAGAGAGTTTAGTAAGTCTTTTGTAATGAACGACTTGGGATCGGGAAAACAGATTCTTGGCATGAAAATTTCCCGTGATAGAAAGACTGGGAAATTATGGTTATCTCAGGAAGCATATGTTGAAAAGGTTCTTGAAAGATTTAACATGAATAAGGGAAAATCTATTTGTTCTCCACTTGTAGGCCATTTCAATCTTAGTTCCGAGCATTGTCCTATAAGTGAGAAAGAGAAGCAAGAGATGAGAAGAGTTCCTTATGCTTCAGCAGTTGGTAGTTTGATGTGCGTCATGGTTTGTACAAGACCAGATATTGCACGTGCAGTTAGTGTAGTCAGCCGATTTCTCTTTAATCCAAGCAAAGAATACTGGACAGTAGTAAAGTAGATTCTCAGATATCTCAGAGGCACTTCCAAGGCATGTTTATGTTTTGGTGGTAACAAACCTGTGTTAGAAGTGTACACTGATGCAAATATGACAGGAGATGTTGATTCCAGAAAGTCCCTATTGGGATATTTGCTCACATTTGCATGGGGAGCAGTTTCATGGTAGTCCAGACTTCAGCTGTGTTGCTTTGTTTACCACAGAAGCAGAGTATATTGCAATCACCGAAAGTTGCAAAGAAACTTTGTGGATGAAGAATTTTCTACAAGACACTACAAGAAAATACACTATTGGCTAGAAATTCTATTGTAACAAAACTTACTTTATTGCTAAAATTTATGTCTTGCAATAAAAATTAGTCTTTATCGCTATAGTTAAACATATTTTGTTCTTCTTAATGATGTGGAATAGGTGAGAAAATTAGATTATATGGCAGCAAAATATTTTGTTGCCATACGTTATTTTTGGCGACAAAAGTGTTCTTGTTGCCTAACAAGCTTAATGAAAGCAAAATTTGTTTCGTTGCTAAAATTTTTCCACAACAAACACTTGAATCAGTTGTAACAAATAAAATATTGTAAAAAGTTGTGATTAGCGAGAAAATTTGTTTTGTGCTCCTTTAGAATTTTTTGCAACGAGATTAATTTTGTTCCGCAAAGGTTAACAAAAATATTAAATTTTTCAATATTGACAATAGCAAACTATTGCACTAAGTTCTATATGATGTTTAATAACTATTATGTGGCACCATTATATCCTCATGTTTCACTATAATTAGTATAGTATTTCTTGTCAGCAACCATATTCCTCTTTTGACACATCTTGATATATTGTGAAATTGTTTTAATTATGATTCCAAATTTTTACTTTTTAGGTAATAAGGTTTATAATAATATTTTATACAAAATTTAAAATGATGACATTAAATGTAAGAAAAACATTGATTTACTTATTTAAAAAAGAAATCAATGATAATAGCGTATAAAAATTACAATTAGTAATAATATTGATCATAATAATGAATTGAAGTATGAATAATGGTCATAGTAGTGTTGATGATAATAATTCCAATATAGACATATATATAAATTAGATAATACTAGAGATCTCAATATTAATTTGGATCCCAATTGTAACTTGACTATATGTACTATTCATTTATTAGACTATAAATTTAATTGCTAGTAAAATTGTTATTATACTGTTCAATAAATGAATACGACATTAATAGAGATACAAATTGAGATTTAAAATATTGAGATCCCTAACATTATTCAAAATTTCCCTCTTAAGATAAATAATTATTATAATCTCTATTGGATTCAATAGGCATAAAGTTGAAGGAATATGACAATTAGCCCCTTAGATACATTGTAACAACACATTCTTTTCAATGTAATATCATTCAGTACAAGCAAGAGGAAATTAAATGGATGAAGAATCATTACTAATTACATCAATTTTATTAGACTACTAAATAAATTACTTAGTGGGGTGTGTGTGTATTAGCAAGTTAGTAAATTGGATTAATTCAATTTTACTAGTAAGTATAATTTATTAGTGGATAAAAAAGATCTTCAATAAATTATTATTGGAAAGTACTAAAACTAGTATTAAGAAAAAAAATCAATTAACAAGTTGAAAGTGTATTATTGAATATTGATTGAACACAACACCTAACCAGCTATATATAAAGATTGGGGAGATTTCTATAAATTAAAAAATTACTAAAATAACACGTAGGCTAAAATAAATAAATAAAAATATAAAGATAATATAAAAGCCAACATGACTTTGTGGGAGGCTTTTTATTTCCACGTGCTTTATTTAATGAACCGCGCGCCAACGGAAGTAAAGTTTCCATCTCCAATTTTTCTTAATTAAAAATATTGCTTCTAGAATATTTCCACTTTACACTCGCTTCTTTCTTTTGCCCAGCCATGGAGTTCTTCTCTCTGCCCAAGCTTTAAACTACTAAAGAGTTGTACTTGGAAGGCAC
Source organism: Citrus x clementina (assembly GCF_000493195.1). NCBI lineage: Eukaryota > Viridiplantae > Streptophyta > Magnoliopsida > Sapindales > Rutaceae > Citrus > Citrus x clementina. The sequence continues at coordinate 36,160,487 of NW_006262339.1, read as the reverse complement.
CGCTCAAGAAAAGTTCTATTTCGAGGTATTTGTAAATAATTGTTTCTTCCCCACTTGATTTCTTCAAGTAAATTTAGTATTATTTTATATATTGGCCTGCTGAGTTTGACTTTGTTTAGTGGGTTTTGCTTTAATTATTTATTAAGTGGGTCTTTGTTTCAATTTTTAATTTGTTAAATTAAATATAATGGATATTTTTATCTCTATTTGCTGTTAATTCATCTAAAGAATTATTATATACTGCAATAATAAAATAAAACTTGCGGGTTATATTCTTTCTCAATCTTCTCTCAATATTTTTTTGAATTTTTAACTCTATTTCACAGGCGACTTAATTGTTTGGGAGTTCCGTCTTTGCTGAGAACAAAAACTTGAAGAATCAATTGAATTCTATTTATTACCTTCAGCTTTCAGGTACAATTCATTTTTTTAAAAGATTTGTCCACATTATTATGTAAAATTCTTTTATTTTTGTCTTGCTTTTGTTCCCTACATATATTAATTTATAGTACCTAGCAGTGAACAATGGATAGGAGTTGGATGCGTTTGCGAAATAAATTATGTAAAGAATACTTAGATGGTATCAAGTCTTTTATGAAGGTTGTTGAGCAATGTGTAAATGAGAATAATCTTGTTCGTTGTCCATGTAAAAAATGTCAAAATGCATTCTTGAAGTCATTGCATATTGTCAAAGCCCACTTAAAAAGATATGGCATTGCAGAAAGCTATACAAAATGGGTTTTTCATGGTGAAGAACCTGAGTTTGTGGACAATAATCAAATGAATGCAGGATCTATGCCCAGTAGCAGGAGTGACTTTACATTTGACAATGAAGAGGATGATGATGAAATGTATAATTTAATTCATGATATGTGTGAGCCAACATTAATGGATGCATTCACTTCGGAGACAAATATTGAAGAGAATATTGACCTAACACATGATGATAATAGAGAATTTAGAATGTGTGCAGGATTGTTAGAAAAGGCTGGGAAAAGTTTGTTTCCTAGTTCCAAGATATCTACTTTGAGTTTTATTGTCAAGTTAATGCATATAAAAGTTCTTAGTAGATTGAGCAACAAAGCAACAGATATGATTCTCCAATTGTTGAAAGAGGCATTCCCAGAAGGCACAATACTACCAAGTACTACTTATGATGCAAAAAAAATTCTAAAGGACTTAGGCTTAGGGTATGAAGTCGTACATGCATGTAAGTATGATTGTGCTTATTTTGGAAAGAATATGAGGCATTAGAAAAGTGTCTACATTGTGGGGAACCGAGGTATAAGTTTGAAGGCAGTAAAAAGAAAGTACCGCAAAAAGTGTTACGTTATTTCCCTTTAAAACCAAGGTTACAAAGATTATTTATATCTCGGCATACAGCAAGAGATATGAGGTGGCACCACGAGAAGAGAGTTGCTGTGGAAGGTATTTTAAGAAATCCTGCTGATGGGGAAGCATGGAAAGAATTTAATAGGTTATATCCTTGGTTCGCACAAGAGCCTCGTAATGTCAGGATGGATCTTGCAACAAATGGCTTCAATCCTTTTAGTGACATGCATAATTCTTATAGTATGTGGCCAGTCGTACTTATGCCATGTAATTTACCACCATGGAAATGCATGAAAGATCCATTCATGATGATGTCGCTACTCATCCCAGGACCAAAAACACCAGGTAAGGATATTGATGTTTACATAAGGCCATTAACAGATGAATTAAAAGAGTTGTGGAATCATAGTGTTGAAACCTTTGATGTGCCCACTGGACAAACATTTCGTATGCATGCTACAGTAATGTGGACTATTAATGATTTTCCTGCACATGGAAATTTATCTGGATGGAGCACTAAAGGTTATAAGGCTTGCCTGGTTTGTAATGTAGAAACATCTTTGCGAAAGTTGAATAGTAAGATATGTTACATGGGTCATCGTCGATATTTGTCGTATGGTCATTCATGGAGAGCTAATAGAGAACATGATGGTGATTTTGAATTTGATCCAGCACCTACGGAGTATTCAGGAGATGACATTCTAAGGCAATTAGAGAAGATAAATGAAGCTAGGCCTGAAAAAAATGAAAATAACAAAGATAGAAAGCAGAAACGTAGTACAAATGATTTAAATTGGACAAAGAAGAGCATATTTTATGAGTTGGAGTATTGGTCCAAGTTGAAAATAAGACATTTTTGGATGTTATGCATATTGAGAAAAATAAATGTGATATTTTAGTTGGAACCTTATTGAATATTGAGGGGAAAACTAAAGATATTGTTAAAGCAAGGCTTGACTTAGAGGATTTGAACATAAGGAAAGAGTTGCATCTAAAACTAGAAGGAAACAAACTTTCAAAACCTCATGCTTCATACACACTGACTTTAAATGAAAGAAGAGAATTTTGTCAATTTCTGAAGTTAGTGAAGTTTCCAGATGGTTATGCTGCAAATATATCCAATTGTGTCAACATCAAGGATGCAAAAGTATTAGGTTTAAAAAGCCATGATTGTAATGTTTTGTTACAATAAATCCTTCCAATTGGAATACGTTTATATTTACATAAAGATATTTGCTCAGTCATTATTGAACTTTGTAACTTTTTTAGACAACTGTATTAAAAAACATTATATAAGAGTGAGTTAGATAAATTAGAGGGGATTGTATTGATACTTTGCAAGCTTAAGCAAAATTTCTCACCTGCATTCTTTGACATAATGATGCATTTGGCTGTGCACTTACCACGTGAAGCAAAATATGTCGGTCCTGTTGCATTAAGATAGATGTACCCAATTGAAAGGTAATCACATTATTTGATTATAATATTTTTATTATATTTACATTACATTCACAAGTCACTTTTTTAAATTTAATCATTTGTTGTTGAACAGGGCGCTTTAGGCCGATATCAGAGCTATGTAAAGAATAAAGCTCGACCTGAAGGATCGATTGCCGAGGCCTATATCATAAATGAATCTTTGTCTTTTTTTTCATTATATTTAGATTCTATTGAAACCAAATTTAATCGTGTTGAGCATAATGATGATGGTGGACAAAGAGTAGAGGACTTTCAGTCTTCTCTCAGAATGTTCGACCTTTTGGTAAATCTCAAATTGAGTTATCACAACGAGAGATCAACATTGCACATTGGTATGTTTTGAACAACTATGATGAAGTCCAAGAATACCTAGAGTAAGCATAAAATATATTAGTCATTTTATTTAATTTATATAAATATATTTATATATAACATATCATAATATATTTGTTCAAATTATAGTGAGCACAAACGGCTATTACAAAGAGAAAGTGGTGCTAATTTAAATAAAAGACAACAATTACTTTTTCCTAAGTGGCTTGCAGCACATGTAAGTAATTATAGTTGTCAAATTAATTAGTTTTTTTTAACTCCATTATAACAAGCTTGTAATAAATTAATTTATGCTTTATAGATGAGACAATTACGAGATGAGGGATCTTTAACAATAAATGATGAACTATATGCTTTAACTTGTGGACCAGATGTTATAGTTTTTAGTTATTCTGGTTGTATTGTAAATAGAGTGCGATTTCTTGTCACAAGTCGAGATGAGCATCGTACTACTCAAAATAGTGGAGTAATGGTGCCAAGGGAGCATGATAATGAAGAAATTGACTTTTATGGTGTACTCAGTAATGTTATAGAATTAATATATCTTCTTGGATATCGAGTAATTCTATTTAAGTGTGATTGGTTTGACACTAATCTTAGGAAAAAAAAAGAATTAATCGTGATTACCACCTTACTTCTATCAATCAAAGTTAGGAGTAGGCTGGAAGGTTGTAGAAAAGGTGCAGCATAGGGGTTTGTGGGATGTTCAAGAGAAAGAAAGCTTAAATGAAAATGAAAATGGAAGTTGGAGTGCAAATAAACAAGTGTATCAGCAAAATGAGTCATCTGACTTTGTTCTCTCGGTACAACTTGAACACGCTAATGCACAATTGTATAATATAAATAATGTTGATCCACAAGTAATTTCATCACATGTGTATGTTGAAAGGGCAAGAGATAATGATGCAGATAATTTCAAACTTGTTGAAGAAGAAGATGAAGATGAAACAATGGAGGAATATTTCTCCAGCAGTGAAGAAGAGTTAAATAAGGATTATGATGATAGCGATATTGACATGTAATCACATGTGTAATGCTTTATTACAAGCTTCAAATGTAAGCATTCATGTTTTCTTTGTTGTATTATATATATATATATATATAAGTTTTCTTGTATTATTATTTTATATGAAATTAATTTATTGGTTTACTAACTTTTATATTCTAACTCTGATATCTTTCTTTCATGCAGCTAAGTATTCTTAAGGAATTCTTGAGCAATCAAATTGACTTGTCGCCTTTCACTCCTTCATGCATGGTTGTCTTTTAACTTATTTTTATCTTTTTTGTTTTGTTCGTGTTATACTCTCTTGTTTAGTTTTAGTTAGTTCTTGTTTAAAAATGTGAATTAATGGTTAAAATTTTTATAAGTGCCTGTGAGATATTCTGAAGAATACAAGTAAAGTGGTTATTATTGATTGAATATGAAAATTTTATTAAAAAATCTTTCATGTTATAATTTTTTTGACAAAATTATAGTTATCTTGATTCATTTTTATATTGGCTATTAATAAACTCTAATGTATATTTTTAATAATAACTAGATGGGTCCTGGACATAGAGTTACCAAACGTGTAAGGGCAAAAATTGTTGTCACATCTACAATTTCCCCATCTCAGCTTGTTATACCTAGCCAAGAGTTTGTGCAAGGTGGTGTTACAACTCTAGAATCTGGTATTTAAAGAGTTTAATTGGTAGGATTTTTTTAATAGAATATACAATATTTTGTTTCTTATACTAATACATGCTTTACACACACACACACACACACATGTATATAAAATAGATATTCAGCCAATAAAGAAAAGAACGTGTGGCCCCTCATATGGGAAAAAAATGGATGACATTGTGCAATTATCTGGAAAAATAAAGCTATATATCTCTCCCGAGACTAATAGGCCAGTAGGTCATAAGTACTCTTCCATGTTGTCAAGTGAGTGTGGCTATTTGGTTAGAAGGTTTGCACATCTTCAGCACGAGTAATGGAGCAAGATTCCAGAATCAGAGAGGCAAGTTTTGTTTGATTGACTATTAGTGAGTACTTATGGTTCTTAATATTCTTCATGTACTATTTTTTAAAATTATAAACTAAGATTTTTTTTTCTAAATTCAGTCAAAGTTTAAGATTGATTTGAACTTGCCACATGTTCGTTGATGTGTGAATAACATTATGGGTGGGAGATATCGTGATATGAGACATTGGATGTATGATCATTACTTGGATTATCCATCCTTTGAAGAGGCACTTAAGCATCCATATCCAGGCATATGTCTAAATGATTGGGATTGGCTTTGTCATAACATTTACAATTCCACAAGTTTACAGATCCAATGATATTTATATTATAAACTTTAGATGTCCAACTAGTTGTCAATATGCTTGTATATGTATCTTATTTTCTACTGTTATTTTTTTTTTTAATGTAGACTCAATCTACCAAAAATAAAGCTAATCGTGCTAAGCTCCCATAAGTCCATTGTGGGGGATCAAGACCTTTTGTTAATTATCTTGAGGATGACATGGTTGATGGAGAAATAGAATTATTCTGTGTCACTCATTTCAATAAGACAAAAGGTTGGGTGAATGAGGTGACCCACTCAAAGCATGTAAGATGCTTTATTGGAAATAAAATCTTTAATTTTATTATTTCTTATCACTTACATAATATTGATGAAAATTTACTCATTGAGTTTTTTTTCTTAATTTTTCTTTCATGCTTCAATTAACATTATTATTTGAAATATCAAATGATAAGATTTATAAGTATAACAACAAGTTTTTTTTTTTAAATTTATGCCTTAATACAATTTAATTCCATGACCAGTGGATTAAATTTCAATTGTTTAATTAATAAAATTCTTTTTTTTCTTCCTTCCTTTACTAGCGAAGCTTTATGTATAAGGTCAAATGGTAGAGCTACAACAACAACAACAAACTAATCCTGAAGAAGCAGAACCACTAACTCAAAGGGAAATATGTAGTGAAGTAGTTGGAAAGAAATCAGGCTATTTTCGAGGACTTGGCAACAGACCACACCCAACTCCAACCCGTGGTATTGATACTTCTGAGGCTGACAGATTGTATGGTATTATATCTTCACAAAAAAGTAGATTGGATTCACAAGATGTTGAGCTTAAAGAGCAAAAGAATACTATTGATCAATTGGAGTCCAAATTATCCCAATTTGAGAGTATGATGCAGCAATTTTTTTCTTCTCAAGGAACATCTTTTCGCTTTACAAATTCAGCTACTCAATGATTACTCATTTCAATGATGTCCTTAGAGTATCTTGAACTTGTTAGTTTTTTGAATTAGTCATCAGTTGATCTTTTCGGTTATTGTTGGTGCATGTCATATCTTTAAGTATTTGGAGTTTGGAGTAGTTATTATTAGAGATCGTTCAAATATTTTGCTCATTAGATTTTTGGGACAGATGACAATTCACTTTTGTATTTGAAGATCATATGTGATTCTTAAAGTCAGCTATATATATATATATAGCTTGGATATTGAATGGGCCTTTAACTTTTAAATTAATTCAATGGCATTAATGATTTTTTTTGTTAGATTTCTCAACATATATTTCTAGTTTATTATTGTCACGCTAGGGAAAAAAATTGTATTTTCCCACCAAACTTGGTTTGTTTCCTTTTATACCATGATATTATTAAACAAAAAATTGTAGTATTTTTTAATGAAAAAATTGATTTGTTTATAAAAATATTTAAATATTTATTGTAAATTTGTAAAATGCTCAACATAAAGAAACAAAGCAGTTTTGTTGCCTAAAATGATCTTAGCAAACAAACACCTTTGTTGGTATGTACTTTTATGAAGTGTACTTTATTTTTTAGCAGCAAAATAGTTTTGTAGTAAATAACTCTTTAGAAACAAAATAATTTTGTTGCGTAAAACAGTTTAGCGTAAATTTTTAAACAAGTTGGAGACTCCTTTACAACAAATCTATTTTGTTACGAAAGGAAGTCTGGGGCGAGAAATGTTCTGATATGTTGTCAAACATAGAGGGCGACAATGCTAGGTCGATGACTTGGCTGACAAGCTTGTTTTTGTAGCAATAGCCTATGGCAACAAAATTGGCACTTTAGGCAACAAAATCTTTTTGTTGCAGAAAGCCATTTTTGTTGTGGTGAGAGCTAGGTGTTAAATAAGACATCTACATTGTGTATTGTGATAGTCAAAGTGCTATCCAGTTCGCGAAGAATTCAATATATCATTCGAAGTCGAAGCATATTGATGTGAGGTATCATTGGATACGAGATGTGCTTGAGTAGAAGCAGTTGTAGTTTGAGAAAACTCACACAACGAAGAATGCATCAGATATGATGACAAAGTCATTGCCCAAGGAGAAGTTGAAAAGTTGTAAGCAGAGAGCGGGCTTGGTGGTACCCCTCAAATGAGATGGAGGGGGAGATTTGTAAGGTCCATCTCACTTCGGTGGACCAAAATTCCTAAAATCCAAAATAATTTACTTGATGTGTAATTATTATAAACTTTTGGACTTTGATGAAATTAACAAGGAAATAAGTGAAGAATCGCGAGAGATGTAGCCATTTCACGAAGAGAAAAGACATTGCGAGAGAGAAAGTTTCCTTTGAGGGTTTTAATATTTGATTCATCGATCGGAATGTGATTTTAGCTCCGATTTATCCCAAATTTGGAGGGTAAGTTCTTGACATCACCCTCTACATTTCTACTGGTGTTGATCTGTATTTTATTCTCTCTATAGTTGTTATTTGATATACCCACTTATTGGAGAAAATAGATTTTAGATCTATTATTGTAAGCTAAGATTGTTGAGAATTTTAATATTGTTAGCCTCTAGTGTTATATGGAGAAGAATTTGTGTTGTAATTCCATTGATATAGTGAAAGTTTATATCAGACTACGATCCCATAGTTTTTCCCAATTTGGGTTTTTCACGTAAAAATCGGTGTCTCTTGTGGTTGGTTTTGCTTTGGATTTATTGATTTATTTTTCTACATATTTATTTGTAGCACACATCCTATTTTAATCACACAAAGAGGGAAAGAGTTTGTTCCACTTAATTTCAACTGCTTGTGGTAATCTATTTCCCAACAATAGGCATGCTTGTGGGCAAGCACAAAAGTAAGGCAAGAGTGGCGCGCGGGCTAGGAGCAAGCGTACGTTGTGGAACAAGGGCAAAGAGCGCGAGACAGCATGCATAAGGGCGTGAGCGAACAATGCACCTAACATGTCGCAAGTGTGCAGGGTGTATAGGGCACACAGGCTAAGTGGGTAGAATGCAGGATGGCACAAGGCAGTAGCACAAATGTGTACAGGGGTGCGTGCAACCATGCAGCAAATGGGGGCGTGCACAAGGGCCAAACTATGCGAATGTAAGACGCATTTGTATTACGTACGCGGCTTGTGTTCGAGCATTGGCAGTCAAATGGGGAGCATGTTGGTTGGAAATTCACTAGAAGTGGGTCCTAAAAACTAGCATGAATGGGTAGTTGTTGGTGCAACTAGTGGGAGAACATGGCCTTAGAGTACAAAAAGTGGAGACAAGCTAAGTGGGCAGTTAAGGTTCTCATCAAGGGAAGTGAGTAGTGGCGGTTACTCTTCACTTCATTGCTTCTAGGCTAGTGGGGTAGTGGTTGCCTTATCCTTGGGGAAGCGGAGATGTGCTTGCATGCAACATGCTTAGTAGGGCCCAGTTTTAGGGAAAATGGGGGAGGGCAGCGCTCACCTCGCCTTAGAAATATGGGGTGTCATTTGCAACTTGTATACATGGTGAGGTGAGTGTATGTTTTTGGGATCCGTATTTTGGAGAATGACTTATTTAAAAAGTTTCATAGTATTTTGCATCATATCATAATTTCATAAAGTTTTGGGAACAACGAGCATTATTTAGAGATTCTGAAATTGGACCTATTTGCAAAATTTATAACGTTTTGGGCCATAGTACAGTTATGAAATATTTTGGGATAAAACTATAATTTTAGAAAATAATTCACTGTAGCAGTTACTGTAGTAAGCGGCTAACTGGATTTTACAAGCGGAAGACCGAATTTTGGGCAGTAAGCTTCTGGAACATAAATGGCTATCCGGATTTTGAAAGCGGCTATCCGAATTTTGAAAGCAGCTATCCAGATATGAAAAGCGGCATGCCGGATGCTCTGAAATTCAAATTTTTGTTGTAGCGGTAACATAAAAGCAGCTAACCAGATTCCATAAACGGTAAGCCAGTTACCACCAAAATGTGCATAACGGCTAGTTTTTGAGCTCAAACTATATAAACTCAAATCCAATTCAATTTTGGTAATCTAAGGAAGCAAAAACAAAAAGCACACAACATATATTGAGCTCTCATTTTCGCAAATCATAAAACATTGAATCATCTTTGTTCTTCAATTTGTATATCTACTCTTAAAGAGAGTTTTTGTTGTAATGTTCATTTCCTCATCTTAATTATGAGTGTTTAAGTGTGTGAGACACTTGAGTGAAGAGATTGGGAGATAATCTCTTTGTTGTAAAGGTTCATTGACACCTTGGAAGTCAATTGTAAGCTTTTGAAGTCTTAGAAGGTTTGGATAGTGAAATCCTCAAGCTTGAGTTGCTTGGAGGCGTGGACGTAACCAAGGATTGCCGAACCACGTAAAAATCATTGTGTTTGTTTTCTCTTTCCTTACTCATTTATTATTGTGTTTTATTGAACTTATTATTTTCGAATTTATTAAGACATTAGATTGAATTGTTGTGTGGTTTGCTTAGCTTAAGTTTTAAAAACTTAATTCACCCCCCTCTTGGGTTGCATAACTTGTATTTCAATGTATAATCACTCTTAGGTGTGGGTAATGCAGGCATGCTTTTAAACTGTACGGTTTAAGAGAGTTAGTTTTTTAATGAACTATAAAGTTATGTGACTTAAGAGAATAAAAAATTAACTCTCTTAAACTGCGGGGTTTAAAAGCTTGTTCACATAAAAAAAAAATGAGGACATTCGCACTATATATATATAATGCATATTTATCATCTAATGGGATTTTTTTCATCTTGACAAATTATAAACACACACCAACACACTTAAAAATGAGATAAATGATATAGCTACAGATATTTTCGTAAGAACAATATAGTACAAACTAATGCAGTATATTATTATTAGTTTAATTAAATATTACAACTTCGAAATAACCGAAAATAACATCACTGAAGAGATTAAATTGATAATGGCCAACAAGTACGAATTCGATTACTATCAAATCCTTCTAAATTAAACAATTTTTTGTTTGGTGGGTACTTTTAACTGAAGATATCTCCGCCTATACATATTTCTTTAATTTAGGAAAACGAAAATGGATTTGATATCAATTGCAATCAAGTCCATTAATCGATTTGATATCTCAATGCCATGACAAATGCTTCCGGAAAAGAGCACTTTATTCCATCCGAGTATCATGCAAGTTGTGAAAAGTACTTGCTAATCGCAGCAAATTTTTTAATTTGCATAAAGGAAGCATAAAAGATACTACGCAAACTTGAGAAAAAAATTTAGCTGATCAATCATTAATAACTGGTACTGTTAATGGATTATGTAATGACTAACAGTCTCTTTGCTCTCACATCACCAAAAATGATTTGAATCACCTGACTTGATTTTACTTGGGATTGTACGGTCCGGATATCATGATACTTGGCCAACAATGTCCATCATATTTTTTAGGCCTATCTGATTAGCACATAAGATCCAGCAAAAGCACATTAATTATAATGACCGTTTCGTTGTCATGACTGCAATTTTTTTTACTATAAACAAGTCAGTGAACTTGAAGTTTCATTTCATTTGCTGCCTGTATCAATCTTTGTTGCCAAGTCAGTGGTTTATTGATTAAGATTATAGAGCAACCTCATAATTAGTGCACGAATTACTGCGGTTAATACAAAACAGAGTAGAAGACTAAGAGGTTCAAAATTATGGAAACAAAGAGTGTATTTATAAGGCTGGTGACTATTGTCCATTCTACATATGATTTTCTTTTGATAGAGTAAGAATTAGAAAGAGTCTTAAGTGGTACATTCTCTTTTGTAGTGAGTTGGGTAAATATTGTGTCATCACCATCGTCAATTAAGCTTTCTAGAGGCTAATTCTCTTCACGGATTTAGGCAAACCTACCGATTCAGGTAATTTTCTGGTATTGATCTTGATCAGCTATTTTCTTAATTTTGCTGATTGATTAATTGCTTTCAACTGATCGTAGATTGTTACTAGATTGCTTCTTTAGTCAGTTGTCTCATTGTATTCGGTTCAACGCTGCACGTACATTCACCTAGAAGGCCAGTGCTACAGCGACAGTAGACCAATTGTTTGACTCAGTCGTTTTCATTTCAAACATCTTTATTTAGCTGATCACTCAGATTTCGATCTCTGAAAATATAGGAGTTAAAAGTTACCAATTTGTGCGAGTAAAATACAAAAGGAGACTGGAGAAAAAAGGAAGCTATGGAAAATTCTAAATCTATAATTTGTACAGGAGCTTCATTACAAGACTGACCGTCCAATTTCTTCTTTCATGTGCCTTGTGATCCTCAATGTTATTATCTTCTCTGATATCTATGTGCTGGGAGCTTCTTTCTGAGACTGGGTTCCGTATCATTGTGCTGTGTCGTAATTGCCCCCAACAGTCCTTTAGCAGCTCAAAGAGCAAGATCGTAGATGAGGCCATGCATCACAAACCGTGATGTATCGTTGCTTCATTGTTGATGAAGCGACCTTGAATGTAGCTCCTTGAAAACCTCACCACCTGAATCTTCCATTTACATATTACTCTCATCATGAGCCAAAAAAACTTCAGCCATCTATCATGAAACAAGCTCCTCTTCATCAAATTCATAATCCATAGGGAGACGTGAGCAAGATACAAAGCATTTCTTCAAACATGGAGTAAGATAATGATAGCATAATCTAAGGGCTGGCAATGGGAAAATGCCATCTCCGTCGTCTGAGTATAAATTCCATATATCGCTATTGAGCACATCTTCCCAGTCACTCAAGTCATATTTGCCACCTAATAGGCCACCAATAGCTTTTGCTGGACAAAGGTAAGCCGTAGCATTTAATCACCAGCTTCTTGCCAATTTCCATCAAGGATTGATGATTGCTGAAATCTATTGTTCCTAGGGATTTTTCGGCAAGTATACAGAGATAATCTTCATCTGACAGATATTCCAGTGGATAAATTGAAGTAGTCGCCATCATTGTTGCAACATTCATACTGCGAGTAGTGATAACAACCTTGCTACCCGCCCAGTGCACAAGATTCAAATGGACGGCTGAGGTCCTCCAATGATTATAATTGTCATTCCACGGGTCATCTAAAACGAGCAAAAATTTCTTTCCGGAAAATTGTTTCTTCAATTTCCCTTGTAGCAAATTCAAGTCATTATCATCCACAGGCTGATCAGTAGCAATGGACTCTAGGACTGATTTCATTACCTTTAAGATATCAAAATCTTCAGCGACACAAGGCCACGCTTGCAGATCAAAATGATCTTGCACGTTCGTCGAACGTCGTAATAGACATGCTGAGCAAGAGTTGTCTTGCCCACCCCCGGCATCCCTACAATGGGAACAGCAGAGAATCCATTCTTAGATCTGTTGTGAAATTAACCCTTTAATTACTAGATTTGTTGATGCTGAAATCTGCTCGCCCTTGGACCGACCAGATTCTGTCACCAACGTTTGTGTTATCAACTATCACTCGAACCACTGGGGTTGGAATCGCCCTTCCCTCTCTCACTAGACCTGCGTTCAGCAAAAACGGATCAGAGATGCCGGTGGTTTTGCCGGCGTAAACCCTCCGATGCCTAAGTTAGCACAAGGTGTTTACGGGAAAACAGCATAATGTGGATTTAAGAAATTTGTAAGGAAATGGCCTGGTTGTAATTTGGCAGCGTTTCCCCTCTCTCAGTTTTTCTGTCCCTGTCTTCTTCGATGTCTTTCTCTTTTATAGCCGCCCTTTGTCCCACGTTTTCCGTTTGCCCCTTATCCCTCCTTTTTCGGGTGGTGGTAGCCCCTCATGGGACTCTAACTGTTAGATTGTGGGCAAACGTGGATCTCGCGTGTCCTTCAACCGTTCTGGGAGAAGCGCAACTACCGCGATTTTGTGAGATCGTGTTCCTGCTTTCCTGGAGATGAGTATCGGCTCGGCGTATACTTCTGGTCGGTATGTTTTCCTGGTCGCATTCATCTCGGGTCGGATCCTGTTTAACCCCGTGTTCTGCTCGTACCATATAGCTGAAAAGATCCGTGCCGAGGCGGAACCAGTAGCATGGCCGACTTGGTGCCTTTATGTACTCAACAAGATTAATCACACCCCAAGACCTAACTCAGACTCAAAGACTCAAGAATCAAATTTAAGCTAACCAAGAACTACGATCAGATCAAAGAACACGGCCCAAAGAAACAAGAACACACAAGAACTTAAGTGGTTCAGCACCTTTGAGGGTGCCTACATCCACTAGAGAAAACAACTCAAGGAGCAACTTTATTAAGCTTCAAGGTTACAGAGATGATAATACACAATACGGAGATCACTCACAAAGCTTAACTCTCACTATGGCTGCCTTATCACTCTCACCTTGATCCAACAAGATTACACCAGAACCAGCTTGTATATATATCAGTTGGGCAGGCGTAACAGATCCAGAATTTTCCCTCCAAATCCAACAGCCTTAACCAACCTGTCACGAGCTCCTCACGCGCCACTTTAAAGCCTTACTTAAACGACTGCTAGCAATGCCGTTTAAGCTTAAAACAGGCGTGCATTAGTCACGTGAGATTTAATGGTCTTGTACGATATTGTCAAATTGTCAGCTCTGGAATCTCCTTCAACTGAAATGACATGTCACTCATCTTCACAACTTAAACACGACAAGTTGTTCTGACGAGTTTGAGTTCATTTCAACAAGATCTTATGTCATCCCTCAACAACGATTCAACAACATTCTCGTGATCTGTTCCCCTGCCATACAATTTAGCCTTACTCACCAAATAGGTTCTGGGTAGCCTTTGTCTGACTTTATAAGACTTCCCACCTGAATTTTCATGCAGTCTAGCAGTGGTCTCTGTTATTTCAGACATCATGCAATGCAGTAAAACTTGTGTAGCAACTGCGAATTAGTTTCCCAAATTAGTTGTAATGGCTGCCTAGCTGGTTCTTCAAGCCGCAACTTTCAGTTTTTCAATGCGAATTCCTCGGAAGCCAACTTTTTGAACTGTTTCTCAACGGACGCCTTTAGCATCGCCTCTCCAATGACATGTCGACATTTCTTTGTAATGGAAAATGAGAAAATAAACAATGGGGCACTTGAATGATCAAGTCTAGTTTGTGATATTCAAGCAAGCAAGACAGGAATATTTTCAATGTCGGTCTCTATCACAGAGCCTCTCTTACTCACCCCTGCCAATAAACCCCATCTATCTCAACCTACGGTCATGTAAATCTTAATGTAGTCGAGGTGAGTTCACTAGTAGACTGCATATCATTTTTCTTTACTTTTTTTATTTCTGTCATAACCGTTGTTTTTTTTTTTTAAGGTTCGAACTAATTGTTAGTCACATCCGGAGGGAAATGATACAAAATGGAGATGTTTTAAATAATAATAACATACAGTGATAGATGCTTAGGTTATATGAGTCCATTTTTAATAAGGAATTCTTTACTTTAACATGATAAGAATCAAGTTAAAAGATAGAAAAATATAAATTTTTTAATCTACTATAAAATCAAAATGAATCACTATAATGGAGCATTGGAGTGTATGTTTTTCATGTTTTTTAATTTATCTCCTATTAGAAAATTACTATACATACATAAAGGGGTAAAACTTAGGAGAAACTGATGTGGGTCGGGTCCGGGTAAAAAATTGAGGAAAAAAATTAATAGGTAAATATTTTATTAAATTACAATAGAAATTAAAAAATATTCCTAAACTAATTAGCATTTACCAAATTATCATGATATAACTACTTTTAGTTCTTTATATCCTAACTCCGATGATAAATAGTCCAATCACACACAATATGAACCTCTAAGTTCCTACACATTTATTATAATTCTGTTACAAATTATCTTTATTTAGGTTCGAGTTTAAGTTTAGTTTAATTGGTTACTTTTATTGAAGATGAATAAACTTATTGAAAGATGAACATATTTATAGATATATATCTTTGAATTATTTTGTCTTTCATGATGTTAATACATTGCCATTTATAGTAAAGTTTATCTTAATCTTTTACTATATACACGCGGGCACAAGGCCCCCCTAACCACAGTTTTCAACTTCCACCCTATATATATATATATATATATATATATAGAAGAAACTTCATCTAATTTTGTCACCAATAGTCTTCAACGATATTTCTATGCTTAATATAATATAATACATATATATATATATATATATATATATATATATATTAGAAGAACTTCATCACAAAAAGTTGGAAAGGGACAATAATTATTTTTTTACAAGAGTTAGTAAACCTATTCATTTTATTTTATTTTTTTGTGTGATGATTTCAATAAAAGTATTTTTAAATTATTCATTCAAGTTATTACCAATAATTTTTTAGTTAGTTTATGAATTACGTTGCAATTATCCATAAACTTCAACAAAACTTGAAAGTAATGATAAAAGACATCGATGCTGAATTTTCTTATACTCGTTTTTGAGTTTGTTTTCAAATTTCAACAATCCTATGTTCTTTTTGTGCACAGGTGCTCAGGCGCATAGAATTTTGTTCGAACATCCGCGGCTATTCTTAACTCCATAAAGAAAGAAAATGATGTTACCATTTGAATAATTCAGCTATACTATTCACCTTGCTAATAGTCTTCGATAATATTTTCATTCTTAACATATTAGAAGAAAATTTCATCACGAAAGGTTGGAAAGTTAAAATAATGAATTTTTTTCTCAAGAGTTGGTAATACCATTAATTTTTTAATGTGATGATTTCAGTTATAGTATTTTCAATTTATTTACCAATAATTTCATTTTTGGATTATGAGATCCGCTGCACTTACCATTTGAATAATTCGGCTATACTTTTTTGTTAATACCAACTATTATATAATACAGAAACCAAACAACTTTAGACTTGGAATTTATAAATGGGTTAATTGTGTTTGGGGTGACTAATTAATATTTTAGGGCACGTTACTTAGGCTCCCTTAGAGTGTGTATATTAGTTTGTTTGGTGCTGTGGCTTCCATGAATAAGGAGCTTTAATTATGACATAAACATCGACTATATTTATGCGATATAAATTTTGATAAAACAAAAAAAGTAATATAAGTTTTTCATCGAACAATGATAGCATATATAATATCACCTTAATTTCTCGTCAACAATTACCAGTAGTTTACTAAATACTTAAACAAGCGATACAGCTATAGCTACTAGACAAAATACCAAATGTACGTAAGATCTAATGTTCTCCTTCACTCAGCTCACTTCATAGAACAAATCTCTAGATGTTTAAATCCCTCTAATTGCTGCTAGGATTAAAGAAAATCTTCACCTCAAGTACATTTGGTCACCAGCCTCTAAATCCCTTGTTTCCTGTTTGTTGCTCAGCAATATTCCCTTCAATCTTCAATGGATAATTGATTATGAGTGATCAAAAACTCATTTACCATTTATGGTGATGTCAACTGCCCAATTGTCCGTCCTCTTATAATTTTTGCACCTTTCTGCCCTTCTCTGCAAATCGTATTATAATCTCTGTCTGCACTAACTAAGATAAATTACACTACAGTTGAGTAGAACTAAATTATCCAAAATTCAAGACCATCAGTTTCCTTTTTAATCAGAAAAGATAACGACTTTCATTTTATCTGCTCTTGACATCGCACAATTTACAACTATTTTTATCTTAAAATTTATATAAAAAATTTAACAAAACAAAAAATAATTGAGGAAAGGAAACAAGTGAACCACATCTATGTAGGAGTTCTAGCTCTACAGTATTTGTTAAACACTTACAATTATAACTTGAAAGTTAAGGTTATTTTATCGTATAATTGTTTGATGAGAAATTATGTTAGCTTTCCAATTCCATCCCCTATATAAGTTTGACTTCTCCGTACCACCTTGGCTAAACACTTACAATTATAACTTGAAAGTTAAGGTTATTTTATCGTATAATTGTTTGATGAGAAATTATGTTAGCTTTCCAATTCCATCCCCTATATAAGTTTGACTTCTCCGTACCACCTTGGCTATGAAGGGGTTTTTAATTTGAACACGCCCCATTTCCCCCTAAGTACCAAATTTCTACCCCATTGCATACATATGCCCCGAAGAAAGAGGAAAAAGTACAAAATACTATCTATCTACATTTCCTCACCTCACCATTTCAAACACTTTCTCACACCTCACAATTCCTCCTCTCTCACGGTTTTCTCTCCTCTCATCATTTCATCTCTTACCTCCAACACATTATCAAGTGGACTATCAAGTGGTGGATAAGGTATGTTTGAAATTTAAACATTTTATGTACTTTGAATTTTATTTGATTTCATTACAAGTATATTTGCTTAAAATTTATGAGTTTGTAATACTAGATTATTCATTTTAGCGCTTGCACAAACAAGCACACACGATTGCATAAAATATAAGGATTTAAGACCAAAATATTCAACTTAAGTTTTGGATGATTGAAAAATGATTCCGGGAAGAAGTCGAATACGAAGTTGGGTAGATCAAGTATTTAGTTGAGCAAGTAGTGAAGGAAAAGAGTTGATTAAGTTGACTATATAGTTTAGCAGGAAGTCAAATAAGTTGAGTATCTAGTCTAGAAAAAAATGAAATTATTTGAGGAGGTCATGACGTAAATCGGCTAAGAAGTCTAGAAATATGTCGACTAATAGGAAGCCTAGTAGTAAAGTATAAGTTAGGTAATTAGTTGAGTAGTATAGAATAATTTGGTAATTAATGGAACAAGTCTCTGAACAAGACGAGTAGAAATCAAGTAAATTTATGAATAAGTCAAATATTAATTTATGCTTATTTATATGAAAGTGTCTCAATTCTCTGTATTCATTTCTATATTGCCATTAATTTATGCTTATTTATCTTCTTAATGTTGTTTAAACATGTACTAAATTCAAAATTATTTGTCTATGCAAGGTTTGATGGAGAATCGTAGATGGTATGTTGTCTTTAAGATGTCTTAGAGTTTTTGGGACATGACTTCAGTGCTTGGAGCAAGTGAAAGACTATCTTGAGTTATTTTATAAGGATTTTCCCTACTGAAATTGTATAATGATGACTTTGATAATCGTTATGAGATGACATTGTATTTAATGTTTGTTGGATAATTTATAGTTGTTGCAGATACTACTATTTTTTTTATAATTATTGTATATCTTGGAAGATGATTACTTATTGATACAAATGAAGTCTAGGATTACCGGACTTCCATGAAAACGTCTCGAATTTTTTAGAGGACTTAATTGGTCATCGTACAATTGAAGTCAAATATACTCAACTCATTACCCAACTTCTATGAAAGAAGTCAAAAAATTTTTAGGGAACTTAATTGGTTATGATTCAGTTGAGGTCGAATATACCCAACTCATCATTAGACTTCCATGAAAGAAATCGAGAATTTTTCAGGGACTTAATTGGTCGTGGTTCAATTGAAGTCGAGTATACTCAACTCTGACCTCGTTAAAGAAGTTGAGAATTTTTCAAGAGACTTAATTGATCATGGTTCAATTAAGATCGAATTTACTCCACTCGCTATCCGACTTTATTAAAGAAGTAAAAAAAATTCTAGGGATTTAGTCATCGTGGTTCAATTGAGGTTGAGTATCCTCAAGTCGTTACCCAACTTACATGAAAGAAGTCAAGAATTATTTAGGGAACTTAATTGGTTGTGGTTCAATTACTCGATTTGTTACCTGACTTAATTGAGGATATTTTCGTACTCTTTTCCTAATTTTTTTAATTGTATATGTGTAAAATTAAAGAGTAATAATTTAAGGGGTGAGACTATTTGAACCTACTAAACTATTCACTGAACCCATTTACTAAATAAACCCACATTTAAATTTTAAACATTTTAAATTTTACTCAATGAACCT
Organism: Citrus x clementina; assembly: GCF_000493195.1. NCBI lineage: Eukaryota > Viridiplantae > Streptophyta > Magnoliopsida > Sapindales > Rutaceae > Citrus > Citrus x clementina. The sequence goes on along the minus strand of NW_006262339.1, from coordinate 36,141,200 downwards.
ACTTAAATACCCAATCTACCCTCATTAAACCCATTTTGTTTTATAATAATACCGTTTTTACTTATTAAACCCATTAAATTGATTTATAAACCCTTAACAAATGTTTTTTTTTCATTATACTGAAGATTTTCTTTATGAATATGATTCTAAAAAAAATAGTTACGGCACATATTCATCTTTCTTCTTTTTTTTTCAAAAAGAAATTTATTATAGCACAATTAGTAACTACTAAACCTTTTTTATCCTATTTTACACCATTCAACAATGTTTGGCCCTTCTATTATAAAAAAAAAAAAAAACAATATCTCAACCTTTGATTCATGATGTAAATTATACAAATTCTTCATGGAGGCAACAAACAAAGAATATCTATCATTGCTTCTGCAGTAATCACCAACATAAAAAAGAATTGCTTTATGGCAAAAATAAGAATTGCTTTATGGCTGTCTACAACGGGGTTTTTAATTAAATACCCTTTAATAGTTTTAAAATTATTGAAATACCCCCTCCCTTTTTAGTTTTCATAGATATCCTAACAAATGTGAGTAAAGTCAGAAATACCCTTAATGAATGCATCAAATTCACTCAATGAATTGTCTTCATATTCATTTCCTCATTTCTTTCACCGAACTCCATTTTTGCTGCCGATTCTTTCAAAATCTCTTAGAATCTCTCAAAATCTCTCATAACTTCTTACACAAATACAATTATGTATTTATTTCTTTAACACCCACTCTTTCTTTAAAGGTGCATTGCTTATTAAACAACACAATAAGGTATGTTAATGTTGTTGGGTTTTAAATTTTTTAATTTTGAGAAAAATTTAGAAAATTTCCTCACATTACAATGTTTTATTTTCACCATTTTTTCTTATATGTAGAAATATATGCAATGTAGGTTGTTTAATTATTTTTTTCAGCAATATAACTTATTTATGGCGAAAATGTTTCGCGTCGCGCATTCTCTTGATACCGTGTACGTCATATAGTTAGTCATGTAGGTCGTGTAAGTAATATAGTCGTGTAAGTCGTGTAGGTCATGTAAGAAATATAGTCGTGTAAGTCGTGTAGGTCATGTAAGAAATATAGTCGTGTAAGTCGTATAAGTATTATAGTCGTGTAGGTCGTGTAAGTTGTGTACTTACTTGTATATGAAATTTGATATTATTGTTTTTATTGTATCATCAGAAATGGTTTTAGTACGTGTGCCTATTCTCTTTAATGGTGAATGGATTGAGCAAAATAACGAGTATAAGTTCAAAGGTTCCAAGGCTAAAGGGATAATAATATCACGATCGACAATATATGCCGAATTGGTGGAGAAGATAGCTGAAGTTAATGATATAGATACTTCGGAATTCGAAATCACAATGAAGTTTAAGTTTAAGACATCTGATCGTATGCCACCAGTTACAATTCAAACCAATGATGATGTGAAATTTTTTTAGATTCCAATTTAATTTCACTTCTTTTTTTAATACTTTTCGTTGACATTTTCTGCATAGCAGCAAATATAAATTCTTAGCACAAATTAAGTCTTTAAAAAACTAAATTAATCCAATGATTAATGGAAAAAGTCGTGTAATTTTAAAGTCGCAATTAAACATATTACATCCATTTAAAAAAAAATTTTTATCTTCAAAGTGCTTTCTTCCTCTGCACAAGCATACATGAGGAATGCCTAAATATAACTAATCCATAAAATCAATTAAGAAAAAAAAATATCAACTATAGGAAATTAATGTAATGTCATACACATAAGAACACCATTCGCAGTGATAAAGTATTTCCACTCATAACTAGACAAATCATGACTTACCATGGTTTATAATTGGAAATTAAAGATCTCTCTAAGTAATGACATTTCACAAGGTAAAGGTATCTGCACCATTCTAATTTATTATGAGCCTAATTAAACTAAATGTAATGTGTATATTCTATTGACAAGAAACAAAATTTGAAATTGAAGGTCGTGTAATTGTGTAATACAAGAAAGTCGTGTAATTGTATAATACATGAAGGTCGTGTAAACATGCAATACATGAAGGTCGTGTAATACACAACCTTGAATCTTACATAACCTTACACGACAAAATCTTGTGTTACATAACAAAATTATAATCAACACAATCCATTAATTTTTCACAATTTGCATGCAGCAAAACAACTAGAAATTTGTTTTCTAACATGTTATGAGAGACCCACAACTAATTAATCTATTTTTTCAATATAAAACCTTAACTTTTTGTTTTTTCCCCTGAATATTAACAAGAAAACTAATTACAAAGAATTATTTGTCTCAACTAGTTAAATTTATGACCATTTTGCAGTAAAGGATCAGCTCTCGCCGGTGATTATGTACCGATGAACTGGGCTTCTCTTTCTCAGTTGTGGCAACTTCCCCTTCTCAAGCTTAGTTTGCTCGTGTTGAAGTTTGATTTACCATGTATGGAGAATGAATATTTGTTTCGGTAGAGGTGATGCCGGTGAGGGAATTGCAGAGGTGATGTCGGTGAGGAAATTGTAGTGTTTGTTTGTTTGAGTTTGATAATGGAAGGAATTGCAGCAGATGAGTGTTTGTTTGCTTCAGTAGAGAAGGGAGAGGTGTTGTTTGCTGAGTTGAAATGTTTTAAAATAAGGATAGCTTAGTAATTTCCTATCCGTTTTTAAAAGGTATCAATGAAAATTTTTGGTAAAAATAGATTTTAGGGTATTGAGATAATTTTTGAAGTATGGAGGTGTACCGGGCGCAATTGGCTCGTCTACAACACTATTTATCTTTTTTTTTTTAATTACTCATGCTATCATACTCTAGTTTTCAGAAAATTCGAAAAACATCAATGTTGCCGATTATTGCTTAAAATGTGTAAATACAATCTCTTCAACGGAATGTCACATACTTTAAATTTCCATTCATTCAAGATCCTTTAGGCTCTGAAAAAGGGATGTCAAAGGCAAAGATATTGGCTTCTTCAGAGTCATGGAGGCTTTCTTGTAATTTGGCCAAGCAACCAAGAGGCCCTCTCTTTTTTCCTTCTTCCCCTGCATATTCAGTGTCCTTACGTTCTCAATTTCGAGACCATACAATGACTTTAGAACTTGCTTGATCTAAATCTTTGAAGCAGGGGACATGGTTTTGAAAGCAATTTCTTTGGTATTTTCAAATAAATATTTCGCTGCAACTTTTGATGGCGACAGGAGATGAAGTGCATAGAAGTTGTTTAGAGAAGTTTTTCAACAACACTACTTGTCATTGATTGTTGGCCACTGTTAAACGCAAACAAAGATGTAACCACCAATTTTATTATCCTAAATCTAATCACATGAGCCTAATTAACAAAAATATGTGGTTTCTAAGAAAAATTACACCTCTAGTTTATTAGGATTTGAGGAAAATATAATTAGAGTTTAACAAAATTATGGTGAATGTAAAGACGAGTTTAAAGAGTAAAAACTCTGTTTTCTTTTTCCTTTTTACTATATTTTAATGCTCATAATTATAATTTAATTTAAGGTATTTTAATAAAAAAATTATTTTTAAAAGTAAATTTAATGAGTAATTTGGTGGGTTCAAATAGCCCCACCCTAATTTAATGCATATTTTGAGTATTTTAAGGGGAATAGGTATATCCCACACAATTTCCCTGCCGTGAAGTGCCAATATTGTTCTCCATCCTTTCTACATATATATACATAGATCTTTTCCAGATAAATATTTGCAGAAGTGAGGTGGGGAGGCCCTCCTAAAATATACTTAAGCTTCGAACAATCAGGCGTTTCAGATTTGAAAGTTGGAAATCACCAGTTCAGCCAGAGAGGAAGGAATCCTCGTTCCTTTCTCCTCTACTGGATATGAACCCCACATCCTCACATACTCTGCGGATTACAAGTCGTCTGAGATAGCCGAATCTGTGCAATCCCACTCGAACAGTGCTTTGCGAATCTCCAGGTCCTGAAGCTCGAGTGAATCAAAGTTGGCAGAGAAAGCCATCCTCTGGGGAAACATGCCAATATTAGATTTTCCAGTGCTAAATGTTCAAGAGAGGTCAGATTGTGCAAGCCGTTGGGCAAAGCCTCTAGTTTCTCACAACTTAGACGTCGTTCCTCCTTTGGGGAAAGACAAAAAGATGATCACACTACCAAATTGTTTACTCTTGAAGATGGTGGAGCTTATGCACTCACCAGGTAAACCTTTATGATTTTCACAGCTCCAAAATATAATTCTTTCAAGAGATATGTTAACCGCAAGGTGCCGAAGTGTGGCAGGCAACTCGGTTTCTGAAAAATGAGGATGTGATAGATGGACAATATACATACATACAAGGCAATAGTAGTTACAAAATATTAGTAATCCACTTTTGTAATAGCATGTCTCAAATTTGTGATAGAACACCTAGTATTTGAAAACTTACCTTCTATTTACATCGGATCAAAACAAACTTAATCTTCTCAGCTGGGATTGCCGCTACGATAGAGGAGAAATCTAGTTAAATTATGAGGGGGAAAAAAATGAAAATCCCCATTACACAGTGAATAACTCCATCAGCGCACAAGGTAAGATGACGACACTATCACCATCACGAGGAACCTCGGGCTGTATATATATATATATATGGGTGTGTGTGTGTGTGCATGTATTATACATTCAAAAATGGGGACTGCTACAACATTAATTACTGGATCTGATACAGTTGCACTACTAGTTACAATCTGGAGTTACAGATGGAGTGGACGATTGGTTGTTAGTCTCGCCACCGGAAGTACATCTCTTGATATATGAACGTGCCGTTTCTAACATCAGCTCAACTTCTTTCTTGTACTGGCATAGAACAAAAGAATTCATTGCTTACTAAATTCATTCATATTTCAAAAATTATGGAGTTCATTTTTCATTGTAATAAAACAAAGATTAAAAGGAAAATTGTACAATCAGAGTACCAACCTTGTTAACAGCACCTGTCTTGATTTTGAATTGTATGACACACCATTTCTTAAAATGGGCACCTGCAGATACTGCAGAAACAGTAAATTCCAAGCACTAGAATTAAAAAAGAAAAGCAAGGTTGGAGTTGCTCAATATTTTGACCCACAGGTTCAATGCAATGCAACAGTAAGATTTAACACCTTCGGCATTAATATACATGCTTCTGTATCCTCACAGGATGCCATGACAATTCTTGATGCAAGCTTGTTTCAACCATTATTAGGGCATGAAAAATCATCTCAGCAATGGGAAAAGATGGTCAAAGAGATGAACATCAAACCAAAACTTACCCACTTTAATATCAATAGTAGAGGAATTTTCAGCAATGGTCTCCAAATGCCATCGACAATGAATCTGCTACAGCAGAACAATTACATTGCATTAACAAAGTGGAATATTTCTCTTACAGGTTACAACCCTCTAAGCAAGGAAATACAACCAGAAAGTACGTTATTCTAAAATATTTTGGAAAATGCTGGTTCACCTATCTTAGCACAGAAACAAAGTAATGATGACCATACAAATTTTAAATATATCAGACGTTCTACTTATTTATTTTTTGAACATAATAAAATAAAACGAAATAACTTGTCTTGTTTAATTCAATTAACATTGACACCTAATAAGAAATGTGAACCAAAAGTATGATGTCCAAATAGAAACATATTTCATACCTCAAAGTAAGACCCGAATGGAACGTCATGTGCCTGTTGGACTGTCTCAAAAACCTAAAAGAAAAAACATGTTTAATCAAAAATTTACAAGAAAAAATCATTGAAGTCAGTTTTTAACAAGCAAGGTACCATTTGAAGATAATAAGACATAAATAATAACAGAGAATTTTTTTAAACTATTAGATAATAAATAAGAAAAAAAATTGCAAGCACATTATCAATGTTGCCAAATTTAAGGCAATGAGAGAGATAGCCTTACAAATATTTTCTTATCTGGTGATAAAACTGCATGCTGAGACTCCGTCATGGCTGTGTCACGCGGATAGATGGGACTCTTACAGAGAGATCTAAATGCGACCTCTCTTACTTGACCATCGTATTCATCTGCAGCATGCCACTGTCCCATCTGGATAGAGCAAGAGATAGTAAGCAAATATTTCTATATCAACCAACCAACATTCAGACTACAGAAATAAAATCTTCTTCTTAGATGGAAAAGCACATGGAAATGGAAGGATAAGTGATCCATATGGATAATCATCAGAAACAAAACTGCTTAGCAGGACCCTTATCAACCCCCAAACCCAAACAGAAGCTCTATTTGGATGGACGAGAGCAGTCCTTTTGAGGCAATATTTGCCCATTCAACAAGAAATTGGGCCAATATAATCGTCTCAACTTCACAAGTAATGCATACAGTGTACACAGGATAATTAGAGACAACAGAAGCAATACTCAGTGCTAACCAAACAAATTTCCAAGTGCTACATCAGAAAATACATAATGTTGTTTCCTCCATAATTTGGTTTTCGAGGAACCATTGTCCTGGACATCATGGAGAGCACTGCCAGCTCAGCATTAGTCCTAATGCCTCTTATAAGCCTTAACTCTAGAATGTGCAAATCCTAACTGCACACGATATACAAGAAAAATGGGAAATATCCTTTCCAAACAATCAAAAACCAGAATTTAATAATCTTCTTTTCTATAATTTAACGTATGTTTTAATTATCCTTCTCATTCCAATGGCTGCAACGCCTAAACCAGGTATGCAACATATAAACTTCCATGTCCAATTTAGGTACTTATAATCAGCACCATGTTTAAGGTACTTTTTCATCCTTCAAAGATTTAGCTCATAATCCTTTTTAACATATCAACATGGCTATTCCTTAAATCATAAATGCATTACCATGAGAAGCTCTTTTGTTCTTTTTCTTTATGGCAAAGAAAACTACATTGATAAAATATAGAGAATACAAAAGGAAGAAATAATTTTCTAGGGTCTATGATTTCAAAAAATGGACTTGGACTTACAACAAGATTAGAATCCTTTCTAGCTGCATGATACTCATTTGTGAACTTAGAATCATCACTAAACAATAAAGTGAAGAACTGTTCCGCTGTGCATGGGAAAACATCCTGCAAAATACATTAATGCATTCTATAATGGTAATAACACAACTATAAAATTCATAGACCATGAAAGAACAAAAAAGATGATGCATACATTGTATATACCAACAAGAACCTCTTCTTTGATAAATGGTTGAAGCTTTTCAGGTTTGGTGACTGTTTCTTCCGCAATCTTAGCCTGCCTTCTACTACCTCCAATGGAGCTACTATGTGCACGCAACGCCGATTGTGCCTTCTCCTATACAGCAGCAAGCAGATCGAATTAACTTTTTTCTCCAATAAATCATAGAATTCAGAGAAAAAGTTCAGCAAAATACATATCCAAATCCCGTTTCAAACGGATTAGATGTATCTTGTCAGGACATATGCCCAAAGTAAGTGTAGCAGCTCGGATATCAAAAGTTTCAGCAAAACTGAAAAAACTATCAATTCCAACAAGAAAGACAACCATCAATGCCTGACACAACAGGATAGAAAATTCCTTCAATGTTAGTAACAGCACTTAAAGAGACTGACTTTAACTTCTAAAATAGAACACAATGGTTGAACTTTGGCCTTTCTATTAGGGGTGTTCACGGATTGGATTTTGTGAATTGGACATCAATCCATATCTGATCCACAATTTTGCAGATTATAAATTTTTAATCTAATCTAATCCACAGATTGGTGAAATTCAATCAAAATCCAATCCAAACGTTTGCGGATCAGATGTGGAATTGGCCCAATCCATATCCAATCTACCATTTTGTGGATTGGTTTGTGGGCTAAAAATTTTTAATCATGTCCTATCCACAAACTAATTAAATAAAAAATTAATACAAAAATGATTTTACTACCGATCAAAATTCAAAATTAAATAAGATTTAAATTAATTAATTGTTTAAATAAAGTTAGAAAATACATTTAGAGTTTCAAAATATAACACGCCAAAAAGAAAAAAATCTCATTTGTTAAATCAGTACATGAAAATTAACTACTTAGGAAGCTATATTTATTTATTTAATTATTTTTATTTTATTTTATTATCAGATAAGACATAATATGGTGTTAATGTAACTAAATTTTGATTTATTTATTTATTAGTAAGTATAATGTCATATTTATAAGTTTAATTTTTTATTAAATAAATATTTTTTATTTTTTGCGGATTCGCGGATTTTTGCAAATTCACAAAAATAAATCCATATTCAATCCACCGATTGCGGTTTTTCAAATTTTCAATCCACTCCAATCCACGGATTGGATTTTTACGGATCGGATTTCTGTGGATCAGACGGATTAAACAGATCGGATTGGATTCTGAACACCTCTACTTTCTATGGCGGTAATTAAATGTGGAGATCTTAAAAATGTGTTGACAAAGCCATGACTACTTAGCAGTTTAGATTAATTAATAGTTGTGCTCATAATATGTACGTTTTTTTTTAATATGTATGTTTTATTCTCAACAAAAGATTTGTTAGTGAATGAACTCCAGTAAAGGAGTACATCCTGCCACATGAGAAGTGTGTGAGATGTTTTAGTAGCAGCAATAGAGAAAAAGAGACATATAGACAACAGAAAGGAAATATAATATCTACATTGTTTCTGTATTATATCACTAATAAACCGGAAGTATTGTCTTACTAATAAACCAGTATAAGAGTCCTATTTTGCTAAATCAAGAACTCAGAAAGACATCTCATTGATGATACGACTCTTAGTAAATACCAGACAATAAAACCCCATGCATTCATATTTTAACTTCAACAAGTTGGAAAGAACTATGTGAATCTACTTATTTCCATAGTCATTATGGGGTTCAGTACCACTTGGAGATTTGTGTCAGAACTCTTTACAATTTTAAACAATGACCATTTTATCCATACGGTTGATAACCAAGATTAGAGTTGTAAAGGTAAATAATGATAAAAGTTACAGACACAATGATTCATGAAGCAATAGGAACGAACCTTCTTCTCAGCCTCTAACATTGTATGATAGTTCTTTGCAGTACGTTGCAATTGTCTCAAGGCATGATTCCTGTTCCAAAATGATGCAAATTTATATCTGACCCTGCCTGAAAATGAAAGATAAAGGCCAAAAAGAAACCTCAACAACTCAGATCAAACTGAAAATGCATCCAAATCACACTTGATGTTCCACTATTCTAAAAAAACACATTCAATAACCTAAACAGAACACAAAAGTAATAATAAAACCCATCAAGGAAAGCCAATACACTGGATATTAGTTCGTACAATAATTAGATGTTTTAAATGGAAGTCCATATTCAAATATATTACAATGCACTCCAGTCATCATAGAAGTGCATGATTTTCAACAAACAAGAAATTGACCTAGTGTTTTACTCCGACATGACATTTGAAACACAAGCATAACAGTAACCTTAAAAAGGGCATATTTCAGAGAATACTCCATAAATTTCTAAAGTGAGAGCTGGTGTATTTAAATGTAACTTTTCATTTAAATCGAAATATCAATCTGCACATCAGACTCAGAATTTTTTTTACAGAGCAACCACTGAAGCCCTAAGGGAAAGCAATGAAAAATAATTATTCAGAGGCAGCATTATGTAATGCTAGCATATCAAGCAAGAATAGTTCGAACTTAAGAAGAGTGAAACAGTTTACAAACTTGCATCAGGACAC
>NW_006262339.1:36128888-36131368 GCF_000493195.1 Citrus x clementina | reverse complement strand
CTTACATGCAATCAAGATTCTAACTGAGTGGGGCACTTTTTCAGAATCTTCATGCACTCAAGTCTACTAAGTGAATCCTATGACATGATTCATTACTATTTGCAAGCTGAAATAAAACATGTTAAAAATCAGGGCAAAGTTTGCAATTGAAATGACTCCCACAAAAGTAAAGCTTTGTCAACACATCTGATAAAGCACCTATAATCCACTCCAGTTTGAACAAGCACTTCAAAGTCAAAAGGGAAAGAACCATTAAAATGGAGAAGTTTCAATAAATATAACTCCAGATGTAGCATAAGACACTTTGAATTGACGATAAACAAGCTAAATATCTACATGTCATAAAAACAATATTTAACCATGAATCTGCAATAACAAATACCCTTACTCTGCTATGTAACACTATATTTTACCAACAATCTACAGTTTTTCTAACAAAATATCTTTCTCCCTTGCAAAATACAAAACCTGAATATATCAATTTCAAACTTGAGACCAACCGGTCCAATGGATCAAAGTATATAAAGTATATCCTTTATATACTTTGAAAATGAACTCTGTAAACCTCTAATGTGCCTGTATGGTAGGTAACACACTACAAGAATCATACAATTCTTAGAATAATTTCATTATAAGAATTGAATGAAAGAAATAAAGAAATGAACAGATAAAATGAAGATTATCTATCCATCGTTTAAATCACTCCTCGAATTTGACAAAGTTGAAAAGTGTCTAATTTATCCTCTATGTCTAATTTTCTCCTCTATCTTTGATATTCGGTAAACATTCTTACTGATGCTAGCATTTCCAAACTCTTTTTTTTTTATAAGAAACTGTATGTTATATTAATGATGAAGAATCATTACAAGGAGTGGACCAGCTGTGCGCTGAGGAAGCAGAAAAATGAAAAACCATTCTGTGCTATGCAAAATATGTCAAACATAGATGCTACACTAGCATCTCCAAACTCCTCACAGAAAGGAACAATAATCTCCCCACACTTTTGACTGCAATGGTGTTATTCCATCTTTTAGCGAAAACTACCAAACAGAAATTTGTCAAACATAGAGTTGATACACATCAATCACAGGATGAAGATACTTATTTGCTATGAATAACCAACCAAATTAAGGCATCATCCACCCAAAAAAAAAAAAAAAGCAATTCCAATACACAGAAGTGACATCATAAAAGTAGATCTATATTTCAGATTATAACACACATATACATCAACCAAATCAGCACTCAAAAGCTTGCGAATATTTTATCACTAGCATGCTGACTCAATTGAAAAAATGCTGAGAATCAAAAGTGCAAGCCCAAAGCATGATTCTCTTCCAGATACGGAAAATTTTGAAGGAAAACAAAGAAAGAAAAAATGTATATACAAACCTTTTAAGCATTGTCAAAAAAAGAAATTGCTACTCACCATCTGGACTTCCCAAAGGAGGTACACCATGCCCACCAGCACCCATCCGGAGAATAATTGTTATAGCAGGATTAACGAATGCATGCTCGCTCCTCCGTATCTACATAAAGAAACTTTGTATATAAGCACTTCATATCATTTATCACACCGTAGGCAGTAGGCACTGCATAAAAAATATTTTCTATTAGATATCTTCAAAAGAAAAAGTATTGAAAGAAATTACCTCATCAATATCTCCAATTGGTATAATCACCTGCCAAAAGCAAACAAAACGCCATTAAAACATGCAACTACCAATCAATTAGTAAGATTCTTCATGGGCATGCCGTAAATACTATCAGAATATTCTTAAGAGAAAAAAAACAGTTAAAAATAACTTAGCAAATGGTTAAAGAAATACCAACTAACCTTCATCTGCCTTGAAAAGGCATTAGAATGGAAGCATATGTGCCATGCAGAGACATACATACGGCCGTGATACAAGAATGACGTCTCAATTGCACAAGAGTAACTTAATTCCACAAGCTGTAAGCAGAATCACTAAATTAAGGATTCATTCATATCCATAATCCAAGGGTTTTAAATGCTAAAGCTGAGTAGGTAAATTATTCTACCAAGTCATGACTGCTGTGCAACTGACCTCATCTGGAAGGAGATTAAATATTGTTTGCAGAGGCCCTGGTTTTTGATGCACCACCGTTGGCCCTTGTTTATCCAAAGAAGCCCTTCTTCGAGCATTGGCTCCTGCATATCCATTCATTACCCTGCCAGTGGATAATACTCTGTCATACTTTTGAGAGCAATTACAATGATAACAACAGAAGTCCACCAAATTTTGCAGTGAATAGGTAATCAAGTCATTCTGTATCATACAGATTTAAAAGGGAAAACAATGTGACATAATCTTATTTATCGTGTATAAGAAGTTGATAAATAAATAAACAAATTTTAAGATAGGTCAATTAAAAGTTTGCTATCAGTACAGAATAATATTGAACAAAGTACAAACAAACAACATTTTCAACTATAAATACAGAAATATCTCTCCCTC
>NW_006262339.1:35706728-36128788 GCF_000493195.1 Citrus x clementina | reverse complement strand
CACAATATCTGAAATTGATCATTGTCACTGCCTGCCCGGATATTTCTAGGGAAAAAAAAAAACATAAATACAGAAGATTAAGAAAAAAAAAAGTTGACAAAAAACCACATTCTCAACTACAAATGCCGAAATCTCTCTCCCTCTCCCAAAAACTCAAGATGACCTTGTAGATAGGATGCAAGAGATAACAGAAATGTCCAGAACTTGACCCCAAGGTCAGACACAATATCAGAAATAGAACAATGCTATTGCCTGCTCGGATAATTATAGGAAAAGACAGATACACAGCATCTAAGACATAGGAAAAGTTCGAGAAACCATACAAAGAACCATCTTTATCCTTTTTCAACACTCCTTTACTCTTTATCCTTTTTAAAAACCCCTTTATACACTTTCTAATTCTAACCAATCATCCCAGACACTCCTTTACTCTTTCCAATGCTAAAACACCAAAATAGCAACCATCAAGAAAATATTCAAAACACTGTTTTCTGTACAGGGTGAAGCAAGAGATCACCCAATGAAAATATTCTTGAAAAGATTTCTTAAAACGAGTTATTAAATTATTGACCAACCCTAACATTGAAAAGATTAAAGAAAATTATAATTCCAGAATTCCTCATGGTAGAATTTCTAGCAGAGATTAATTAAAGAAGAAAAAAAAACTGTCAACATGGTGACAGGGAAATGTTTTAGTGTAGGGGTCTAAATATTGTGTACAAATGAAAAACAGTACAAACAAAAGCAAAAAGGACAAAAAAATGAACCAAAAGATACCTGGAAGCATTTACAGGCAGTTTAATTGTTTTAATATGTAGACACACCTGATAAAATGGTATTTTCGTTGGTTATTACATAAAATGAGGAAAACTGAAAAGGACAACAAATAATGAAAATACTAAAATAACATTACACAATTTACAAAAGAGGACTACCTGCCCAGACGGGCTATCTAAAGTATACCACACTGCACCAGTTTGGCCTTCACTTTCAACTGTCACAGTCACTGAACCAAGAACAGTACTTTTCCAAATTATATCCCAGTCATAAATTGTAACAATAATCTGTCAGGGCAGTAGATAAAGCTATTAGTATATTGAATGAAACAACCAAAAAAAAAAAATTCACAGGATCTCTCGCTACACATCAGATTTTCTATTTTAGGAAAAAAGTGAGAATTATACATTGATTGAAGAAAGTAACCAAATACAAAAGTGAACCTGTTGTCCACAAAGAAAATCAAAAGGACAAAAATATAAGGGCAGGGAAATAATCCATACAAAACCTATCCAACCACCCCTACAACATCACACCATATCAGTATGTCATTCATAACTACAATAGTCAGCGCCAAATCAATTTGAAAAAGTTGATTTTAATCACAAATCAACTCCACAAAAAGAGACACGCTGATATAACAATTATGGACCATCAAGGAAATATAAATGTTATAAAAGGAAGAGATTACTTTCACCAGTAACTTTAAATAAAGTTTAAACAAAATGCGTTAGGTCCAAGGATCTGATCAATGCATCAGGTAACAGAACAAACTCATTTTGGGCACTAAATGACAATAAACAAAACAATTTAAATATTTTGTACGTGTCTTAAGAGAAACAAGGAACTGCCAATAATATTTATGAGATTAGACCACAAGCGCATGCATAAATTCTCAAAGAACAAAACTTTTACTTATTGGCCAAGCTTTTACATGCAAGGCATAAACCGGGGACTATGCAGTCAGCTCAGAATCATGCTGTCTCTTAGTGGCATTTGATAAATTGTACTATTATACATTAAACATCTTTACCAGAACTAGACTCACAACATTGATCTCCATCATTCAGCAACTGAAAACACCAAGTCAATCAATAATTAACCTAAACAAGAAACAGTAGTAAAAATGGTGAATCATAACAGGAACCTGAACAGGAAGCTCATCAACAGAAAAATTAAACTCCTCTCCCCACATTGGATATCTGGAACCAGGGACCATTGAACTGCACCAACAACACAAGCAGAAATTTTATAACTGCAGGCACAATAAAGTTAGAACTATACAGTACAAAACTAACCAAACATTTACCACAAGAAAATAAAAGGACATTTACTAAAGCGTGAAAGTATTTTACCATTTAAAACTTAAATAAATTAGTTGCAATTCCCGATTTTGATCAACTAACAAATTCTTTTTAATATTCAACTGTCCCGTCCCTTTTTTAAAATCACATAATAGCACACAATTCATATTCATGCACTCCACTAATAAATGAAACTTTTGCCCACATTCATTTCTAAAGATGCAAACAGATCAAGTATAACATCAAGCAGGAAGTTTCATTCTCAAGTAACTTGAGGAGCTTATATTAAGCATGCATAATAAAATAAAACACAGAAGCCTAGCCATATACCTTCATTAAATCTTCAGGATCAAGCTACCCAACTTTCAGTCTAAATGGTACCACAATTTCTCAAAACCCTCAGTGTACAGTTATACTCCCTCATGTTCTAAAATAATAATTAAATATAAATGCAAATTGGTGATAGCACCGTAATCTAACAATAATAACCTGAGGAACTGAAAGATCCAACCGTGAGAGCAATTCAATGAATCAGTGGGAAATAATCACATATTAAGAAAAATGTGAACGAGCAGATGATAGATCAAATAACCTGAATCGTTTTTCTGAACCACATGTGATGATGGCATATGGATCTGATGTGCCATTTAAGTTTGCCCCAATAAGATTCTTAGCTGCCAACAATTCCAACTGAAAAACAGGGCAAACATAATCTTGCTGTCAAACCAAAGGAGATTCCATAACATTGGTCAAGACATAACATTTAATCCTATGAAAACTTGCAGATGATTGAATTCGTTTACAGCTCAACAGATACCAGATTAAAGCATAAACAAGATCAAAAAGAAAAGATACCTTAATTAAATATGCAGAATTGGTTTGAAGGTCTCCTTTAAACTGGACCATCTACAAAATAAGTAAAGAACTGCATGTCAAAGATGTGGAAAATTACTGCATGAAACAAGTGCCACGCAGAATAGCCTATTACAGCAAACTAGAATTCCAATCTTCATGTTAAAGGACAATGTAAAACTCAACAGCTTCAGCAATGTGGTCTTGACTTACAAAACCAAGAAAAATAACACACTGCATTGAAGAAGATGATTGTAAAGCCTCAAACTTAAAATTCTTCGCGTGCAAGAAGAACAGAAATACTGTTATCTGCTTGCTAACGAATATCTTGAGAATTGTCCTTCATTCTCTTTCTATAAAACGTGAAGCACAGTATTTCATAGTCTTGTAATAGGTATGGTCTAAACTAAGACAAACAAATATACTTGACCAATTTAGTTATGATTTTGGTCCCAAATTACAAAATTCGTAATACACAGAAATCGATAACTTTCCCTTCCCTGTGTTTTTTGGCAACCAAAAACCAAAATATATTATTAAACATGAAAGAAAATTGTAACTTTTCATGCATCAATCACATTACACAGCATGGAAATTATAAAGATAGGAATCAAACAAATAATGAATAATCAAAGCTCAAACAGAAAAAAATTCCCTAATTGTAGTGAATTAGACACCAATCACATACAAGATCACACTGGTATTACATAAAATTAAAAATACAATTTGTATTTGGGTAAATATCACCGACTACCTATACATTACAACTTTATAAAATTCAACCCTGATGTTTTAAAATTCATTAGATATATCCCTTGAAAGAAAGGAAATTTATCAAGAGCCTCCCTCCAATTTCTAAACTGAAACAAGCCTTAGCGTATGTTTGCAGCTGTTATGTTTCTGGTTAACTTTGAAAGCACAGTGGCATATGAGTTTGGTAATATCCAGATTTACTTGACAGATAATATTTATCAACCGGTGTATTCTTTTTTTGTAAACCTTTTTTGAATTTCATAAACTTAATTTAAACCAAAGCTAAATGATAACAGAAGCAAAATCCACTAAAGAATTGTCCACAAAGAATAATGAGATGATTTGTATCAATCTCCGGACCATTGTAATGTATATGCACAGATAAAAATAAATCAAATAATGTTCCCTTTCTTGATTTATTCTGCTAAGATCAAACTTCCCCCAACTTTCATTCATAGTTGGGAGCTATAATAACATACTAGATCAGTGACCCTCAAAAAAAAAAAAAAAAAAAGGAGGAAGAAACTTTCTCAATTTATTTTCCTTCAAAAAAGCACTATCAATCATATAAAATATCAAACAAACAGAGGACAGCCGCTACCCAAAACGAATTGATAACCATCACGTTACTGATACAAAGATCTAAGCTCTATGAAATTTCAACACTTTGGCGTCGAAGATGTCAAGAAAATAAGGGGTATTCTAGAAAAGAAATAGAATAGCATTTCATAATTAACTTACATATAAGAAAAAATAAATAATTTTTAAATAAACTGAATTTATTACAATTTTCCTATTCTATAAAATAAAGTAGAAAAAATTAAATGTCTTTGCACCTTGAACCCAAAAAATATATCCAAACCAAAATTAAATTGTACTTGACAGTTACTGATTCCAACCAAAAGCAACTTTTGGATTAAAAGCCATAGTACCTCAAACCCCAAACATGCTCCTAGAATTGTCAAGAATCTTCCTTGCAGAGGAGGTTATTAATTAATGGAACATTCATAAGTCTCTATTAACAAATAATCAAAGACTCCTTTTCATTATTCTACCCAATTGCCTAATCATATACAAGCATCAAATTCACCTCAATTTTTTTTGGCCCATTTTCATCAATCTTTCAACACTCAGACAAAGCTAATCCCTCGAACAAAATTAAAACTTCAAATATTCTCATCACTTATATCAAAACTCAGCAGCGTCAAAAAGATTAAAAGTAAACAGAAAAAAAAAGGTGAAAAAATAAAATTACTTTGACCTTGTCTTTATCATCAATAGCACTAATTGAAGAACTCTCAACAAGCTGCGATCGGTCAACGCCGAAATCTCCGGTTTTAGAAAAGAAAAACCAATAGGAGGCGATCACGCACAGCGACGCAGCCACTGTCACCTGAATCTCCCACCACGACGGTACCAGAATCTCCATTGGCGTTTCAATCATCATGTCTGTCGTTTTGGACCTTCTCTTTCTCTTTCTCTTTCTCTTTCTCTTCCTCTTCGTCTACCTCTAACTCCAACTCGACCTCCTCTCTTCCTTTTAAATTTAGTATATGATACAACGAAGACGTGAAAGGAAAAATAGACAAGCCAATTAAAAAAATCCTTATTGATTGTCATACGTGTAAAAGAAAATAATAATATGTTGTCTTACCTTGATTATGACATATTTGAGAGTACTAGGATTTTCAGCGGAGCAGGCTAAGTTACAGATTCTGTAACTTACAGATTGTGCTTCACCAGCTACCAGACAAAAGCATTTGCCCCCTTTTTTTTTTCCCATAAGCAGGACACCTGTGGTGCATGTATTGGTGCTGTACGTTACAGAATCTGTAACGTAGTAACCTCCATTTTCAGCAATTTAACATTTTAAATTAGCTAAGTAACACTTTATTAAATAAAAATGGACAATAATTTCATCAGACAAACATAATTTCTTTAATTATTGAAAATGTATGCCCACACAATCTACAAAACCATTAAAGATAAACTTCAAAGAGTTTTCGTATTAGAAGAAGCTTTGTTCAGTATTTGAAAAGTCATACAAAATAAGTAGTAAAGACATATAAATAAGAGCAGGGGTCTTGTTATTTATTACGGAAATAAAAAAAATTTAATTTAAAATTTTAAAGTGTAGAAAAATCTAAAAAAATTTAAAACTATACATTTTTAGACCTTAATTTTATAATGCTATTAAATCCTAAGATTTTAAAATTTTGGCACAATTTTCCAAATTTTAAATTCAATACCAAAAATCTACTAATTGCGGATAACCGCAAAGTAATCAAAATTGATTGGACAAGAAACGTATTAAAGATAGGTTATTTAACCCCGATCGTAAGAACCCAAATATTATGTAATCCACTGCAACCAAATTTCTAATTCTAGTGATGGACTAGGACTACAGCCTTATCCAACTATCCAATAACTTACAACCTCATTGATAATTTTGTTTTATTCACAGTGGTAAAACAGCTACTGCCTAAAGACATAATGTTTACTTAGAAATTATTTGATACAAATAAAATTTAAGGAAGATATTACACACTATGAATTTGATTTATTTGATGAGTTTGAATAACGAAAATGTACAAAGAAAATGATAAAAAAAAATTGGTTACGTAAATGCTATGCAGGCACCATATCATTCTCATAGTCCAATTAAGGTACATTTGATTGTTAATAATTAAAGTAAATACAAATAGATCTATGTATGTATTTAATAGATGGTTACGACTTAAACTTGTGAGTGTTGAAAAAGAAAAAAAGTATGTTTATACAAGATTTTTTAGATAACACTACTAAAAAATTATAGAATATTTTATAAACCATCTTTCGCAAAGAAGAATCTTATTTTTTTATTTTAAAAAAAACATTATGGGTTTTTTAATTAATTGTACACCTTTTATAAAGGCCTCCTAGACATCATTTGGATTTAATTGTATATTGAAGGCCAGTTTAGTAATGTTATAATTTTTAAAATAATTATTGTTAGTCATTTTGTATAAATAATCAACTATGAAGAGAATCAATTAAATATTTAGTAATGTTTATTTTTGAAAGTACTATGAGTTTTAAAAATAATCACATTTATTTGGTAAATCTTACCGCTAAACTAGTATAAGAGTATAAATGACTGAAATTGATATGATAGTGAATAAAATTTATTTATATGTTTATAAACTTGTATAGATACTATTTTTTATTATGTATATATAACAATTGATAATTAAAATAACTATTTTTAAGATGATTTTGAAAAGCCAAAAGCAAATTTAAAAAAAAATGCACTAAATACTAAAATTAATTTTTAATTTTTTTAAATCACTTTTAGGTCTTCTAAAATAATTCATTTTTCACAAACATGCTTACAGAGTCCTAAAATGTTGTTTTATCCTTACTCCCATAGTTATCTGCATTTTTCTTTTAAAGCCTTAGACATCATTTCATTTTTAAATCATTTCAACAAGTTAAAGAGTAATTCTTACAATAGGTTGGCCGCCATATAGTTTTTATTTAATGCACATTTATCCACATCTGTTCGATTTTTGAATCAAAATCCAACGCTCATTTTTATGTCATTTTTTTAAGAAGAAAAGATTCATTAATTAACAAAATTGAGAATACAAACAATGTCAGTTGGGAAGAACTCCACCCAGACATTGGATACTCCACTCCTAGTGGCATATTTAGCAAGCTTATGAGCTGCCTCATTACTAGGTCTATGGACATGCTGGAAAATAGAATTTTGGGAAATCAACACTCATATTTTATTGTTAACAAGGTCTGGCGCCTCATGAGAATCTGTCTCAATAATAACCAATGCCAAATTTGCTTATTTGACCACATGAAGCCCCTATTCTAAAGATGGGCAATGAGCCGGACGACATGTGGCACAACACGAGCACGTTTCGGTAGGGCACACGGTACGGCACGGCAAGCATATGGGCCAGGCCGTGCTTAAAATTTTAGACATGCGAGCCTTAAAAGCATGGTATAATTAGAGATGGGCTAAGCACAGCACGATTAGAGTTGCGCTAAACATGACACGATAAAAAAACTCGCAATAAGCACATTTTATTTTTTAATGAAAGTAAACTTAAAATTTTATGATTTTACAAATAACTTGAAATTGAATTTTTTAAATTCATTTAATTCTTAGTTTAAAAAAATACTATAATTGATTTATATTTATAATTTATTAAATAAATAATTGATATCGTGATTTTAATGAATAAAATTATAAATATCATGATTTTATAAATATGCATTAATATTATTGTGAACTATGATTTATAACTCTATGTAAGTTCAAGTTAACAATTAAGTTAACCCTTAAGAAAAATTTATTATTATTATTGTTGTTAAGTATTAAAAAAATTCTAATATTATAAGGTCAAACTTAGTAATTAATATTATATTTTCTTACTATTATTAGTTTATTATTATTAAATATAGACTTGAGTTTTGAATTTTCAATTCTATTAAATTTGAATAAAGGTATAAATCTAAGAAAAGTACATAAACTTGAAAAACGTACGTCAATAGCTTAATATGCGCTCTTAAAAAATTTTTTAAAAAAAGCTTATTAAGTTTTTTTTTTCTTAGGCACGGCACAGCACGACACAAATAGGCACGACACATGTGTTGGGCCGAGCCTAAGCAAAAAAATTTAGGCACGACACGGCATGGCACAAAACACATAGTGGGCATGGCACGACGCGAGCATAAGCACGCATGGGCCTTTCTTTGGTGTCGGCCTGGCCCATTGGCCATCTCTACCCCATTATGCAGCCTTTGCTTCTGCAAACGACACACCACATCTAAACATTGAGGGCTTAGTTGCAGCTGTCACAATTCTTCCTTCATCATCTCTGATAACAACTCCTAAACATACTACCTTAGCCATGGGTGGCTTTAAGTATAGGCGAACAAGGCGGTCGCCTAAGACCCCAAATTTTAGAAAAGTCTTATTTTTTTAGTATTAGTAATAATTCTTTAGTTAATAAAGATTTTTTTAAAAAAAAAATTATGTGTGGTAGAAAAGCCTAGTAGACATCTCTCTAGTTAATAATTATCTTATAATTAATAATTATTTTTTATATAAAAACCTATAATTGGTTATCTTATTGTTAAAGAGATATAATTAATAATATTATCTAACCATTAACTTATTCATTATTAGTTTTTCCAATAAAAATAAGTAATTTTTTTACCTTTTCAACTTCTTAAAAAAACTCAATTATTCAACATTAGAATCTTTGACTTTGAGACTTGAGTATTCTTTTTAATTTCCATTAAAAATCTTATAATCTAGAAAATCATAGATGAAAAATTTCTTGTGCTATTCTCTACAATGAAGATTATTACATGTATTAGTTCATTCAAAAAAGAAAAAAAATAGTTACTTGAAATACAAAGTCCATATCCATTATCTAACCATAAATTCATGATCTCAACTTTCTATATGCTACTATTCTAAATATTCTTTTTGAAAATAGTATTGTTCTCATTTATTCGTTTGTTTATTTTTATATAATTTCTAATGGTAAATTTTAAATTTTGTTTTTGAAAATTTTTAGAATCTTCTTGATTATTTGTTGAAATTCAAGAATTAAAACTGAAATGAATTTTCAGCTCTTTTTTGTTTTATTAAATATTGAAGTTGCAAAATAAAAAGAGGTCTCATTAAAATAAAAAAAAATATTCATCTAAGGCTCCTCTTACTCTAAAGCCGGCCCTGACCTTAGCTTCAACATCCACATTAATTTTAAAGCTTCCATTGGGGGGTAGGGGTCGACTAATGTTTCCTCTTGTCTTTGGGCTTTTGCAGCCGAGATACTTGGGTTAAATTTCTTCCCTTCAAATATGAGTTGGTTCCTAGCATTCCAAGTAACCCACCAGATGGCTCCCAACAACTCCAGGTCTGTTTTGCAAAGTTTCTTGGACATCTCATGCAACACTTCAAGTATATCATTGCCTTCAAGCCTCTCAATGCCTTTGTCAGCCCATATTGATTGTTTCCAGATCTTGCAAGCTCCTTTGCACTCCACCAGACATAGGGATGGCAAACAGTGGGCTTGGGCCGGGCTTTTTCAAGCCCAAGTCCAAGCCCACATTAAGTTTTGTGTGAGGGCCTGGGTCGGGTCGGGCCCATTGCGGGCCTGCGCTGGGCTCGGGCCGAACTTGGGTTTTATTTATTTATTTTTAAAATTTTTAAATTATTATAAATTTGAAATAAATTAATGATCAACAAGTTATTATAATTATAGATACATAAAAGAAAATGAATATTTCAAAGTAAAATAATAAATAAAGAAAATAAAAGCCCATAACTTTAATTTTCTTTAATACTAGATTCTTTAATTTAAACGCTCTTTTAATTAATTAACACAAAAGAGAGAGTTTAGTATTATAATTTTAGCTTTTTTGAATCATCATTGATTTATAATTGAAGAATTTAAGTTTTCTTTTTGTATTTTTAAGTTACTTTTCAATTTTAATTATATTATTCTAATTTATAAATTTATTTTTTAAAAAAATAGTGGGCTTGGGCCTTGTCCAGGCCCTCATGTGTGAGGGCTGGACCGAAGCCCCCGGGCCTGACTGGGCTTAGGCCGGCCCGAACTTTTTTGCCCACCCTAACTGGACATGGGAGATGCTTTCCATACTCCTCCAACAAATTTGACATACAACGGATGCAACCACTTTTCTTTTCCACAGGAGTAACTTAGCCGCGGCCACAACAGTAATATGATATCTTATAATAGCACCCAAAAAAAAAAACTATTTTGTTGATGACATAGTTTTATAAACGCTACCCGAAATACTCATTAACAACATACAAAATTGTATTAGCAACGTTTAATTTTATAGTAGTAACATTAAAAATAAGTATTATATAATACATTGATATTAATGTTCAATTGTTTTTCGTTACAAATGTTATAAATTACAAAGGAAAAAAATAAAAACATTAACACTGGTAAGCTATCTTTGATAAAGTTAATGAAAACATTAAAACACTAGTAAGCTATCTTTGATAAGGTTAAGATTTAGCTCTAGTAATAAAGAGCGAGAAAAATAATATTTGACCCAAAATTTCATTAAACTGAATATATCGAAACTTTTCTTTATTTTTTGTTTGGACGATGGCCCATCTCACAATCCAACGATGAGCCCATCGCCCAAAAAGAGTGAGCCAACGATGGGCCATCTCTTGATTTTAATTTGATTTTTAATACGAAAAATGTTAATTTTGGTAGTTTTAGTAGAAGAATTTTGAGCCAAATATTAATGTTGAACGAGTAGTCTTTTTAAGATTCAAGTCCTTAATGGGTGCATGAGTTAATGATGATAAATATTAAGGATATTAATATTTGAGTTATAACTAATGTGGCATTTATCTGTTGGATGTTATAATAAAATAATTAATAATTTTATATTCATTATTCAATAAATAAGTGATACATAATATTAACACTTAAGTTAAAACTCAAGTATTAGAATCCCAAACATGATTCATATGTGTAACGTTTAAAATGTATATAAGGTGGATTTGGTTGAGGGATAAAAAATTTAAGATACTTTTATAAATTTTCATACTTGGTGCAAATAAAATGTATTATGATGGTTTATCTTGGGCCTAGACTTAAGAGACAAAAGTTTTATCGATTGAGTAATATTTAAATGAAAATTTAGATATTTAGTTATTTTTTTTATTTAACAAATAATTTTAAGTAGTAAATAATAAAGATTATATTCAATTGGTAATACATAAATTTGTAATTTATTAATTTGTTAATTTTTATTAATTATGCGATGAAGCAAGTTATAAGTTTTTTTACTTCAATATAAGAATCTTATGTTATGTCATTTACGTTTTGAAAACGTAAATATAATGTCATAAACATTATAAGCCTATTACGACATGTCATCTATATAAACAACATACAAATTTTACTCCGGAGTAAAATTTATTTTCAATATATAAATGTCTGGCGGAAAAAAAATTACGAAATATTATTTATGAGATGATTTTATAAATGACCTACCATATGTAAAATTTAAATCAAATTTTTAGATATTAATTTAATATTACAAATAAAATACATTTATATGTCTAATAATTAATATAATTATATTTTTAATTTTCTCCTGAGTTAATTCAATTATCAAAGGAATGATGATGTTTGTATCGAAAAGTATAAAAATTAGCAGAAAATTATAAGAGATAAAAATGTTTGGAGTGATGTTGTGCAATTTTTTTTTTTTTTTTGGTATATCACTACTTTAATAAAGAGTCCATTCATGTACTCCACAAAATTAAAACAATATTGAACATAATTCAATGGAATCCTATCTTATATTATCTTATGTAATTTATTTCAAATTGGGATGCAAAATGTGCCCATGTAGTAAAATTTAGTATGATTTTTCTCCGAACTCAAGAACAGTTTAAATAATCCATACTTAGAAAAAGCTATATCAATAGACCCTTATAGCAATTGGTTGTGAATACATTTTATAACCAACGGTATGTTAGAATAACAATAAAAGATAATAAGAATTAATGTTTAGTTGGAGATATTTCTTATCCTAATCTAAAGCTTAAAAAGGGAAAAAAAAACTTTAAAAAGTAAAAGAAAAAGGTAAAAAAATGATGTGTAAAAAACTCCTCTAATCGAATGAAATTGGGGTTTTAAATTATCCATATAAATAATCCAAGTTAAATAGTAAAACCCTAAAAAAAAAAAGAATAAAAATCTACCCACAACCAATAAATCCATCCACGTCTCAAGAAAAAAATAATAAAATCAATCAAATGTCAGTTTATTTGTCCTAGGTTGGGATTTCTTCTATTTCTCTCTTTATAACAAAACCATATTTGCAAAACCCAGCTTTAGGTTTATATTTATTATTATATATATATGCAAGCAACGTTAAACATAACTCAGTTACATTTTTAACTTGTGTCTTCCTCCTCAGCCGCCTGCCTCTTCTTCACTCTCTCTTCACACTCTGACACTCTGGTACTTCACTTCACCTTTCCCACATTTCCTTTTCATCTCTTCGCATTTCTCCAGCTATCTTTATCTCAAGTTTGATTCTTATTGTTTTTTTAATTTTATTTTGCAGCTGCCTTTGTTTGTTCTGTTTGTTACTTTTGTTATTTGTTAAAGTCATTCTTTCATTTTCATGATAGTAATGTCTGTTAATGCTTTCCAAGTATCTAGCTTTAGCATCATTACGTCATTAGTACTGTCTTTATGTTAATGTTATTATCTGTGTTACTTGTTTTTGATATTCATGTCTGTGACTGTATGTATGTATGCATATTCCAGTGCATGCATGGAGGTGTATGAAGTTTTTAGTGAATTGGGTTTTTTTGTTTTCTGCTATTTTGGTGTGTTATGGAGTGAATTCGGATTGTTCATGCAATGTTGTTATTGTGTCATCTCTGGTTTTTGCTACGAGAAACCTTTTTGAAATGTCTCATAGTTTAATTTAGTAGAGTGAAGAATTGGGTTTGATTGAATAACAATTCTGCTCCAGTTCAGCTGGTGTGCTCGCATTATATGAGGATAGTTGTTGGCGGGTTTTGTTTCTTGTAAATTGTTGGGCAATGCATTTTGCATTTCAGAATTTGCTAGTCAAACTCTGTTGTCTATAATACAAAAGGGATGTGAAACTAATTTATTGGGGAAATATAGAATTAAGTAAATCTTGTTGCAATTATGTAAGTGCTGTACATCTAAGGCTGGGGTGAAACTTGGTGGTTAATTAGCTTAAAGTTGATTTTTATCTTTGAAGTAAAAGATTTATGTAAAGGGATCACAAGAAAGGTTCCTGCTCATTTCTATTCAAGCTGATGAAAGTAACCAGCATGTAGTTTTGAACTGTATGTCTTTACTGGTTTTCTTTTTGTTACTTATCTAACATTGGCAATTGAAAATTATCATAATGACTAATTGAAGATCGACCCTTTGGTGGTAAATGCAGAATGTATGTTAGGATTAGTTTTTCCTTGTCAACTGGCAACAGAAGGACTTCATTTTTACTGAATTGTTTCGGTCACTTCTGATTTTGTTTATTGATGGTAATACTGATATGTTCCCGGTCGTATTTATTTTGGGACTGAACTTGGAGAGCATTTATTGGATAAATTATCTGACCAAGATAACTAGTTACTTTCTTCACCAATTTAAGTAGGTTCATTTTCTTTTCAGGCCAACTACAAAGGAGTTTCTTTTTGAGTGTTACTGATTAATAAAAGCGAATTTTGCTTGCATAAGATTGCGGTGCATGGTGCCTGCTCATTCATAAGATGGATGTCATTCCAGGCGGTGAACCACGTAAAACCATAAAAGTTGAACCTGATGAAGAAGTCAAATGTGTCTTGGCAAAATCAGAGGAAACAAGTGTGAAATGCTTGAATGACCATAAAGAAAGTAAGGATGTTTTTTCAAATGGACAGACCATGTCTCCTAAAGGCCCTGAGGACGTGGAAGTTGATATAGTCAAATTTACAACTGATGGTGAAATCAGATTGACAGAAGCTGAAGATCCTGATGCAACTGAATATTCAAGCTCATTTGGGAACACTGAACCCGATGCTGAGAGGTGCTCTGGATTGAGTGAAGTTGAAGTGGAATCCCAGTATTTTGATGTCAATGGTTTGAGAACCAACTGTGATTCATTTGGTCGCTTGTTTCAAATGAGGTTTGTTGTGGTTCCTTATTCTAACCTATTGTGTAGCATGGTTCATTGTCAAAAATCGTAAGTCGAACAGAACTGTATAATTGTTAGCATTTCTATTTACATTGTTTTCATAAATTAATATGTTTTGTAGATATTACCAAAAATATAATATTTATTGGCAAATCTTGTGGTTGATGTCACAAAAAAGAGGGGGAAAAAATTCTAGCAGTACTATCTACTCTCTTTGGATTATATGTGAGGTTACCATGCATTAAGTAGGAAAGCAACAAGATAAACTGTAGACTGGAAAATAACATATTCAGCATTGCAATTGTAGGAGAATTATCTTTTTCTTTGTCTTAATTAAAAAATATTCTTAGCATTTATGTGAATAATGTGCAACTATAGCCTATATTTTTTTGTTTTCTAGAAATGAATGCTCTTGTTTGCCTATGCTCAGCTTGTAATGTTGACCGGGTAACTGACTATTATTTAGGAAATAGGAAGATACTAAGAAATTACTTTTGGAGGTCATGAAAATTGTTTATTTGAATAAGGGGAGTCTGTCAAATTTCCATTACAAAGTTTTCACTTAGAAACCTCAAATTTAAACATAGATTTGGCTTTGGAGCTTCGTCATTGATTAAAAATCAGTTTATCTGAAGCTCATGCATTGTCAGCAGCACCATCTAAAGAAAATCCAATTTTTAATCGGTTAACCTTATGTTTAGTTTCATTGGTTTATGTTATGTTGAATGTTTCTTTATGCTTACAAACTTTGTTAGTCCCCGCTGCCGATAAATCTTCTCAGTCATAATCTAAATATTGCCAGATGGGATCTATACATGCACAGACAATTTTATCCATTAATTCCAACCCACATTTAGGTGATTTATTTATTGAAACTGCTTGGCTTCCATTATAGGAAGAAGAAGTTGACCAATCACTGGAGGAGCTTTATACGTCCTCTTATGTGGCGTTGCAAATGGGCAGAGCTGAGAATTAATGAGATACAATCTCAAGCACTAAAATATGCCAGAGAACTGGCAGCATATGACCAGAATAAACTATCAAGAGTCAATCAATCTACAGTAGAAGAGTTTGGATCGAAGTCTTTGGCATTTTCTAGTCAGTGGTATAGAAAGAAGGCCATGAAGAGGAGGAAACGGAAAAGAGCTGAAGACACGACTGATTTAGCATCATACATGTCACATCATAGTCTTTTTTCCTATCTCGGTATAAAGCTTGTTCTTTGTAGTTGTACATCATGGTGTGAGTGCTTTGCTTTTATTCCTCCCCCTTTTCCATTCTTATTCATTATCTCCGACACCTTCCTTCTGATGTCGATGTTGACGTGTGGTTTTGCAGAAAACAAGCGGTCTAATCCAGATGGAAATTCAACAGCTGATGATTTTGGTAATACAGGTAACTATTTATTCTGCATGTTTTCTGCAGCCCTAAAATGTTAACATTACAGAAAAATTCGAAAAACTGGCCTGGATCTGAAAGGTTTCTTCTATATTTAAAACTTTGATCTGGTAATCGGAAATTACTATTATTTGACATATCATTAAGTTTTGTGACTCTTTTAATTTATTTTTTCACTAAGGGAGATAACAGGTCTTATTCAATGGGGTCAGTGCCTGTAGGCCCTTGGTATTTTATATGTAAATAAAATCAACAAGATGTGAAGCTGGATAATTCTTTTAACTATCAATGAAACAGAGCAGCCTTTGGAGGGCATACACTTTATCTCATACCGGCTCTAATTTTTCTCTCCTTTTGCTTTTATTTTACTCCCTTCTATCTTTAATTTTTCCTTTCCATGTTAAAACTATTTGGTCATCCATATAAAGTAATATTTTAAAATGAGCTACTGGCAATGGGTATAGTCAGCCAATTAAATTTTGGTTTCAATCTTCATTTTGTTGTCAACTTCATAACATCCGTATGTTGGCCTAGCTGGGATTCTGATATATGTTTCTGATGAATGTATCTGAATTTCCCTGGAAGATGATTGGCTGTTAGTAGTTATAATAATTCACTGACTCAGTTAGTTCGGACAAGCTAAGCTGTATATATCATTCTCAATTTGTATGCATCCTTGGAAAATGCTCTAACTTTGACACCTAGTGCTTACAGAAGTGGCGCATCTAGAGTACAAAGAATCTGAATCATGTCTATCCTACCTGTCTTCCCCTGCTAGATTCATTTGAATTTTTTCATTACTTCTGTCTCTGTTGCTCTGACGACTTTGCAATGCTTATTCTGTACTTTTGCGCATTATACATATTTAAAGTTCACAATGTTTTATATTGCTAAATCTGTCCTCTGTTCTTGTGTTGGGGGCAGTAATCATGGACCAACCAGCTGATTGCAATGACAAATTTGGAAGTAATGAAGATGCATTATTTTTTGAGCTCAAAGATGATGATAGTTCCTTGGAGCAGGTCCTTTTGAAAATTGAAACTGTTCACTCTCGGGTTCACCAGCTGAAAAGTCAACTTGACATTGTCATGGCTAAAAATGCATCAAGGTTCTCTTCCTCAGAGAACTTGAGCCTTCTTGCACCCTGTGATGGACAAACCAGTTCTGCTCCTAGCCCTACATTCTCCGCAGGCAATGCGGACACAACTTCTATTGGAGCCATATATAATCCGACTCAGCACATTTCAGAATATGATATTGGAGATCTTGTTCTGCCCGAAAGTGCTATTTCAAGTTATGCAGAGACCATTCACGTTCCCGATATAATAGAAAGCACAGTGGGATTGCTATCTGCTGCTGATGTTACTTTCCATCAGCCACAAATAGGAGACTCGTGTGAAGATGTGAGCCTTTTAAACATAATTAAATTTGATTTATCTAAGTAATTTGGTTATGTTGACTAGATGTAAAGCCTTTTAAGCATATGTTATTAATTTTACAGTCACAGAATTTCTTAAAATATGTCAAGGATATATAATTCAATAAATATTTGATGCTATACTTATTTGATATCTGTAGATTTTGGATAACATCCTCATTCAAAATGATGGAGCCGAAGGAGAGCAGCACACTTTCTTAGGAACAAGTAATCAATCCATAGAGAAGCATAATGATCCAGAGAAGGGGGAAGAAGGAGAAAGCACCAACCCTTCTCCAATCCCCGCTTCGGAACCTGATCCTGTGGCAAAATCAGAGGTAGCTCAGGATCAATCGACACTGAAATCGTGTTTAGCATCGGATATCAATTTTCCTAGGAATAAAAGAAAGCGAGGGGAGCGCAAAGCTGGTCCTGGCAGCAGTTGGAGCAAGAAAGGCTCCGGTGAGCCTGATAGCCAGTGAGTTGTGAAATTGCTCTATCTTTACCATTCACTTGATGAAAATGATGATGATGATGAAAGCTTTTAGTAAGTTGATAGACTCTGACAGTCTGACAAGTAGAGTGAGTACATTGAGGGAAGATTGAGAGTTAGCATTTTAATGTCATTGGACATTGAGGATTGCTGTAAGCACAAGTAAAATCATGTTGCTTTAATTGCAGAGAATTGATGTTAGAGCTTGCAGTCTAAGGTACTCTATTCTCATTCCAAATTTTCCATGTAGTGTTTGAACACCATATAACCGTCTCTATACCATGTGCATTTTCCGCTCAACCCAAATGCTTAAACTATTAGATAATAGCTTGAACAGTACTATTAAGATTAAAAAACTGGCCACAGCTTTGAACTAATTGGGGATTGAAATAGAGGTCAGTATATATGAGATTAAGATCATATGTTGGATCATTTCTATCCACAGATCTTATCGATTCTGGATTTAGTAGGATCTGAACTCCAGACCTCTTATTGGCTTAACCTACTTTATACATCTAAAGAGCTTGTTAAATGATTATCTTCTGTCAGTTATCACCTGAAAAACAATAAAAGGGGACCATTTAAACAGTTATCTACTGTCTATTTGCAAAGAAAAAAGTTTCATAATCTGAAAGAAAGCAATGTGTATAGCAAAAAAGAAGTAGAAAAAAGCTGAAAATGGAAACAAAGCTGGGAATTTGATTTGTATGAAGTAATAAATTGGTCAATGCAAGCGTTGGCATTGATTGAAATGGGACCAAATGGGCTGTACTAATTGATGATTTTCAGAAGTTGCACGTGTTGATAGCACAATGCCCCTGCCATTGCATTCCTATTTTCACATGATGTGCAAGCAAGCAATGAAAATGTTTTATTTCCTTCTTTTCTTCTCTTTTTTTTTTTTTCGGAAGCAAATAAATCAGAAGAGTTTGGCCTTTAAGCAAAACTTTTAGGCAATTTTGACGTTAAAACTCGAAGCCAAAGCCAAAGAAAATTGATCACAAAAGCCCAAAAATTACCAATTTATTGAATTTTAAGTGAAGTCATTATTTTTGCTTTGATTCAATATGAATCCTTTTTCACTTGACCTTAAATTCAGGACTAAAGTTTCAAAGTCTGGCAACTTACTACAACTTTATTTTTCTATAACTGTCTTTTTCTTCTGTTTGTGGGAGCTTTTAATTTCAGTCCAAAGTTGGACAAAATCATTTCTGTGGTCTACGATGTACAAAAAGCTTCAGATGACTCCATAACCTTGAAAGCACTTTTGACTCAAAAACCCACTTGTCTGTCTATGCATGCCAATACTGATAAGCAATTGCTGTTTTTTAAGTCTTAATGTGAATTTACACACTCTTTTACAGTCAATTGGCACTCAAAAGTGATTAATTCGCAAAATTTGCATCTAAACTCGGGGCCTTGCAGCAACATAAGTTGCCAATGAAGCTATCTGATGCAAAAGTTGTTTATGTAAGAATTCAATTTTAGTATTGGAAGTTGAGTTTGATTAATATTTGACATTAGTTGTTAATGACATTAATTGATCCAAAAGTTAGGTAACAACTCAATACCAAACGAGACTAGGTAGATGTGAATGTATTGATAAAAAAAAAAAAAGTGTAACATTATTTAAATTTTAATAATTAAATCTAAAAATCTTTTGAAATAACTTGGTTGGTTGACTGTAAATATACTTTACACCCACGATCATCCTAATTCGAATAATAATAGGAAGCAATGTGTTTTGTGGATGACGTTTAAGCCTCTAATCTGAATTCACAATAATCTTC
This sequence comes from Citrus x clementina, assembly GCF_000493195.1. Lineage (NCBI taxonomy): Eukaryota > Viridiplantae > Streptophyta > Magnoliopsida > Sapindales > Rutaceae > Citrus > Citrus x clementina. The sequence continues at coordinate 36,109,273 of NW_006262339.1, read as the reverse complement.
ATACCTCATGACAAATTTTGTACCACAGCTGACAGCTTTAATCCTTTTTTTCTTTTTCTTTTTTTTTTCTCCTTTACCTGGCAAAAGTAAATTATAAAGAATACAAGTTGTGTACTGGGGGTAATCTTCAATCCAAGCATCACCAATCATCACATCTTTTTTCCTCTTTTGTGGCAGCTTTTAGGGTTTATGGACATAACATACACATCGCGCACAGATGAAGAATCATGATGCCATCCATTGGCAAATTATTTATAACCAGACTGGATCTCAATACATGCCCACACCCAGAATAATTTTACTCTCCTTTTAAGGCAAATTAAAGAATATGGTTTCTTTCCTTCTAGGTCCAACCTTTCACAATTACATGCATATAAATCTATGTATATTTGCTTAAAAGATCAATGTTTTTATTAGGTTAATGATCAGAACCAAATTCAGCACTTGGTTAATTATTTTATTGGCCTTAAAGTATCCTTTAATAATTAAAAAAAAAAGTTAATCCTAGCCCTATCTACTAATTAGCTAGGTATAAGATTCTAAATATATTTAATACCATTTTGTATATATAAAGTACTTTCATGCATAAGAAATTTTTTAATATTTGTGAGTGTGATGTAGTATCTCTCTAGTAAAATGTTATCTATGTAGGACATGCTTATTTGAAACAACCAATCAAGAAAATATAAATACATACATCAAATGACAGTAATTTATTGAATGAATGGATTGATACAAGTAAACTGTCATCCCAAACAACAAAATCATTCAAATTTCTTTACAATAAATGGCAACAAAATCATGCAAGCTTAATCTTACATTCCAGAATTGGCAGCAGAACTGCACTGAAGGATATCTGTTTTATGTTGACAATTCTAATATCTACAAATTTGGACTACATCCTATGCATGTAATGATTTTGCTTGGAAAGAATGTACATAATTAAGACCAAAAAGCATGACACAAGTCAAAAGTTTTTGCAGTTAGTGTTGTGCTTAATTACTTTGATCGTCTCATGATGATTTCTTCTAACACAAAGGCAGGCCAAGCACGTCTCAAAAATATCAAGAAAGAAAGACATTTTAGTGTTTATATCTCTCTTCGAAATTGTTTTTATCATTGGAGTGCTGAAAGTTTTTAGTTTTTAATGTATTAAAATAATAATTGAACAACATCTTGTTAAATGGTACATGTGACATTTAGCAAATGAATTAACTAGTGATAATTTGTAAAAGTCTCAAATAATCAATTTGTATGGTAAAATATCAGATAATTTTAACATTAGGGTCGAAATGAAATATTATAAGTTATTAAAAATGTAAGTGATAAAAATAATTTTTAAAAAAGATCAAACTGTCGGTCTTCTAAATGTCAATACCTTAAGCAGAAGAAATTAGGTACCATGTTATTCGTATAACAAGTACATAACATGCATCGTAAGTAGACCTAAATTGCATGCATGGTTGCTCATGATTGTGTTTTACGGTAGCTAATTAAACATGATTGCAAGAGTCCAAATACTTTCCACATTTATTAAAAAAATTACAAAAGTTGAGAGGAGATGGATGGGTACTTTTGTCAATTGCATGAAAAGTAACAATGTTTGCTTTGGCTTTGAAATTTGAAATTCTTTTCAGTTTTCTCTCTCAATAAAAACCAATGGGAATCATGCCTGCCAAAGCAAAAGAGAAGAGGGCTTGTAATAAAGAATGTGAGGTAAAAGAAAAGGAGCTTGCTCATTCACAAATTTGAAGCCTAAATCCTAGCTAGCTCTCTTCCTTCTCCTCCTCCTCCTCCTTTGTCTATAACCCAGATGAAAATTCATTGCTCTTACCATAATTCAGTTATTTTATTAATTTATTCATGCAAGATCCAAAGAACTCACACTCAAGGTATGCCCAATTTTTTTTTTTTTTTAAACTTTAATGTTAAGACCTAAGTTTGCTTCGTGCTTTCGTCTAGTTTATACAATTGAAACAACAATGTCATTTTTTCTCCATAGCATTTAGTTGATTTAGTTCAGTTTATTGGATTTCTTTTTCTTGTTTTAATTTACATGTGCTATCATTATTTCTTTATTTTGCTTTTCTACAATACGAGTACTGTTCATGAATGTTAGCTACATTTTCTCAGTCCAATTCTTACACATCTTTCATAACAATCATTAAAGGGTGTAGTTAGAAATTTGATTATGTAAAATGACTCAAGTACTAAATTGGATTATTATGTGCCATTTCCTGGTTTTCTTAAAGAATTTTTTAAGGATTTGAATACACAGATAAACAATATTAAATGGAATTAATTCTTAATTTTGTCATTGAATGTATTTGTATTGTCAATTGGAAAACGTCGTTGCGAAAATTTGGGGAAAAAAATTCCAATTGATCATGTTGGAGAATCATACTGGCTAGAATTAAAAAAACAAAAAAATTGTAAAGGATGACATTGATATATTTTATTAATTCTGAATGATTAAGATGATTAGTACAACCCAAAATTTAAAAGTTTTTATTATATCTCTGAGCATTAGCATTGTTGCCAAGTTTTTGTGTGGGGCCTCCTACAAAATGGGCCACTAGGTAGTGGGCCTAGAGGATTACAAAAAATGGGCGAATAGACATTATCTAAGTGGCCCATTAGCTTATCAAATGATGATGCTTCGTAAGTGGCAGGCAAATGTGTTTTTAGATTATTTTAACATATAAATTAAATTTTTAGCTCTCACTCGGTTTCTAGTTTAATAGAATTTGTACATTTTCAAAGAAAATGTAGCTAAGAATCCATACGTATTAGATTAAACTGAATTATTTATTTAATGAGTTTCATAAAATTATATTTAAAGCTTTTGAATGTTCGTGATACACTATATGATTCACTATATATATATATAATTGAATTGCTTAGGTCAATAGTCAATCTGTTGATATTCAATCAAATATTCAAAATTAGTCAGTCAATATGTCTAGAATAATTCTAATTATATGGCCCGTGAATTTTTTAGAAAAACGGACTAGAACTGAAATTTTTGCTAATAATAGGTCATTTATTGAATACTACTACACAAAAATTTCGGATTGTAGGTCATTTATTGAATACTACACAACAATTTCGGATTATTAGTATTGAATGATGTAGAGAAATAGCATAAGAATATTAATCATTCAAAATTCTGATATATTTAGAAATTGACTGAGTAGTCAATATTTGACATCAGATTACGGACTACTAGTTTTTGACCTAGTCCAAAAAATGTTGTAAAATTCACAAAAATTAAGTCATATTCCGTACCACTTGGGTTCATAAATATAATTAATTACATATATTTTCGCAAATTAAACTCAAATTGTTCTTAAAGTTGTCAAAAATATACGGTGTGATCAATTTTTAACCTGTCTAAACTTGGAAGCTAGCTGTAGCACTGTTAACAATTATAGACAAATTTAGTATTTGAATTAATATAAGAAACTCAAAAGTGCTTCTTTTGTTTAATTTGCAAAATAAAATAAAATGACTCTAAACAATTACCAGCGACATTCTTTCTCTGGGATGATTTTTGCCCTAATTTCTTTTATCAATGTAAGGAAGCAATTTCCAAATGTTTCAAATCAAGAAATGATACATGAGATGCAATTTTTGGGAGATTACAGGAAACGTTGGTATCAAAGAGCAATGGAGATGGCAACAACTCAGTGGAAAACACTTTCAAATAGTAATGCAACAACAGCAGCAGCAACAACAAAAAATTCCAAGCTATGGAAAAATAACATTCCCAAGCCTTCAACAAATAATGGGAAGCTAAGGAAATGTAGCTCCTTGAGCATGGCAAGCTCATTCACTAGGGTTTGTTTATGTGCACCAATTTCTTCATACAATGAAGTATTTAGAGGTGATCATCACCAATATGTTCCACCAAGAAGAAGCAATAGTTACCCGAGATCGAAGCCGTTTCCGGCAACTACTCATCATCAAAGGATGATAAACCCTAATACTATCAATAATATTCCTGCTAGGGTTAGCACTGAAGGGAGAGGGAGAAGGGTGTTTAGAGGAAAATCGTTGACTGATGATGTGTTGATGAGAAGATTTGTTGTGGAAGAAGAAGCAATGATGCAAATGAGGAGGAGGAATCAAATGGAAGTTATAAGAAGGAGAAGTGTGATGAGAAGGAAGAAGCTTGGCCCTAGTCCTTTGAGCAGAATGGCTGTGGCTGAGGAACATGAGATGCTACACTTTTCTTGATTGGGACAAAAAGGTTTTTGATTAAGAACTGTTTTAGTTTCCCTTTTTCTACTATCAATTTCATTTTGTGATCATTTAATATTGGGGTTAATTAATTAATGGTTTGTACTTTTTGCCCAATTTTCTTTCATTTTCGATGAAAACACACCCAAAATCTAACCTGCAGGTAGATTGAGCCAGCTGATCATTAGATGAGCATGTATGGTTTCTATGAAAACAAACACAAAATCTAACTTGCAGTAGATTGAATCAGCTGATCATTCGATGAGCATGCATGGTTTCTAACATCTGGTTTTTGATTGAGGAGAATGTCTCTTTTCTCTAAAGTTATATCTCCAGCTACAATTTCTATAATAATCAGTGATTCCTTGATGTCAAACTTTTAACATGAAAAAAGTTTTACTTCGTGACCAGGATGAGTTTATTCTATGAAAGTTTTGACATTAGATGTCTTAGTATATTATAAAAACCGTACAAAATAAGTGGTAAAAGAAAAACTGAAAATTCTAAAAGCATTAATAATATTTTAGTTAAATATTATTTTTCATAGTATCAAAAACACTTTCAGTCACTAAGAGTATATTAGGACAAAATTGCTAGTTGATATCTGGTTGAGAAATCACCAACATGACCAAACTTATTCTTTACACCATTCCAACAATTTTTTAAAACCACCAACAACACCACTCTCTCTTTTTTGGCTTTCTATTTTCTTTGAAATTTCTATATACGTTCCAAAAGCATAATGGAGTTTTGGTTAGCAACCTTTGCTCACTTAACCCTAAATGTAGCTTGAATCAATGGGTTTGCTTATACTCCACTCTAATTCAAAAAAAAATTGACTTGAGGATCAAGCTTGTTAGTAGTTACTTAATCCATATCATGATTTTCCTAGTTAGGTCATTATTTTTCTGGATATTTATTTCAGCTCACTCCAAAATTTTATTTTTTCCATTCCTTCTTTGCTTTCACACCAAAACAGCTTTATTCTTTTTGTTGGCTTAATTAAGTCATTTATCCAATGTTACGCATATGAATTTTCATTTAAGTTTCTTCTGTTAGGCATATGATTTTTCAATTAAGTTTCTTCTATTGTAGAAAGTATTTTAATTTCAATGCTAATGGAATTACAACTTTTTTTCTTATTTTTGTTAATTGTGCAATTTTTATTTATTTATTTAGTTTTTTTTTTTTTTGACAGGGCAGAGATAAAATATTATTGACCAAGACCCAAAAATGGGACTCCCAATGAGAGAGCGGGGCCAGAATAAATGAGATGATGATCAATGAAGTGACCAAAATTAATCCTACATCACATGGTTACAAAAGATCACCGAGCCAAAACATAGACAATTACAAAACCTTTGGAGTGGAACTTGAAGAACAAAATCACACAAGCTCGATATGTTGCATTTTTCAAATTCTTTTATTCTTTTTATTTATTTATTTATTTACTTTTTTCAGTTTGAATTTCTTTGTTTCATATTAATTGTACTCATGAATTTTTCTGTGTTGATAAATAATAATTCATTCTTTGAATTTGAATTGCTCGCAATCTATTGATAGCAATTCTCGACTTGTCATTGTGGTGGCTTTCATTTCTTTTTAAAAAAGGTCACTTTTGAAGCTTATTATGGCATATAAGCCTTTATAGATTTTTTTTTTCAACTTAAAAAAGGATAATTTTATGTATTTTATCACATCTAATATTAATATTTTTAAATGAAGGGTAAAACTGATAAGATAATTTTCCCATCAAAACCTGTAAGTGATAATGGATTTGCGATTGAATATAATTTTTTATAAGGGAAAAAGCTCTTTTCATCCATAGGGTTTAATGCAATAGCCAATTTCATCCCTACTTTTTAAATAATAGCTTAAAATATACTTCCGTTAACTCACCATTAGTGTAAAACCGTTAACTAGTAATTTATTAAGGGCAAAATATAATTTTTCATTAAAATGATACAAACTGTATTAAAGTAATTTTTTTTACACAATTAAATAACACTACAAAGTATGCAAAATTCATTAACTTTTTCTTTAATGAAATCAATGATGATATAATTTGATATAGCCATTGAATAGTTGTCATAAGTAACAAACTGTAATTAACACAATATCTTTAAATCATTAGAAGAAAAACTCAAAAATACTACCAATTTTTATGTGCTTGCATGTGCTGAATATTTTCTTTATCTTCAACTTAATTCAAGTCATTTTACAGTGCAATTAGAGAGTATACTTATAAGAATAAAAAAATTATGATATTTTTGGTACTTAGATCTAGAGTTTATAGGGCTTTCATGCCGCAAAAAAAAAAAAGATGTGAAAAAAGAATTGCTTAAAATAGAAAATTTTCATCTTTTTCGGTATTTTCTATTTAGTGGGATTAGATAAAATTATTTTTAGTTATATGTCAACTTTTATTTATTTTTCTAATTTTCTCTTTGATGGAAAATCTTTTTTAACCCTTAATGAATTAGTACAAATGATATTCAACTAACGGTGAGTTAACAAAATGATGCTTTAGGCTATTGTTTAAAAAGTAAGAATGAAATGAGTTATTACATGAAACTCTAGGGATGATAATGACTTTTTCTCTTTTTATAATGACCATAAATAATAATAAAAGTTTTTAAAATAAATGTTAGTAAGTCTTTGTCAAAAAATACGCTATCAGTTTCGTATGGCAAAATTGGATTCTACCAAAACAAGTTTTTGCAACATCCACGTTTGTTCCACTAATGATATCACCATTAATGATGAAAAATTGACTACTACTAACCAAAGTTTTATCTAATTCACAGATTTCGTGTGTTAATTAATTAATAAATTGGTTAAAAGACAGCGCAACACAATTCATATTTGACAAAATAGTTACGGAGACTTCTTCATTTTCAGAAATGATCATGTACATTTCTTTTAGGACATAAACTCATTTTATTATACAGATATTAAGGTTTATATGACTATTTCTGAACGTAAAAATAAAGCTTTTGTATTTTAAAAAAAAATATACTATCATTTCTGAAAATAAGTGGACCTCTCTGATTATTTCACCAAATCACCAAATATCCTTTATATTATTTTTTTTTCTTCTAATTAATTTTAAACATTATAGATGCTTCAAGAACCACTTTGGTAAGCCATGGATTATTCAACGCATGCATAACATTTTTAATATTTAGTGGCCTGATCAAGTTTATCCTTTTGACCTGTACATTTTTATATGTGGCAAAACGTTTAAACCACTCAAAAAGGATGTTTCTCATTCTATTCTCATTCCGAAAACAACTAAATTAGAATAGCGATTATGACCCACGATCCAAATCCATTTATTATTATTATTTTTTATTTTTACTTAAAACACGACAATATTTTTGTGAATTAGATTAATACATATAAAATTTTAACAATTAAAATTAAATTATTTCAGAAGGGAATGACTGGAAGCTGGGAGATTTTTCTTCAGATAATTCAAATTTAAATACTTTCAAATTGATAATAATATAAGCATGACTTATAATTTGCAGGAAATGTAATTAAAATGTTAGGCGTATAGGATCAAACATAAAATTTTGCAACATCAATCGGGTGTAAAATTATTAACTCCAAATTATTCTATGTTATGAGAAAATATTAAATAATTTTTGACAGATTCACATTGTACAATAGTTATTGATACACACTCGATACAATAATTTGATTCACGAATGTACAATCTACAGATTAGACATAATTTTTGTTCTTTTAAAAAAGTTTTTAAAAAAATTAAAAACTAGTTCTATCAACCTCAGTTTCAGCGATCGATTTTAGAACTTTCAAAGAAACTTTATCATAGGGTACCAAACTTTATCTCAACGTCTATTTTCTTGATTGCATCTACCAAATCTTGCTGAACAAATTTTTTGTTGACCAAAAACCTGAGATAAGAATTGACAAAAAAAAAGAAAAAAAGAAAATTGACCAACCCAAAACTTTCTAAAGGTAGAATTATTTGTTCCCTTGCGACAATATTAATGTAAAGTTTGGCTAAATTGATTTAAAACATATTCAAGTAAATTACTCGGAAATGTATTGTAATTCCCTTACAACTTTCATTATTAAATTAAACTTGTAACTAGAGACGTTAACTTTTGTAATATTTTATATATCTCCATATGTTTAATAGTCTGCATACGTAATGACATTCTATTTTTAATTAATAACATAAACTATTTTTGATAACTCTAAATATATATTCTCAAACATAGTTTAGGTCATGTTATTATAAATTAATAAGCTCATTTAGTAACTTTAATTTAATATCTTGTTGTCATTTGGTTGGACATGTTACATTTAGGGCGCATGCCCTAAATTAGAGGATTAATTAGACCCTTTCATCTTTTAGAAAGGAACTTTATCATATTTTTTTTTTCTTAATTGATGAATTGGTGCCCACAATTTGTTGAACAACAATTTTCTGGTGATGTAAAAGGAATCTATCTTCGTCAATACAAGCTAGTGGAGATTCCAGTTTCGTCAAAATCATGATGAAATTAACGCACTTTACCATAATGCTTTATTTTATTAATTGCTTAATTATAATATAATATGCTCCATTGTAAGATTGAAAAATGTAAAGACATAAAATAAAACTAACTCAAGTTGATACATAATAATTATAAATATGATTTCTTTTGTTAGATTAAAAAATCTTGCAAAAGTTTTTAGGGAATGATTGAGTCTTATTTTATAAATCAACTTAGTTATGATAACTAGGATGCATGATGATATATATGCTTTACTATCTCGGCAACCTTCAAGTACTAATGGAATTTTTACGTTTTTAGCATATACCCTCTAATTAGTGGTGAAGTGAATAAATAATTAACATGCGAATTATTTTTTATGGAATAATTAAATTCACCAGCACGTTCGTTGATAAATAAATGTCATTATTTTAATTCAGTATCATGACTGTATACGTTTTTAGTGATGTTAAGGTTCGGCCACGTGGATTTTTTCGAGTCTGGACTTGAACCAAAAAAATATCTGTACGCGTTTTCTTCATTCCATTTATCCAAAACGAGCGCTACACGTGGACAAACAAGGGCCGTGGATGACGTCATGTTTACTTTGAAACATTTGGTGTCAAAGTCTCACGTGCGTAGACAGAGGAGTGATAATGCTACATCAACGACTACGAATTTATTTGGAGAACAGCGGAAACACAATCATGAATCATGCTTCGGCTTCCTCAATCCTGCAAACTTTTCAGAGCCTTTGTGCAGATCCAATGGCTCAGATCACATGCATCCACTTGATTGCCCCTGGCCGACATTTCCATCTGATGAGGACCACCTCAGATTATCAATTTTTTTTTTTAAAACTCAAATGGATTATTTGGTTGGCAGCCAGCCAATATTTCTCGAATGTCTTTATACAGTGATTATCCGCCACTTGCAATTGCAAGCAAGTGTCCTACACGCTCCAAACTTGAAATCAACCGGAGGCAAAAACAACCCCGACCGTTGTTAACAGTTTTTTTTTTTCAGTTAATTCTAATTATTTTTCAAATTTAATTTTTTTTAACTGTCCTCTAGTATATGTAGTTTGTTTTTTTTAATTTTTATTTTCTAAAATCCCGTATGTCTAAAAAAAAGAAGAAAGGAACTTTATATTAGCAATGATTCTTTTATATAAACATGGTTATATTTTTGGCTTAAGAACTCAATTGAATAATTTTTTTTAATAATTTTATAGGACTGGCCACTCGAATTGTAATCATGAGACAGGTAGGGGTTAAAAAATTAATTTGAAATTAGTCCACCCCTCTACCACCATTTCTTTTAATATGAATAAAAGTATATTCTAAATTTTTATTTTTATTCTTTTAAATCCTTTTTTAAAAAAAAATCAACCTCATAAGACAAATAATTTGATGACGTCAAAATAACTAGGGTCGTATTAAACTTGGGAACACACAATCCTTCTTAAGTTGAAAGTGAGATTGATAGTCATATGTGAGTTGATAATTGATAATTATATATATGTACTTGCAAGTAACTCAATCATCAATTATGTTTGATATAGAGCATTAATTTTTTTTTTTTCATAAAACAAATAAAATGATCAAATGTATCTAAACCAATGAAATCTATGACTTTCCATATAGTACAACACTAGCTTGACCTGCAAATTGATATGATTGTGCCCTTTTGTTTTTAATTTACATATTTATATATTTTTTATTTTCAAGATTAGGACTTGGACTTAGACCTAAGCTTGAAATCTGGTTAAGAAATTTTCAGATAATAGTTCAAGAACTTGTGTTGAGGTTCAAGAATAATACTTTGTCTAAACTTCAAATTTGGTGGGTTGTATTTTAGTATTTTATAATACTTGGTCAAATAGCAATGAAAGTTTCAACTCAAGTCCTCTCATATAGGGTCAAAAAGAGAGAAACAAAATTCAATTTTTTGTTGGCTAGCTATAGCCATTTTTAGACCACAAAGGACAATTGATTGATTTTTGAAACAAAAATAACATTCTTTTTTCCAACCAAAATTTTTCGGTGTTGGCCAGACCAATCAGATACGAACAAATAAACCAGATGCAATAGATAGTTACTTATCAAACACATGGACTGTTCCTATTAGTTTCTACTTTCTACTCTTCTATCATATTGTTTTCTCCTTTAGAATACACATTGCAAACTAAATCTTTGATGTGAAAAAGATTCAAAGTCCTATACATTTTGTACACCTGAAACAGTTTATTAATTAGGCCCATTAGCACTCAAGATTATTAGAAAATGAATTTGATTTTAAATTAGAAAACTAAATAATTTAGGTTATCGCTATAAAACGTTATTTCAAATTTAATTTATATTTTATTCTTTTAAATATTGAAGGAAACTTTCTATGATGTGCAGTACGAGTAATCCTGAGGGTGTTTCGTAATCCGACCCAAATTTTTAATAATCTTTCTTAACATAGATTGATCATAGATCCCTGTAGTTTTGAATTTTATTTCCAAATTTTTGTTAATTTTGTCTATTTTAAGAAAAGTTCATAAATCTGATTTAAAATTGCCGGAGAGCTCTCCTAAAGCAGCATTATAAATTGATTAAAAACCCTTTTTTTTTGGAATAAAATATATTTTTAGAAATCAAGAGAAATCACCAGATTAAGCCAAATGTTTTTCTAGATGAATATCAGGTGATGGTCTCCCAAATACAAAAGAAGGGAAATAATAACACAAACAAATTGAAAGTGCCTGCTCATGAAACACATTGGAAGTTTCCATTGGAGCGTGCAATACACTCGCCAATGAGAAAAGGTGAACATAGAACTAGCATCTACCTTAAATTATAAACCATTGAAAAAAAACCTCAAGAGTCAAGATTACCATCTGACTAATGCAATGCAATAATGGTGATGGTCTGCATCACAATAATAATAATAATAATAATAATAATAATAATGAAAATAAATAATTTAAAAATAATAAAATTAATTAAAAATAATAAAAATTGAAACAAGAGTACCAAACCTAACCGTTTTAACCAGTAGACAGACATAGTTGCTGTCCAAATTGTCTTTCCATTGAAGTAAAGTTAGTTGAAGTTGGCTACATTGAGTGACAAAGTGGCCATCCCCCCCTCTCTCTCTCTTAATGATTATGATTAAATTTTTTCTTTAATTTTTTAATTAAAATATCACATAAACAAAATTATAAATCCAAAAAGGTGGCAAGCGGAATGAAAAGAAAGTATTTCACAACTCAATTCATACAAGCAACAGCGGAATCCCATATTCAAAGAGTGAGAATGAGAGAGATATAAAAAAAAAAAGAAAAAAAGTAAATGTAATAAAATAAGCAAAAACAAAAACTATTTATGTGGTAAAAGGTGATCATCAAATCAAAGGGTGAAAAGAAGAAAGAAAAATAAAAAGAAGAAGAAGAAGAAGAAGAATTGGGAGCTATGTTGTATTACGAAGTAGAGGATGCCTAAAGAAACAGAGAAAGCAAAATAAAGAAACAGTCTTCTTTGGCAGGCTGGTTTGCTGGCTTGCTCTTTCTGCTTTTTGCTTATTAACAGCTTTTTGAAAGCTTTGATTTTCTTTTTTTTTTCTTTTTTTTCCTGAAGAACTGGGAGCTTCCCATGAGGTAACTCATTTCTGGCTTTGTTTTGGTTGGTTTCCTTGTTTATGATGATGATTCATATTATTATCGTTATTATTGTTATTATTTTTTGGGGTGGTGTCAGGAGAATTAGTATTAAATTGTTCTGTGGCATTGGTTGCTTTTTGTCTTGTCAGATGATATTTCCTTGGAGAATTTGTCTTTTAAACTCTTGATTCTGAGAATAATTAACTCTTTTTGTACTCAAACATGGAGAATACCGAAATAGTACATGCTTTGTCTCTAATCTTGATGATAACTGATAAACTATTTTGTTTGATTTTTTTTTTCTTTTTCCTTGTACCGAGGAGGTGTATAAAGCTTGTGCAGGATTTGCTTAATTTATATTTTAATTATTAAAAATTTTGGAATTTCTCTATCAATGGTGTTTAACTAGAATAATTTTGCTTTGGCTGTATTTGTTTGCGTAGATTATATAAGCAAGTTGAAAATTTAGCCCCACAGAGTAAATTTCATCTTGTCGAACCACGGCTGATTCTGTTGGTTCTTAATACAAACTCTGGATCCAATTAGAAGATTCCTCTGTGTTCGTCTTGTCTTTCTTTATTTTATTCTCTTTGGTGGAGTTTTGCTTTCCATTCAGTTGCAATTCATCGTCCTTGCTGATTTGTTTCTTAAAAATATTTCAAAGAGTTGCTCGTGGGAATCAATTGTTGGGTGTTTCATATTTCTGTGATTTTTTATTGAGTAAGACGATGTGGATCATAAGTGCTTAAAAAACAATAAGAAGCTGGATCATAAGAGCTTAAAAAACAATAAGAAGCATGTGCGTACTTTTTCATCTCTCCGCTTACAACATGTTAAGGCTCGAGATCCTTTGGGCAATAACTCGCTTTAATTACTGTTGACAGTTTCATTGCACTGGCCGGTACTTCCACTCATTTGTGTTTCTTGGAGCTGCATATGCTCAACTGTTGTGTTTAATTTCTTATGCAGGCCGAGACAGTAATGCTCAAAATATGGGAAAGAAAGGGAGTTGGTTTTCGGCAATTAAGAGGGTTTTTACACCCCATTCCAAAGAAAAACTAGCCAATGTAAGTGATCTTGTGGCTATGGTGTTTGTCGGAAGCTATTGAAAGGAAAAATGAAACTTCTTTGCTGTTGAATAATATATTTGCTTTTTCAGATTTTCCTTTCTGCTAGTTTCTTTAAAACAAAGGAAGAAGAAAGAAACAGTTGTAGTTGGCCTTATGTGTAACTGAAATTGAGTACTGAAAACCTGATGATTCCTGATGGATTGGTAGTGCTTCTGGTTTCAAAACACATAAATGATCAAACTTACTAATATGCTATTTGGAAAAGCTGTAAAATTGTCAGATAGAATAAGTTCTGAATATATATGATGGGCACGTAAATCGCTTGGGATGCACAATTTTGAATTCTTTTGCAGAATAAAGGCTACAAAGTCTCGATTTCGGTTTTGAAGTTGTGTCCCTGCTCTTGTCAACTGTTGAAATTCGTATGTCTCTGTTCTCTAGACAAAGACAACGAAATTGTCTAGGGAAAAATAGTTCATGAATTTTACATATTTTCACTTCACGATTACTTTGCCTTGATGGAAAAGCATTGTATACTGTGCTTATATATGAGCAGCAATGATTTCTCTTAGCTAATTCTTGATCATATTGCAGGAATCAGATAAGAAAAGCACCAAAGAAAAGAAAAAGAAAGGGCTAGGGAAACTAAGGCATGGAGAGACTAATTCATTCATTCCCCTCTTTAGAGGGCCGAGCAGTATTGAGAAAATTTTGGGGGAAGCTGAAAGAGAGCAGAAATTAGTATTCAGGCCTCCAACTCCTCCCGAGCAACCCACAACACCACCTTTTGTTGCTCAGAGAGTTGCTTCTCCAAGGGTTCCTTCTCAAAGGATTACCTCTCCAAGGGTTGCTTCTCCAAGGGTTGCCTCTCCAAGGCCAGTGTCTCCAAGGGCAGCTTCTCCAAGGGCTGCTTCTCCAAGAGCTGCTTCTCCTCGAATTGTTCAACATCGTAGGGAAAGACCAGAACCAACTCTAAGATATCGTCATGCTTCAGCTACTAAGATCCAAGCAGCCTACCGAGGCTATATGGTAAGCTTGCGTTTTGAATTATCTTGTGATGATTTTAAAGGTAATCATTTTAGGGCTGCCCGTATTCATGATACATGCTATGAGAGAACTTGAAAGCAGCATGTTAGAACTAATGTAAGAACTGTTAGCCACGAATTATTTTTTCCTCCAAAATTGTTGTTCATATTGGATAGATTTTGGAGAAAAGCTCATCCATAAATTATTTGCTGCATTCACATGGCCATTATTTAACTTACTTGTAAGGTTCTATCCAGAATATGCTCAATAAATTTGGATTTTAGTTGAGTGAAAATAAAAATGTACTCGATAATTTATATTGAAACTAACATTTGAAAATAAAAAAAAGTAAAATATGCTTACTGGTTTGTCTTAAAAAATGCAAAGAGTAAAAATATATTTGGTAAAATTTTATATAAAATTATTTTGCAATGGTTACATTATATATATAACATTTTAAAATCATCTTTCTGTCTTTTTAGAAATTTTTCAAAAATTAAGTAAACAAGTAAAATAAATGGTGATAAATTTTACAGTGCTGATGTTTGTCCCGGGTCAAACCCCGAAACTGACTAACACGACGCCGTTTCGTCATTAATTTTTTTTTTGTTTTTATTTGCTATGAAACGATGACGTTTGGCTTTAGATAAATCGCAAAAGCATCAACAGAAGTTACAGAACCAAGTTGCTTCTTCGTCTTCGTTCTCCTCATTTCAGATTAAAAGCAAACAAACAGATTAAAGGGAAGTAGCTCAAGCATAAAAAGCGGCCAAATTAAAGTAGAAAGAAAATTCCAGATTCTTTTTTCAATTGTTCTTTATTCTGTGTGGCTACTGTAAAATAGTGAAAATGAATCTTTGCATGCATTTTTTAAATTATTGGCATAAAAAGAATGGAATGAAAAGTATATAGAGCTTGAATGATAATTGTAAGCCACTGAAGAATCAAATCACAAACGCCCACAAATTAGGAAGTACAATCAACCCATCATAAGAATCCAAAACTTTAAACCACCACAATTTCCTCACCTTATCTGCTACAAGCATAGCATGAAGATGAACAAAACAGATTCTGCAGCTACTCATATCAGTCAGATATACATGCACAAGTGCGTGGGTGCGTAATCTTTATGAATGAGAGGGAGGGAGGAGGGTTTTTTGCAGAGTGTTGCACCAGTTTGTGCAGTAATCTTTGAAGGTAAGTGTTTGCGATTTCTTGCGGGAGAAAAGAGAAGCAAAGGATCTTGGCATCTTTGAAGAAGATGATGATTTGAACTTGATGTGAGCAAATTTGTTGTTTCTTCATAAGCAGCCAGAGAAAAGGATACAGGAAAGAGTTAAGTGAAAGATGGGAAACGAAGAAGTAAAGGGGAAATAGGCAAGTGAAACGCGCCGTTTCTTGGCTTTAGTGAAACCGAGCGTTTTGAGTTTTCGGGATTTGGGCAAACATCATTTTCTTAAATTTTAATATAAAATTATTAGTAGTTATTTGTTTTATCTTAATATTTTGTATTTTACAAAGTCTTATTAAATAAAAAATTATATTATAATTTACTAAACATGTACAACTATTTTCAAATAAAAAATAATAATTATTTTATTTCAACATTTATTAGCAAAAAGTTAAGGCGTTGGTATGACAAAATCTACCGTGTATAATTTATTTATTATGTAAATTTATGTTTATATTGTATTTGAGATCCTCCTATCTTACATTTAATGTAATATACATCTTCACACATAAATAATATGTAAGACACACACATACACTGTTAATATGTGACGGTGCATCTTACATTTCATATAATATATGTATTTCCTGATATTTGATATCTTTTTCGGGCCCACTATTTTCTTAATGATAAAAGTGACAAAAGTCACAAAAGTATGGCCCCCATACAATGTCTGCGGGACGAGAAACAAAACTTAGTACAATTATTAAGAAAAGTTAGAGAGTGGAAAAATCCATAGTTTCCCATTATAGGCTTTATAGCTGGGAGAAGTCCATACCAAATGTATTTTTCATTTTCTTGTTTTTATAAAACAAAAAATGCCCAGTAAAATATTACACCAAACGCACCCTAAAACTTCCACCATTTGCTAAATTTTTTTGTTTTTCACTGATTTGTGTACATAAGAGAAAGAAAAATAGAGATGAAGAAATGAGGAAATAGACGAGAATTAGGGTATAAAATTAGAAGGATAAACCTCTAATAAATTTGGTCGCAATTTTGTAATAACTTAAGGAGAGGCTGGGTTGGCGATGGGCACTGCTTGTGTGGGTTTGCCCTTATTAAACCTACACCCGAAAAAATTTAAATTATCAAATCCGCATGCAACCCGTAACGTGTTTTTATTTTTTTAAAAAAAGTTAACTGGGAATTTTAACAATTACCAAACCCAACTTAATATTTATAAGATGACATTTTATTTAATATTTATTTGATCATTTATGTTTGCTGCAAATACTATTTTTTAATGGCTATTGTATATCTAAGTAGATGATTTACAGACATAACCGAAGTCGGGTATACTCAACTTTTTACCCAACTTAATTAAAAAGGAAATTTTCATTTCAATTTAAGTCGATACTAGTTACTAGATTTTCATGAAAGTCGAGAATTTTTGCTGAATGAATACTTGGACAAGGTTAAATTGAGGTCAAGTATTCTCAACTCTTTACCCGACTTAATTAAAGGAAATTTTAATTTCAATTAAATCGAGTATTCTCGACTAGTTACCAGACTTTCATGAAAAGTCAAGAATTTTTGTTAAATGAATACTCTGGCAAGGTTAAATTGAGATTGAGTATCCTAGATTCTTTCACCTGACTTAATTAAAAGAGAATTTTTCATTTCAATTTAAGTTAAGTATTTTCAACTAGTTATTAGACTTTCATGAAAAATAAAAAATTTTTGCTTAATGAATACCCGAGTAAGGTTAAATTACGGTTGAGTATCCTTAATAGGTAATTTTTTTTTAAAATTATGTTATGAGAGAATGAAATAAGATTGTCAAATAAATAAAGAAATTTGAGAAATTTTAATAATTTTTTAAAAAAATCAACCTCTACTCTAAAAAAAAAATTGTAGTAAAGGAAAAATAACTTATTTAATCTTCAAAAATTTTATTAAAAAAACAGTAACAAAAAATTTAAAAAGAACTTATAAACTTAAATAAGCATTTATGACCATTAGATAAGTTATACCAAATATACATTAAATAGATTTCCATTCTATTCCAAATCTTTTAAGTGTGCTTGCCCTTTTGTGGCAGTATGTGGATATTCTTCAACTGAAATTCTGAAAAACTAAATTAAAATTACATATTTGAAGCCGAAAGTATATTGTGAAGTATAAACCGAATAAATTAGAGAAAACAGGATACTAATTGCTCTGCCATTAAGCTCAGTCACCACATTAAGGATAACTGCTTCATAGCTGGCCTTCGAATGCTTTTTACAAACTAAATCGGAAGCACTCCAAAACTAAGATTGGTTGACACCCAATATTGATTGCAGTTCAAGCATGTTACATGTCTTGTCAAATTGTAATCATCCAATATTGACGAGTGTTGGTAGCTGATCTTATTATGTCCACATCGACCGCATTCATAAATGTCAGACACTATTATTTCCCTTGATAAACCTACAGGAAAAATATGACCTGTGACTAGAGCTCCATCTTTGTCCAGATGATGATTCCAGAGTTGGATTTTGTCACTAGCCATTTCTTTTGCAGACATATTGATGATTGTCTCTGGCTTAACATGCCCAAGCAGAACGTTTCTTCGGAAATCTTGATTTTCTGGATCGCTGATGTTAAATAGTAGGCACCTGTACTTAAACTTATACATGCCATTAGATCAGCCCCACTTTTCATACATTGCAGACTCCATCAATATAGCGACTTGAATTGGATCGCATGCCTTCACTAGATCAATTGTTACTTTGTCGGCAGCCTCGTCAGAAACCTTGGACAATGCATCGTACAGTTTTTCCCTTACGATCTCCCTAATACAGTCATTGCATTTAATCATACAACTGATCAACTTCTTGGGCACATTGCCAGAATCATGCCGTCTCTCTTCTCCATTAGTTACTTCTTCAACTTTGACATTCTCCACCAACTTGGCTTTCTTTGTCACAGCAACATACTCAACATCTTCAACATCCCAGCACATGTCTCTCCACGAAGAAATCAGATCATATGCTAACTTCTGGATTTTCTGACTGGGATGTTTTAGCATAGGTAGAAGATGTCTTATAACCTAAGTGATTATGAAATTTCATTAATTACCAGAATCAAATGCATTCAGTCTATGCAGATGGATACGGTTTGAACTTCGAAGAGATGGTTAAAGTAACACACTGATCTTAGAGCATGATATAAAGAAAGAAACAGCAAATTTTAAATAACAGAAATTACAAATTTGAAAGATTTCATACCCGAAATACATGAAAAGTAAAAGTTAAAACTCTTAATAGTTACTACACATCACATGTAGCAGTTCTCAATGGCAGTCGCCCCATATTTTAAAATGCCGAATTGAGGTTATATAAGGTTGCCTAGCTACAATTTCGAACGTAATCGTAATTAAAACAAAGGCTGTAGCCTCAATCCACATGTTATAAAGTGTCTATGTTTACTTCTGATCTTACAGATGGAGTGATAATTAATAATAAGTACCTGAGTAGAAACAAGAAGTTGATAAGTGATTGAAGAGTTCTTGATCTGATCCAAAGCATCAATGCACCGTGCTTCCTCCACCACTCCCTCCTTCCATACTGCTGCCACTGCCGCTCTTTTCGCGGCTTCACACAGGTCCATCACTTTTTTCTCCATCACTATTAGTACTAAGAAAAACAATAAAAACAAATTAAGTCAAGTTCAATAAAAATTTCTTATAACTAGATAAACAAACAAAACTTGGTTCTACCCCACAAAATAAAATGCAAGACATGAGACTTTCAGAATTGTTAATAAACATAAAAGGGTGAGTTTCGGAGTTGCTCCTATCCTAAAGCAAATATAGCGTACCAAAAATTTAAAAATTGATTCCAAATTCTAATTATTACCAGCAGCATGAAGAACTGAAGAAAAGCAATTAACTTGAATAATCAAACATTGCAAACAAAACAAAACCCCGATCAAAAGAAGAAATTTTGAGCCAGAGGATTCGATCAATAACAAAAAGTTCCGATCTTCAATTCAAGACGTAGCATAACAAAACCCTAACTAATAGATAACTTAAGAATTTAAGTTTACGAAAAAAAAACAGACAATTAATATTTATGAACAGTGAGAGTACTGAAAGCGATATATGGATGATCAAACTGAAATTTCACCACCACGTTAATTTCGACTTGATATCGATGATCCAACTGAACGGCGATCAAAGGAAGTAATTTCTTGTAAATTAAGAATGTTAAAAAGATTTTATTTAATTTCTATTAGGTTAGCTTATTTTAACCGTATTTGCGGTTATTTTAATAGTGCAGTAGACAGTGCTTGTAGCCAGATGACAGAATATAAGTGCGAGTCCGGTCAGTCGAAGGAGAAGTATTATTGGGCTATGAAACCGAATTAGTTAGGGAATGTGAAAAAAATTATATCACTCTATAAATCTCTTAAAATAGCAGAAATTAAATTCACATTTAAAGTTGAACACAAGTACTACAAGCCCATTTATGATCTCTCTTTCTCCATCTCTTTTGTTTCACAAGTATACGATATGCCTTTGTATTTTTTTTAATCATCAATCTATTTTCTTGATTTTTTTTTAAATTTTTTACTCTTTATCTTTTCAATTGATTTGCAAAATTTTGGAATAATCCATTTCTCTTTTTATTTATTTTTTAAGATTAATTATATTAAGTTCTAGGATGTAAGTGTCTTTGAGTTTTCCATATAAAGAAAATTTGAAGAGAAGAAAAAATATAACAAAAGTTCAAAAAAAATTATCATCCGTATAGTTATTTATATGAATAGTGAGATAAGAAGACTACAAAAGAATTATTTTTTTTTCGCCAGCTAAAAAAAAAAATTAAGAGCCAGGAAACCACCCAAAAAGCCTTTTGGGGTGCGTTTGGTGTGCCACACTGTATCGGACTGTACTGGATTGTAATGAAATATATTGTATTGGAATGTATTAAATAATACAGTACCATGTTTGGTAGAGTATGAATTGTATTATGTATTTTTATTATTTAAGAATATTAAATAATAATAAATAGTTATTATTTATTTATATTTTTAAATAAATATTATATGAATTTAATAAATAATTTTAATATTTAAGTTAATTTATTATTTAGATTTATTAATAAAAATATAATTATCTATCGTAGATTTCAACATCTTTTCTTATTTATCAGTTAAACATAAATTAATATATTAAAGAAATATAATATTTGATTTGTATTGAATCTAATAGTTAATATTAAATAATAGTTAAAATAGAAAAAGACATGTGCAATTTAGACACGCAGGGGGAGGCGGGTCTTATTTGGACATTGATTGCCGCACAATTTTTTCAAACCAGTATAATTATTTTTTTGCAGCCAAACGTGGGTCTGAATTATATTACAATACAGACCCTTATAGACCTGCCCGCCAAACATACCCTTGTTGGTCAAGGGTGGTCATTTCACATTCCTTAAAAGCTCATCATTCACATCTTTCCTAAATGATGTGGGTTATCGTATACTTTCTCAGTCTTGGTTTAAAAACAATGAAAAAAAAAATAGCAAATAATATGTATAACATGTGTTGTATAAGGAGTTTTTAACAAAAACGAATGTATTTCATTTTTTTTAAAATATGTGTATTTAACATGTGAGTTAAATTAAATATTTTGTCTATCCTTGAATGTAATTTCAATTATAGCTAAAATTGTAAGTATTAAGGACAAACTAAATGACAAGAAAGCAGAAACTTTAGTTCATTAAACTATAAAAAAACATTAGAGCATCTTCAAAAGTCTTTATAAATTTCACTCTTCAAATATTTATTTGTTCACCTTTGTGGCAAATAGAAGAGTAAAAAAAAAAAATTATTCTCCAAAAAACTCTTTAAATAGAAATAAGTTAATATTATTTTAATCAAATAATTATTTTTTTTTAAAAAAAGTCAATAGCAATTAAAGCACTTCTCTCTCTCTCTTTAGTAAAAAGTAATAAAATATAAATTAAAGAGGGGGAAATCAACTTTCCAAATTTGAAGAGAGATAATAATTTTTTATTTGAAGAATTTTAATTGAAATTTCTTTTGGAGCCTTAAATATTGATATGACTCTTCGAATAAGTAAAAAAACTTATTTGAAGAACCTTTTGGTGATGCTCTTACAATGGAGTATGTGTTTCTATTTTCTTTTAGTTTAGTCCTTATTTATAAAAATAAAAAATCCCTCATTAAAATTTTATTATTATTATTTTAAAACAGATAGGGTACACAAATCCAAATAATTGTTTTTAACCCTTTCCTCTCTTAAGATTCAAATTCGAATTGTCACAAAAAAAAAAAAAGAATGCTGCTTGAAAGTTGGAAACCACTTGGGCAAAATTGGGATTGCGATAGCTGATGAAATAAATTACTTCTATTATGCAGATGAAATTAAGGATGGTAAAATCTAAATATGGATTTGGATCTGGATGTAGGTGCATGTGGATCCGAATTTGCATAGTTATTTTTGTATCCGGATTCGAATATGCAAAAAAATATGAAGATCCAGATGCCGGTAATATCCGCACGGTTTGAAAGCAAATATTATGGATATCCAAATCCGCATAAATTAAAATTTAAAAATTTAAAATTCAACAATTTACCTAATAATATTAAATAAAATCCAATCATAATTAACAATCAACAATTCAATACCTAGAATAACATACAACACCATAAATTTACAGACAAAAATATCACAACATAGATCAAATATCAATAATAACATAAATCTAAATCTAACACTATCACAAATCCACAAATAAAATTATAAAAACACTACAAATCCACATAAAATAATGTGGAACCCATTTTTTTTTTTTTACTTTATCTCCACTTATATTATTTTTTTCATTTAACTTATATATTTTTCATTTAATGTTAATTTAATAAATAATTTTGATTAAAAAATTATGCGGATCCGGATATTTGATTTTCGAGATGCATTTGCATCCGGATTTGGATCTGGATCCGCACGAATTCTACAAGTTAGCGTCCGAACTGTATTTTTTAATATGTGAGATCTTACCCAGATCTTTTTGTCATCCCTAGATGAAATAAGCTACTAATAAAAAAAAGTAGGTGAACGTTTGGTAAATTGTGTTGCTACATTTGTTGTGAGTTTAAAAAGTAGTGTACATACGTTTGGTAAATTTTATTATAAAATTGATGTTTTATTATATATTGACTAGAATAAATATAAGTTTAAATTGCTTTTAATTTGGGGTAAAAGCTTGTTTAGTCCCTATATTATGAGGTTAGTGTCCATTTAGTCCCTGTATTTTTAAAAACACCTCAAAACATCCCTGCTACTAAATATTGACACGTATGCCATTATTTTTTATTATTTTAAACTTGCTTTTACAATATTACATTTTTACAATAATGTTTCTTTTTTGGATATTAATAAAAAATTAAATTATCAAATTAAACTCAAAAATAAAATAAAAACAAAAAAGGTATATATTAATTTTTGTGGAAGCTCACGTATGTCTAAAAAATTAATATCGTAAAAAATTACATTATCAATTTTTTTAGAAAAATTAATATTTTAACTCAAGAGTGTGTTCCACAAAAATTAATATATATATTTTTATTTTATTTTATTTTTTGGTGTTAAACTGGTAATTTATTTTTTTCTTTTTAATAATTTCTAAAAAAGTTATTATAATAGGGTTATTTTTTTCTTTTTAATAATGTCTAAAAAATTATTATAATAGAGCAATATTATAAAAATAAGTTAAAAGGAACAAAAGATAATGGCAAAAGTGTCAATAATTTAATGGTAGGGATGATTTGAGGTATTTTTAAAAATATAGGGACTAAACGGATACTAACTTCAAAATATAGGGACTAAACGAGCTTTTACCCTTTAATTTGTATATTAAGGTTTATGAAAAAATAAAATGTAATTATCTTCTTGTTAGCATATTAAGATTATAATAGGAACTTTAAAAAAGTATGTGGTTATTTAATAAGTTGTTTATAAAAAGCCACTTCTACCTGTTTTTAAAAGTTATGTCAATATAAAAAAATTTATGAAATGAGCAACATTTAAAAAAATTACCAAATACTATTTTTTTTATTATCAAAACTTATGAAATAAGCTACTTATAACATTTTAAACTCAAACCCAAACCTAATCTAACTCTTGGGAGTATTATAATAATCGATTAAGATCCTCTCCTCTCTTGATTTGAACTTCTCTTGAGCAGAAATTCACGTGTAAATTATTAGTGGTTAATAAATAAAAAAATAAAAAAATTAAATTCTATCCATACATTATTACTCCATGACACAAGATATAAGATTACAAAAGTTCAGGAAAGCTGAAAAAAATCCTAATCCGATAATAATTACCACAACTATGGTTGTTATTATTATTATTTTATTATTGTCCACACAAATACACACACACACGTGCGTTTATATATTATTTTTTTAATATTTTAATCCTTGAGATCCTTTCAGCAAATAGAGGAGGCCGGAGCCCGGTGATCAAATTCATGTCCTTAATTAATTAGCGACTAAACGAAACAATTACATTCTTTAGCCAGCCGGGCAGCTAGCCTGGGACGTGAGTTTGAGTTGATAATATAACTCATTATCCACCCTTCTTTCTAAGAAAGCCGATTAGGGATGTCAAAAATTCCCACCGGGACGGGTACTTTCGGGGATTTTCCCCAATCAGGGAGGGTACGGGGATAATTTTATACCTAATTTTTTATTCGGGGAGGGGACGGGGATGAGGTGGAATCCCCATCCCTTACCCATTTCCCCATTTTAATTTTTAATTTTATTTTTATTTTTAAAATTACTAATAAATAAATAACAAAATTATAAATATTGTTAAAAATAATAAATATCAAAATAGTTGTATGTTGGGAAAGTGGTCACCCTTTGCCGGGAATTAGTTGAAGAGTATTAATTGAAGTTTTCACCAACTGTTTATTGCTTTGATTATACTAGGAGTAGTTCTTCTACTAGATCTACATGGGATTCTTATAAGAAAGCAACCAAATGGATGACAGGTTTTGATGATTATGTAAACAATGGAGATTGTGCAGTTGTTGCAGATGAATTAGATTCATATTTGTATGAGAAAGTTATACCCCGGATGGAAGATTTTAATATTTTGAGTTGGTGGAAGACAAATGCTAATAGGTATCCTACATTAGCTCGAATTGCTAGAGATATTTTGGCAATTCCAATTACAACAGTTGCTTCTGAATCAGCTTTTAGCACCAATGGTAGAGTTGTGAGCCCATACCGTAACAAACTTCATCCAAGCACATTGGAGGCCTTAATGTGCTGTCAAAGTTGGTTACGAGCTTACAATAGCAGTATGAGTTTATTTTACATTGTAATTATATTATACATTTATTAATATTTGCACTTATAAGTTACGCTACTTATATCATTTTCATTGTTTTAGGTTTGAAATCTGAGGCTATCTCTCAATTTGCCACATTTCTCGAGGAAGAACAGGAGGAGCAGGACGAGCAGGAGGTAAATAGTTTTATTAAAAATATTAATTAAGTATCTACATTTATTTTATTTATTTTATTACCGATATAAAAATAATTTTTTTTCTTTTTATTGTAGGATTATGAAGATTGAGTCATTGATAAAGATAATTATTTTAATAATTTATATTTTGAATGTGACTTTGTAATGGATCAATATTAATGTAAGATATATTTTGAACTTTATTTTTATCTGAATTTTTTATTTTAATATGATTAATTTAAAATCGAAAATAAAAAAATGTATTAGACTATTAGTTATTCGGGGACCAGGGACCCTCGGGGATCCCCTGTTATTATTCGGGGAGGGGATGAGGATTCTCTCAAGCAATTCTGACGGGGACGAGGACATAAGCAAAATATCGGGGATGGGTATGGGGAGATTGGTCCCCTCCCCATTGCCATCCCTAAACCTACAGAGACGCTAACGAATATCAATCTGCTAGAAAGCGTGCTATTGAGTTGGCTAGAAAATTACCTCAATAGAAATTTTTTATATCATAACTTATCATCAAATATTGTCTCTGTTAGAATAAGCTATTTGATGTGGTATTGTCAAGTTAAAATTGAGCTAAGTTCAACGGAAGTTTGCTGTGGTTAATTACTCCTGGGTGACAGATTTTTTTACAAATTTCAAAAAGGTGAAACATTTTTTAAAAATAGGTGAGCAGGTGACAATCCGTTAACTTTTTCATTAACTTTAACGGGAACAGTAAATTAATTACAAAATAACATTTTTACCCCTAGAATTAATTACAAAATGACGATATGCCCTTATAATAGCCACAAAATGACATTTTTATCCCTAAAATTAATTGCAAAATATATTTTTGGCTATACTCAATTATTTTTTTTATTTTTTTATGTAGAAACAATTATAAAAAAATGACATCTAAGTGCAATTAACGGGTTTTTTTTTTAAATCATAATTTTTTTTCAAATATTCTTGTTGAATCAAACAATTTTTTTTTTTATAAATTTTACGGCAAAGTTTGATTCAACTAGAATTTTTTTTAAAAAAAATTGTATGATTCAACTAAAAAGGCTTGTTAATTATATTTAGATGTAATTTTTTATAATTTTTTCTATTTGAAAAATAAAAAATAATTGAGTATGGGCAAAAATATATTTTGTAACTAATTTTAAGGATAGAAATGTCATTTTGTGGCTATTATAGGGGCAAAAAGTCATTTTGTAATTAATTCTAGGGGCAAAAATGTTATTTTATAATTAATTTACTGTTCTCGTTAAAGTTAACGAAAAAATTAACGGATTGTCACCTGCTCGCCTATTTTTAAAAAACGCTTCACTTTTTTGAAGTTTGTCAAAAAATCTGTCACCCAAAGGTAATTAACCCGTTTGCTGTGACGGTTAGATTTGTGTGACTATAGGTTGAATTGATCATTAAAAGAGGAATTAGGCCAAAAATCACAGGACAAATGCTAGATATGTTTAATTTTATACCATCAAATTTCTTTTTTCTTTTTAATTAGAACCTCGACTGGGGGATAATATTATTAATAAAAATGAAAAGTAACAAGAAGACAAGAGGCAAGAGGCTAGCGGTACCTCTTACAGAAAGAAAGAAAAACATATCTTACAAACCATGAGATGAAAAACAAGAAAAGCATAAACTCCAATACAAAAGAGTTAAGATCGCGTCTTTAGAAAGAAAAGGCAAAATAAAAGAAGGGGGCTCCTCTCACCACACAAATTGAGGTGCATCGAAATTTGCCAAAGCATCTGCTGCACCATTTCCTTTTGTCTAAACATGAGAAAAATGAACAGACATACTAGCTAGACATGAGAGCTAAACATGTTGAAGTTTTGATTAGAATTTAATCTAATCTTGACCCCAAGAACAATGCTACCCACTGATATCTCGATCAAGAATGATTAACTAGCTAATTAGAGAATAAAACAATCTAAAAACAGAGATTAAACAATGAAACAACACAGAAGAGATTTATAGAGGTTCAGCCATGACGGCCTACATCCTCTTGAGAAACAGGGCTATGATTCTTTCCATTAATGCAAAATTAAGGTGCAAGCTTTTTCATAGGATTACAGAGAATTCAATTAGCTTTTTCATAGGATTACAGAGAATTCAATCACTCAAATTACAGTCATTAGGACCTTTAAATACAAGCTTGGAAGCACCTAGAAAGTCAGCTCTGAAGCCAGCCTTGCATTGTTGCAACAAACCCAGAAAATTCCCGCTTCGTTTAACTGATTATAACAGACTCCCCACGTGCAGAACATGTGCAGACATTAAGTAGCTTAAACGACATACAAAGCTTGCCGTTCTGTAGTGATAGGCTGTTAAGTGGTCACTTGCAAAACACATGCTTCACTTAACAAACCTTGTCTGACATGGGATTACTGTCATAGATCCAATATGAGCTTCCATGCTACATGTGTCTCAAACAGATACTTGTAATCGATAATGTCGTTTTTCCTTGTATTTTGAATTCTGAATCACTCTCAACAAAACAGTTAATCCATCCGTGAAGGAGCTGCCAAGGAGGGGCTAGACAACGATTTTTCAAGTGAAGATTAGAGAGCATAAAGTCACTCTCAATCCACAAGTTAACCCAAACCATGATCAAAAGCCTATTGCACTGCTATTATAACAGCTATAATTTCTACATAAAAGAAGTTTGCACCCGCAAGGGGTGAAAAAAACAGCCAATGAAACTACCAAGTGAATTTCGAAAAACACCTGCACTAGCAGCCAGCCAAACCCGAATTACCTGTAGACATGCCACCAGTATTAACTTTCAACCAAGATAAAGGGGATGGAGTCAACGTGATAGGTCCCAGTCAGAATTAGCAGAAACAACAAGCAAATAATTTGTTCTTCTTAGGGTGAGAACTACCGCAATTGTTAATTGAATTAGATAAAAGTCTGATACATTTTTATTGAAATATTCGGGTCTATTTATAGAACAAAATTAATGAAATAAAGTAGTTAAAATCAATTAAACCACTTAGCTATAATTTCGAAGTAAATAATAATCTTAAAGGAAGCATGATTAAATTTGAATTCTTCATCAATACGGCTTGACGTAGTAAGCTTTCCGTTGATTTTTTGAAGAGTCGTTGAAGGAACGTGATGCCCACCTCATGCATGGCTTGCATGGTTACTTGCATGTGCCCATGCATTTTCGTTATTGGCTTGCATGGTTGCTTGCATGTGCCCATGCATATTCGTCATATTTGCTGTTGGGTTTTGCTTCTCATTCGGACTTGCGTATGCTCTTATCATTACCCCCTCCTTGAAGAGAACCCTTGTCCCCAAGGGTTAGTGAAGGAAACCACTGATGGATCATTGCTGTGTCTTCCCCTGTTTCACTCAGAAGTTTTGTCGTTGCTGCAGATTCTTCATGTATGTTCCCTTCGTCTTCGGCTTCAAGGATTAACAACTGTGGTTTTGTGTACTTATGACCTACAGTGAATTTATCATTACAATTAAAGCACAGCCTTGAGCTCTTCGCCTTTGCATCTCCTCCCAAGGAAGCTTTTTAATTGGTATTGTTGGTGAAGCGCGGTTGTTGACGATTTGTGGTGGCGGTGAACGGCTGAAACCCAGTGATCTCACCAGCCTCTTCTGTCGCTGCAATTGTTCATCTCTCATTCTTGCCAAACTGATCGCTTCCTTAAGAGTTCTCGGTCTGAACAGCCGGATTTCCTCAGATATCTCGGGTTTCAATCCTCCCATGAATGTGCCGACAAGAGCCTTTTGAGTCCACCCTTGAACCCGGTTGCCAAGCCTCTCAAATTCTTTCTGGTAATCTCGAAGCGTGTTGGTTTGCTTGACCCTAGATAGCGACTCGTCGAAGTCCTCGCAATCGGTTGGCCCAAACCTCGCCCATAGCTCCTCCATGAAGATTTCCCAAGTAACGTCTCGTCCTTCCTCTTGATAAGATTTCCTAAGCCACTGCCACCATTGGTTAGCTTCTCCCTCCAAGTGGAATGTAGCCAAGACAACTTTTTGGTCTTCTGTTGACCCTTGGTATTCGAAGAATTGATCGACGCGGTTGAACCACTCAGTGGGGTCGTTGCCGGCATAATGTGGGAACTCCAGTTTTGCCACTCTTGATTGAAATTGCTGCCGTCTGCCATCCTTGTCTTCTCGGTTTGGTCGCGATGTTGCTATGTTGTTGTTGATGCTAGGTGTGTCTTTGGATGTATGGAAAGACTCTGCAAGTTTGCTCAAGGTTTCTTCAATGTGAGCCAACTTGTTGTTAACTCCTAACTCCATGCGCTGCATCTTATCTTGCATCTCCCCGAGCTTCGTTTCTATCCGTTCGATGCGTTCCTTGTTGGTTGTCATCCTTGCCTAGCTCTGATACCAATTGATAGGTCCCAGTCAGAATTAGCGGAATCAACAAGCAAATAATTTGTTTTTCTTAGGGTGAGAACTACCGCAATTGCTAATTGAATTAGATAAAAGTCTGATACCTTTTTATTGAAATATTCGAGTCTATTTATAGAACAAAATTAATGAAATAAAGTAGTTAAAATCAATTAAACCACTTAGCTATAATTTCGAAGTAAATAATAATCTTAAAGGAAACATCATTAAATTTGAATTCTTCATCAATACGGCTTGACGTAGTAAGCTTTCCGTTGATTTTTTGAAGAGTCGTTGAAGGAACGTGATGCCCACCTCATGCATGGCTTGCATGGTTACTTGCATGTGCCCATGCATTTTCGTTATTGGCTTGCATGGTTGCTTGCATGGTTGCTTGCATGTGCCCATGCATATTCGTCATATTTGCTGTTGGGTTTTGCTTCTCATTCGGACTTGCGTATGCTCTTATCAGAACGCATAATTATGACCTAAAATTATCATCCGTATGAAGCCGATTAAAATAAACACGCCAAAGGTAGAAGAGAATTCCTTGGAGAAATATGAGGACCCCACAAGCATTTGTACCTAGTATCATGCAAGCTCGTATATATACCTAATGATGTCATAATGTTGCGGACCGCCCAATTCGCTAGCCCAATTGCCCACAATTTCGGGCTAGAGAGCCAACACAAGGCCAAGAGTGCTAGCTTGGCGCAATTCCGGAAAGTTCTAGGCAACTCTAGCACATGTGAGTTTGTAAATACTCTAGAATTCTCTTTACATTTCCAGCACATGTAAATTCTAGATAGTTGGTAGATTTCTCTAGAATTTCTAGAGCTTGGCAAGCCTCCCCTATAAATATGGGATGGCATTAGGCATTTGCATTCAACAAACACAACAACAAGAATTATAAGCAACTCAAGCATTGTAATCTCTCTTTTGTGCAATACAAGTTTTCTTATTCGGCTCCATTACTCTCTTCTCTACTTAGCAACATTCGGCAAAGTTGTCTAAGTGCCGCATGGGTTTGCTGCGCAAAATACTCATCCCGTGACAATAAGCTGTCTTAATAGAGAAACAAGCATCAAATGAATTTTCTAAAAATTAACTTAATTATTCTTTAATGAATTTTACACTATCAACTTAATTATTCTCTCTCCCTTTTAGTTTCGGTGTTTGCTGTAGCCTTATTTTTATTCTCATGAACATCGTGGGTTCCCTTTTAATGTTTATCCACTTCTACTTCAGTCGTTCATCAGGAACAAGCACTTCATCAGGGCGGAACATGAAAGCTTTAGTTGTAGTGAAATGACCTGCCCTGAACTCCACAAGGTAAGTCTAACTGATGTCATCTAACTTGATTGATAATAATCTAATTAGTAAGGATTCTCTTGAAAATTCGGCAGAGTCGCCTATATAAATATAACATTTCCAAAACCTACGAATTTATAAAAACAAGCACTCCAAAAAATAATGCAATATACAGCCCACTTCATCAATCAACCTTCTCAACTAATATATCTAATCTAAAAAAAAACATTAGATTATCCTTAATCATCAAAATGTAACAAAATTATACAATCCACAATATCTTAACTATAACACCTATGACTCCTAGCACCATCATGTAGCCAAAATTCAAAATAATTACAATCGCTAGGCCGACTGGTGTACCTACAACCTCATGGGAAAAAAATCTAATAAAATGGTTTGAGTATAAAACTCAGCGAGTGGAAAATTTTTTTTGAAAATAAACTTACTTTAAAATAAGTATATATTTTCAATATACCATTTTCAAGATACTATAAGTAAGAACATAGTTAAATTATTCACACTTTAAATTGAACAACTGTCATTAAAAGCATACATTATATTGTACGTATACTCTTGGAAATCATATTAAAATATAACATAAAATATTTGATTCTTAAAATGCCACTAAACAAGTACCAAGGAAATAATCTTGTCATAAGGGGACCTCTACGGATAGTGCAATGACGTACTATCTGGGTAACATCGTGTTCAGAGCTAATATTGTATTATCTCATATAACTCATCATATATCTGCATGCATAAAATAATCCCAAAAGGACAAAATGTATCTTTGTGTATACTCAGACAAGCCCCAAAGGCCTCTATCTCAACTGTATCTTTGTAACTAAATCTATGTTATCATTATACTGTATGCATAAGCCCTCAAAAGAAAAAAACGCCTAAACACACAGTCTAAAGCCTTTCTATGTGTTCAGACAGGTCCTAAAAACCTTTCATCTAATTTGTATCATTATAACTAAAGGGGAAGGGTACTACCTATTGATTTTAAAAATAATTTTTTATATACATGTACGAACACTTTTAATCATACTTTAACTCTTGTTTCCTTTTCATTAATGTACTTTAAATCTACTTTTCTTTTCTTAAAAATACTCCCATGTGTTACTCAAAATCGATAGGGAAAACCAATAATCATACACTTTATAATAATATATCAATTTGTAAATCCATTTCTAGAAAATCATTAAATCGAAGCATTTAACACTTGTTTCATAAACATGTTTTACTATCCTTTAAAATCATAATAAACCATAAAGATAGATTTAGTATAATCCACTCACAATGACGATGCTCAAACTCGGCTATCGTCATCATTCGCAGATTGGTTCTCATTCTCAGATCCTTCTAAATCAAGGAAACAACATAATTACTATCAATAAATGTGAAATAAAACTCACTTTACGTGATATAGCTCAAAGCAAATATCTATCTATAATGTACAATTCCCATGTTCATAAAATTACCAAAATACCCACACATCTGTTAACAATTAAAATACTCTAAAATCATAAATTATCAAATTACCCTTAAAAAATCCTTAATTTTAGAAATTATTAAAATAACCAAAAAAATTAAAAATTACAAAATTA
This sequence comes from Citrus x clementina, assembly GCF_000493195.1. NCBI lineage: Eukaryota > Viridiplantae > Streptophyta > Magnoliopsida > Sapindales > Rutaceae > Citrus > Citrus x clementina. The sequence continues at coordinate 36,076,751 of NW_006262339.1, read as the reverse complement.
CCCTCAAAGTATGAAATTACCAAAATGTCCTTGCCAGTCAACGGTGACAAAAAATCAAGCGATAGTGGTCGGAATGGTTGGGTTAGATACTTCAAACTGAGCTAAGTCCAATGGTGGAGGCAGTGAGCTCCAACGCATCGTGGCGACGGATTAAGCTTTCACAGCCGTGGGAACTTTGACGAGGCGATCGATTTCAAATTGGTGTTTTGGTAATAGTTTATTGTTGAAAATTGAAGAAGGTGTCATGGGGAAAAAAAACAGCCTGTGGCATCGCCGAAATCCAGTGGAAACAATGTCAATCCTGGAGGGTTTACCATAGAAAATCGTGGCCTCATTCAACGTTCTTCTAGTTATTTTATCGCGATGATGATGTTGAGGAAATGACCAGCTTCGTCTGGGGGTTCGATTGATTCCTTTGTTGCCGATGAGGTGGCTAAAGCTAAGCTCAGGCGGTTGGTCGAGTTTCGAGTCGAGTTTGACCTGGTTCGGTTTTTCGCACTGCCCATTTCTCTCCTATTTAATTTCTCTCTATCTTTCTCAATCTATAATAAGCTTTTTTTTTTATAAGCTTAATACAAATTAAGTTAATATGGTCTTGATTGTTATAATAAACACAGGTAACACAGAGCATTGGATCATGTTCGTGTTGTCTCGATTTCGTGTTATGACAAGTTTAAACTAATCTGAACACGACCTATTTAATGAACGTGTCAAATTTAACAACCTACACCCATTCATTCATTTATTTGTATCGAGTTATCGAGTCGCGTCAAATTTTACGAGTGACAATTTGTAATAAGTCCAACAAATTTAATAATTTTATGTTAAAGGGAAAAATAATACACTTAGTTAGAAAATAAAATGCATATGTTACATGCAGGGACTGCATATGTATGTATGTACGTATGTATGTATATGTATAATCATTTTTAGATGCGGTTACCCTTATTTTTTTTAATACGAACACAATCTTAAACTATGCAGTTTAAAAAAGTTAAAAATCAACTCTCTTAAACCCCATGGTCTAAAAGCATGTCCGCATGAAAAAAAATGAAGGTACCCACATTAAAGAATGACTATATAGATAAAAGAGAAAGAAAGAGAGAGAGAGAGAGAGAGAGAGAGAGCAAAATATTAGGGAAAATTATAGATGTATCCTTATAGTTCAAGAAAATGGTCACATAAACCTTTTATGTTATGGGACATTAAGACCCCTTACCTTTATTGTTTACCGATAGTTTGAATGGGAAAAAGGAAATTTTGCTTTGTGTTAACATGACCTAACATGCTAGATGCATCATGACGCACCGTGTATCAAATCAACATAAGTTGTCAATTTAATTGGCCAAAAATTAATTCGCAACCAACAACAATTAAAACACATTTCATGCTAATTACTGTTTTAGACAAATTTTGGGTGCAAAGGAAAGAGAAAAACCTATCTAGAACAATATATTTATTTTTTTGGGTAATCAAGGTACCACACTTGGTCATTGTGTGCAACATTTTTAGAATCCAAAGGCGGTAATGAGAATGGAAGGGTGATGATGGCATCGAAAGGTCGAAATTTGGAAAGGAGGTCTTTTGAGATGAGCTTTTAACCTGCAAAACAATGAAAAAGAGGTTAGAGATGGAGTCGAGGTGGCCTGGAGTCCAAAACGCCGACTCTCAAGTTAGTTACTCAAGTTTTTTTTATGGTGGTGAGAGCTTGCCAGCCCTCTGAAATAGTGGCTTAAGGTTCAAGAAGACCTTAGCTTTTTTTTTTTTGTGGTGTGTGTGTATGTGATGTTTAATGATGAAAATAGAACTTGGACGCCTTTACATATGAAATACCCAAGCTGTCACATGGCGCATTTCTAATAGTTATTAGCTTTCTTTTTCCAAGCTTTTTATATCCTTTTACCTTTTTTATGATTTTTGGGCCGTTAAGAGCATACTTGGGGAGCAAAAACGCATTCATGATGTAATTTATCCTTTTAGACATGTGGTGTTTGCTGGTGGTTGGTTCAGGATACCTCAGCAAAGGTTGTTTGGCAAGGCTGCTAAGGACCATTGTCCCTGGTACAACGTCCTTCACTTTTTTGCAGGAGTGACAGTCAAATGTGCTACTTTTTCAGCAAGATATTTTAATATTTAAATTTTAGAAAATCAAATATTATCTTTTAGCTGATAGAGAGGTCTCTCATGATTGACTTTTTAGAGACTTTTCCTTGACCATTTCGCATTTGATCTGTGGTAACCCTCGTACCTTCTTAATCTCCAAGTGTAGCTGGTGTATGTCGGGTACCTCGGGTATCCAATTTATTGGTGTAGGTAAGGTACCTTAGGTACTTGAGTTTATGGTATAGGTCAGGTACCTCAGGTATCCACATTTATAGTGTAGGTCAGGTACCTCGGGTGTCCACACTTATAGTGTAGGTCAGGTACCTCAAGTATCCGAATTTGTGGTGTAGGTCAAGTACCTTTGGTATCTAAACTTGTGGAGTAAGGCAGGTGCCTCGAGTGCGTATGGTGATCACTTAAAGCCATGGCACCCCCTCATCGACATGTGGCGTTTTATTACAATTTTACTGTTTCTCCCCAAACAATTACTATTCTTCATCTTCTTGACTATACTTTAAACAAAACAAAGAAAACCTAACCCATTCCTCAAAATCTTCTTTTCTTGTAATCAAATCTGGAATGAGAATAGTCCGTTTAAGGGAGGATTTTACAACGACCAGTGAACTATTGATGGATCTTAATGGAAGTTGATAGTTTTATTTGGGTGTTTTTGGATTTTGATGGAGGTTATTTCAGTTGATGGAGTTCATGTTGATGGAAATTCAAAGACTAATGTGTTTGTGTCTCTCTCTCCCTATATACATACATACATACATACATACATACATACATACAGGGATTTGTCACAAATAATAAGTATATGCTATTTTCATTTTTCAAGAGCAAGTATGTGCTATTTTCAGATGAAGATTAAATTATATTTCCGCACATGGGATTGTGATTTCTATTATGTTATTATGGATTCATTAGGGCACAACGTTAAATTAATATTTCCCATCCAAACAAACACTAAAAGATAATAAAAGGGGTCTTTAGTAATCTTATTAAAAATTTGAGGGTTTGTATGATTATTTTCTTAAATTAAGGCGGTGTAATTGTTATTTTCTTAAAGAAATTCAGATAAGTTGTGATTTAAATAACAATTTATCAATAACATGAATGAAAAAAGTAATTCAGAAACCTATAGATATGTTTATCTTCTATGAAATTGTTTAAGTTGAATTAGACTTAGACATATAGCCCAAGGAAGATAAGTTGTAATAAAATTACAATAAATTTTTAGGGTTTTTAAAAGGTATTGTGTTATGAATGATTAGATTATCTATAATAGAAGTTAAGATACAAAGAATTAAAACTATATATATATATATATATATCATGAAAATTTAGTAATAACAGTTGGTCGGTTATGTCACAAAAACAGTAGGTTTTCCAGCTATTCTACACGTTCAAAAACAATTAAGTAAAATTTTTGACAATTTGAAACGAATAATATTAGGTTTACAAATTAATTCTTAACAAATTATTATTTACAAATGATGTGTCATAAAGTATTTGTTGGATAAATAAACAGAAGTCATCATTAATACGTCTGTAATCCAAATCCGAGCAATTAGTTAGATTAAAAAAGAAGAAGAATGTTTTGGCATACACAAGGACCTAATTATTATTATTCTTTTGTTCATTTCACATCAGATATATCTGATTCAGTGTTGAACTCAATGCACTTCTCCCCCTCCGATCGATCTACCTACGATCACAAACAGCAATAAAAGTCCACGGTAAGAAATTAAATTATCAAGTTGATAAATAAATTAGAAAAATACATCATTTCAAATAATAATTATTTTCATTAAAAAAGAAGCAAACGATAATAATAAAGAAAAAGTTAAACAGTACTTATGCAGTCCAATTCAGGGCAAATAGTCTAGTATCTTCAAAAGTAAGAATGACTGACATATGTAGTACGTACTCATGAACCTAATTATTAATTTCTTTTTTATTTCATACAAAAAATATAGGATGTTGCTTTAGGTTTGTTTTTTATGAACAACTAATATTTGTTGGGTCAAAGTTACAATTTCTGAATGGTCAAATTTAACCATTTGTTTGTCACCCCATTTCACAAGTTAAGAATAATAATAATCATTATTATTATTATTAAAAAAAATTGTGATGCATTGAGATATACACATGATGCTAACAAATTATAATGTACAAAGTTATTTTCAGCTTCACTAATTCAAACCCAAAATCATTCCGAGAAGCGGCTTCAATCATAAAAGAAGCTCTGCAGGCTCGTTTTCCGAACGGAGTATTACCAGGATCGAGTCTGAGTGTGATTTCAGAGCTTGGCCGGTTCTTCGCCGGCTCGGCTTAAACGCTTTACACTCAATTATAGGGAAGCGTACTGGTGGGCTGAGAAGGTACTGGATTAACGACGGGAAGTTCGGGTCATGTGCCTAGGTAACCGCGATGAAGCAGTTGCTAAGTATACTCCGCTAACTCTTGCTTCCAGCAAGGGACTCACGAGGACTTGCAATTCAACGGTATTCGGGCCAACACGTGATTAGCAGTCGATGAGGTGTTTACGGAAGTTGACGTGAACTATTGGGTGCATATACGACGGCTTAGGGAACCAATTTCAATGGATCTGCCATTCCAACCTACGTTGTCTGCTCAAATGAAACCTAGCTAGCTAGCTAGCTATATATAATGCATTTGATCACCGATGATATCTGTTTGCTGGTTAATTTTATTATATGAGAACTGCAACGTCCAGGAAATAATCCAGCTTTTTAAATCAATAAAAATCAAGATTTTCTTTCTTTGCGTTTGATTTTAACGAGTGGTGATCTTTTACCCCTCATTATATCTCACAACTCTCTACATTTTAGTTAACCCTATTAAAAATTTTAAATTAATATTTATTTTTTAACACATCCCACCTAATTCCAGACTAGGGATGGCAATGGGGAGGGGACCAATCTCCCCATACCCATCCCCGATATTTTGCATATGTCCCCATCCCCTCCCCGTCCCCGTCAGAATTGCTTGAGAGAATCCTCATCCCCTCCCCGAATAATAACAGGGGATCTCCGAGGGTCCCCGGTCCCCGAATAACTAATAGTCTAATACATTTTTTTATTTTCGATTTTAAATTAATCATATTAAAATAAAAAATTCAGATAAAAATAAAGTTCAAAATATATCTTACATTAATATTGATCCATTACAAAGTCACATTCAAAATATAAATTATTAAAATAATTATCTTTATCAATGACCCAATCTTCATAATCCTACAATAAAAAGAAAAAAAATTATTTTTATATCGGTAATAAAATAAATGAAATAAATGTAGATACTTAATTAATATTTTTAATAAAACTATTTACCTCCTGCTCGTCCTGTTCTTCCTCGAGAAATGTGGCAAATTGAGAGATAGCCTCAGATTTCAAACCTAAAACAATGAAAATAATATAAGTAACGTAACTTATAAGTGCAAATATTAATAAATGTATAATATAATTACAATGTAAAATAAACTCATACTGCTATTGTAAGCTCGTAACCAACTTTGACAACATATTAAGGCCTCCAATGTGCTTGGATGAAGTTTGTTACGGTATGGGCTCACAACTCTACCATTGGTGCTAAAAGCTGATTCAGAAGCAACTGTTGTAATTGGAATTGTCAAAATATCTCTAGCAATTCGAGCTAATGTAGGATACCTATTAGCATTTGTCTTCCACCAACTCAAAATATTAAAATCTTCCATCCGGGGTATAACTTTCTCATCCAAATATGAATCTAATTCATCTGCAACAACTGCACAATCTCCATTGTTTACATAATCATCAAAACCTGTCATCCATTTGGTTGCTTTCTTATAAGAATCCCCTGTAGATCTAGTAGAAGAACTACTCCCAGTATAATCAAAGCAATAAACAGTTGGTGAAAACTTCAATTAATACTCTTCAACTAATTCCCGGCAAAGGGTGACCACTTTCCCAACATACAACTATTTTGATATTTATTATTTTTAACAATATTTATAATTTTGTTATTTATTTATTAGTAATTTTAAAAATAAAAATAAAATTAAAAATTAAAATGGGGAAATGGGTAGAGGATGGGGATTCCACCTCATCCCCGTCCCCTCCCCGAATAAAAAATTGGGTAAAAAATTTTCCCCGTCCCCTCCTCGAATAAAAAATTGGGTATAAAATTATCCCCGTACCCTCCCCGATTGGGGAAAATCCCCGAGGGTACCCGTCCCCGTGGGGATTTTTGCCATCCCTATTCCAGACTTACCCATCTTATAATTTTTTATTTTTTTTCCAAGTAGCAGCCGCCCATAGTATAATATTTATAAAATCTATTTTAAGAAGAAAAAAAAAACTTTCATAATCAGTATAATCTCTCTATTTTGTTTTAAAGGTTTCATCCACCATTACTATAACCATTAAAAAAAAAATTGATACTTCTTCATCATCCTCTATTGAATATTGTAAATTAATTTCTTCTATGATTACAAAGTAGAGTATACAATATTTGTAGAGAGTTAATAATTTAAAAAGCTAAAAGAAATTAGGGTTTAAGAAATCAGATTAGCTAAATTATATATTTATAAAAATTGTCATGTGGGTGCACTTAAACACTATTTACCTTTTAAGTCATTTCATATAAAGATAAAATATGTATTAGCATGAAAGTGATTAATAGGGGCTGATGGGATATAATAAGGGATCAAATATCACAACTCTTTTAATATTCTTGCCCAAGATTGGTCCAACCTGGTCTACAACAAGTCCCACCCGGGCTGTGCCAAGCAGTGTGTCGTGCTTCAGCAAAAGGCCATTTAAAATTTCAGTGGAAAATTAAAGGCAACTTGGTCTCATAACCTATAATTTTAATGTTACAACTTGGAATATTATTGGCAAAACACCAACAAATTTTTCATAATTCTACTTAGTGCCTGTTTGGTATAACTTATTTAATGGTCATAATTACTTATTTAATCTCATAAGCTCTTATCATAATTTTTATTGTTGTTTGACTGTTTTTCTAATAGGGCTTTCAAAACTTAAATAAGTTATTTACCGCTACTAGGAAAAGATCAAATTTGGGGCTTTTAGAAATAGAGGTTGAATAGCTTTTTTTAAGTATTAAAATATATAAAATATCCACTACCTAATTGACAATTTAATAAAAGCTCTTATTGAAAATATTTTAATTATTAAAATATATAGAAGCTCAAACTTTTAATAAAAGTTGTTATTGACAATCAAACAACTAAATTTTTTTTTAATAAAAGCTCTATTTATAAAAGCTTTACTTGAATAAACTCTACTTGAAAAACTGTATCAAACAGAGTCTTAACATATAAACTCAAATGAAAACTTTAGTTTATCTTTTTCAAAATTTTCTCAACAGAAACACAGCAAATTGTTCTATCAAACAACCAATACAGATAATAATTCATGGTATTACAAAGTCCAACTGAGGATAGTTTGCTGCAAACTCAACAGCACGCTTTCTAATAGACTGATACTCCTTGGTGTCTCTATGGCACAATTCTATTGGCTTTCCAAGGAAGAATGGTGGACAAGGATAATGAGTTACTTTGTCCAACTGCTTGGCATTCTCAATCAAACAAATCAAAAACTCGGTATCAGTTGAAAGCCCCATGAATCCAATCAATTCCACCTCCCTAATGCTTAAATCTCGGAGGCTTACGTATGGATGATCCTTAACGGTTCGTACAAACCCAGATGAAGGCTCCACCTTGAATAACTGCATGAAACAGGAAAAAAGAACGAAAAATTTTTATAAATAGTTATATGCATAGAGAAAATGCAGTCTAGAAATACAAATAGAGCTCCGAAAATATCTACCTTGAGCGTAAGTCTATGCAATGAAGGAGATGCTTTCAAGAAAGCAGCACAAGGAAGAAAGCAATCATCATCGTTGACTTTAATTGTCAACTCCAAATGCTTAAGATCAAATACTATTGGAATATTGTATGGGACCGCCTCAGGAACCTGAAACAATTTGATAAAGATACTACTAGTGTTACATACAAATAAATTAAAGAATAATAGTTGTTAAAAATTAAAGATCGAACATGCAAACCTTAACAGATTGAAGTTCCAACTTAAGGGTTCGTAGTTGCGACAGGAAACTTGAAAACTGGTTAAGGTTATGCATGAAGTACTGGGAATAAGTGCACGCAATGTGTACCTCAGCAAGATTTGGGACATTTACAAAAGAAACAGTGGTCTCATAAGCGAAAAATTCAAATGATATGAGATTTGCAGCATCAATTTCAAGATCCACGAAACCTGACAAATACTTCAGCTCTAAACGCCTCAACTTGAGAGATGCGCCCGAAACTTTGAGACTCTTAAAGCAATTCTAATTGTTAACACTCAAAACCTCAAGAAGGGGACAATTAGATAATAAATTTTCAACAGCCTCTCCAGTTATATCTAAGCATGTCAAGCGTAGGGATGTGAGAGACCTAAAGTTGGAATAACTATCAAGATGGGAGGTGAAATTGTATTGTCGAATCCGTGAGCCAAATTGAACTTTTGTAAAATCCAACTCTAATTTTTGAACTCTCCTTTCTGTAGCAAAATTAATCCAGTTAGCAATATCATCATCACAGACAACATCGAAACATATTCTTAACCCTTCTATAGTTCGACATTGAAGTGACCTCAAGACAAAATTGACCCAACTTGTAAACTTGTTTCTTTCTACATCAAGTGCCTCCGTTCCCATACCCAAATCGTATTTCAAATCCGCCATTGTTAGCGGATCATCAAAGTCCAAACAACCAGAAAAAAATTTCCACAAATATCTCCATGTAATTGAGAGGACGCTGGCCAGTACTGCTTCTTTCATAGTCAATCGAGATAACACATTTATAAGAATTTCATCGGGTAATTCGCTAATGCTGTCATCCATATAATTTTCTTTTCTTCCCTGATATTTTATGGGTAAAATACAGGTATAATATTCATCCAAATTGTCTGTTTTTCTTATCTTATCGTTGATCAGAAGCGAAATCCGGTCCATACCATTATTGCCTCTCTTGGCACACTAACCACGGCAGGAAAAAAAAAATCAAATATTATTCTTTCAGCTTAAAAGCAAATAGCAACATGAAAAACATAATAATGACGAGGATTTCTAAAAAAAAAAAAAAGAAAGTGAATATGTCAGAGAATATTATAATTTTGTTCTGTTTAAGCTTTCAAAGTTAAAGTTAAAGCTTTAAGAAATAAATACGATGAAAGAATAGTAAAAATTACCTTATTGAATGACTCCCCTTCTGCCATCGTGATTTGCCTTGACAAAATTTAAAAAAGTCTTTGTTTCGCTTCGGCAGATTGTTGTGTTACGATGAGTTTTCTGAAGGTTTAAGGTTTTAAATAAGGTGGCTTTTGCGTAACTTATGGTTCTGTAGTCTTTACGCAGACGGATTGGATAAATTTGCTAAGTTTTCTTTTTTGAATTATAATAACAACAATATTACTAAAATTGTAAATCTCCAATAATTTTCTTTTCTTGTGGGAGGTTGAGGTGGTGCTGAAATTCGCTCTCTATCATTATTCTTTTATTATGAAATCAATTACATTGTGGCGAGACCCAAATTGCTATTACCTACTTTCAAGAGGAAACTATTTCCATTCTTTTTAAGAAAGAAGCTACTTCCCTTTAAGGAAAAATTTAATGCGAGGGTCGGTGGCGTTTTTTAAGACAAATTTGATCACCATTAAATATGGGTAGAATTAATATATTTTTTTTCTATGTTTTTATTATCAAATCAATTAATTTTTTTTCTAATTTTTTTTTCTTTAAAGCAGGTGTATAGTGTTGATAAACAAACTTGTGCCAAATTTTACCGACTGTCATGAATTAAAGTTCAAATCTCATGAAGTCAACTGATCCCAATATATATATATATAAAATTCAACTCAAATAGATTAAGAAAGTTTCAATTTTTTATTAGCAAATTATTTGATGTTAAAAGTTTTTAAAACCTGTTTAGATTAATGGAAATTTTGATTTGCTTTATTTTTTAGAGCACTGAATAAATTAATAGTACCTTATAATTCATTTACAAACAAATGCCAATAAACCATTTTAAAAAATAATAAATTAAACACGCCTAAATCATAATCATAAATGTTGTTATTATACTGTTAGATTTTCATAATGCCATACATTAGTCATAATAAACATTGAAAAATTATTTTGATTAAGTTCTGAAAAATTGAAGAATTATATTGATGTTTAAAAGAGGATGATACTCGTTAAAAAAAATGTTGTTAGCAAATTATAATTATTTAAATGATAAATCAGCATAAATGTGAACAAAGGTCAAAATCTCAAGTATAAATGATCAAAATTCATGATCAAATCTCCTGAAGTGTTGAATAATGATTTCATTCAAAAAATGATATTTCAACACCTAAGTTTTGTAACTTACAGAAATCAATTGTATAATCAAAATGTTAATGACATCTTAGTAATCTAAAAGAGTGCCAAAAATAGCGTAGGACATATATACATTCTTATTATATTTAACTATAAATCCCATGAGGTATGATATTAATAATAATAATTGTAGTAATAGTTAATATAAATAATCATAGTAGAAGAAATACAAAAAAAAAATTACTTATAATAACATGAATTTTTTATTGAAGCAATGAGAAATTAAAGAAACTATTTTGAAAAGAAAATAGAGTGGTAAAAATTTTATACAAATCAAGTATTTTTTATTAACTTATACCATCGTATCTTTAGAAGCAAAACAATTGCAATCATTCTTACATGATATTTATTTATTTACCTTTGAAATTAATGAAAAACTAACACAATTAATTTGAAAAGTAAAGAGAAAGATGAAAATAAATGCATAAATTTATTTTAAATACAACTAAATACTATTAATTAAAATGATTAAATGAGAATAGGTATGTATAAAAATTAAAAGCTCAAGTATACATACAATCAAGTTCAAAAGATCTCGTGAAGTAATGAAGATGAGGGAAAAAAAGGACTTAGATTATGCACTCAAAATGTTGAAAATGATAAAGGGTTGCAATAAAAAATTCTTAGTATTATGTGGTAAATTGATATTTGTTAAAATAGTAAGGGGTCAACCATAATTCACCTTATTGATATTATTGTCATTATTGTTAGTTAAAAAGTTAATTTATTATTAGTTAAAAAAGGACTTGGAACATGTATTTATAGTGTTGGAATATAATGAAAATAATAGGAATTCTAAACCCTTATAAGGAATAAAATATTAGTTTATATTAAATTTCCAGAAAATGATTGCATAAGGAAATTACGAAAGAATTAAAGATCATACATGGTATAACCTCTGTGTATGCGTTTTGTTAACTAATATAATAAAGGTAGTTTATTAACAGGCATTGTTAGAGTAGTTTGGTCGTATTTGTACTTCTGAAGAGTTCTTAAAATTAAAGTCTCATGTTCTGCCTTTTTTCATTTGTTTCCTAAACTAAATGCAGCTGTAATATTGATTTAATACCAATTTTATTTCTTTCCAGTATTTCATGCTAGAAAAATAGAGAAAAAGCTAAAATTACTGATATTTTTGCCGGTTATTTTTACGTGCTTAATTTCTGTTGTAATTTTTGAGTTTTTCATATTAGATGCTATTTGATTATTTATATTATTCATGCAATCAATTTTGTTCTTATTCATTGTAGATGTATTCTTCATTTAGCTTCCAAAGATCACTTTGTCGTTAAATTGAAATTGACATAAAGGTTGCATAGAACAAGTATGCTAGTCCGAGAATAAATTTTATGTTTTAATATTGCTATTAAAAAAATTATTTAAAAAATATGATGGTAAAAATGTGTATACAATTTTGTGTTTATTTGGTATTAAAGCCTAATTTTTTTCTTATTGCAAATAAAACTTATTTGATCCTACCTAAGAAGTTAGGACATGCATTGGAAATTCTGAATATTATTTATTTTTGCCCTACCTTCTTTTCTAATAACAAAAATATGATAAAGTTTAACAATTAGTCGAGATCTAAAAAATGAACTTGAAATATCCAAGCAAAATGTTAGAATTCAATGAAAAGAGTTGGATTATAGAACTAAAAAGTGGTGGGAGTAAGAATGGAAGAAGTTAACATAAAAGTTGAAATAATATACCAAGAATTTGATAAATTCAAACACAAAGTAAGAATTTAAAAAGAAAATTTGACATATTTACCCAAAATGTTGGAATTCAATAAAAAGAGCAAAAATATTGAACCCAAAAAGTGGTGGAAAAATAAGTTGGACCAACTTAGCAATAACTAGATAAAGTCTAACAGAATATAGAAATATAAAAAATAAACTTGAAATATCAACCTAAAAATTTGGAATTTAATGAAAAGAGTGGAAATATAGAACCAATAACCGATGGAAAAAAGAGTTGAAATAACCTATCAAGAATTTGATAAATTTTAACAGAAAGTAAGGATCTAGAAATTGAACTTGAAATATCCTAACAAAATGTTGGAATTCAATAAAAAGAGTGAGAATATAGAACCAATAAGTGGTGGAAAAAAGAGCTGAAGAGGTTAACCCTAAAATTTTAAAAGAGTTACCAAGAATATGATAAATCCAACAATAAGTAGGAACCATAAAAAAAAAACTTGAAATATTCACGAAAATATTGAAATTAAATGAAAATAGTAGAAATATAGAGCAAAAAAAATGGTGGAAACAAGAGTTGAGGAACATAACCTAAAAGTTTGAAGAACTCAACAAAAAGCTGATAAAGTTTAACAATCAATCGAGATCTAGAAAATGAATTTGAAATATCCAAGCAAAATGTTAGAATTTAATGAAAGGAGTTGGATTATAGAACTAAAAAATGGTGGGAACAAGAGTGGAAGAAGTTAACCTAAAAATTGAACTAATATACCAAGAATTTGATAAATTCAAATGCAAAGTAGGGATTTAAAAAATTTTATTGATAGGTAAAGTTTATGCATGTAGAATTTTTTAAGGTAGATTGAGAACTTTACACTTGTATAAAGGAGTGCGTTTTTAGAAATTAAAGGAATGTATGCTGGGCAATTATTGTTAATAGGACATTATAATTTATTTGCAAATAAATGCCAATAAATTTATGAGTAAAAAAGACCATTTGAAAAAGACAAATTAATGAAACATGCAAAATCCTATTACAAAATGTTTTTACTATAATGTTAGATTTTCATCATATCATATTGGCCATAATAAATTTCTGAAAATTATTTTTGCTAAGTCTTGAAAATTGAAGAACTTATTTTATAAATTGAAAATTATATACATACTTAAAAATGAAAAGGAAGAATACTCATTATAAGAAAAAATATTGTTAAAAAATCTCATGATTGTAGTAAGGGTCCAACTATATTGAAACCGCTCTAAGGTAGATCACCATTTTATAATGCAGCAATTGCATGCACCTCTTACATCTACTTTTAATTTACTGTCAAAGTTTTGAAAAATTAAAGAAATTATTTAAAGAGTAAAGAGAAAGATGAAAATAAATGCATTAATTTACTTGATAACTAAAAATAATTAATTAAAGCGATAAAGTGAGAATAAATATGTATAAAGATTAAACGTTCAAGTATATATACAATCAAATTTAAGAGATCTGAAGTGAATAAAATAGAAAAAAAATGGATTTAGATTATAGACAAAATATTTAAAAAGATCAAGGGTTGTAATAAAGATTTTTCAATACTATATAGTAAGTTAATATTTACTAAAATAGTAAGGGGTCAAACATAATTCACCTTACTAATATTATTGTTTTTAGTAATACAAGTACATTGACTAGTTAATGGGAAGGTTCAACACAAAATTAGTAGAACAATAGTTGAAACAAAGATTTTTGAGTACTATATAGTAAGTTAATATTTTAGTAATACTTTACACTTGAGCGTCGGAGTGTGAACACTGGGGCACCCCAGTTTCACCTCTATGCTCTATTTCATTGTTTTGCATGCTTAAAACTTATTTCGAAGGACCTTTTTCTTGATTCATACCTCTCACCGTCGTCATCACCTCCTCATCCATTCTTACCTCATTCGAATTTAGAAATATCGCACACAACAACCTAGTGAGGTACCCCAATTACCCAAAAAGACAAATTTATTATTCTAGATAGGTTTTCTTTTTTCCTTTCCTCCAAAATATGTCTAAAAGAATTAGCGTCGTCTAGTGGGGATCACACAAGAAGCCTCCACAGTGGTTATCAAACTAGTTGTTGTGTGTGCTCCAATACATGACACTCGACGTACCTTCTGAAGGTTTAACGACGGATCTTACAAGGATGGGAGATGACAGCAATGGTGAAGGCAGTGATCCCACAAGGAGAGTAGGGTAGTGGGATCAGTCAAACAATCGATCGATATTCGCCAAGATGAAGAGCCCATCTCTCATAAGCGTTTTGAGGATCTTGCTCATGCAATTCTTAGGGCAGTGGGATCTAGAGGGCCCGAAAAATCACCGCCGCCAGCGACCCCGGATGCTCCACTACAATAAGCAGACCAACAAATCACACTAAGAGCTGAGATACCCGAGACCAGCAGGCCAAAACATGGGCCATCGGGTACCCGCTCTAAGTTTCAAATCGTGGGCTCTCGAGATGAATGTTCCACCGTCTCTTACAATTCCCGTAGCAGCCAGGGTACTAGGTGTGCAAAGCAAGCCCACAAGGATCTTCGTGACAAATTAAATGCCAAAATGGCTTCTTAAATGGTAGTGACAACATCAGGTGCCCTTGGGGTACCCCTCGAGTTCGTGGAAGAAATGGAGCACCTAGAAGCCCAAGTGAAGCTCTTTTCCGAAAGACAAAACATTACAAGTGCTCCAACATCAATGACATACCACTCGTCATTCACAATGGAGATTCATATGGCAGCTCTCCCCGAGGCTTTCACCATGCCACAGATACCCTAATACTCAGGTACCACCGATCTCTCGGAGCATGCTAAATTATACCATGACCAAATGCTTATCAAGGGTGTGGACGAGAATGCCATATGTAGGATGTTTATACACACACACTCACGGGCCCCGTGAAATTATAGTTTTAACCGTTGAAGACAGGTAGTATATCCTCTCTACACCAGCTCTTATCTAAATTCACTAAAGAGTTTTCCTATTCTTCCATTCAAGATAGGGTAGCCTTTAAACTTGCCTTCACCAAGCAAGAGGAATCCGAACCTTTGGCGGAGTATGTGAGCCGTTCTACCAAGAGGTGCTGCGAACCGAAGTGTTTGGACACAAATACACATCGACCCACTTTGAGAAAAATTTACGGTTGGACAAGTTATGACGTTCTTTTTAAAAGAAACGCCCGCTTTTATATGGGGAAGCCCATTCTCGAGCGTTGCAGCAGGTGGAGATAGATGAGAAATGCCAACTAAAATGGCAAGAAGATAAAGCCGAAGTCATGAAAAGTAAGGAGAAGCCTAAGAAGACGGAAACCTCAACACCGAGGGTACCCCGGGTACGAAGCCCGCCATGAGTTACCCAGCGCGAACGAGGGTACAATGCTCCTGGTGTCTCAAGGGTACCCAACTTCTTAGATCGCCGCCACCAGAACAATGATAGCGACCACTGAAACCTTGGTACGAATTTTACCATTCGCTAAATCGTTTCCCTGCACAACCAATAAAGAGGTACCCCAACATCAAGCGGAGTCTAAAGTATTGCGAGTTCCACGAGGATTTCGGTCACAATACAACTGAGTGTTTCAGTTTGCGCGAGGAGATTGAATCTTTGATTCTTAGTAGGTACCTCGAGGAGTTTGTTGCTGGCATGATAGAAGCTCGGAAGTCCTTGCAGCAAGGCAAGGGCAAACACATAGTTGATAACAGTCCCGAACGGGAGGCACCCCAAGGACCCAAGAAAGGCATATATGTGCGGATGATAGCGGACGACCCTACTCTAGCTGGCCAGTCCAAAAGGGCCATCAAAAGTTATGGCAGATTACTACCGTTAGTAGCCAATATTAGTGGGAAAGTCAACTTCATCGGACAGGGAGTACCTCAGGTACCGCACCATCCCCCGCCAATCATTTTCACAGAAAAGATACTTAATGTATCTCGTACCCCCATGATGATGCCTTAGTAATTACATTGAAGTTTGTTACTAGCAAAGTGGCAACGACTCTTGTAGACACCGACAACTCCCTCAATATCATTTTCAAAAACGTCTTGGATAAATTATTAATTGAGTCGCCAAAAATCGCTTCATGTGCTGCACCTCTTATTGGGTTCACTAGGGATATGGTCATCTCAAAAGGTATCATCACACAGCTCGTTACATTTGGTAAGGTACTTCACCATATTGTTCATATGATTGATTTTCTTATTGTGGATCACTCGGGTGCCTATAATATTATATTGGGTAGGCCATTCTTGGTGGCAACAAAGGCAGTTGTATTCATGCACTACCTCACTATGAAAATTCCAACAGCCCATGAAGTTATCACCATCAAAGGGGATCAACAGTTAACTCGTGGTTGTGGATCACTCGGGTGCCTATAATATTATATTGGATATGCCATTCTTGGTGGCAACAAAGGCAGTTGTATCCATGCACTACCTCACTATGAAAATTCCAACAGCCCATGAAGTTATCACCATCAAAGGGGATCAACAGTTAACTTGTGGTTGTTACTCTATTGCCTCCAAAGTCACTAACCAAATAGCTTCTGATCCACTATTGAAGGGTTACCTAACTAATAGAAAGCCAACACTTTACTTGACTAAGCGAGCACTTGTTAGACAGCAGAGAATAGCACACAAAAAGCTTCTCAGACAACTGGCCTACAAAAGCAGCCGGGAGCCTCGCCAATGGGAGTAGAAACAGTTGTGTCTGGTGTACTCGAGTTACCCCATGATGTTCGGAAACATTCCAGCTGCGAGTTTGTTGTACCTTTGGATCCCCAAATTCTAAAAGTGAAAATGAAGTACCCTACCTCAGAGAAGTTGGCCTGTAAGCCTTGCTCGGCCGGCAAAGCTCAAGTCATTGCCGATTTCTTGACTAAAGTCGCCAATAACTCTGGGGGTAAGGAATCTTGGGATACCCGAGCGAGATCGGACTAGCAGTAAAAGGAGAACAACTTTGGAGAATCAATATTGATGGCTCTTCCAATTGACATAGAAGTGGTATGAGAGTAATCATCATTAGCTTCAATAGAGGAAGATTGTACTACTAATAAAGTGATAACACTCTACCTCCTTTTGTCTATTTTTTTTTGTTTTCTTTAATGCTTACGTGTTTGAAGTCTATGGTTAGTTACACCTTTTAATTCCCTCAGTCTCTGATGACAACAAGTGATCCCAAGATCCCCCATATTCTCTTTAGGATAATAAAATAGTGTTATATAATGATCTATATCTCCACTTTTTATGAATGCATTTGCTTTACCAAATTTGATGATGTGTGCTTTTTTATTTGCCTTTCGATTATTTGATATGGATTAGTAAGTTTAAAGTACTATAAGAATATGTTTACTATTAAACTAACTCCATATATGTCATTGAGCATTGTTTACTATAACGTAAGATATTATCCAGAGATCGCCTTATTTCAGAGTAAACTGGGATAACTGACCTATTCCTGATCATTATAATCTACTCAACACCAGACCCAGCAACATGCATGCTAGTAGCTGCCTTTATCATTATTTTTTTGCCATATTTAAATCGATGCAAATTGAGGATCATGAGGTTTTCGACCATCTAGCATAAGGGTAGGCGAGCAGCCACTTTTATCTCAATCTATGTTATTTATTTGATTGATTCCACGCGAATGGCGAATCATGAGGTTTTCGACCATCTCACATAAGAGTAGGCGAGCAACTACCTTTATCTCAATCTATATTGTATATTTGATTCCACACGAATGGTGGATTATGAGATTTTCGACCATCTTACATGAGGGTGGGCGAGCAACCACCTTTATCACTATTTGTTTTGCATATTTGATTTAGAGTGAATGGTGGATCATGAGATTTTCCACCATCTCATAGAAGGAATCGCCACAAGTTTTGTGAAGTTTGTAGCAAGCATTTCCAAGAAAATCACCATATGCTGATTACGCATATGGCGTGAAGTTTGCAGTAAGCATTTCCAAGAAAATCGTCATATACCCAAGATACCCCACGCTAGAAAGTCACTCTTCAAATACACCAAAAGGGTACCCAAGGTACTCAGGGTATCCTACGACAGAAAGCCATTCATCGAATATACCAAGAAGGACTATAAGAAATATCGAGAAAGGTATTAAGAATCGCCATAATCTCCTAAAGATTAACATCAATCATATACGGATGAATCGCCATCTTGATGATGAAATTGGGTTGCTCAATCATGAAGTAAGAGATAACTCAATGAATATCTAAGCTCAAGGGTACTCAGGGTACCCCATGCACCTAGTCAGATCTCAGAACGCAGAAAAGAAGAAAAAAAAAGGGAATGAAATGCAGAAAACAAAAACAAACACCGGATGAGGAAGGTTATCTCAAGAACACATTCTAGCTGTATACGGCCTATGCTAAGTAACCGATAGAAGGCTTTCATTAGTTAGCCCAACCTACTCTAATCTATGCACGCTCAACACATCGTTTTCCCTCTGTATAGTCCTTTCAACTCTCTAAGTGAGAATCTCTCCCAATTAATTCCGACCATAATACTTAAAGGCCTTACTGGAGGCATGTGTGGAGTACCAGATTAATATGAAGGGCTATCCCATCTGTCTTGGGGCACTCTATGGTTTCATTCTTGTGGGGTAACCAGAGGTCAACCAAAAAAAGAATGCCAAAAAAGGAATGTAACACTTAACCTTGATATACTCTAAGTTTTGTAAAGTAGCTCTCTGAACACTCGAAGAGCGAGATTGGTTAAACTTGGAAAAGGAAAGTGAAGGAGCAGTTTTTTGGACGTGAGAACCAATATGGTCAACTTAAAGAAGGGTAAGTGAGGTACCCTTTTTTTCCTATTCAACTGGTCATCAAGCTAAACTTCACATCGTCACGTGTTGCTCCTACTCTTTATGCGAGTTTGTTTTGCCTCCAATACTTCTCGCCAAAAAGAAACTAAATGGGATTTGTTTAGAGAGAAAGAGGAAAAGTTATAGTAAAACACCACGTGTCAATGAGGTAGAATGACTATAAGTAATCACTGTACGCATTTGGGGTACCCCACATAACTCGGTACCTGTGGTACCTCACATAACTCATTATTCGGGGTACCTTGCATAATGCGATATTCAGGGTACTTCACCTACCTTGCTTAACTCGGTACCCGGGGTACCCGACAGGTCAGATTTGAAACGAACGAGGAAAGTTCTCTGAAAAGTCAGCCATGAGAGACGTCTCCATCGCTTGAAGGATAATATTTGACTTTGTCAAAATTAAATAATAAAATATCATACTAACAAAGTGGCGACAACCGCCTATCACTTCTGCCAAAAGTAAAGGACGCTATTGTTGGTGAAATTTAACTCAATTGATATTGATATCAATTTACAAGTGTACACAACAAAAAATAAAGTGATGAGTATTCAAGATCGTCTCCACAGGGATTGATGTTACTAGAAATGCTTCAGCAATCACAATAATACTATCTACTTTAGTTCCAAGATGAATAAGTTCAAAGTTGTATATCAACTAAATTGACAATGATAAGGAAATAAAATAAATAATCGTAATGATAAAATAAACTAAGTAAACGGTGTGTAAAAATCAATGGAGAATAGGGTAGTTGAATGATCTAACTTTCTTCATGGGCTGACTGTTTTAAATCAAGTTAACACCAGTTGCTACAACAATTCCTACAGCACTGGGCAGAATTATTTTGCATCCTCAGCTGTCGCGTGTTAGATTTCTCATACCTTTAAGTATCATAGCAATGACCAGTTGCTATTCTACCCGAGGCATGACATTATGAACATCTATCCTCTCCACACTACAAGGTGAGTACCTATGTCTAGTTTGTCATAAATCTTAACTTCAAGTATACCCCTTATGGGATTCAAGATAAACTTAATCCAAGAAACTCAAATTAAGATAAAGTATTACTCTAATAATATCCACTAAGACATGCCTTTTGCGGCTCTATCTTAACTTGAACCATTAAATGGGTGTTCAATTGAAATAACAGTTATAATAATAGCTACTAGAGTAAAATGCTACAACAATTATATAGAAACTCACAAGAACAGTCAATAACCCATTAGATTGTTTGTCACTCAACTACAAGCAAGTTTAGTTCATACTTTGAAAAACAAAAACAAATAGCGAACTAATGGTCACTAAATACATTGGTTCAATCAAAGAGTAGAGAAAGGAACAAGTAAAGAATAATGAAGACTGAGTCCAAACAACTCCGCTGGATTCTTTAATGATATAGCCTTGGTTCCCTTGAATTCTGAATTTTCTTCTTCTTTTCCTCTTGATTTTCTCAATGTTAATTCCTTGCCGTCGTTCTATATGTTGCGCACCTCTTTTTATACTGAAACTTAAGGTAAGTGAGAGTCTAGGGCGAGCATGAGTCAGATTAGGAAACTACAGATCGCAATCCTGCAGGTTTCCCATGCTAAGTTTTCTCTATCGTTGTTCCAGAATTGCTACGGCAATGGTTACCCCAGCAACTACTCTAGCGCTGTACTGTTCCAGATTTTGTTTTTCTTCTTTTGTGGCCATATTCTTCTTCATTTGTGCCAGCCTATTGCTTCCACATTCTCTCCTTGAATCCTATGCTTCTAAAAACCTGCAATTATTCACACAATTTGAGCACAAATTACTTTAAATTGAGCCAAACTTATTAAGACTAACTAAATTAATTATTTATGCAAAATGTAACAAAAGTGCAATAGAAACACATCATTTACTCTCTAAGTGATCTTGATTTAAATCTAAAATTGCCATAATAACTCTCATTTCATAGAGTTATCAGCTGTCCCAAGGACAATAGTCCTCAATCACCTTATCAGACAGCCACTGACTGAGGTACCTTGGACTATTCTCCAACATGCGTCACGTACCCAAAAAGGATAAGATACGCCGTGAATGCCTTCTTGTTCTCCAAGCATGCACAATAACGACTCAAAAATCATAAAAAAAGGTAAAAGGACGTAAAAGGTCTGAAAAGGGACAACCAATAGCCATAAAAAATACACCATGTGCCAGTTGGGGTACTCGATATATTAAGGTGTCCAGGTTCTATTCTCATCATTCATTCATGAACACATACTCTACAAAATAAGCCTTTTTCAACCTTAAGCTATTATTTTCAGAGGGCTGGCAAGCTCTCTCCACCATAAAAAAGATTAAGTTGCTGACTTGAGCGTCGGAGTGTGAACGCCGGGGCACCCCGGCTTCACCTCTAACCTATATTTCATTATTTTGCAGGCTTAAAGCTTATTTCAAAGGACCTTTTTCTTGATTCAGACCTCTCACCGTTGTCACCACCTCCTTTATCCCTTCTCACCTCCTTCGAATTTAGAAATATCGCACACAACAACCTAGTGAGGTACCTCAATCACCCAAAAAAACAAATCTATTATTCTAAATAGTTTTTTTTTCTTTCCTCCAAAATCTGTCTAAAACAATAATTATACAATAATAAATGTAACATCAAATTTTGCATAAAATTAGAAAAAATGAAATGCTTAACAATATTTAAATGAATTAAATAATCTATAATGTAAATTACAAATGATTCATAAAATCTAAGATATGAATTAGTACTTATAAAATCGAGAGATCTATATGAATCAACTAAGAGGACTTGAGAATAAAGCTCATCTAAAGTATGTATGCAAGTTAAGATAGGCACTTTACGTTTTAAAGCAAGCACCAAAGGCATAGTATGGCAGGATTGCTGAATTTCCAACTTAGAGTGGTTATTCAGTGACACATGCTGATTCTATCTTGCTCGTCAAAGCTAGTGAAGGAAAGTTAGCAATTGCACTAGTATAGGTGGATGATTTGATTCTTACTGTTGACAATGAAGAAAAGATTCGATGAATAAAAGAGAACTTATCAATTTGCTTCCAAATGAAAGAGCTTGGTTAGCTTAAGCACTTCATTAATCTAAAGGTTGATTGAATAGATAAGTAGATATTTCTTTACTAACATAAATATGCCAAAGACTTGCTGAAGAAGTTTAAGATATTGGAATACAAGCCAATCTCAACTCAAATGGAAGTCAAAACAAAATTATGCACACACGAAGGCAAAGATTTACATGATGGAACAATGTATCGACAATTAAGAGGTAGTTTAATCTATCTAACGCTAACTCAACTAGACATTTCATATGCAGTGAGTGTAATAAGTCGATATATGCAAAATCTGAATAAGCCTTGCTTGGAAGTAGTTCTCTAAATGCTAAGATATGTGAAAAGTACAATCAACTATAGTAGAAATGTGAAAGTTGCAAGTTGACTGGTTATTGTGACGCTGCCTATGCCGGAGATCATGGTACAAAAATATTAACTACTGGATACGTTTTCAAAATTGGGTCTTAAGTAGTTTCTTAGTGTAGTAAGAGACAATCAACTATGTCATTATCGACTATTGAAGCAGAGTATAGAGCAGTAGTGATGGCAGCTCAAGAATGCACTTGATTGATGCATTTGATGAAGGATCTGTACCAACTAGGAGATTACATAATACCTTTGTATTGCAATAATCAATCGGTGATAAACTTGGCATAAAATCCAGTTTTTCATACAAGAACTAAGCATGTGGAGGTGCACCATTACTTCATCAAGGAAAAAGTCTTGCAAGATGAAGTTGAAATGAGGTATGTTAAGACAAACGATCAAGTTGTGAATTTGTTTACAAGAACTCTTGGTACTAAAAAGTTTGAAGAGTTCTGCGAACAACTCAATATAAATCAAAGGATTAAAGTTGGTGTTGAGGGGGAGTATTAAAAGTCCAACACCAATTTCATTATCCAATCCAATTACATTTCTCCAATCCCAAGTTCAAATCTCAATTCATGAAAGATTCAAGAATTATGTAGAGAATGGGAGATATCTCTAATCTAAAAATATCTAAAGGTGGTAAAAATATTTAATTAAAGAAATCTCTTGAATGCGTAGAGATATTTATCAAATATGGTTGTTAAAGTTTTGTAATTTAATATTTGTGTGGTTTGCAATAGTGCTATAATATTATTAATACCCCTAAGCTTTTTATTGTGAGTACCAAGTGAAGAGTGAAGAATTAGAAGAGAGAAAAAAGAGTGAGTCATGAGTGTTGTAGTGTCTCTTACAAAACATCAATTAAGTCCTTCAATTTAGCAAAATGTTTTAATTACCCAAATACTTTCAGTTTCAAGCAATTTAGTTCTCCTCAGTTTTCAACAATGACATGACATCGTAGGTTAAAAAGTTGCGGTTGTCATACATTCCATGTGCAACAACCTTTGAACTTGAGGACCAAAATATAGTGATAATGATAGTAATAATAAAATTACTAAATTTCTAGTAATGATATATATTATATATGTCACACTGAAATGTTTTTCAAAAAAAATCATTTAGTAGTACTTTTCCTATTCCCAGTAACCGGTTTAATTACTTTGTTATTTCTATCTCTTCCATCATTGTAAAGATTTATTTGTGCTATTTATGTTAAGATTAAGGTCCTGTTTGGAATTAAGGTTGGGTAGATATAATTTTTAAGTTACAGCACTAAAGTGTTTTGGTAAACACTAACTCTTATAACTAGAAAACTAAGTTGATTTGATTTACACTTGTATGATGAAAAATCTATTATATATTTAAAATTTTGTTAAAATTATTATTTAAAAATTATATTTACTATATATTATTAGTTAGACTCACTATGTTCTCGTGATTGTTTTTGTGGTTTCGAGTATCAACAATATCCTTCCATAACGAGGTTCATTCGTAAGAAAATAAAAAATTAAAATAAATGAAAAAAAACGAAATTAAAATAGCATATTTAAAGCTAAAAGTGAAAATTAAATCAAACAGAACCCTAGAGGCCCTATGTTAGAGTTCAAAAACCAGAGTCCGAGTAGCTGCTTCATATATAGCTAAAGTCTTCTAGTGATGCTTCTTTCAAACTAAATCGGAAGCACTTCAATTCCAGGATTAGTCGAATCCCAGTACTGATTGCAGTTCAAGCAAGCTATATGCCTTCTCAATGATATGAAGGACATCCTTGTGTGTCCACATCGACCGCATTTGCAAATGCCGGAAATTATTTTTTTCGGTGATACAATTCCAGAAAATATTCGACCATTAGTTCCAGCTCTCTCCTTCTCCAGATTTTCATACCAGAGTTGCATTTTATCACTAGCCATTTCTTTTGCGGTCATGTTGACAATTTTCTCTGGTTTAACACGTCCAAGAAGAACTTTCTTTCGGAACTCCCGATTTGTTGGATCATTGATGTTAAATAGTAAGCATCTGTACTTGAACTTATAGGTCCCAGTAGATCTGCCCCAATTTTCATAAATCGCAGACTCCACCGATATAGCTACTTGAATTGGATCGCAAGCCCTCACTTGATCAATAATTTCTTTATTGTCATGACCAGCCTCCTCAGAAACTTTGGAGAGGGCACCGTAGAGTTTTTCCCTTACAATCTCCCTAATACAATCATTGCATTTAAGAGAGTTCGAAGCGTTAGGAACATTGCCTTGATATTCATTAATCACTTCTTCAACTTTGACATTCTTGACCACCTTTGCTTTCTTTGTCACAACAATAACATTATTGTCATAGTCAACCCCCAAGTACAGGTCATTCCATGACCAAATCAGATCACGAGTAAATAGCTGGATTTTCCGACAGGGATGCCTTAGCATATGTGTGAGATGTCTTACAACCTGAGATCGATATTATGTTAATAGAAAAATGTAAAAAAACTGTTCTGAAATTTCATTAATTACTAATCAAGTTCATTCAGGCTGAATGCAAATGGATAGGGATCCACATGTGCCAATTCTCTGGTGCGGACATCCCCAATACTGAATTTAGTATTTTATTTTAATTAGGCAGGGCTGTCTATCCTCAATCCACTTTATTATAGAGTTTAAACATATATCTATGAGTGATTAGTAATTTAATAGTACCTGAGTAGAGACAAGAAGTTGATAAGTGATTGAACAATTCTTGAGCTGATCCAAAGCATCAAGGCACTGTGCTTCCTCCACCCCTCCCTCCCTCCACACCGCTGCCATTGCCGCTCTTTTGGCGGCTTCATACAATTCCATCATTTTTTCCTTCATCGCTATTTTTTTTCTTTTTCTTTGCAAATCCATCACTATTTAATCCACTAGTAAAAACAACAAAAACAAATTAAGTCAAGTCCTTCAATATATGAATTTATTATAACCAGATTAACAATAAATTTTGATTTTGACCCACTAAAAATTAACTGCAAGACAGCTGATCATACAAATTAAAAAGGGGAAATTTTAATTTGGAGTGCCCTGCACCAGTTCTGAACCAAAAAATTGAGTACCAAAAATTTCAAATTTCAGCAGCACCGTAGTAGTATGAAGAGTTATATATATAATTAGTAACAAAAAGTTCAGATCTTCAGTGGAAGACATACATAGCAGGATAAACCCCTAATTTAATTAATAGCTAACGGAAGAATTAAAGTTTGAGGAAAGAAAGAATAAAAAAGATAATTAAAGTTTAAGAACAGAAGAGAATCTACGTGATACGGATGATCAAACTGAAATTTCACCACCAGGTTAATTTCGAGTGATATCGACGATCCAACCGAAGGGCAATCAAAGGAAGTTATTTGATGTAAAAATAATTATAGGAAGTCTTTTGTGTTATTTTAGTCGGTGTACTTATTTTAGTTGTATTTGTCTTCATTAATTAAATATTTTAGAGTTAATTTCGAGTGATATCGACGATCCAGCCGAAGGGCAATCAAAGGAAGTTATTTGATGCAAAAAAAATTATAGGAAGTCTTTTGTGTTATTTTAGTCGGTGTACTTATTTTAGTTGTATTTGTCTTCATTAATTAAATATTTTAGAGTTAATTTCGAGTGATATCGACGATCCAGCCGAAGGGCAATCAAAGGAAGTTATTTGATGTAAAAATAATTATAGGAAGTCTTTTGTGTTATTTTAGTCGGTGTACTTATTTTAGTTGTTTTTGTCTTCATTAATTAATTATTTTAACCAAATCGTTATTTCGGTTTTTAGTATATGTAGGGTTAGTGGTTATTAGTTTGGAAAAAAAAAAAGGGTTAGTCGTGGGGATTAGGATTCTCTCATGATTTAAGCTTTTATCTTAACAAATATGCTTACTTGAGAGGTAGTTGATAAATGATAATATAATAAATAAATAAATCTTAATCGTACATAAATAAAAGTGCATATGTGTCAAAAGAGTTTTTAAAATTCATATAAGATCAAATCATGAAAGGATTGAGTATTACAATGTTCCAATTTAATTTATCAGAAAAACTTAATCACGAATATGCCATGTATCCATGCTAAGGATCAATAGCACACACTAAAAAAAACTACTTTCTACGATATGTGACCAAAACAGCTGTGGATCGAAATTGTCACTTAAAGGGTAACAAACCATATTTTACCCGAAGTCAACAAAACTTGAACATAATCCTAGCCTAGATTGGAAAAAAATTATACATAAATATAGAGTATTGCTACATATTCCAAAATTTAATCCTAAATCATCCTGAATGATATGGCATTCATTTGCTGAAATAATGTAATTAATTCACTTCGAAATTATAAAACACATCACATGCCACATAATTTAAAATGAAATTAGAATAAAATTTGAGAATGTCTATCATTACTCATAAAAAAAAATGAAATAGCTTTCTAGATCATTAATCATAACAAATTTGTTAAGATTGTTTATGATTTTTTTTTTTCATTTTTTGTAAGTTTTCTCTATTTAATGACATGAGTCCAGATCTTAAGCACTTTCCTTTCATTAGTTATATCACGCTGGTCTTATTTTAGGAAAGTGACATCCAAGAAGACTGATATCCGAGTGCCACATCCTTTAATGTAGCGTGTGTAGCCTTAAGCACCAACTTTTGGCTAAGCTTAGCGCCTAGACCAAAGAGAGAGAAAAAAAAAAAGAATATTAAAGCTGCACGGTTTTTGATTTCAAACTTTTACAAGTAATAGGAAAATTAAAATATTTTTGTGGAAATAAAAATGAGTGGAATTGCTCTATGATGAAGTACTGATAATGATCGTACAATTATAAAGATACATATTAAATTTATAATTACTATTTTAATTTGACAGTCATTATGAGTACTTTACGGTAGAGTAGTTCCACCATAGTTATTGCCAATAAAAATTTGTGCATTTTTTTTTTTGTTAGGAAACTCTAATGGTAACGCAGCTAGAAAACTACCTCCCTCTTCTAATTATGAACAAATTAGATCTCTATAATTAATAAGGTACATGCAAACACCAAAACAGCCCTTGTAAATCATGCCATTTGCATTGGAAAATGGTCCCAAGGAACCACTGTGCTCTGTGTGACCATTTTTAAAGTAAGAAATTCACATAACCATTTGTTTGAAATAAGAAGGTGTTACTGTCCCTTTTCTTTTTAATTATTTCAAAACTCGAGTAACTAGCTACAAACCTCCTTCAAAATAAACAAATTATAATAATTCAAATGACCAAACGCAGTTCAAAATCCATTTGCGAAGTAAAATGAACAGAGTAAACAAAAGGGATATTCTATGAAAAAGAAACGGAGTCGGAGGAACAGTAGAAGTGTATAATCGAGATAACAACTCATATCGATAAACTAAAGTTTCAATCAAGGATCCAGCTATGGTGTAACAGGTGCACCATACCCCTCTTTTTGTCTTTTTGTGCTACCACCATTGAATCTAACACAAAAGTAGTTTCAAGGACATGGATGTGTTTATTTAGTTTTCAATAATGTAGTTCCTATTATTTGGTGAAAATTTTAAAAAGTCAAAGTTTATAAAATTTTGCACCAACTTCTTTCTCTCCTAATACTCTTAATAAGAATCACTAATTATTAATTTATCATCATTGTATTATAGTATTTACTCTCACAAGTTATAATTAATAGACTTAACATGCCAATGCATCAACAAAGATAACAAAAATTAAGATGAGTTTTGAAATTTTGTTAATGCTCTCACTTTTGGTCATTTACGAAAATAATTTTTTTCCTTGAAAAAATAAACCTATTGACATAATAAAGAGAAGTTTTACTTATAAAAATAATAACAATAAACCAATTAATGGAAAGCCTTAGGTTAGATTATTCAAAGAAAAAATGGAGAGATACACAGAGGAGAAAAGGGGAAGAATACACATAATAAAAGATATAAAATTTAATTTACTTACATCTTAATTTCATTGATAGATGATAAATACAGTGTGCAAAAAAAATACATCTATGTGATTTTTGTATATAAAATTTCCAATTCATTATTGCTTATGTATTATAGAGCAAATGAATCTTAAGGTGATAAAGAAATAGCTTGTCAACTTCTTTCTTATTGATTGCACTTGGTTGATTATAGGTTTAATTGAAAATGGAAAAAATATGGAAGATTGTAAAGGTGAGGGGTGAAAGAAAGAGGAAAAAGAAATTACTTTAATAAACTGTAAATACAGAAGAAAGTAAGGGGTGCTGTCAAAAAAGGAAACGCAGGGGCACGTTGCACCTGTTGCACCGTAGCTTGATCCTTCAATCAATATGCAAAAGTCTGAAAATAGATATAACGGTGAATGTGATGATTAATAACCAAAAAGTAAAATGGATCAAGGCAGCTTAATTAATAGACCTTTGTTGTAACTTGTAACCACTAGAAGCAATTTTTCTCTTACCCTTTTTAAACTTTACATGAAGCTCAATAGTTAATTTTTAAATAATATATTATGTCAAATATTTCAAAAACACCAGTAACTACAGTCAAGTCTCCCTCAAAATAAACAAATTATAATTATTCAAAATGTCTAAAGGTCAGGCCTCATCACCCCTGCAAAGTAAAATGAAACAAAAAAAAAAAAAAAAGGAGAGAGAGACAGAGGACTCAACTGGCCTTTTACTGAACAGGGCTCAATTGAACTTCTAATGCCGTTTGTAAGCCGAATTGAGCAGCTTCAGCTTCTGAGTACTCCACATATACAAAGAAATTAGCGTGTCCCCCACGACAACAGCTACAGTATTTCCAGTGGTATCTAAAACAATAGCTCCGAATTTTTAGCTGCATATGCATTTAATTTGAACCACTCTTGAGTGTGGGGTGGGGAGTCCAGCTCTTGAAATTTCTTTCTGAAATTCTATTAAATGACTCAAAAGTTGGCTCTGCCTTGAAGGCTGTTATGTGAATCATCCACGCGTAATTTAAAAAAATGACTCAAAGACGGGGGTCACTTTCAACAATAGGCTCCATAAATCTAATCCCACAATTTCTGAGGAATTGAATGAAAGCGCTCTTGATTCTTGAAGCAAATTTTCTCTTTACTTTTTGTAAACTTTACACACAGCTCATTAATTATTTTCTCAATATTTCAAACACTCCAGTAACTACAATTAAGTCTCCCTCAAAATTAAAAAAATTATAAAATAGCGCAATGTTTTAGAACTCCCTAATGAAAGTAAAATGAAATAAAATAAGCAAATCAAATGGGGAAAAAATGAGATGTAGCCTGAACTTTATGACTAAAAACGAAAATTCGGATTATGAACATTCAGTAACTTTAAAGCTAAAAAGTAAAAATACAAGAAAACTATATAAATTCTTTGAGCTAGAATTCATAATTAAATAGTTTTAAATTCAACATAATTAGAGTCATTACATCACTTCATTAATTTTATTGAAAACAAATTTGGATCAAAATAGATAAGCATAGAGTAATAATTAATTAATTATGGTAATCAAGCAGTGAAGATGAATCAACACTATCACATTGTTTTTTTCTTTTTTCCTTTTCCCTTGCGATCTTGATCAGCTTCTGTGTCGTCCTCTTTCACCTCTTTCGCAGCTTCTGCTTCCTCCTCTTTCACCTCGCCAGCCAATGCTTCCTTCTTTGCCTTCAAGTTATGCAGCCATTTCTGATTTTTCTTCAACGGCTGCTCATTGCAGTCCACTCCTTTCTCAGCTTTTTCGTAGTAACGAAACAATGTGCGTATATAAGAAAGCTCCTCCGCATCAATTACAGTTGGATCAGCTTCTAGCTCATCCTCACTGATTTCATAAACTTTGGATTTGGACACTTCAACAAAAAAACAAAACAGAACAGAACAAATTATTTAAACCAAAATTTAAAAACAAAAGTAAACAAATTTAAAAAATTCAAAAAAAATAAATAAAACCTTATTTTCCACTAGCTTCTTCAGATTTCTCAATTTCTTATTAAAAGATATACTTAGCCAGTGTTACCAAGTCCTTCAGTTCTATCAAATACATGTAGGATCTGTGAGGGCTTTTTATAGATCTTCTTCATGAAAAATGATTGCCTTCACCTAAAAAAATATGATTTTTTCTATGATGCGATTTGAATTTTTATAGCATGAAATAATAGTTTTCCGTGCACTCTTGATTTTAAATGTTTTAATTTTCCGTTTAATTTAATAGGTATAAAACTATTTGATTAATAATTAACAGGTAACATTACAAGCAATTATTTCTAATATGTAGATTCATGGATATAATTTTATTTTTTAATAAAATGATAAATATTTTTAAATAACTAACAAAATAAAATAATGGGATATTATCATTTTCCCACCAAAGGTATTCTGACACATCATGTCAGTACTACGATTTGGTAAAACCATCAGTTTACCACCAAACGTTTAAACTGTTAGCATTTTCCCACCATTCCGTTAAAACTCAGTTAATATGTAACAGAAAATTCATAAAAGGTCAATTTTACCCTTGGAGCGTAAAAGACCATGTAATTAACCTTTTTATGAATTTTGTAATTAAATCATCATTTATTGTTCTTCCTTCTTAAAGGGCAAAAATTACCCTTTATGAATTTTGTAAAATTAACCTTTTAAAAGACCATGTAATTAACCTTTTATGAATTTTGTAATTAAATCATCATTTGTTGCTCTAATTTTGTAATTAAATCATCATTTATTGTTCTTCCTTCTTAAAGGGCAAAAATTACCCTTTATGAATTTTGTAAAATTGACCTTTTAAAAAACCATGTAATTAACCTTTTTTGAATTTTGTAATTAAATCATCATTTGTTGCTCTTCCTTCTTAAGGGCAAAATCGTTTTTTACGCTCCAGGGGTAAAATTGACCTTTTATGAATTTTTCGTAACTGAGTTTTAACGGAATGGTGGGAAAATGCTAACAGTTTAAATGTTTGGTGGTAAACTGATGGTTTTACCAAACTGTGGTACTGACATGATGTGTCAGAATACCTTTGGTGGGAAAATGATAATATCCCTAAAATAATTAAACATATAAATATACATATAAATTTAGATGTTTATATGATAAATATGAATTATTTAATCTTTAACAATATATGTTAATATTGACCCCTCTTTTTGTTATTTATATTTTTTTTCAAAGTTTGTCATTCATAACTAAAAAAAATAAATAAATTCTTGATTCTACTGATTGACTATGATTGAGTTGAATTAATTTGTAACAATTTTTTAGTGAAGAAGTGAGAATACAATGAAAACCCTTATGGGAAAAAATTATTAGTAAAGGAAAAAGAGTTTATTAAATTGCTTTGAAGATATAAAGTTGTCTCATTAAAACCTTATTAGGAAAAATCCTATAGGGTAAAAACCTAGTGGGAAAAAGAGTACAAAATGTAAAATTTCCTTCAAAATAGATTATTTTCCCAACAAGTATACCCCCCCCAGTTTTGAAGTAAATATTTCAAGATTTGGACAAAAATCTTTGAGTTTACATATGCCAATTTTGTGTATTAATTTTTTAAATGTTGCAGTTGGTACGGATTTTGTAAATAAATCAGAGAGATTGTCACTTGAGTGTATTTGTTGAATTATATATCACCATTCTTTTGAAAGTCATATACTTGGTCCTATCACCTTTTACATAACCACTTTTAATTTGGGCAAAACATGTTGCATTATCCTCGTATAATGTTGTGGGTTTTTTTTTTAATTGATGATAATCCACATGTTTCTCGAATATGTTGAATCATTGATCTTACCCAATTACACTCACGACTTGCTTTATGAATAACAAGTAATTCTGAATGATTTGAAGATATTGCAACCATTGTTTGTTTCATTAATCCCATGATAGAACACTATTACTACAAGTAAATAAATAACCAGCTTGAGATCGGACTTTACATGGATCAGAGAGATATCTAGCATCTGCATATCCAATTAATGGTTAATTTGATCCATTTGGATAAAATAAACCAATGTCAATCGTTCCACGGAGATAGCGAAATACATGTTTTACGCCATTCCAATGCCTACGAGCTGGTGCAAAACTATATCTTACTAATAAATTAATTGCAAATGCAATATTAGGTGGAATACAATTTGCAAGATACAAAATGCACCAGTTGCACTTCAATATGGCACTTTAGGACTAAGAAGTGTTTCAGTGTTTCACCATCTTTTTTTGGACGAAATGGATCTTTTTTCACATCAAGTGTTCGTACCACCATTGGAGTACTTAATTAATGGGCTTCAACCATAAAAATGCTTTAAAACGTTTTTAGTATATGTTGACTGATATAAGAGTATTCTGCTTGGCAAATACTCAATCGTAAGCCAAAACAAAATTTTGTTTTTCCAATATCTTTCATTTCAAACTAATTTTCCAAACAAGAAATTGTTTTAGAAAGTTCTTCAGGAGTTTCAATGAGATTCAAATCATCAATATGTACTGCAACTATTGCAAATCCAATTTCAAAATTTTTAATAAAAACACAAAGACAAATTGGATTATTTACATATTTTTCTTTTAATAAATAGTTGCTTCAGGGATTGTACCACATACGCTCAAATTTTTTTAATCCATACAATGATCATTTTGGTTTCAAAAAACATAAACTAAGGCTTAAATTTGTTTGGTTTTGGTATTTTTAATCCTTTGGAGATTTTCATATAAATATCTGCATTGATAGAACCATACAAGTAGTCTGTCACAACATCTATAAGGTGCATATCAACTGTAACGAGAGAATATATCTACTTATAATCAATGCCAGGTCTTTGAGAAAAAACCTTGTACTACTAATTTTTCTTTATATCTCAAAATCTTATTTTTCTCATTTCATTTTCTAAACAATATCCACTTATATCCAATAGACTTGACATCTTCATGAGTCAGGACTATTGGTCCAAATAATTTATGTTTTAGCTCTGCTTGAATAACATCTTTCCACTTTGGCCATTTATTTTAGTGTCGGCATTCTTCTATAGTTTTTGGATCAACATTCTCAACATCATTTGTAATATGAAGAGCAATAGTAAATGAAAAATTATCATCAATAATTATTTTATTTCAATCCCATGATTTTTTTGTACTAACAAAGCCAATAGTAATTTCATTATTTTCTGCTTCTTTAGGAGAAACTAATAGTTCTTCAGTTGTTAGCAAAATTTCTTCTTCTTAGTCAATGGGACAATACTATTCGATTGTTCAATCTCTATTATTTGATTAGTTGGCAATGACTCTTCTGAGGTGCTAATTTCATTTTGTAATTTTTGTTGTGTTTTCCTATTCCGAGAAATTTTGTTTTCTGAGCCAATTGGTCTTCCATGTTTCCAATGTATTTTACTTTCATTGGTTTTATTGTATTGTCTTTCAGGGATCTCAACACGTGCTGGGGCATTTTCAGCTGGAATATGTTATTATGTTATTTTTCTTGAATCAGTAAATGTATAAAGAATTTGATTTGCAATATTTTGCAAATGAATGATCCTTCGAACTTCAGTTCACATTGATTTGAACGAGGATGAAGATGAGATAACGACGCAGTAGGCCATGTAATTTCATGTCATTAATTTATTTGTGTGTTTTTGCCCACTAACAACGAGAAAACTTGCTCATCAAAATGGTAATCCATAAATCATGCAGTACAAAGGTCTCCAATTAAAAGTTCAAGATACCTAATTATTGATAGAGAATCAAAACCAACATAAATTTCAAGTCATCATTGTAAACCTATTTTAATTCTTTGTTGGGAAGCAACTAGGACATAAACAGCACATCCAAAAATTTTCAAATGTGAAATATTTGACTGTTCACAAAAAACAAGTTGTGACGGTGAATATGTATGATAAGAACTTGGACGAATACGAATTAATACTACAATCTGTAATATTGCATGCCCCCAACATTAAAAAGGCTAATTTAATCTAAGAATTAATGGCCTTGCAATTAATTATAAACACTTAATCAAATATTCAACTAAACCATCTTGTGTATGATTGTATGCAAAGACTGCTCAACATCAACACCAATAGACATGCAATAATCATTAAAAGATTTAAATATAAATTCCCCAGCGTTATCAAGTTTAATTTTTTTTAATAGGAAAATCAGGAAATTGTGCTCTTAATCTAATGATTTGAGCAAGGAACCTAACAAATGCAAAACCATGATTAGAAAGTAAAAAGACATGTGACCATCTAGTTAATGAATCTATTAAGATCGTGAAATAACGAAACAGTCGACAACTTGGGTGTATAGGGCCATGTATATCCCCTTGGATTTGTTATAAAAAATTTCAGACATTCAAGACTTACTTTCACTGGAGATAGCCGAATTATTAATTTTCTTGAGAACAAGTAGCACATGGACTTTCAGTTGGTAAAAGAATCTTTTGGTTCTTAATTGATGTCTATGTGAATTTTTTTTATTATACGATGCATCATGATTGATCTAGGATGCCTAAATCTATCATGCCAAAGTTTAAAATTCTTTGGATCAAACAACTTCTGATTCATTGTAACATTTATTTCTATTGTTCTCATAATTGTATGATACAACCTAAAAGAAAGAGAAGGTAGATTTTCTATTACATGCTTCTAGTTTAAAATAGTTGAAGTAATGCAAAGACAATCAAAATTATATTCATTAAATGTTTCAATGTGGTATCCATTTTGACTAATACCCTTGAAACTAAGCACATTTCTGCTAGATTATAAAGTATCATTTATTTGTAATTTTATACCATTTGGTAACATAAAATTGGCTCTTTCAAAGCCTTCAATTAAATTAGGAGAATCAGATATTGTATTAACATAAGCCTTCTTATTTCGATAACAGTACAAGTGGTCCTACCTGGAAAAGCATCAGCTTCTTCAGCTCTGGAGTGAAAAAATTGTAGAAGATTGTTTTCTTCATGGCTGCTACGTTGGTGGTTTATGTGAATTCAAGACCTTTAATTAGGTTTATTCAAATTTATAATGAAAGATAATATGTTTAGTTAAGGAAATGAAATCTTGTACTTCCATTTTGGAACTAGGCTAGCTTATCGCTGCAATTTTTGAAGATTTTAATTATTAACATTCAATTTTGATGGACTGATTTCGGTAGTTGGAATAATGGAGCTGAGTTGATTTCCTTTATCTTTAATTAGAATGTGAAAGAAATCTTTTGTTTCTCTTTTGGGAAAGCTACCTTATCATGTCAATAAAAATACATTGTCTTCTTGTTAAAATTGATTATTGATGAACCGTTA
The DNA here is from genome assembly GCF_000493195.1 of Citrus x clementina. Taxonomy (NCBI): domain Eukaryota; kingdom Viridiplantae; phylum Streptophyta; class Magnoliopsida; order Sapindales; family Rutaceae; genus Citrus; species Citrus x clementina. Next base: position 36,040,915 of record NW_006262339.1, on the reverse strand, counting down.
TTACCTAGTCCGAAAATCATAAACATAAATTGTAGATTACAAAAAAATGTATTGGACCGGACTCATCAACGTGAACTAAAGAGCCACATAACGATAATGGTCAAAAGTGTTTTGAGGTCAGGGGATATATGTATAAGTGTCACTTTTCGAATATCCAATAGAGGAAAGTGAAAAATACTCTTAGTTTGTGAGTGAAATTATCATATATTTATTTTGTTATATCATTTAAGATCGTAATTTTCTCATGTTAATGTGCAATCTTGGCCATGAAATGGATTGCTTTTGTTGTTACTTACTACTCTCTGGAAAAAAAAGAAAAAAAGAAAAAGGGAATTACGTACATTAGAGCCATATTTCTTTTAAAAACTAGTGATTAATTTTATAATATGATGAACATGCAATTACTTTTAATTGGATAAAATTTAAAGCCTGCAGATAATGGTATATGTTTTAAACAATATTTTTTGTGCTTAGATTTTATAGTGTGAATGTGAATCGTGTGGCGCTCCTAAAGCAACCAAGACTTCTCGAATGGAATAAATTTAACTTTGGACATGTTTAGTAACAAAATAAATTATGGGGATTTGACTATATATGCGCGACTACTTTTGCTTTGACTAAGCTTATGACTAACATTTACATGTGCTTAGAATTGCAATGACTAATTGAAAGCATTGTACAGGTATAATTCAGTTCCATTTCAAGACTCGTACAACTCATAGTATTCTCTTTCTTGTCGTATCCTTCATTTCTTAAACGTAACAAAAGAATTTTATTTTTAAAAAAAAAAGACGAAATCAAAAATTCAAATGAACTGAATACCAAAATGGAGCCTAGTCATAAGTCCAGCAAGCTTTATTATTCAATGTAGGCCCAATTGTTATTTGTAAGAAGGCTTAGAACCAAAGTCGAAATCCCAAGAGACAAGCCTATTAAAAGATAGAGCCGAACAATATTCTACAGGCTGCGGGTATCTCCACCCCCACAATATGTATAAATCTACCCTATTTCAAAAAAAATAATTTACAAAAATTCATATTATTTTTAAATTTTAAAATATAGAGAAAGTTTAAATAATTAATCAATTATATCATCTTTTTTACATAAGTTTCTTTACCATTTTTTATCACTAATGTTGTTTTCACATTATTTTATTTGACTATTTTACTCTGTAATAAAAAGTGATCAAATTTTCCAATATTTGTGCTTTTGTGACATAAATTTAAACAATTAATGAGGATTTAATTAGTCAATTATTCAAAATTTTTTCTTTATTTGCAATTATTAAAAAATAATTTAAAATTTTCATAATTATTTTTTGAAGTGAGGTGGGTTCATAATTAAGACTAACTACAGACAACATATGGTTACTTTAGAAAAGAAAAATGAAGATGATGTTTGGGGAATGAAATAGAGTAACCACGATAAGGTGTTTACTCAAACGTTATCATTCTCTCCTCAATGTAAAAAGTGAGCAAATAGTTGATAAGCTACCAGGAGATAATTTTGGTGACCTTGAGACAGACCATTTCGGCTAGGAGGTAATTCTAGTGACCTTGAGTAGACCACCTACTAGGAGATAATTCTGGTGACCTTGAGCAGACTATCTCGACCAGAAGGTAGTTCATAAGACCATGAGCAGACCACCTCGACCAGGAGGTAACTCTGGTGACATTGGGCAGATGGGTTTAAGGAGACATTGCACCAAGTCACCAGGAAACAAGCCTTAGTTAAAACGAAACACCACAGATCTCCTTCAAAAAACCAGGACACGAATTTAATCTATTAATGGTTATTGCCACGATCTAAGGTCATGGGTTTGGGGTGTTTATAAAAACCACAGGAAAATCACGCCAAGGGGGACTCTTTTTCTCTCTTTCTCTCTTTCTTGGACTGGCAATTCATTGGATCTTTTTCTTTCTTTACCACTGGGAAATTTCTCTTTCTCTCATAATTTTTTTTTCTTTAAGATTGATCATTTTATATTATTTTTCCTCAAATTTACTTCAAAGCTTTTTGTTTAAAGCAATCATAATTAAGCCATGTGAATTATGGCACGAGTTTTTTCAAGTAGACTCAGATCGCTGACTTGAGCGTCGAAGGGTTCACGTCGAAAAAACTTTTGGCCCCTCTTATCGTCCTTTGTGATTTTAGGTGCTTACAGATCATCAGCTCACGGATTATCTTCATGGTTGTAGGACGTTCTTGAAGATTAACAAGCCCCTTCCCCAACAAATAAATCTGTTGGCGCAAAGGTCTGGTATCAAGTCGCTAACCGACTCGACTAGATTTCGGCATCAACATTTGGCGGCATCTGTGGGGAATGGTACAAAAGTCATTATTATCTCTACCAATTGGGATCTAGCTGAAGCAGAAGTGATTAGCAAATTAAATTGATGGGAGTGAAGCTAGGTTAAATATTGCTCAGAGGCCAATGACTAGATCCAGGTATTGAAAAAATTTGCTTATTCAATTGGTAAGTCATCGATATGGCTTTTCACTTCAATTCACATACTAGCTTGATGAGAACTTGATTCTTGACTTCATCTAAAAAATTTCATGGCTTATTATATGAAATTATAAAAATCAATTTATTTGATTGCACAATTTTGGTATTTGTGAGCATAAATCCATTTCGAATATAGGAAATTTTCATTTATGGCCATGCATGATTAGATCACAAAGATCAACTTGTTCAAATTTCCATTCACGTGCATTGTGGCATAAAGATTTAGAATCAAACGTTCATTTATTGCATGCCTCAAATATTGCTAAATAAGTTTTAAATCCTTGAAATGGAATAAGTAATAAGCTTTAGTGATTGGAACTAAGGTGAATTTTAACGAAGTTAGGATTTCAGGTGCAATGCATGGCATCAAAACTTATAAGATCATGTGCTTATCATTTGTATTTAATTAATCATGTGCTTGCCATCCAATTTTTAGAGTAACATGCTCACCTTAATTACTTGTTTGGCGTTCATGCTCGAGAATATGTCTGTTGGGTTTAACTTTATTGCTATGGATGTCAGTGCGCAAGTGTACACAACAAATAATATACTGATGAGTATTCAGATCGTCTCCACGGGGATTGATGTTATCAGATTTGCTACAGCAATCTTAACAGTGCAGTTTTGTTCTAAGTTAAAATTAGACAATTTATGAAACTAATGAACTAATTGAAATAAAAATGCAATGAAGAAAATTATCACGTCAAGCACAAGAATATAATCAATGAGAAATGAGTAGTTAAATGATTAAATTCACTTAATGGCATTGACTATTTTTTTCAATTACAGTATCGTTGCTACAGCATCTACGACAACATTGGGCAGAATCTCTCATACATCCTCAGTTGTCGCCTGTTGGATATCTTATACCTAATGCAATCAAACAGTGACCAATTGTTATCCTAACATTAGATATAACATTAAATGTTCTAGAATCCAATTGCCCTACAAGTTGAATCCCTATGTCTAGTTCTTCACTAATTTTAAATCAAGCGTGACCCTATTCAAATCGAGATTAACTCATTGAGAAACACAATCTAAAACCAAGTACTCTCTTAATTTGATCCACCAAGTTAGACATTTTTTAGGCTCTTTCTTAGCTAGTATCCACTAAATGGGTGGTAAGCCGAAATAAGGAATTGAAATAAATACAATTAAGACGAAATACTAACGCAAATACAAAGCAACACACATATATTAGTCAAACATCCATTAAGAATATTCGTCACTCAACCACAATAGAATTTAGTTCATGATTTGGGATAGAACAATAAATATAATTGCTTCAGCCATCAAATATATCCTCATAATAAATAGAAAACAAAAAAATAAAAAGAAGAACTGAAGTCTGCTTGGTCTTAGTCCGATCTTCTCTATTTCCTCTTTTAATCTCTTGTTACAGCCTTCAATCTATCTCTTAATTTATGTTTTCTTGTTATTTCTTTTCGGTATTCTCCTTGGGTGACGGCTCCCTTCTTTCTTTTCATGTGTGCTCCTTTTATAACTTAGAGTTAGGGCAACTGAAAGCGTGTGGTGCATATCCTCCATTTTTGGAAACTTTAGATCGCAATCTTTTAGTTGTTGCGTGTGAAATCCAGTCTGTCATTGCTCCAGGATCACTACAGCAATTGCTACAACATCTTCACTGATCAAAAAAATTCCCAATTCTCCTTTTGGGGCTTTTACTCTCACATAAAGTTCTTGTTTTCAACTCGTCTGTAGCCAAGTTCTTTCATTATCTCTGCAAGTCTGTTGCAGTAACATTCATTCTCTAAAACTTGAGTTTTCTATCATGTACAATTATGCACATAATCTAAGCATAAAATATTCTAAAACAATTCAATTTATTAAAAATAAATTAAAATGAATGCTCATGCAAAATGTAACTAAAATGCTATAAAAACATATCATTTACTCTCTAAGTAATATCGATTTAAGTCTAAAAGTGTCATGATAACTCTATTTTTATAGAGCTATCAATGTCCTTGCCTTTTTGGCTTGAGCCATCTTAGTTTAGTTATTTTGATTGTGAAATTTTTGGGTAATTCACAAGGAAGATATAATCACGATATAATGTTATGCCTACTAGGTATCTAATATAATGTCTACATGAGTCATGGTCTTTCTCTACTCATAGTTTTTATGAGTTACAGATCATAGAAATGTCTTGTTGAGCTTACTAAAAGACGTCCTAAGTAAGCTAGAGGCAATGATGACAAATAGAAGGCACGCAAAGAAACAAAATTGGAAAAAAGAATAAATTGACAATGAAAGCAAGCTCATAAGCTGCAGGGGAAGATTGGAAGTATATCATGACATTAATAGAGTAGAACGAAGTTCATAGTTTGAATGAAAAGCACCCACCAAAGGTCAAAAGCCATATTTTAAATGGTCGATTACAGGTGCACCCGAACCACGTCCTTGATTACTTTTTATTGTTCAACTTTTGCAATCTTTAATACTGTTATTGTTTCAACTTGTCTGCTTTATACATGTTAAAACTAATAAGATTAGCTTCCATATGCATATGATTTTTTGCTAAGAAATGATTTTTAGCTGAGAATCTTTTGATTATCAAACATATCTTTAGTATCAATAATGCATGCATGAATATAAATATCTAGTGGAGACATGTAACTCTAGATTGATAGTGGATTTATGAAATTGATGGTCTCAAAATATTAGGAATTTATTCCATAACGATCCTAGAACATCATGAGTACATTCTGCAGTCACATGAGAGTGTTAGGAACTAGTTCTTGACTTCATAACATGATTACATAACCAATTATCCATAAAATAAATATAAAGTTAGATGTTTTATTAATTTGGGAGTTCGACATGCTTTTTTTAGTGTTTAATCCCTAATCTTACATGGGAATTAAATTAAGAAATCATAATTATGAGTGTAGTGAATTTTTTATTTTAATGATCATGGAGTGGGTAGTTTATTGTACAATGGCCAATTTAGGTTTGGCTCGGGTCACTAGACAACGTTTTCAAATTCTTTTGTAAAACAAATCCATATTTAAGGGTTTGAAAGCAAAACCCTCGTATGAGAGTACTTTGATGGCACATGTTTGCAAGAGTCAAAATAAGTCATAATTTATATTTTAATTTACATATAATTTTTCCATGAAAATTTAAAGATTTCTCTAAGTCCTATTATGCAAAATGAGGACAACTTATACTTATTAAATTGATTGTTCTCATATAAGGGCTAATGGTATGACTCAATCAACTTGATTTCTTGAAAGTTGCTCAATCTGAGAACAATTTATGAAAGGAGAGCTGTAGGTTAGCATGAGAAGCTACGCAAAGTTTATAGATGAAATTATTAGTGTATTATAAGGCACAAGAAAATAAAAGAGAATCAATAAAAGGTTAAATGTCTTAAAACATATTTTAGATAAGGCATAAAACCTTAAACTGATAAGAGTTGTTTAAATTTGCTTAAGTTGGTATAAGGTTAGAATCCTTAAAGCCTATTCTAAGTAAGGTATAAGGCCTTAAACTGATGAGAGTAGCTTAAAATTGTTTAAGTCAATTAAAGGTTAAAAGCCTTGAAACTTGCTCTAGATAAGGCATAGAAACATACTATACCTGCTCACCTATGGCGTGGTCAACAGAGGAAGCAAAATAAGTTGTTTAGGGTTTTAAGTTTGTAAAAGATTATAAACTTTATAGTTTCCAGTCTTAATTTGTTTCACTCTCAACACTAGAAACTGGGGACTGGTGTTTGGGAAATGAAATAAGGTGACCACGATAAGGTGTTTACTCAGACGTTATCATGCTCTTCTCAAAGTAAAAAGTGAACAAATGGTTTATAAGCTATTAGGAGGTAATTCTGGTGACCTTGAGTAGACCACCTCGACCAGGAGGTAATTTTGGTGACCTTGAGTAGACTATCTTGACTAGAAAGTAATTCTTAAGACCATGAGCAGACCACCTCGACCACGAGGTAATTCTGGTGATCTTGAGCAGGCGATCTCGACCAAAAGGTAATTTTTGAGACCATGAGCAGACCACCTCAACCAGGAGGTAATTCTGGTAAACTTGAGCAGATGGGTTTGAAGAGACATTGGACCAGATGGATTTAAGGAGACATTAAACCAAGTCACCAGGAAGAAAGATTCAGTCAAAATGAACTACCACAAATCTCCTCTGAAAAATCAGGGCACAAATTTAATCCATTAATGGTTATTGTCACGAACTAAGGTCGGGGGTTTGGTATATTTATAAAAACCTCAAGAAAATCATCTTAAAAAGGGACTCTATTTCTCTCTCTCTTTTGGATTGGCAACTCATTGGATTATTTTTGTTGGTTATTTTTATAAGCAATTATTATCAATGCCAATGTGCAAGTATACACAACAAGTAATAAAGTGATAAGTATTCAAGATCGTCTCCACAGGGATTGATGTTACTCAAAATGCTATAGCACTCACAATAACACGACTCAACTTGAAACCAAAACAAACAATTGTCGAATAATTTCTATCGTAATTAATAATTGAAAGAAGAACTAAGTAAGATAATACTTTAATGAAATAAACTAAGTTAAATGTATCTAAGAATCAATTGAGAATATAGTAGTTGAATGATCCAACTCTCCTAATGGGGTGACTGTTATTTGTCAAATTAGCACCAGTTGTTACAATAAGTGCTGCAGCACTAGGCAGAATAAATCTGCATCCTCAGCTATCGCATGTTGGAAGTCTCATACCTTTAAATCTACTAACAATGACCAGTTGCTCATATATTTATGGTACAAAATTATAACCTTTAATCTCTCTACCCTACAAGGTGAACACCTATGTCTAGAGTGTCACAAATCTTAACTTCAAGTATTGCCCTTATTGGATTCAAGATAACTTAATCCAGGAAACTCGACTTAAGAACAAGTAATACTCTAATAATATCCGCTAAGACATGCCCTTTTATTGCTCTATCTTAACTGAAACCATTAAATGGGTGGTCAACCGAAATAACAGTTATATTCATAAAAACTACTAGAGTATAATGCTACAGCAATACCCCAACAACATATCAGAACAGTCAAGAACCCATTAGATTGTTTGTCACTCAACTACAAGTAAATTTAGTTCATAATCTGAATGAGAAAAGTAAACATAAATATACTGATCACGGAATACATCCAAACAATTAAAGGAAGAAAGATAATATAAGTTGAGCACGGTGAAAGGCTAATGATCCTGCCCGGTTCTTCAATGATGCCGAACAGCACTTCTAAAAATCTCGATCTCTTTCCCCTTCTTCTTGCCTTTGTAATTATTTTGATGATAATTCCTTGTCGCCCTTCTATGTGGTGCACGCCTCCTTTTTATATTGCAAATTAGGTTAAACCAAAACCCATGAGCGTGCATGTGTTTAAATTAGGAAACATGCAGAACGCGATTTTATGGCTAAACCGCGCCTAAGTTTTCTCCTGCATTACTCCCCGATTGCTACAACATTGGTTGCTCTAACATCCGCAACAGCACTGCATTGCTCCCGATTGTGCTTTTCTTCTTTTATGGCCGTCTTCTTTCCTCCTCTTGTTCATCGAATGTCTCAACATCCCCTCATGAATTAAGACTTTCCAAGAACCTACAATTATGCATATGTTTTTAGCACAAATTACTATGATTTAAGCAAAACTTATTAATACTCAACTAAAATGAATGTTTAAGCAAAATGTAATAAAAACACCTTATTTGTTCTCTAAATGATCTTGATTCAAGTCTAGAATTTATGTAATAACTCTCATTTCCTAGAGTTATTAATTTTTCTCTTTCTACCACTGGGAAATTTCTCTTTCTCTCATAATTTCTTTTCCTTTAAGATTGATTATTTTCTATTATTTTCACTTAAATTTACTTAAAAGCTTTTTGTTTAAAGCAATCATAATTAAGCCACGTAAATTGTGGCATGAGTTTTTCCAAGTAGACCCATATCGATGACTTGAGCATCGGAGGGTTCACACCAGAAAAACTTCTGGTGCCTTTTCCCATCCTTTATGATTTAAGGTGCTTGCAGATCATTAACTCACAAATTATCTGCTCATGGTTGTAGGATGTTCTTGGAGATTAACAAGCCGCTTCCCCAACAAATAAATTTAATGCTGGCCCAAAGATCTGGTATCAAGCTGCTAACCGAATCGACCCGATTTCGGCGTCAACAAATGAAGAAGAGAGAAAATTTTGGTTTAAAGGCCTTAAAAAATCATATAAAGAATTGTACCAATCAAAATTTGGTGTTCCAATTTTAATTTTTCTTGTTGATCTTCTCTCATAGATGGATATGTGAAACAAAAATAATTCCATCATTATAGTCACCCTCACATATAAAAATGAGAACAAGAAAGCTTAAACAAGAACTAATAAGGGAAAAAATGAATGAAAAAAGAAAAAGAGTAAGCAAGATATAGGTTTGTTGGATTATTTGTTTGGGTGTATGATAACTCTATGAAATGAGAGTTATCATAGCACTTTTAAACTTAAATCAAGATTACTTAAAGAGTAAATGATATGTTTTCATTGCATTTTTTTGTTATATTTTGCATAAACATTATTCATCTTAGTTTATTCTTAATAAATTTTGTTTGATTTAGAATAATTTATTCTTAAATCATATGCATAATTGTAGGTGACCGGAAGCTCAAATTTCAAAGAAGGAATGTTGTTGTAATAGGTTTTGCAAAAGATGAAAAAGAACTTGACTATAGAAGAATTGAAACAAATCTGGAACAGTGCAGTTGCTATAGCAACATTGCCATTACTGTAGCAATCTTGGAACAACGACAGAGAGAATTTTGTAGAATATTGCGATTTGTAGTTTCCTAATCGGGAAGATACACGACTTAGGCTTCCGTTTACCCTAATTTTCAACTATAAAAAGAGCACACATCATCAGAAGAGGGGGTCGTCAATCACTACTAAAAAAAAAAAAAAGAAACAAAGAAGAAGATTGAAGAGAAGGACGCAAGTCTGAACCAATAACAAAATCTGTAGAATATTTGGGATTCAACTTTTCTCATTTAATTCTTGTTCTTGTTCTTTATTCTTTAGTTGAAAATATGTACTTGATGGCTGAAACTTTGTCGTTTGTTTTTCTTTTACAAGTTATGAAATGAATTTAATTGTAGTTGAGTGACAAATTATCTAGATGAGTTTTTGATTGTTCATATGAGCTGCTGCACATCTGCTGTAGCATTTTACTCTAATAAATTATATTACACTCATTATTTCGGTTGACCTTTCATTTAATGACACAAGTTAAGAGAGAGCCACAACATGGCATGTTTTAGTGGAACATATTAGAGTAATATTTGGTCTTAAATTGAGTTTCCTGGATCGAGTCTCAACTTGAATCCTAAAAGAGTTGTACTTGATTTAAGATTCGTGATGAACTAGATATAGTGATTCACCATGTAGGGTAAAGAGAATCTAAGTTTGTAATGCCATATTTTATGTTGACATAACAACTGGTCACTGTTAGGTTGCATAAATGTATGAGATATTCAACATGCAACAGCTGAGGATGCATGAGAATTCTGCCTAGTACTGTAGCATATGCTATACCAACTGAACTTAACAGGCACTAAACAGTCAACCCCATCAAGAGAATTTGCTCACTCAACTACCAATTGTTCATTGATTCAACCTTTTGGTTAACGTGAATTTTAGTTTTATTATCTCTACATTTTATATTGCTGCATTATTACTATTTTTAGTAAATTGATTTTTTTTCTAGTTAGAAAAGAGATTACATTGTTGAGATTGCTGTAACAGCTCTAGTAGCATCAATCCCTGTGGAGACGATCTAGATTACTCATCACTTTATTACTTGTTGTGTACACTTGCACATTGACACCAATAACACTTGAGCTAAAAATATACAACAGTGTAAAAAGAAACAAAGTAATTAATAGAATGAGTTTATTGAAGGATTGATTTGGCATTTGAAAGAGTGTTAAAAATAATATAAGATTTTTAAAATTTTGTTAATGAGTGTTCAAAATAAATGAGTGTCCAAAGTATTTTTTAGAGTGCAAATAGCCCCACCCATAATTAAAATACTTGACTACTTAAATATACACATAACCACTAACGCTTTTTGTGGTTTTTTTTTTCTCCAAACTAATAACCACTAACCATACATACACTAAAATATTGAAATAACGATTCGGCTAAACTAATTAATTTAAGTATACCTTAATAAAATACGACTGAAATAAGTATACCGGGTAATTTTTAAAATCCTCCCATGAGGTTTGGGCTTATTGCAAGTAGATGGCGAGAATCCATTTATTTGTAAAAAAACCCCTACCGTCAGTTAATTTTTACATTGACCATTAGTTGACTGTGCAAAGACAATATTGTCTCTAGTGATAGTTTGTAGACTGAAATAGCTAAAAAAATTAAAAAAATGCTGAGATTGTTAGCGCGAAAATCATAAATCCATTTTCTTTTTTGACAATTTTGAGAAAGTATATTGGATTGTAATCTCCAAAGGCTGGCGTGCATGGACTCTCTCTTCATCAGCATCTTAGCTCAGAACATCGTCGTTTTTGCATGCAGTGTCTCTACCTCTGTAAGCGGCCAAGTGCAACCACCATGTTTCTTCGTCAAACTCGGATTTAAACAGAAACCCACTTCGAAATTTCTACCAATGGTGGCTGGCTACACCAAAACGCAGCGTATAGTCCTCTTAATATACCTGAATCCTCTCATTCTTCTCCAAGACCAAGAGCCATACATGATTACTCTTTCAGCCGCAGTGAAAACCCTAATCTCATTCCCGCCTCTTTGTTCCTCTCTTTTCTCTTTCAAACCCTTTTTCTCCTCTCTCTCCCCAATTCTCTCCTCGTCAAAGCTCCTCTTTCCTTCTTTCTCTCTGTCCTTTGACTGTCCCGATTCCACCTTCTAATCTCTCCAATCTCTACCCCTCAACCCAGCTCTAAAACACAATTTTTCTAAAGTGTTATCGTTTCTGCCGCGGGGGTTAAATGTTGCCGCATCTATGCATCAGCTCATTTACAACTACGCTTGGGACTCGGTGATTTGTTGTGATTCGATTAATGACAGTAAGATTCTCGATGGGTCTGCTTGTATAAAGTCGAGTTTAGTGGTTTTATTTTCTCCAATTGTCGAGTCTATGAAGTTTTTGAGTGAATTCTTCGATGTCGATGTGAGTGTGAGTGTGAGTGTTTGACCAATGTGGGATCGTTTAAGAGTAAGTTCAGTGCGTTGTTTGAGAGTGTAAATGATGCGTATTGTAGTAAGGACATTCATTTTAGTTGGGTTAACGTTAAGTGTGATCTAGGATTGGAATTAAAGTCTAGTAGTGATGCTAGTGTCAATGACTTTGGAGATAAAAATGGGTTTTTTGAGTGTGGGATTAGGGATATGGGTTGGGGGTTTTGCTCTAGTGATTCACTTGTTCATTTTGGTTTGATTTATCCAATAATCAGGGTTTCTTCATATTTGTTTGGTAGTAATAACAATTATTGTGAAGCAACATTGAGTTTTGAGATATTAGATGTTAGTGGGAAGCCTTTAGAATGCAACTGTTGTGAAACTTAAGTTGTTCAATATGGGGAAGAATAGATTTTGGGGACTATTTGGCAATGGAATCATTAAACTTCGTGTTACAACAGTGTATAGATGTAAGGAAGCTGTAAAATTTGAGGGGATGTTAATGGATCCCATTCTTGTTCGTGAGTGTTTGGGAGAGTCTATAAAAGATGAGAAAGAGAATTACAGTAACTTCTTTGTATTTAGAGTTCTTGAGATTCTGGCTGAGGAAATGGGTGAGTCTGTCAGGAGGAGGGGATCACCCATTTGGCAAATTCTGCTGTGTTTTCTTCACAGGAAAGGTTACTGGGCTTTGTTATCTTTCTTAGATAGCAATGGTGATACGCATATGGGAATCCTCTACCCTTTCACAGTTTTTTTCGGCTCTCTTATCTATTATAGATGATGAGTCCTATACTCGTAAAAATGAATTTGGTGGAGATAACTTGTCTCCATTTGTGAAGAAAATGGACAGTGACATTTGCAAATCCAATATGTCTGCTGCAATTGGGGAAGTTAAAATAAAAAATAAAAAAAGGATATACATTTGTTCTAGGATCTCACATGGAATTATTTCTGTAAGGTAGCTTCTGAAAGCAATGTGATAAAATTAGAAGAAGTCTACTTTGCCAGAGAATGCAATAGCTCAAAGAAGTTGAAATTTTTGAAGTGTTGGATGAAATAGATTGAGAAATCTAGCTACTGTTCTCAAGGCAACGAAAGTTGCAAAAGATTTGTTTTATTGCGAAATGTCAACAATGCCCATAACTACCCAAATGGCAACCAAGTGGAGCAAAAACGTAAGGGTTTTTTTTTACAAATAAACGGATTCTTGCCACCTACTTGCAACAAGTCCAAACCTTAGGGGAGGTTTTTAAAAATTACCCTAAGTATACCTTAATAAAATAACACAATGAATATTCCTATAATCATTTTACATCAAATAACTTCCTTTGATTGCCCTTGTGTTGCATCATTGATATCACGTAGAAATAAACCTGGTGGTGAAATTTCAATTTGATCATCCATGTCACGTTGACTCTCTTTCTGTTCTTCATCCTTAATTATCTCTTTTATTCTTTTTTTTTCATAAACTTTAATTCTTCCGTCAGCTATTAAATTAGGGTTTTATTCAGCTATAAATGTCCTGAATTGAAGAATCTGAACTTTTTACTATTGTTCGAATTTTCTGGCTCAAAATTATTTATTTTCATCCCGATTCTGTTTCAAGTTAATTGCTATTTATATATACCTCTTCATATTGCTAAGGTGATGCTGAAATTTGAAAATTTTGGCACTCAAATTTTTTGCTTCAGAATTGGTGCATGCCACTTTATATTAACTTTCCCATTTTTTAATTTGTATGATCCATGCGTCTTGCAGTTAATTTTTAGTGGGTCAAAATCAAGTTTTATTTTTTTTATCTAGTTACAAGAAATTCATGTATTGAACGACTTGACTTAATTTGTTTTTGTTTTTTTAACTGTTGGATTAAATAGCGATGGATATGCAAAGAAACAGAAAAAAAATAGCGACGGAGAAAAAAGTGATGGAATTGTGTGAAGCCGCGAAAAGAGCGGCAGTGGCAGCAATGTGGAAGGAGGGAGGGGCGGAGGAAGCACAGTGCCTTGATGCTTTGGATCAGCTCAAGAATTGTTCAATCACTTATCAACTTCTTGTCTCCACTCAGGTACTATTAAAGTATTAATCACTCCTAGATATATGTATTAAAGTATATAAAAATATGGATTGCTACATGTGACGTGTATCCGTATCCATTTGCTTTCAGACTGATTGAATTTGATTATACACATAGTAATTAATGAAAAATCAGAACTGTTTTTTGCTTTTTTATATCAACATATTATCGATCTCAGGTTGCAAGACATCTCGTCCCTATGCTAAAACATCCCTGTGAGAAAATCCAGCTATTTGCTATTGAGTTGATTTGGTCATAGAAAGACATGTTCTGGGACGTTGATTATGGCGATAATGATATTGTTGTGACAAAGAAAGCAAAAGTGGTCAAGAATGCCAAAGTTGAAGAAAAGTTGAAGAAGTGATTAACGGAGATCAAGGCAATGTTGTTAGAAAAACAAACACAGTGAGATAACAATTTAAATAGTAGCTAATTTAAACAACAATGAAAACCAGCAATCGGAAACAACAAATGAAGAACAGAAGAGGAAGGAAACCGAAACAAAAATATAAACCCGAGGCCTGCACAGGACAATTTCATTAAAACAGATTTACCACCTCTTGGAGTGCTTTAGGTCTGCTGGTATCTGTTTCCCAGGATACAACGGGCACGAATTTCCGGTCAAGAACGGACAGGTAATTCCGGCGAACCACAACAACGGAAAACTCGATCAGAAAAAACAGACGAAGGAGGGAAGAAAAATAACAAGTGCTCTTAGTGCTGATTTTAGTGTGTCCAAAAAACAGAAGAGGAGGTGCCTTTTTATACTCACGTGAGGATGTAACAGCTACTTTGTATTGAATTTTCGAATTCAATATATGCAATTAAATAGTTATAACAGCCAATTCAATTCACTAAATTGATTTGAAAATTGAATTCATAAACGTGTATAACAGCTAAAAAATTATTGTTATGAAGCTGTTTGAATTCAAAACGTGAAACTGTTACAACAAAAATTCAAAAGGAAATTTAAAACGTACCAAGCTTGCATGAATGATTTTGGACTGACATTCGCATACGTAGGACACGCAGGCGCACACGAGTTCAACTAAATCGGTCTTGGATTTGCACCCCCCCTGCGCACGCGCGTGTGGAGAGAGCCTTTATCCTTATAATTCTTACTCATGCATGGTTAAGTGTTTATATATAAACACTAATCCCTAGGCTTCTTTTCCCCATGTGGAATAAGCCTCATTTCCTTTCAAATTTCCAACTTCAAGGGTGAACTTTGAGAGACAATTTCTCATTCACCCAAGCACCATTTTGAGAAAATAAGATTATACTTTTGAAGTATCAACGGAGTAGAATCCGAACCTCACAAGATTTTTCACTTTCGCTAAGTGGGACCCACTCAAAATATGCCCTCAAAATAACATATATACATGCTATTTTTTCAACAATCCCCCACATGAATGAAAATTGGCAGTAAAACAAAAAACTGCTATATTTTTGACATCAAAACCATTTTTGACCTTAATGATCGAGTTTATTGGATCGATACCTAGCACAGGATAGGTAGGTGTTATTCTTTGGACCTTCCCTTGTAATAGTGTAATTACTTTACTGGCTAATCAGTAGACATGATGTCTTTGAACTGTTCTGCCATTAATGTAAACGATCATATACTACACATAGGTATTTCTCCTAACACTGTTGAGTTCTCATGGTTATGTTCGTTTTGGTCTTGAACATCTACCTAGTTCTGCAAGAGTTTCTAAGAGCTGAACCCATAATAGCTCCCTTTGAAGCGGCCCCACTTCTCTCTCACATATGTGATATCTTAATTAAGAGTAGCCCGCATTACTCCGCTCGAATTTTCCGACGCATAAGAATCATTAAGAGCATAGCTCAACCTTATTCCCCATGGGCATCACTGTTTCATCATAGGAATGGTCAATTAGGTAATCCTCTCAAGAGAATGACCCCCACAGTGATCCAACTTTAGTCTTTAACAAATAGGTTGTCCTATTGAACCTAGATCTTGGGATCTCCAGTCAACTAGGTTGGGTTTTCCTTCGTTATTGACTAATCATTCTATGGGTTTTAATCCCATTCCCCTCGATGATTTTTCTACTAGCTCTCTATTTAACCTTTTGGTTAGCGGATCCGCAATTTTATCTTTTGACCTCACATAGTCAATAGAAATAACTCCAGTAGAAATAAGTTGTCTAATGGTATTATGTCTACGACGTATGTGTCTAGACTTACCATTATACATATTGCTTTGTGCCCTACCGATAGCTGATTAACTATTACAATGTATACAAATTGTAGGCACAGGCTTTGGCCACTTTGGAATACCTTGTAAAAATTGCGTAGCCATTATACTTCTTCACCACATTTATCTAATGCAATGAATTTAGATTCCATTGTAGATCTGGCAATTACTGTCTGTTTAGAAGATCTCAATGATACAGCTGCACCTGCTAGTGTAAACACATAGCCACTAGTAGATTTTGAATCTTTTACATCAGATATCCAGTTAGCATCACTAAATCCTTCTAATACTTCTGGATACCTAGTATAGTGCAGTCCATAATTATGAGTGTATCGAAGATACCTAAGTACTCTTACGATAGCTTTCCAGTGATAAGTTCCTGGATTACTCGTATATCTACTAAGTTTACTTACCGTATAGGCTAGATCTGGTCTGGTACAATTTGTTAAGTACATCAGACTGCCTATTACTCTAGCATATTTTACTTGAGAAATACCCTCTTCTCTATTTTTCGATAGATGGATACTAGTATCTAATGGAGTTTTAGACATAGTATTATCATCTTTATTAAATTTCCCAAGAATTTTATCTACATAATGAGTTTGACTTAGAATAAGTCCATTAGAAACCCTTGAGATTTTAATTCCCAAAATGACATCTGCAAGACCCATGTCTTTCATGTCAAACTTAGACTTCAACATATTCTTGGTAGATTTAATCATGTCATCATCACTCCCAACAATGAGTATGTCATCAACATATAAACATAAAATGACATAGCAATTTTCTATTTCTTTGACATAAACACATTTGTCACACTCGTTGATCTTAAAGCCACTTGTTATCATCGTATGATCAAATTTCTCATGCCACTATTTCGGTGCTTGTTTTAAGCCATATAATGACTTTACCAATTTACAAACTTTCTTTTCTTGTCCTGGAGCTATAAAACCTTCAAGTTGCTCCATGTAGATTTCTTCATCTAAATCTCCATTTAGAAAAGCCGTCTTTACATCCATTTGATGTATCTTGAGATTGCGCAAAGCTGCAATTGCTATTATCATCCGAATGGAATTTATTCTCGTAACAGGAGAATAAGTATCAAAGTAATCAAGGCCTTCTCGTTGCCTATAACTTTTAATTACAAGCCTAGCCTTGTACTTATCGATTGATCCATCGACTTTTATTTTCCTTTTGAAAATCCAATTCTACCCCAAAGGTTTACATCCTGAAGGAAGATCTACTAGCTCCCAAGTATGATTTTGTAAAATGGATTCAACTTCACTGTTAATGGCTTCTTTCCATAAAGCGACTTCAGCTGAAGTTACAGCCTCTTTGAAGCTTTGAGGTTCACTTTCTAGCAAATACGTCAGAAAGTCTGGACCAAAAAACTTTTCTATTCTAGCTCTTTTGCTACGTCTGACCTCAATTTCTTGTTCTTGTTCTTGTTCTTCTTCTTCTTCTGGTGCTTTATCATTTTCTTCATTTTCAATTGTTGTTTCATGAAATTGTCGCAATTCTCTCGATTCCACTCTAGAATTGCAAGGAAACACATGTTCGAAAAACGATGCATTTCTTGATTCTATTATCGTATTTTTGTGGACATCTGGAACTTTAGACTCATGCACTAGAAATCGATAAGCACTACTGTTTTTTGCATAACCAATGAAAATGCAGTCAACAGTTTTTTGTCCTATTTTTACTTTTTTATTTGAAGGCACCACTACTTTAGCAAGACACCCCCACACTCGTAAGAATTTATATGAAGGTGCTCTACATTTCCATAGCTCATACGGGGTTTTATCTTCTTACTTTCGAGGTATCTTATTTAATAAATAATTAGCTGACAAAACAACTTCTCCCCACATATTCTGGGGTAACCCAGAACTTAACAACATTGCATTCAACATTTCCTTTAAAATTCAATTCTTTCTTTCTGCAATCCCATTAGATTGAGGTGAATATGGAGCCGTGACTTGATGTATGATTCCACTTTGTTCACATAGTGACATAAACGGAACACCATACTCACCACCACAGTCACTCCTTAATTCTTTGATTTTTCTATTAAGTTGATTCTCAACTTCATTTTTGTAGAGAATAAACTTTTCCAAAGCTTCATCTTTACTTTTCAATAAATATACATAGCAATATTTTGTGCAATCATCTATAAAGGTAATAAAATATTTATTACCACCTCTTGTTTGAATGGATTTAAAATCACAAATATCACTATGTATTAAATCAAGTGGTTCGGTATTTCTTTTAATTATTTGGAAAGATGACCTAGTTAGTTTTGTCTCAACACAAGTTTCACACTTATGTTCCAAATCAATTTGGAAATTGGGAATATGCTTCATGTTAATTAATTTACGTAAAGAATTAAAATTAACATGTCCTAATCTACCATGCCAAAGATTAGAAGACTCAAGAAAATAAGCAAAAGAACTAGCTTTATTATTAATTGTTGGTTTCAGAGTCATTACATTGAGCTTAAATAACCCATCATTAACATAACCCTTTCCCACATACATCCCACTTTTTTGACAAAACTACCCTATATGACTCAAACACCATTCGGAAACCATGTTTGTTCAGCAGCGATCCAGACACCAAGTTCTTCCAAATTTCTGGCACATAAAGCACATCGTTTACAGTCAGCTCTTTCCCAGAAGTCATCTTCAAAATCACCTTCCCTTGACCCTCAATCTCAGACATAGCAGAATTCCCCACGAATAGCTTCTCTCCATTGCTCACTGCTTCAAATGAAGTGAACATCCCTTTGTCCGAGCAAACATGTCTGGTTGCTCCCGTATCAATCCACCATTCTCTCGGATTAGAGCCAACCAGATTCACTTCTGAAACCACTGCAGAGAGGTTTATGTCTGAAACATGTTAAGTGATGTTTTCCACGACATTCGTCTCTCGCTTCTTTTTAGGCAACCTGCAATCCGAAACCTTGTGACCCATCTTATCACAATTAAAATATTTTCCTTGAAACTTTGTTTGCTTCTTGGAAATTCCTCCTCTCGAACCCAATTTTGTATTTTTATTTTTAGGTCCATGTTCAACAAAATTTGCCTTAGCCACAGAAATAGCCCCTCTTTTTTCTGCATTTCTGTTATCTTCCTCAATTCTGAGCTTAACAACCAGCCCTTCAATATTCATCTCCTTGCGTTTATGCTTCAAATAGCTCTTGAAATCTTTCCAAGCAGGAGGCAATTTTTCAATAATTGCGGCCACTTGAAAAGTTTCACTTGAATGCATCCCTTCTGCAAGGATATTAGATAATATAATTTGAAGCTCTTGTACTTGACTTATTACAGTTTTAGAATCCACCATTTTATAATCTAGGAAGCGACCAACAACAAACTTTTTGGTACTCGCATCCTCAGTTTTATATTTCCGCTCTAAGGATTCCCATAGCTCCTTGGCGGTTTTCTTTCCTATGTATACGTTATACAAGGAATCACTAAGGCCATTCATTACATAATTTTTACATAAAAAATCAGATTGGTTCCATGCATCAATTGCACTTGCAACTTGAAAATCCGTTTCACCCTCTTTGGGTTTAGGAGCATCCTTCGTCAAGAACCTCGCAAGGTTCAACGTGGTCAGGTAAAAGAACATCTTTTGCTGCCAGCGTTTGAAATTCTGGCCATTGAATTTTTTAGGCCTTTCCGCATGATTGACAGGAATTGCCACAGAGGTTGGTTCCTTGACAACCGATGGTGCAGCAACAGGGACATACGAAACTGTCAATGGTTTCAGTTGCCATCTCAATGATAGTTTAAATTCTGTTTTAAGATTGTTAGAAAAACAAACACAGTGAGATAACAATTTAAATAGTAGCTAATTTAAACAATGTAAACCAGCAATCGGAAACAACAAATGAAGAACAGAAGAGGAAGGAAACTGAAACATAAATATAAACCCGAGGCCTGCACAGGACAATTTCCTTAAAACAGATTTACCACCTCTTGGAGTGCTTTAGGTTTGCTGGTATCTGTTTCCCAGAATACAACGGGCACGAATTTCCGGTCAAGCACGGACAGGTAATTCCGGCGAACCACAACATCGGCAAACTCGATCAGAAAAAAAAGATGAAGAAGGAGGGAAGAAAAATAACAAGTGCTCTTAGTGCTGATTTTAGTGTGTCCAAAAAACAGAAGAGGATGTGCCTTTTTATACTCATGTGAGAATGTAACAGCTGCTTTGTATTGAATTTTTGAATTCAATATATGCAATTAAATAGTTATAACAGCCAATTCAATTCACTGAATTGATTTGAAAATTGAATTCATAAACGGGTATAACAACTAAAAAATTATTGTTATAAAGCTGTTTGAATTCAAAGAGGCCGTAACTCATGATCGGGGCCTCCGATTCCGTTTTCGTTTCGTCCCACGGGACCAGCGGTCCGGGGGCATCGAGATGGGGGGGTAGCCGCGCTTGTTCAAAACAAATACATACATAGACAGAAAAATAAGACATATCATATCACACTTAAATATTACCACTAAAAGCCTCCGACCTTCGAGCGTTTATTTTTGGGCGCGGCTGTACCCGCGACTCCCCGCGGGCACACGGAGGCCCCTCGCAAAGTCTCGCCCCATTCCGAGTCCGGCAGAAGAACTTCGCCAGCGCCCCCCACCAAATTGATTTGAAAATTGAATTCATAAACGTGTATAACAGCTAAAAAATTATTGTTATGAAGCTGTTTGAATTCAAAACGTGAAACTGTTACAACAAAAATTCAAAAGG
The DNA here is from genome assembly GCF_000493195.1 of Citrus x clementina. Taxonomy (NCBI): domain Eukaryota; kingdom Viridiplantae; phylum Streptophyta; class Magnoliopsida; order Sapindales; family Rutaceae; genus Citrus; species Citrus x clementina. Next base: position 36,020,147 of record NW_006262339.1, on the reverse strand, counting down.
AAATTTAAAACGTACCAAGCTTGCATGAATGATTTTGGGCTGACATTCGCGTACGCAAGACGCGCGGGCGCACACGAGTTCAACCAAATCGGTCTTGGATTTGCACCCCCCCGTGTGGAGAGATCCTCCATCCTTATAATTCTTACTCATGCATGGTTAAGTGTTTATATATAAACACTAATCCCTAGGCTTCTTTTTCCCATGTGGGATAAGCCTTATTTCCTTTCAAATTTCCAGCTTCAAGGGTGAACTTTGAGAGACAATTTCTCATTCACCCAAGCACCATTTTGAGAAAATAAGATTATACTTTTGAAGTATCAATGGAGTAGAATCCGAACCTCACAAGATTTTTCACTTTTGTTAAGTGGGACCCACTCAAAATGTGCCCTCAAAATAGCATATATACATGTTATTTTTTCAACAAATGTTCCCAAAGCATCGAAAGTTGTTAAATGCAATGATTGTATTAGGGAGATTGTAAGGAAAAACCTTTACGGTGCTCTGTCCAAGGTCTCTATCGAGGCTGCTCATGACAAAAACGTTATTGATCAAGTGAAGGCTTGCGATCCAATTCAAGTAGCTATATCGATGGAGTCTGCAATGTATGAAAAATGGGGCAGGTCTTCTGAGACCTATAAGTTCAAGTACAGACGCTTACTATTTAACTTCAATGATCCAAAAAATCATGAGTTCCGAAAGAAAGTTTTGCTTGGAGACGTTAAGCCAGAGACAATTGTCAACATGACCGCAAAAGAAATGGCTAGTGATAAAATGCAACTCTGGTATGAAAATTCAAGAAAGGGGAGAGCTGAAACTAATGGTCGAATATTTTCTAGACTTGTATCACTGAAAAATATAGTTTATGGCATTTGCAAATGCAGTCGATGTGGACATAAACGTATGTCCTTTATACCATTGAGAAGGCATATAACTTGCTTGAACTGCTATCAGTATTGGGCATCGACTAATCCTGAAATTCGGGTGCTTCCGATTTAGTTTGAAAGAAGCATCACTAAAAGACTTTAGCTATGTATATATGAAGCAGCTGCTCGTACTCTGGCGTTTGATCTTTAACATAGGGCCATTAGTGTTCTGTTTGATTCAATTTTTACTTTCTGGACATGATTTTTTTGAAGAAAAAAAATTAGTGTGACATATATTCTTACGAGAAATTTGTTAGTATTATTATTACCATCATTATCATTACAATTGGGTCCCTAGGTTTACATGTTAGAGATATGTATATAATCATTCTCAAGCGAATGTGCTCTCCTTTTTTTTTTAATGCGAATATGCTGTTAATCCGTCTAGTTTAATAGTATATCTACACTGATTCTATTAAATTTCAGGGTTTAACAGCATATCCACATGAAAGATAAAAAAATGAGGGCGCCTGAACTCGATAAGAACTATATATATTAAAAAATGTTCCAATATAAGATCCTGGACTTCGTTAAAATTTGAGAAAATTATTCAGTTATATGTTTTAATAATAAAATATTTGGGAAACGTATGAGACATTATACTATTAAACTATATGGTTTAATAGCTTTCCTAAACTTCAATAAAATTCCAAATCCTAGATGAGATCAACACACAAGTAAATACATGGGAGAGATTTGTACCCTTTATAATCTTCACAATTGTTTACACTTATTTGCGACTCTTAATTGATCATTGATACACTTAAGGTCAAAATAAAATGAAATAAATGCAAAAACACTTTCTAATTATGAGAGTCATGAATACTTTTTCCTATTGTAGGGTGTTCTATACCTACTGCTACTAAATCCAATTTTAGTGGTTGAGATTTTTTATGTATGGGGTATCGACTTCATGGGTCCCTTTCCCCCTTCTTTTGGCCATCAATACATATTGGTTGCTGTTGACTACGTATCGAAATGGGTAGAACAATTCCATGTAGAACCAATGATCACAAGGTGGTGATAGGATTTTTGAAAAGCAACATTGTTTCACGCTTTGGATTTCCACAACCAATGATCACAGGGCTCCCCACCACGTGCAGCCAACCAAAAAAAATAAAAAGTTTTGGAGGCAGTTGGATTGAAATTACGGATTGGAACAACGCCGTATATATGTGTGTAACGTTGATCTAGCTTAGAATCCTTTACCTTATTAAAGTTCAAGAAAATTATTATACCGTAATAACTTTTTGATATCGTTTAGGATCCTTAGTTTTATTTTAAGTCTATAATTTTTAATTTACTGGAATCATGTATCTATACCTACTATAAAATAGGTAAATAGGGAATGAGAGTGGGGAGGGGGAATCATTCCCCACACGGGGATTCCCCATCCTCTTCCCACTAAATTTACTGGGGAATGAGGTGGGGAATGGAGGTGAAAATTTTTAGTGGGGAGGGGAATGGGGTATGACTCCCCACCCTCACTCCACCCCATTGCCATCCCTAAATTTGACATAATGTTGAATAAGATTTATTTACACAATTATAAACATATATATAATATTTTTATTGTGTATATGTAATAATTGATAACAAAAATAATATTTTATATTATTAATTTTATTTTTATTTTGTTATCTCAATATAATTTATAATAATAATATCTTTAAAGTTAGTGACTTTCTTTGCTAATTAATAAGGATAATTTTTTATTTTTATAATATATATGTATGTATATATATATATATATATAATTATATTAAATATAAAACTAATTCTTAAAATCAGAATATTGAAAAGCCACTCTTTCTCTTCTTTCCAAAATTTGTTGTAAGATGGGATAATTTTGCTAAAATTGACTTCTAAGAAAATTTACCCAACATTAAAATTAGTTTTTAGCTTTTTATAATCACTTTTGACTGGTTTTGAGTCTCCAAAAAGGAAACACCTATACCCCAATGGTTTGAGAAAATAATCACAAAGACCCCCAAGTTTTCCAAAAGCCAAAAAGGGACACCATAGAAAAATGACTTTAAAATTTTTTAACTAATACAAATTTAATATAAATAATATAATCTATTAAGTAGACTAATAATATTAAATTATATTTTATATTTAAAATAATATTAAAATTTTTAATTATTATATTTATTTTAATAACATATTTATATTTATTATAAAGATTTACATTTTACAATTAACAAAATATCTCCGTATTAATAATATTAAAGGTATTTTTTTACAACATATTCAAAAATAGTTTCAATTTAAATTTATTTATTTTAATATTATATTTCTATTTATTATTAATATTACTTTAATATAATAAAAATATTTTTAAATATTAAATTTATATTAAAATGTACATATTATTATATTTATTTTAATGTCATATTTCTATTTATTATGAAATTTAGACGTCAATTTTTTTTGGGTTTAGAGAGTCAATGAATATTATACTCAAAAGGAGGTCATGATATCCCTTATAGAAAATTTAAGGATCTTTATAACTATTTCTCCAAACCTTGAGGGTAGATATCCTTTTTCCTCCCAAATGTAATCTCGAACAGGCCTTTAGAGCAACATATGGCAGCTGGTAAGATATGCTACTAGTTTGTTTGTATTGCACCATAGAATCACTTAGAATGTAAGATACTTAATTAGAGAGTAAAAAATTTCCAAGCACTTGCTAAAAAAATTATCAATAACTCATTGATTTTATTTGTTGGTACCTCCTTCCATTAGTTAAAGGTGGAGGATCCGAGTCTTCCCAAGTGAATGTGAGAGTTTAAACTATTGTAATTTTTTCCATTAGATTTCTAAATTGGATTTTTTTGTACTTTTTTTTAAAGGATTGCTTCTAGGCTTGTTTTTATACTATTGTAGGTGATGGGTTTTTTTTTTTTTTTTTTACCTTCACACATATTTGTGGTTTGTGGAGAACTTGCCACGATTGTTGGCCTCGAATCGGAAGGGGTGAGTATCTGAAAAAGACACTCTAATACCCAAGTTAGTGTTTAATCAAGATTAAAGAAAGAAGAAAGATGGAGAATATGGTTTTCTCTGTCTAAGTATGAACAATGCTTTTGGAAGCCAAATACCCCTCCAGATTCAAGGCCAACGATCGTGACAATTTCTCCGCAAACTATAAATATATGTGAAGGTAAAAAAATCTAACACCTTCATTGGCACCGTCTATGGGGAAAAGTGGATTGATAGTAGGAATTAAAAGAAACAAGAAGGCACCAAGTAAATTTCTTTCTTAAGCATAGAACTTCTTTAAGTGAATGACGTTCCAAGCAATAGGGACCTTTTTTCCCATCAAGCGTTTGAATCTTGTAGACTTCTTTGCCAAGTGCATTCTTGATTTGGGATGGTCCTTCCCACTTTTCCACCATCTTTCCAGTATTGACCTCTTTCCTAACATCCATTGCTACTCTGAGGACAAGTTCCCCCTTCTTGAATTTTCGGAACTTGACGTGCCTTGTATAGCATTTGAATTCGTTGTTTATAAGCAGCCATGTGTACTACAGCTGCGTCTCGAGCTTCATCAACCAAATCCTTGTCCAGTAATAGGGAGGCATTGTTTCAGCAAGCTGAGTGAGTTTAGACCTCAATTTTGGGAGGGTAGTTTCCATTGGGAGTATAGCTTTTATGCCGTAGACAAGGGAATAAGGTTTGTTCCCTGTTGGTCGCCTTTCCGATGTTCTATAAGCCCGTAGGACATTCGAAAGCTCCTTTAACCATAGCCCCTTCCGACTTTCCAGCTTCTTTTTTAGATTGTCAAAAATGGTTTGGTTGGTGATTTCCGCTTGTCCATTTTCCTGCGGATAGCTGCAGGATGAAAATCTATGCTCTATTCCTTGCTCTTGACAAAGTTTTTCCATATAAGCATTCTGGAATTGCTTTCCATTATCAGAAACTATGATCCGCAAAAGACTAAATCTAGTGATGATATTGGATTTGAGGAATTTGGTTACTTCTTTACTTGTGATACTTGAGTAAGCAGAAGCTTCAACCCATTTAATAAAATAATTGGTTGCTAGAAGTACGAATCGTACTCCTCCTGGAGTAGGTGGTAGTGGGCCCACAATATCCATTCCCCACGGACGGCACCAATGAAGGAGGTTGGAATTTACCTTCACACGTATTTTTGATTTGTAGAGAACTTGTGGCGCTTGTTGAACTCGAATCCAGTGAGTTGGGTACCTGAAAAAGGCACTACGACGCCCAAGTCAGTATTTGATTTAAGATTTAATGGGAATAAGAACAATAAATAAGGTTAAATTTTTCTCTTTTGAGGGATGAATACTGCTCTTCTTTTTTTGGCTCAGGAGGGATCTCCCTTTTTCTTAGTGAGATGATCCCTATTTATAGATGATAGGTGACATGGGTTTAGAGTTCTATCTTAGTCTCTCTCCCTGATGACACATGTCACCCACTATTTTTGCACACATGGATGTGAATTTGATCGTAGGGAAATAAACATGTTTATTCCATATATACCTCATTTATTTTGTTCCTATGTGCTTCCTTATTCTTATGATCTTGGGCGTGGTCATAGATTGGATATTATTTATTTATTTATTTATTTTTCCCGGATAGCTTCTTTTTTTTTTTTATATGGACACTTGGTGTAATTGGGTGACTATAAGTCATGGCACCTACAACTATACAGCTGTATTTTAGATAATATTAAGGGGAAAAAAGCACCGTACCCAATTTCGGTCTACTTAAAGAGAATAGAAGCCTTCGGGCCGACATGCGGCAAGTTGCTCATGCGGAAAAAAAAAAACAAAACAAAACATCGTATTTAGGCGGCGCCACACTACAAATAATGTTAATTGATCTTAATAGATCTCGAATTGTAGAACATCAGTAGTACTATAATTATAATTCCCAATAAAACTGTGTCTAAGCAAATTTATTATCCAATTCGTCTGCATAAAGACTAAAGAACCCTTCGCGCCGACATGCCGTAACTTACTCATGCAAAACCCACCGTATTTAAAATCTCTGTCTAAATTATAAAGGCACCGAAACCCAATAATCTGCAGAAGACAAACAAAGTCTCATTTAAATTTTGCCAAAGCAAATCGCAATGACAATAGAATCTGAGCCACTCAACAAGGTAATTCTTACCATAATGTCATCTGATTTATTTCTTAAAGCTTTATCTTAAAATTAAAAATAATTATAATAGTCTCTACTCTACCATATTTACTTTATTAGAAGCCCATGATTTTTAATTAGGGTTTTTATATGTTGCTTTATTGCTTTTAGCTGAAACAATAATATTTGATTTTTTTATTTTTTGTCCCCTTCTGGCATGTTAGTGTATCGAGAGAGACAATAATGGTATGGAACGGATTTCGCTTCTGATTAGAAATAAGATAAGTAAAACAAAAATTTGGGTAGTGATTATACTTGTGTTTTGCCCTTAATAAATCAAGGAAAAACTAGAATTGATGATCGCATTAGCGAACTACCGGATGATATTCTTGTAAATGTGTTATCACGATTGACTATGAAAGAAGAAGTACACGCCAGCGTCCTATCACGTTGATGGAGATGTTTGTGGAAGTTCTTTTCTGTCAAAAATAGCTGCTGCAAATCTAGAAGCCAACCGTTCTAGATGCAGCCCATTTTGAATACTACCATTTGTTGAAGAAGAAAGAAGAATTCAGTAGCAGTAATTTTGGAATGAAGAAAAAAGAAGAAAAAAGAAAATGGAAGAAGAAGAAGGGTGCCGCCCAAGAAAAAAATAATAATAAATTTAATTGCCAATTTTGGCTATAAATAGTGAGGCTCCCTCCTCATTTTATTCACTCTATTTCTTTAAGTTTCTCTTCTCTATTTTGAAAAGAAAAAGAGTTGGTGAGAGTATTTTTAAGAGTTTTAGCAAACTCTTGAGTAATTAGTGAGTGAGAGATTGGGTGTATTGGGGGTCTGGATAGTGAGCCAAAATATTACAATACTTGTAATCCTCATATTACTAGTAAAATATTTTTCTTTTGTCTTCGCCCGTTGACGTAGGCTAAAAGTCGAACCACGTAATTTCCCGGTGTCCTCTTTCTGCTTGTTCTTTATTTTTCTTTCAATTTCATTTTAGTTGTGACCCTTTTTCACCCATCAATTTCCTAACATTTTCTGGTTGTTTGGATTTTGAAGATCCACTAGCAATGGCTGATTTGGAGTCCCATTTGGATATGCGAAGTGAGGCACTTGATGTAGAAAGGAAGAAGTTTATAAGTAAGGTCAATTTTGTTTTGAGATCACTTCAATGTCAAACTTGTTAGGAAATTGGTGGGTGAAGCAGATACGCAGCTAAAATAAAATTGGAAGACAATAAAGAACAAGCACAAAAGAGGACACCAGAAATTATGTAGTTCAGCTTTTAGCCTACGTCCACGGGCGAAAACAGAAGGAAAATATTTTACTAGTGAAAATGAGTTACAAGTATTGTAGTATTTTAGCTCACTACCCAAAATCCCAATACACCCAAACTCTCAAAACACTAATCACTCAAGAGTTTATTAAACTCTTAATACTCTCACCTCTCTAAAGGAAGGAAATGCTTCTCTCTCGATGGAATACATCAGCTCTTCATTTGCACTTCTATTTATAGCAAAATGATGGCCAAGAAAGTCAAACCGTGTTCCTCCTTTTCAAAACCGTGTTCCTCATTTTCTTCTTCAAACTGCTTTTTTTTCCATTTTCCTCTTCAAGCATTTCGGCCCATTTTCAACATTTTTAGAAGAGTGGTGGCCCATATTCAACATTTCTCCCACTTCGAGATTTGATTGAGAACCAATCAATCTCCACACCATCATTTCTGCTTCACCATAATCATGTTGCCTACGTTTCTACTAGGCCACAAGAGGATTTTCTCCAGATAAACTTGTCAGCATTGATTGGCTTGGTCAAAACATCTACTAGGTTCTCCTTTGTATGGATTTTCTGTAAATCCACACTTCCGTCTTCCACTACTTCTCGAACGAAATGATACTGAACTCCTATGTGCTTTGTCCTGGAATGAAAGGTTGGATTCCTTGCAATGTGTAAGGCACTCTGACTGTCACAATACACAAAAAATTTTTCTTGTTTGTGCCCGAGGTCCTCCAATAACCTTTGTATCCAAATAGCTTCCTTGCAAACTTGTGTAGCTGTCATGTACTCTACTTCTGTTGTAGATAAAGCCACAACGGTTTGCAGTTTCGAAACCCAGCTTACGGCTGATCCCGCAAGTGTAACCACATAGCCAGTAGTGGATTTCCTTTTATCAAGATCTCCTGCAAAATCTGAATCAACATAGCCCTTGACAGTAAACTCTGATCCTTCATAACATAATGTAACATCTGAGGTTCCTTTGATGTATCTCAGAATCCTCTTCACACCTATCCAATGCTCGCCACCAGGATTCGCCATGTATCGACTGACTGCTCCCACTGCTTGTGCAATGTCCGGTCTAGTACATATCATAGCGAACATCAAACTTCCCACTGCTAATGCATACGGTACTCGAGACATCTCCTTCCTCTCTACTTCATTGCTAGGACACATACTTGAGGATAATTTGAAATTAACAGGAAGTGGGGTAGAAATTGACTTACAATCTTGCATGTTGAAGTGTCGCAAGATTTTCTTCAAGTAGTTCTTTTGTGAAAGCCAAATCTTCCTATTATTTCTGTCTCGGTGAATTTGCATCCCTAGAATCTTGTCTGCTGGTCCCAAGTCCTTCATTTCAAACTCCCTAGCCAATTGTACCTTCAATTCTTAGACTCGATCTTTGTTGGGGCCTGCTACGAATATGTCATCCACATACAACAACAAAATAATGAAATCATTATCTTTAAACCTTTTGTAATATGCATAATGGTCTGAACTGAGTCTGTTGTATCCAAGGCTCATGATGAATGAATCAAATCTCTTATACCAACACCTCGGTGCCTGTTTGAGACCATATAGAGATTTGTTCAACCAGCAAACTAAGTTCTCAATTCCTGTTTCTGCAAAATCTTCTGGTTGGAGCATATATATTTCTTCTTCAAGTTCTCCATGAAGAAATGCAGTTTTCATATCTAACTACTCAAGATGTAAGTCAAATATAGCACACATCGCCAAGACTACTCTAACTGTTGTGAGTCGAACCACTGAAGAAAATATCTCGTTGAAGTCAATACCTTCTTTCTGAGCATATCCTTTCACCACTAATCTTGCACGATACCGCTCCACTTGGTCATTGCCATCACACTTGATCTTGTAGACCCATTTGTTTCCAATGACTTTTCTTCCACGTGGTAGTGATACAAGTTCCCATGTCTTGTTCTTGTGTAGAGCCTCAATTTCTTCCTACATTGCTGTCATCCACAAAGCAACATCTGAGCTGTTTAAAGCTTTATGGAAAGTTGAAGGCTCTCCATCCTCTGTTAAAAGACAGTATGCAACGTTGATCTCTGTGACATACTTCTAGAGCCTCGGACTCGACTGGTTCTTGTTCATCGTGCTCTGGTGCTACTTCAGAAGAATCTGAATCTTCTGGATTATTTTCCACATATACCGGTATAGTCTCTGACTTTTCTTTTACACTGCTATCATCCTCATCTCTCATTTGCAGTTAACCTTCTATAAAGATAACATCTCTGCTGATGACGATCTTGTGGGTAGTGGGGTCCCACAGACGATACCTCTTTACTCCATCAGCATACCCCAAGAAGATACATCTTTTAGATTTTGGATCCAGCTTTGTTCTTTCTTGGGCATTGTACATCACGTACACAGGACATCCAAATGCATGTAGGTAGGAATAATCAGCTGGCTTTCCAGTCCACATCTCCATTGCTGTCTTCAGCCCAATAGTTCTAGATGGCGATCGATTTACTATATAACAGGCAGTTTTGGCTGCTTCTGCCCAGAATGAATTGGGTAGACCAGCAGTCCTCAACATAGCTCTTATCTGTTCTATAAGAGTTCTATTAATCCGCTCTGCCACTCCATTTTGTTGAGGAGTATATGCCACCGTGAACTGCCTCTGAATATCTTCTTGCTTACAGAAAGCAAGAAACTCGCCGTCTGTATACTCTCCACCATTATCTGTCCTTAAGCACTTGATCTTTTTACTAGATTCAAGTTCCACCCGCACTTTGTATTCTTTAAACACTGGAAATACATCTGACTTTTTCTTAATTGGATACACCCAACATCTTCTGGAATAATCATCAATGAAAGTCACCATGTACTTTGCATCTCTCATGGATATATCCGGTGATTCCCAAACATCAGAATGAATTAAGTCTAGAATGCATGTACTTCTAGCAATAGATCTACTGAATTTTAATCTATGCTGCTTACTTGTAACACAATGCTCGCAAAATAGTAAACTTATCGATTTGAGCCCCATAAGTAATTTTCGCTCAGAGAGAATCTTCAAACCTTGTTCTGACATGTGACCAAGTTTGAGATGCCACATCATCGTTGACTCTTCTCCATTTGATGCGACACATGCATCAGCCTCCTGTAGTGTTTCTCCTTTAAGTATGAATATATTAGCACCGATCTTTTCTGCCTTCATCAATACAAGCGCTCCTTTAACAATCTTCATAATTATATTCTCCACATGAGTTTTGCACCCATGATTGTCTATTTGTCCCAAAGACAATATATTTTTCTTCAGGCCGTTGACATGTCGTACCTCCCCAATTGTGCGAATTGTACCATCAAACATTTTTATTTTGATAGTACCAATACCAGTAATTTCCAAGGCATGATCATCTCCCATATATACAGATCCTCCTGAGATAGGTTCATATGTGTAGAACTATTCTCTCCGAGAGGTAATGTGCCAGGTAGCTCCTGAGTCTATAAGCCAGACATCAGATAGTCGTTTTCTGCCTTTTGAAACAATTGTTGCCTCGGTGTAAAGAATTTCGCCATCATCCGAGGTACTTGCTACACACCCTTGAGCATTTGATGACACAGGTTCTTTGCCATCTTTTCTCTTCTGGTTACTCCAACACTCTTTCTTGACGTACCCTTTTTTGCCACAGTTGTAGCATTTAACATTCTTCTTACTTCTGGATTTTGATTTACCATCATTTTGACTCCCACTGGGGCCACGTTCCGTTGATCTCCCTCTCGTCACCGATAGCGCCTCCGCTTGCTATGAACTTGCTTATCTGTTTTCCTTATTTTTCTGCCTGCTCTCCTCATTTAATACGGAGGCTGCAACATCGTTGAAAACTAGACTTTCCGCTGGATTGTTGTTCATCAGGTTGATGATGAGCTGATCATATGAATCTGGTAGACTTTGAAGTAGAAGCTCTGCACGTTCATTCTCCTCTATATTGTGACCCAACGTTGTGAGTTGTGAAAATAAAGTCTTCAAGGTGTTGATGTGGTCAGTCACCATTGTAGATTCCGCCATTCGAAAAGTATAGAGTTTCCTCTTTAAGAAGATTTTGTTGTGTAGTGACTTGGCCTCGTACAATTTTGTGAGAGTATCTCATATTTCCTTCGCTGTATTTTTCTCTGCCACACTGGATAATACTCCATCTGTAAGTGCCAAGTGTAGATCAGAAATGACGTTGCCATCTATCTCGTTCCACTTGTCATCAGTTATCTCCATGGGCCTTTCTCCAATTGCTGCCAAGCAATTATTTTTCCTCAATACAGCTTTTATCTTCATTTTCCACAACGAAAAATTATTTTCGTGAAATTTCTCAATTTCATACTTTGCCGCCATTTTGTTGATAAATACTGCACACAATTTAGTGTACCACCTTGAATAGTTGTGAGTATGTGTGAGAATGCACACCAGGAAAGTTTTCAAGAAAGACTGGAGGGGTCACAATAGTTCCACTTAAAACCCAGACTCCTTAAGCTCTTATCGCCTTCGTGACAGAACTTTCATAGACATGTACAAAACCACACAGTTGTTTTACTCACACCACTATTCCCTGCTTTGCACCGCAAAATTCTTAGATCGCTCCCACCGTTTCATGTGAATAGTACCGTATACGTGAACAATACCGTATACGTGAATAATATCGTATACGTGAACAGTACCGTATATGTGAATAGTACCCTTACGTGAATAGTACCCGACTCCAAAAATACAACCAATAGCTCTGATACCACTGTTAGGAAATTGGTGGGTGAAGCAGACACGCAGCTAAAATAAAATTAGAAGACAATAAAGAACAAGCACAAAAGAGGACACCAGAAATTACGTGGTTTAGCTTTTAGCCTACGTCCACGGGCGAAAACAGAAGGAAAATATTTTACTGGTGAAAATGAGTTACAAGTATTGTGGTATTTTAGCTCACTACCCAAAATCCCAATACACCCAAACTCTCAAAACACTAATACTCAAGAGTTTATTAAACTCTTAATACTCTCACCTCTCTAAAGGAAGGAAATGCTTCTCTCTCGATGGAATACATCAGCTCTTCATTTGCACTTCTATTTATAGCAAAATGATGGCCAAGAAAGTCAAAACCGTGTTCCTCCTTTTCTTCTTCAAACTGCTTCTTTTTCCATTTTCCTCTTCAAGCATTTCGGCCCATTTTCAACATTTCTAGAAGAGTGGTGCCCCATATTCAACAGAACTATAGAAGGATTAAGAATATGTTTTGATGCTGTCTCTGATGATGATATTGCTAACTGGATTAATTTTGCTACAGAAAGGAGATTTCAAAAATTAGAGTTGGATTTTACCGAAGTTCAATTCGGTCACGGATTCGACAACACAATTTCACATCTCATCTTGATAGTTTGACCAACTTTTGGTCTCTCACATCCCTACGCTTGACATGCTTAGATATAACGGGAGAGACTGTTGAAAATTTGTTATCGAATTGTGCCTTTCTTGAGGTATTGAGTGTGGACGATTCGAATTGTTTTAAGAGTCTCAAAGTTTCTGGTCCATCACTCAAGTTGAGGCGCTTAGAGCTGAAGTATTTGTCATCAGACTTCATGGATCTTGAAATTGATGTCGGAAATATCATATCATTTGAATTTTTCGCTTATGACAACACTGTTTCTTTTGTAAATGTCCCAAGTTTTGCTGAGGTACACATTGTGTGCACTTATTCTCAGTACTTCACGCATAACCTTAACCAGTTTTCAAGTTTCTGTCGCAACTACAAACTCTTAAGCTGGAGCTTCAATCTGTTAAGGTTAATTTGTATGTTCGATCTTTAATTTTTTTAAATCTGTTATGGTTTGTATGTTTGATATTTAATTTTTAACAACTACTATTCTTTAATGTGTTTGTATGTACCAATAGTAGTATCTTTATCAAATTGTTTCAGGTGCTGAGGCGGTCCCCCACAATATTCCCATATTATTTAATCTTAAGCATTTGGAGTTGACAATTAAAGTCAAGGATGATGATTACTTTCTTCCTAGCATCTCCTTCATTACAAAGATTTTCGCTAGATTCTTTGGGAGCTGTAGTTGTATTTTCAGAATATCATTTTACCTATGCATATAATTATTTATAATTTTTTTTTTTTTTGGTGCTTTTGTCTTGCGCCATGCAGTTATTCAAGGTAGAGGCTTCATCTGGATTTGTACGAACTGTCAAGGATCATCCATACGTAAGCCTCTGGGATTTAAGCATTAGGGAGGTAGAATTGATTGGATACATGGGGCTTACAACTGATACCTAGTTGTTGATTTGTTTGATTGAAAATGCTAAGCTGTTGGACAAAGTAACTCTTTATCCTTGTCCACCCGTCTTCCTTGGAAAGCCAATAGATTTGTGCCGTAGAGAAACCGAGGAGTATCAACCTATTAGAAAGCGCGCTATTGAGTTTGCAGCAAACTATCCTCAGTTGGACTTTGTAATACCATGAATTATCATCATCTGTATTGGTTGTTTGATAAAACAATTTGCTGTGGTTCTGTTGAGAAAAGTATGACTATGATATCTGAGCTTTCATTTGCGTATACGTGTATTCTTTAAGTAGGATTAGGATCAAGTACTACTTTCCTAAAATAAAAATTTGTTGGAGTTTTGCCTATAATATTCCAAGTTCTAACATTAAAATTCCAAGTATGAGACCAAGTTGCCGTTAAGGAAAATCTTGATTTTTATTCATTGAAAAAGCCGGATTATTCATAAATAAAATTAAGCAGCAGATATCAACGGTGATCACATGCATTATATATAGCTAAACAGATATCATCGGTGATCACATACCTTATGTATAGCTAGCTAGGTTCGATTTGAGCGGACAACGTAAGTTGGAATGGCAGCAGTGTTATATCCATTGAAATTGGTTCCACGAGCCCTCGTATAGGCACCCATTTCAGAAAACACAAGCCAATCGGTCACCTCGAGTTCGGGCAACTTGTGACCTGAAAACACCTCGTCGGCTGCATCACACGTTGGTCCGAATACCTTTGAATTGTAAGTCCTCGACAGTCCCTTGCTCGTGGTAAGGCTGGAAGCAAGAGTTAAAGGGGTGCACTTAGCAATTGCTTCATCGTAGTTTACCCAGTCAAATGACCCGTACTTCCCGTCGTTAATCCAATAGTTTCTCATCTCACCATGAACACGCTTCCCAATAATTTGAGTGTAAAGGGTGAAAGCCGAGTAGGTGAAGAACCGACCAGGCTCTGAAATCACTCTCAGACTCGATCCTGGTAATAATTCGTTCGGAAAATAAGCATGAAGAGCTTCTTTTATGATCGAGGCCGCTTCTTGGAATGATTTTGTGTTTGAATTAGTGAAACTGAAGCCGCCACCGATATCTAGCACACGCATTTTGTTGTTACCCAAGCGAGCTGCTGTTTCAAAGACCGCTTTAGCCGCCGCTATGGCTCCGCGATATGCAGCAAATTTTGTAGCAGCGCTTCCTATGTGGAATGCCACACCAACTACAGAGAGCCCTGAAGCTTCAGCGGCTTCGAGAAGAGGCACAATTTCCTGAGGATGATGATCAACACCGTATTTGGAATCCAACGGATGCTTTGCTCCGCTATCATCCGGGGGTTTGATCCGGATCAATAAGTCACATTTCGGATGCCACTTCCGAATCTTGTGCAGCTCCTCTACTGAGTCAAAAGTTGTCAAGTTGACGCCAACATTCGCGGCATACTTAATGTGAGAAACAGGCTTACACGGGTTTGCATAAATGATACGATCCGGTGAGACACCTAGTGCCAAAACAGCTTCAATCTCAGATCGGCTCGCACAGTCAAAGTTTGAGCCCAGAGCTGCAAGTGCCTCGAGAAGGGCTGGCTCAGGATTGCACTTGACGGCATAGTGAGGATGAATCATCGGAAGTTTTGAGATCATCTGATTGTAGAGAGTAACCACAACACCTAAATCGAGTATGTAAAAGGGTACTTCATCGAACTCTTGTCTCTTCAATATTGTGGACCGCACGAATTCAGTCAGCTCTTCTTTTGTTACCACCGTCGTGACTCTCTGGCCTCCCATTACTTGTGCATCCAAATGCAATAATGTGCTTGGAGTTCCCTTTGGGCACGAGGCCATGGCAAATAGATGAAGGAAAGATTGGGATAAAGGATGTGGTGTGGCCTTTTGGACAGCATAAAAAAAAATACATAGAGATTTGAGGTGAAAAAGAAAAAAATTGAAAATCTTTTTGAGTTGTTGATGAGTAATGGGTTTGTTTGTCGAAATGTGATATCAACATGTCGGTGCCCGGGTCATAATCAAATCAGAAGTGGGGTACCCAGATCCGTGAATCAAAGCCATATAAAACACGTTTCAAAGTAAAAATAATAATTAAGATTTATGAAATCTGAAATCTTATCTTTTTCTTTTGAAGGGCTGAAAACTTCAAAAGAGTATATATATTTTTTATTCTTTTAATAGATTTTTTTTTTTTTTGAAGGATGACTTTCATTCAAAGAACCAAAAGGCCAACAATACAAATGCCATAAGGTGCAAATTGTTAACATATATGTTTCCATAATATTAATTTTGATGATAACAAACAAGATTAAGAATGATTAATCTTTTAAGCTCAAATTATTTAATATTCTTTTTAAATAAATCATTATTTTCACATTATAAATGTTTTATATTTAATGGAAAAATGATTTTATGAAATTAGTTGTTTTTCAAAGTTTATGGTTTAATTGAAAGAATTTTGAAAACTTTGAAATAAACAAGTATTGCTTGAAATCTTGGTAAAGGACTTATTTGAAAAGTGTAATAGCATTTTGGGCTATACCATAATTTCAGAAAGTTTTGGGATTAACAAAGCATTACTTAGAAATTCTGAAATTGGACCTATGTGCAAATTTTCATAACGTCTTGGGCCGTAATATAGTTTTATAAAGTTTCGGGGTCAAACTATAACTTTAAAAAATATTTTCACTGTAGCAATCACTGTAGCAAACGGCTAACCGTTTATTTAAAACGGCTAACCGATAATTTCCAGAAAGCATGTTCTGCAAAGTATTGTTAAAATGATGATTCTGGAAACTAACGGTGAACCGTTTACTGAAAACGGTTAACCGATTATTTTCAGATTGCTAACCTTGAACCGTTTAGTAAGAACGGTTAAACCAAATTTGTTTTGCAGGTCTCTGGAAATTAACGGCGAAAGGGTAAGCCTAAACGGCTAACCGTTTATTTAAAAATTGGCCCAACGGTAACTTTGACCGGCCTAAACGGTTAACCGTTAATGGTTAACGGCGAACCGTTTTCTAGCAGACAGTCTATAACGGGTAGTTTTTTCACCTCCAACTATAAATAATCTCAATCCAATTCAAACAAGAAGATTTCCAACGATCATCATTGAGTAAAATATTGAGAATACAACTTTCATTGAGCTTTAAATTTTTGTATTCATCTCATTCATTTACACATTGAGCTTTCATTTGTGATCAAACACATTGTGTGAGAGAGATTCATTTGTAATCCTTTTTGTAAAATCAAGTTAAAAGATTGTAAGTGTTGGGATACACTTGGGTTAAGAGATTGGAGATAATCTCTTGTTGTAAAGGTCCATTGACACATTGGAAGTCAATTGTAAGCGTTTGAAGCCTTGGGAGGCTAGCTTAGTGAAATCCTCAAGCCCGGTGAGCTTGGAGGCGTGGACGTAGGCGGGGATTGCCGAACCACGTAAAAATCATTGTGTTTGTTTTCTCTTCCCTTACTCTTTTAATATTGTGCATGATTGAATTTATTGTTTTCAATTTGATTAAGGCAATAGATTAAATTGTTGTGTGGTTTGCCTAGGATAATTTTTAAAATCCCAATTCAACCCCCCTCTTGGGTTGCCTAGTTAGTATTTCACAAATACAAGACTACATTCGACTTAACTACTATGAATAGGATAAGAAATTATGATTCCAGTCTAACTTTATATAGCCTCAAATAATAAAACAAAGATATTAAAATCACCAAACACTAAGGGGCTATTTATTTATTTTTTATTAATGGCTTAATTGACTTAAGTTCAATCAGTTAAGTCATTAAGTCCATTTGTTTATGTCAACTTAATGAAAATTTTCAGTCATTAAGTTATTAAGCCAATTTTTTAGCTTTTTGCTTAATATAAAAAGTCTAAATGATATCATAAAAATATATTCTCTAAAATATCCCTATCTAATCAATTAATTTTTATCCGTTCCTAAATAAAATTTAATAGTTAGTATTATTTTTATAACTTATGATAATATAGTGGTAGACTATTATTATTTTTATCTTTTTATTTTCTTCAAATTAGCATTATTTATCTTCATAATTTTTAGAAATATTTTTCATATAAAAATATTATAAACTACAATAAAATTGATTAACATATATTAATACATGATATAAAGGGTTGTATTCAACTGAAAATAATTTATATTAAGATAATATATTATCTTATTTAAGTTGTTTGAAATGTTTATTATTTGTTTAACATTTATAATTTATAAGGACATAAATGTAAAAATACTAGTTTTCAATTTTTTAAAGATAAAAAACAAACAACTTAATACTTGTATCAATTAAGACAAAAAAAAAAAAAACAAACATCTCATTCAAATTCAGACATTTAGTTCTATTCAAAATTTAGATTAATTTAGATCTATTCAAATTTCAAACAAAAAAACAAATGCCACCTAAGAACTTCTAATTCCTTATAGGAGAGGAAAGATTTCACCCATTAAATCTCTAAAAACCTGAGAAATTTTATGAAACTATACTCACCTCAACTATTGTAGGTGAAATCCCCTAACAATCAAAAAAGAAAAAATCAAAGTATCTAATTACAAACAATAATACAACATAATACAATACAATACAATATTAAAAAACAAAATAAAGGACATAAACATAAAACAGAAGAAATAAACAACCACAGCAGCTCCCCTAACACCAATAAGTCCACCGACAACAACAAGCGCCAAAGCAAAACCACAGTTACTGAAGAGAGAGAAGAGAGGATTTTAGGGTTTGGTTTGAATGTCTTCCAATTTGTTGCATATTTGCAACATGGGTAAAGGCTTTGAGTTCTCAGAAATGAAAAATATATGGCACTTAAAAAGAAAACTTGTAGAAGGAACCACACTTACATTCCATTGACAACGCCTCGAGAGGAGGTGAAATTCCAGAGCAAGTCATCCACAACTTTCGGTAATGGAACTCCGTATATCTATCATTAATACTCAATCGATGGACGTTTATCAACCATACTCTCAATTACCTGATCTTTGCATAAGCTCGTGTTAGACTCAATGTTGTCAAAGAAGAGTACTTCACATTACTTCTTGGTGAATTCAGCTTACACTCTGTTAACTCCAATAAGTCAATTGATTTTCTGAAGAAAACAATTTGGGGCAAATTGTACAATTTCTCGACAACTGATATCTCAATTAATTTAGGTTTTCAGTAAGACATGGGCTTTCAAATGATGGATTAGTTGCACTGCAGTCCTTTTTGTTGACAAAAATATTACACTTAATCAGTAACGTATATTACACTGTTAAACTAGAGTTTGTTTCTCGCTTATAACTAAATCGAGATATGTATGACAATTATCAATTCAAGGATTATTAGTTGGAGGGTGTTATTACAAAAAGAAGTGGGGGTGTCACAGCCTTAAATTTATATTTACGTCCCTGTCAGGAATTTGGAAATGAGCTTGGATTATTAAATTATTAGTTTGAAATTTAAATCTATGGGGCGTTGGATTCTTCATTTTACAGGTATTTTGCCAGCTGTTTAACTTGGGAGATTTTAACCTACTGATGCCGTTACTGTGGTTTTAAATGATATCTGCGATGAAATAAAAGCTCTGGCAGTAAATAAATTAATTAGTGGGAAAAATCCTGTCAGAGATTTCAAAAGAATGGGTGAGGTGTAGGGATGGCAAAAATCCCCACGGGGTGCTCTCGGGGATTTTTCCCATTCGGGGAGGGTACGAGAATAATTTTATACCCAATTTTTTATTCGGGGAGGGGACGGAGAAAATTTTTTACCCAATTTTTTATTCGGGGAGGGGACGGGGATGAGGTGGAATCCCCATCCCCTACCCATTTCTCCATTTTAATTTTTAATTTTATTTTTATTTTTATTTTTAAAATTACTAATAAATAAATAACAAAATTATAAATATTGTTAAAAATAATAAATATCAAAATAGTTGTATGTTGGGAAAGTGGTCACCCTTTGTCGGGAATTAGTTTAAGAGTATTAATTGAAGTTTTCACCAACTGTTTATTGCTTTGATTATACTGGTAGTAGTTCTTGTACTAGATTTACAGGGGATTCTTATAAGAAAGCAACCAAATGGATAACAGGTTTTGATGATTATGTAAACAATGGAGATTGTGCAGTTGTTGCAGATGAATTAGATTCATATTTGGATGAGAAAGTTATACCCCGGAAGGAAGATTTTAATATTTTGAGTTGGTGGAAGACAAATGCTAATAGGTATCCTACATTAGCTTGAATTGCTAGAGATATTTTGACAATTCCAATTACAACAGTTGCTTCTGAATCAGCTTTTAGCACCAGTGGTAGAGTTGTGAGCCCATACCGTAACAAACTTTATAATTTAATGATTTTTTTTTTTGAAGGGCTGAAAATAATAATTAATATAAAACACATAAACTTCAAAGCCATATAAAACACGTTTCAAAGTAAAAAAAAATAATTAAGATTTATGAAATCTAAAATCTTATCTTTTTCTTTTGAAGGGCTGAAAACTTCATAAGAATATATATTTTTTATTCTTTTAATAGAATTTTTTTTTTTTTTGAAGGATGACTTTCATTCAAAGAACCAAAAGGCCAACAATACAAATGCCATAAGGTGCAAATACAAGACTACATTCGACTTAAATACTATGAATAGGATAAGAAACTATGATTCCAGTCTAACTTTATATAGCCTCAAATAATAAAACAAAGATATTAAAATCTCCAAACACTAAGGGGCTATTTATTTATTTTTTATTAATGGCTTAATTGACTTAAGTTCAATCAGTTAAATCACTAAATCCATTTGTTTTGTCAACTTAATGAAAATTTTCAGTCATTAAGTTATTAAGCCAATTTTTAACTTTTTGCTTAATATAAAAAGTCTAAATGATATCATTAAAATATATTCTCTCAAATATCCCTATCTAATTAATTAATTTTTATCCGTTCCTAAATAAAATTTAATAGTTAGTATTATTTCTATAACTTATGATAATATAGTGGTAGACTATTATTATTTTTATCTTTTTATTTTCTTCAAATTAGCATTATTTATCTTCATAATTTTTAGGAATATATTTCATGTAAAAATATTATAAACTACAATAAAATTGATTAACATATATTAATACATGATATAAAGGGTTGTATTCAATTGAAAATAATTTATATTAAGATAATATATTATCTTATTTAAGTTGTTTGAGATGTTTATTATTTGTTTAACATTTATAATTTACAAGGGCATAAATGTAAAAATACTAGTTTTTAAATTTTTTAAGATAAAAAACAAACAACTTAATACTTGTAGCAATTCAGACAAAAAAAAAGACATCTTGCTCAAATTCAGACATTCAGTTTTATTCAAAATTTAGATTAATTTAGATCTATTCAAATTTCAGACAAAAAAAAAAATGCTACCTAAGAACTTCTAATTCCTTATAGGAGAGGAAAGATTTCATCCATTAAATCTCTAAAAACCTGAGAAAATTTATGAAACTAGTCATACTCACCTCAACTATTGTAAGTGAAATCCCCTAACAATCAAAAAAGAAAAAATCGAAATATCTAGTTACAAACAATAATACAAAATAATACAATACAACACAATATTAAAAAACAAAAATAAAGGACATAAACATAAAACAGAAGAAATAAACAACCACAGAAGCTCCCTTAACACCAATAAGTCCACCGACAACAACAAGCGCCAAAGCAAAACCACAGTTATTGAAGAGAGAGAAGAGAGGATTTTAGGGTTTGGTTTGAATGTCTTCCAATTTGTTGCATATTTGCAACATGGGTAAAGGCTTTGAGTTCTCAGAAATGAAAAATATATGGTACTTAAAAAGAAAACTTGTAGAAGGAACCACACTTACATTCCATTGACAACGCCTCGAGAGGAGGTGAAATTCCAGAGCAAGTCATCCACAACTTTCGGTAATGGAACTCCGTATATCTATCATTAATATTCAATCAATGGACATTTATCAAACATACTCTCAATTACGTGATCTTTTGCATAAGCTCGTGTTAGACTCAATGTTGTCAAAGAAGAGTACTTCACATTACTTCTTGGTGAATTCAGCTTACACTCTGTTAACTCCAATAAGTCAATTGATTTTCTGAAGAAAACAATTTGGGGCAAATTGTACAATTTCTCGACAACTGATATCTCAATTAATTTAGGTTTTCAGTAAGACATGGGCTTTCAAATGATGGATTAGTTGCACTGCAGTCCTTTTTGTTGACAAAAATATTACACTTAATCAGTAACGTATATTACACTGTTAAACTAGAGTTTGTTTCTCGCTTATAACTAAATCGAGATATGTATGACAATTATCAATTCAAGGATTATTAGATGGAGGGTGTTATTACAAAAAGAAGTGGGGGTGTCACAGCCTTAAATTTATATTTACGTCCCTGTCAGGAATTTGGAAATGAGCTTGGATTATTAAATTATTAGTTTGAAATTTAAATCTATGGGGCGTTGGATTCTTCATTTTACAGGTATTTTGCCAGCTGTTTAACTTGGGAGATTTTAACCTACTGATGCCGTTACTGTGGTTTTAAATGATAGCTGCGATGAAATAAAAGCTCTGACAGTAAATAAATTAATTAGTGGGAAAAATCCTGTCAGAGATTTCAAAAGAATGGGTGAGGTGCTTGTTCTGGAACGACAGAAGTGAAAGAGGATAGACATTAAGGTGAAGCAAGATGAGAACAGAAAAAGGCAAGAAAAAATTGGAAAGGGAAAGACGAAGTTGGTAATGTAAAATGAAATGTCTCTTGCGTTTGTCTTGTGATTTTCGGCCCAATTACTCTTCTAATGATCAATTCAACCTCTAATCTCAACACATTATTCCACTGAAAGAGAAAAAAAGGTCTCTTTTCAAACTATATCAAGAAACAATGTAAAAAGTTTCAGCAAACTTCAGTTAAGCTTAGCTCAACACAAACACAATCGTTGATTATAATTTATGGTATCACAAATTTACGTTGAGGAAATTTTTCTGCCAACTCACAATATCACTCTTTCCAGCAGATTGATACTCCTTAGTGTCCCTGTACGGCAATTCCATCGGCTTTTCCAAAATCATGGGTGGACAAACATTAAGAGTCATATTTTTCCAGCAACTCAGCATCCTCAATCAAACAAATCAAAAAGTCAACATTAGTTGTAAGCCCCACGAACCAAATCAATTCCACCTACTTAACGGTTAGATCTCTGATGCCTCCAATTCACTTTCAGACTCTTAGGTGTTGTTTAGTTGGGAGAAGAGAATGGAGGAGAGGAAATAATTTAAATTTTATTTTCATTTTCATTGTTTGGGTGGACAAAATATATAATGATTTAATTTCCATTAGAGTTTAATATCTATTATAATGTAGAATTTGAATTGCACACCAAGGAGTGAGGAATTTAAATTTCTCTTATGTTGAAAATTAAAATTTTCAAAATTACCCTTCAATTTTTTAACTTATTTAATGCTATTAACAATTATTATTTATAAATTTATTTTATCAATTTAATATTATAAATGATTTATATTAATTAAATTTAATGAATGATTTATGAAACTTAACAAAATAAATAAACTTATTTATTTATTTAATATGAAAATATAGAAATATAAATTAACCGTCACTGGAACTCCACCAGACCGTCGGCAGATAGTAGTCAAACCATCGTCGGAACTCCGTTGGACTGCCACTAGAACTCCACTGGACCACTACCGGAACTTCGTTGGACCATCGACGAGCAGTCACCAAAAAATCGTTGAAACTCTGTAGGAAAGTCGCTGAAACTCAACCAGACCGCCGTCGACCACAATCGAAACTTTGCCGGATTGCCTTTTTTACGTTATAAAGGTTTGGTATTGATATTGAATTATATTTTATTACTAATATAGATAGTTTAATATTTAAGGCAAAAGATAAATTTGTCCAAGGAAAAAAAATATAATTCCTTTCCCTATCAAATTTTATATCAAACCAAACAATGAAATATAATTTCACTATTCTCCTCTACTCCTTTCTTCTCCATTCCCCTCCATTCCACTCTTTACCTCTCCTCTCCTTTCTTCAAACCAAACATGGCCTTAAGTGAATTCAAATTTCTAAACACTCAACGCCTCTAGAAAGGGACATTTAGATCATATCTTGCTTGATCTCACGTTTACGTTTCATCATCCTTGCACTAACAGTCTTCTTCTATTATGCAATTTCTTAAGTGATCTCATTGAGGAAATTCAGTAAGTGATTTTCAACGGCCTCTCCCGTTATATCTAAGCATCTCAAGCGTAGGGAAGTGAGAGAACTAAAGCTGGAATAACTAGCAACATGGGATGCAAAATCGTATTGTGGAATTGGTAAAATATAGAACTTTAATAAAATCCAACTCTAGGTTTTTTTTTTTTGGATAAAAACTCTAGGTTTTGAACACTCCTTTCTTTTGCAAAGTTAATCCAATTAACAATATCATCATCAGAGACAACATCGAAATATTTTCTTAATCCTTCTAAATTTAATCCAATTTAGTAAAACCCTTATATTAACAATATCTTATTAGTTTATGGCACCACCCTTTAGTTGGCAACTTAATTTATCTTGTTTAGCACTGATCCAATCCTCTCATGATATGATATTCTCTTGAGCAAATTTTAATCACGCGATTGATGATTAATAAATTAAAGAATAAAAATAGTTAAATTATAATCATACACTAGCACTAAAAATATAAGTAGTACACAATTTTTTAAAGTTTAGAAGAACCTTAATCAGGAGAGGATCCTAACTTGTTTAGCGCACACAAAGCCAACTCAACAATAGCCAAATTTTTACACCGAGTCTTTGCTGGTTTATTAATAATTGTATTGTAATGAGTTGGTTCTTCTATATTTTTTATTATTACACGGTGAAATATTAATGTTAACCGAAGGTAACCATTAACCACAGCAAGGACCGCATTACGCGGTCAGTCACCACCACAACCAAACTCAATGGTTGTTGGTGTTAAACTCGGTGTTGTTGAAATTCTCATTACTACTTTTGCTAAAAGGCATAACTGTCACTTTTCATCTTTTGTTTACCATAAAACTACCATTAAAATTTTGGCCACTATTTGGGGGATGAAAAAGGGAGCACGACCAGAGGCTGCTTCGTGGATAATTCTCCTTATCCTTGCAAAAAGAAGATCAAGCATAAGTGGGCGAGTGGGGGGAAGCGAGGAGAAAACCTGTCCAAGTCAACTATGAGGCTTGGTCAAAGGTCAATCCACGATTTCTCCCAAGATATCTTGTCCAAGTCAACTACATGTAATGCATCCACTAACGATCATGTAGTGCATCCACCAACGATCGTGCGTCAAAATTGGGCCAATGGTTTTGGCTACGTGTAAAAAGCCCCAACTAGGTAAGTAAGTTTTTCTTCTTTCTCTCTTTTTTGGTGGTACTCTCACTCTCTCTCTCTCTATAGAATCAAAATCCTTTAATTTTCTCTAAGATCAATTGGAAAAAGCTTTCTTATTAAAAAACAAAAGACAAACAAAATTAAGCCACGTAAGTTGTGGCAAAAGCTTTTCTCATAAGGTGCAGAAACTGACTTGAGCATTGGAAGGATCACGCGAGAAAAATATCTGGCGCCCCACCTAACCGTTTTTGTGAACGGAGGTGGATTTGTTTAGAAAGTGCTTGTCGTCAAAAGAATATGCTCAAAATAAGGAGGTGTAAGTAGGATCCGTCTCCCATCAAAGAAATTCAAGTGTTGAGACGGTCATCTCATTGCAACACAGTTTAACCAGATTTCAATATCAACAGCCACCAAACTCAACGTTGTCTAAGGGCAAAGAGTTCTCATCAACTTAACAAGTTGTGGACGATGAAACTTTAACGGTAATAACAGAAATTTTATTGCTAGTCAAAGGGTGGAGTTGGGGTGGGCCAATAGAGGCCTTGGCCTTGTAGGCCCTAAAAATTTATTCTACAAACTATTGTGCCAATAAAATAGATTGTTTTTGAATTGGCCCTCATAACTTTAACGTCGTTGCATTTTACTCCAATTTTTCTTGCTGTTTTTATTTTTTGAACAATGGGTGGTAGGTGATCTTGCTATGTCCATATCGACGGCGTGTGGAAGCGTTAGAGACTGTTATTTTTGCTTGATAAACCTGAGAGATTTTATGTTCAAAAAGTTAAAAGAATTCTAAAATTTCATCATTTACCATAATTAGAATCATTTAGTCTACGCAAATGGATACCATTTGAAAAGATGTTAAAGTAAGGCGCCATTAATATTTAGAAAATATATATAAAAAAGAAACGAGAAAAAAGAAACAAGAAAAAAGAAACAAGAAGTTGATAAGTGATTGCCAAATGAATACGTAGCACCAAAATTTTTAATATATAATTATGATTATATATACAATGCTGTCTAGCCTCAATTCATATCTTGACTCTATTGCTTAATACACATTCCTCACAAATTCCAAGGACTCTATTGTGTCTCCACCCAAAACTCTCTGTTTTGACAGTTCTCTTAATCACCTCTCACTCATATGGCCTAATCTGAAGTGTCACAACATGGTTTTGTTTAGATTCTGGTTTGAAACTCCAACATCTCCTGTAGTTGCTGACCCTTGAAGAACATACAGGTCATTGTCTAAGTTTCCTTTCATTAACACCATAGACCCTTTCAGCACTTTTAAAGTTCCTGACTCAAGTTTGATTACACACCCCATTTACACCCCATTTTGTCAAGCATGCCAAGGGAAATCAAATTTCTTTTCAGATCAGGGACATGTCTAACATCTGCTAACTCTCTTATTGTACCATGAAGCATTTTCAATTTAATGGTGCCTCTGCCAATTACAAATATCCCACCATCATAGGCTTCATAGTTCTTAAAGAAAGTTTTATTAGGGCACATATGGAATGAACAACCAAAATCTAATACCCAATTACCTCTTATTACGCCATCAGAGACTATGAGAACTCTAGCAGAGTCATAACCATCAGATTCTTGTCCTTCCGATGCAACAGCAGCATCACCAGTCTTCTCTTTTATCTCTTTGTTCTTACTCTTCCTCTCTGGACAATCTTTCTTAAAGTGGCCTTCCTTATGGCAATGGAAGCACTTCATATTTTTAGGTCTGGACTTGGATCTTTTCTTCTTTCTCTTACCACCTTCTCTTTTTTTGGCCTCCCCCTAGCTGTTAATCCTTCTCCATGACTTGTTTCTTTCTTGGTTGCAGCCTTGGAACTCAATGTCTCTTTGACATCCAGCATTAAGAGAGTCTATCTCCCATACATGGGAGTATCAACCAGGTGCTTGTAAGAACTTGGCAGAGAGCACAACAGAATCATGGCTTTGTCTTCATCATCGATCTTTACATTAATGTCTTCAAGATCCAAAATGATCTTGTTAAAAGCATCAATGTGATAAGAGATTAATGATACTTCTTCGATTCGGAGTGTATAAAGCTTCTTTTTAGTGGCTAACCTCTTAGCCATAGACTTTTTGGTATACAAGTCTTCAAGCTTTTTCCACAATCTAGCTGTAGTTGTCTCTCCTCCCACTTCTCTGAGTACACCATCTCCAAAACTCAAGATAATTGCATTGTGAGCCCTATCAGGCACATTTAAAAGATCCTTCTCTGATCCCTTTCTTGGTTTCTTGGATGATGTGGCTTCAGCAAGGGCTTCATCCAAGCCTTGATGTACCAACAAGGCTTTTATCTTGAGCCTCCACAGATGAAAGTCATTTTCGCCTGTAAATTTTTCTCCCTCAAGCTTAGGAGCAGCCATTTTAGATCAAGAATTTTAGAGAAAGACTCTGATACCAATTTGTTCAACGAAGAACCAGTGCAATAATGGAAATGGCTCACCAAGATCCACTCAACTAAGTTCTTGTATCTAAAATGACAAGATAACCAACCAACGATCCAACGTAATGCTTAAACGATCAAGATAAACAAAACAAATCAATGAATAAACCAAAGAACAGAAAGATAACACAAAGAAAATTTATAGTGGTTCGGCCATGGAAGCCTACATCCACTTGTGAAAAGGTGAACCCATGCTTTACTGAATGAGAGTGTGCAGAGTACAAGTTTACATAGAAGATTACACTTAACACACATTCTAGCATCCCAAAGTACCAAGCTATATATACAAGTAAATATTGATCTGGAAATATCTATCAGTCACCAGCACACATCCCCTGTGCTCAATAACAAAACCCAACTACTTTCTGTGCTTGTAACAACCTTTAACAGAGTTTGAACCAGCCCCCTGACCACGTGTCTTCATCTCATTTGCCTTAAGTGATAAAACGACAACTTTAAGCTGTCGTTTTGTTTAATTGAGTCACGTGCTCAGTCACATGTTTTACTAGCACACACAGCTGATATCAGATGCTTGTCATATAGCTTTCTTCAGGACTTCAACTAACATGTCATAGTATTATTGAGTCTTCAACCGACTTGTCTTACTCGGCTGAGAGCTTCAAATTTGTAGTTCATACTTCAACACCTACTTCAACAAGTAATAATAAAGAAATCTAAATATTGTAATTACTAGGAATATACTCCCTCTTTCAAGTTTGGATCAATTTAAAAAACCTTTATTCTCAAAGTTCAAAACTTGTACGTTCGACCCGACAACTTATTTAGTGCAAACACTATGAAAGGTTTTACTTTCCTATTTAAATATTAAAAAAAAAAAGGCAACAACCAGCGGCATGCTTTCCTTTTCAATAATTAAATGAGGGCCTCTTACATAAAGATATTTGATGTGACATTAATCAATCAATACTGATATATGATATATGGCCCGAAATTTCATTTAAGGAAACTACCAAAATCTACATTTTATGTTAAAATCAATTCAAATCAGAGCCCCAAAAAAAAAAATTGGTTTACCAGAATTTCCGTCCGTATTTTATTTTTCTTAATCAATTGGTCGAATAATTTTGAAAGTATTTTGCCCGATCCATTTCTTTTATTCCTTCGCATGCTTTATTAAAGCTTCTTTTCCCCTTGGTTCTGAATTCCAAATCGTAATTTATAAATTGAACAATAAGCAACTCAGCCACTGAGCTTTACTGATCAATATCAGTTTTTAAATCAATGATTGAGCGCAGCTAAAGAAAGAAAATTTTTAAATCATTGATCTATAGTGACAAATTATCCAAATTAATTGAAGATCAATTTGGAAAACGCTTTATTGTTATTAGAATTCATTAGAACAAATATTTGCACCATAAGAAAGAACCTTCCCAAATAAATTGAAATGCAACATCAATGATTGAGCACAAATTTTTAATTTCGAGAAATCTTCCCTTTTTATCAGTGGCAATGTACAGCAAGATCAAGCTGAGGCAATTGGGAATCTATTTCAGCTCAATATTGCGTCGAGACATGAGAAATATCTAGGCTTGCCGTCTATGATCAGGAGAAAGAGAAGCAGTTTTTTCAATGACATCAAGCTGAAGGTTTCAAATAAGATCTCAAGCTGGCAGCATAAATTCTTTTCTTGTGGAGGGAAAGAAGTCTTAATCAAAGCGGCTGTTCAATCCATCCCAGCCTACGCAATGAGCGTTTTTAAAATTCCGGTGGGTGTTTGTGATGATATTCAAAAGATGGTGGCAAAGTTTTGGTGGGGCTCCAAGAGGGAAGGGAGGAGTATTCACTGGGCGAAGTGGGAAAAAATGAGCCAAGCCAAGTGTTTGGGAGGGATGGGATTTCGTGACTTCTCAAGCTTTAACCGAGCCCTTCTAGCAAAGCAAGGCTGGAGGATTCAGCAATGTCCAGACTCGCTGGTGGCAAGGGTCCTGCAAGCTAAATATTTCCAGTCAAAAAATTTTTTGGATGCTAAACTCGGCTCAAACCCCTCATATATTTGGAGAAGCCTTCTGTGGGGAAGGAAAATTATTTGTTCGGCCTCTAGGTGGAGAGTTGGCAATGGTCAGAAAATTCATGTTCATAAGGCTAATTGGATCCCGCAGCCTTCAACTTTCCAGCCAGTGGTTAAGCCATCTTTGCCCCCTGATGCTATGGTCTCGGAATTAATCATTGAGGCAAACTGTTGGGATGAGAAGAGGATTTATGAGCATTTTGACAAAATGGATGCTGATTTAATTACTAAGATTCCCCTGCCTCGAAGACCAAGGGAGGATGAGCTGATTTGGCATTATGGAAAAAATGGCCAGTTCTCGGTTAGAAGTGGATACCAGACAGCTCTCCAAATAAAATTTCCAGCCATGCCTTCAAGCTCAGTGGCTTCCAAAAATGAGTGGAATATTATTTGGTCCCTTGCTTTGCCTCAAAAGATCAGAATTTTTGCCTGGAGGGCAGCCAAAAACCAACTCCCCTCAGCTGAGAATCTGTGGAGGAAAAAAATAATCCAGGATCCCACTTGCCAAGTCTGTAAAATGGGAACGGAAAATGTCTTTCATGCTCTAGTGGCCTGCAAATCGGCTGAGAAGATGTGGAAGCTAATCCATTTTGATGATGACATTCATACAGCTCACAGTCAAGACATTCTAAGCATGCTGCATGCTATGAAAAGAATGAGAAGCCGAGACGACCTGGAGCTGTTGGTAACAATTTTCTGGGTTAAATGGAATGCTAGAAATCAGGTGATTTTCAAAGGGAAAAGGGAAAACCCCCAGATCATGGTAGCTAAAGCTGAAGCTTTGATTGCCGCTTATAAGAGGGTGTATTTTCCAACTGAGGCGTGCAGCGAAACAGAGCAGAGGGTACCTCCCCAGACATGGAATCCCCCTCAAGATGGCTTTGTAAAAGTAAACACTGATGCAGCTATCAGCTTTGAAAAGAACATTGTAGGGCTAGGGGCAGTAATCAGAGATGTTTTGGGGCATGTTACAACAGCTACTATCAAGGTTTCTAAGTTTCATGGAGATGTTTCTTATGCGGAAGCAGAAGCCATGGAATGGGGTATGTTAGTGGCGAGAGATGCCAAAATGAAAGCTGTCATCATGGAATCAGATTCTCAAGGTGTGGTCAATTTAGTTAACAACAAGCAGGGCAGCAGATCCGAGATCTATTGGGTTGTGTCAGAAATTCAGAAACTAGCGGAAAACTTCGAACGTGTTAGCATTAAGTACACGCCTAGATCTTGTAATGTTATTGCCCACTCTTTAGATAAGTTAGCTTTAGAGAAGTGCGAGACTGTTGTGTGGAAGGGTTCATACCCTTCACAAGTGATGTATCTCTTTTCTTCTTTAATTTAATGGAAATCTCTTTTCAAAAAAAAAAAAAAAGACTATGTCTGGGGTCAAAAATTCAAGTTTAAAAACCAGCATTAAGATGAAAAATAAATCTGAAATATTTGAAAATTAAATAAATTATTCTTCTATTTTCCTAATACTAAATAGTGGAAATGCATTTTCATTATCTTTATTTTTCTGGTATTTTTCTCAATATTCTTTTTCCATTTTTCCTTTAATAACAAGTACTCTAGAAAACATTCACATTTTACTATGTTCACAAAGCAAAATAAATTTCTGATTTAAACATAATTTGAATAAGTTTGACTACTACTCTTACTATCTTTTTACATTGATATATCCCTTGGCTGATTTTCAGGTTGGACTCCCAGTAGTCTAGTGAATGTATCATAGTGTGAAAATATAGAAGAAATCATAAGACAATTTGGAGAACAAGTAAAGGACAAATGTACTGCTTTCAACGAATTAAAACTTTGGGAACTTAATTATTTACCGAGGTTTACAATCATTTGTTAGAAGAATCACACTCTTGAATGGAATGAGTTTATATGACACATTGCCTGAGTATAAGAACTTTTTCTTAGTGAATCTTTTGCACACCAAAGCTACATGAAATGCAAGCTAAGTGACTAAAATATGTTAGATTCTTATTGGATATAGCAGCAAGATTTGATTTACGTGTTTCAATTATAGTTTATTTGATTAAGGTAATTAATTTCAATTATAGCTTATTTGACTAAGGTATTTTTGAGCTGCTTCTGCAAATGAAACCAATTTGGAAATAAAATGTGGTGATCATCAATCTTTTCCATTAAATTCAACATGCTTAATTTGGAGGACTGTGGAGATTGGATATTTTCATTTAATAGCTCATTTTGGTTGATTTAATTTTTCAGTTTTCATTATGCCTGGTGGGACCACTGATCTAGAGTCAGAGTCAACAATAAGATTGGAGGATTGGGCTTTGCATTTAGGTATCTGAACTTGTTCTGTTCCTGCTATTTACTTCTTGTCACCTTTGATGTCCTTCGTGTGCTTGGCCATGTGGAACTTATAATTAACAAGCATTATTTGTTGAAAGACAAGTGAATAAAAAAAAAAGCATAAATTAAGTTATTATTTATCTTTCTTTTATGATGGTACTTTAGTTTCTCTGGTTTGCAAAATTCTCTTTTTGTGATTTTGGACATCTGCTTTTTAATAAAAGTATGTATTAGTCTCCAATCATTCAAGTTTTGCTTTATCTTTATTAATTTGAGCCATCTCTCAAAGCTTTCCCTCACAAATAAAGCTCTGCCAACATTTCTATCTATTCACTCTCACAGGATACAAAATGTAAATTCCAAAATTATTAAAGCAGAAATGACATTTCTTCTCGAAACATTAATTTGCTCTTTAGAATATATGTAAACGTTTTATATAAGCAATGTATGTGCTTTCTTTGACTTTTAAACTATTTTGTCCAATCCATTTCTTGTATCACTTCGCGTGCTTAAATTGAAGCGTCTTTGGTCTTGATTTTGAATTTCAAAATTTTAATTTTGTTGATTATTACGAGATTGTTCTTCCATAAATTGAAAAATAAGCAACTTAGCCACTTAGCTTTACTATATATCAATTCTATGTATATGCTGTAAAATAAACCCTAAGATAAGATCATGCAGAAATACAATTGAGAAAATTTGAATCTCAGGATTTTTCCATCAATAATATATATAATAATTTCACTTTTCTTGAACATATCCCCAGCTTAGCTATCAATTGATTACGTGTTTACAACTAAAGTAATACTAAGATCCTAACCTTTGAGCCTCAACGGGTGTGGTATCTACTTATTGGATAGTAGATAAGTAACTTTGCTAGATATAAAATTTATCGTCTACAAGATGAATGACACATAACATTAACATTCAAGTTTAAATACTTAGTATTATTCTTACGAAATACATATTCATCTGGAGATATGTAACCCCTAGCCATAATTGTGAGAGGGAAAAAATTTTGAGTCATGGAGACTACGAACAATTTCATATTTTTTTTTTTTTGGGTTGAAAGAAACAGAGTAAATGATGAAAAATAAATAAGAAAAAAAAACTTTAGAAATTGAACAAGTCTATTCTGCAATTGTGAATTATTTAAGATTGTGATTTGTGATGAGTAAAGCAAGCAAGAGCGTGTAATAATGTGCGGCAGAAAAACAAGCTTTGCTATCCAAATTTTATACTTTTCACTTGTCTTTTAATTTTCCATTATTGCAGCACTACTAGTTACATAGAGCAGAAAATTGCAATATTTGAATTTATTTTGAAATCGAAATTACACATGGATGAGAGCCTTATAGCAGCACTACTAGTTACATAGAGCATAAATTTACCATCACAAGCAACCCTGATCTGTGCACATAACTTCATACATATAAAAGTCAATAGCAATTACGTTACCCTGAAAATTGCAATTACACAAAATATACAATTCATTTTTGGTAGACATATGCAAAATTCTTTCTCTTTCATCTCGGTTTCAATCTCACTTTTGCAACAGCATGGAAGTAACAAGAAGATATGCTAATATATAGAAACAGAGGCATACCCGGGATGTCACAGTAAGGACTAAATTAAATACTAAATAATGAAAATTCTTTTAGAAAACTAAACATCCAGCCCCACGGGGCTGACTTTTCTAAATTTTAATAATGGATATATATTGTTTCCTATATTTGTGCAAGTAGATTTCTAAGTTATTTGTTGGTAGATCATCGAGTTGTATATTGTAAACATTAAAAAAAAAAAATCCACACGGAGTTTGTCTATAGATTCCTAGTAGATTTCAGATTACAATGTATATAAATAGTGTAACAATTTAAAAAAAAAAAAAAAAGAAGAAAGAGAAACTCAAGGGAACAGTTGCAAAAGGAAAATGAGTAAGAGCTATATAATTGCTATTTTGTTACAAAGATAATATATAATTAATTTGCAGGTGGTGCGGGGTATGCACAAAGGCAACTTAAGAGCACTTTAGGCCGCAGGCCAGCAACCAGAACCTCTCTGTGGAAATTCAGGCTCAGATTCAAAAATAATTTCATAGCTACAATGACTATTCTGCTGATATATGATATGCATTTTGTTTAAATACCTGTGATAAATACATGCAACACAAAGATTAGCCATATAATGCAGAATGGAGATTATTTTGTTTGTTTAAAGATTCTCAAGCTAACAATATTAATGCCTATCACATAACGTTTCCGTCTCTTGGAGTTAAGACGGAATTGGCCTAAAGCAATATTTCTTTTGCTATATGTAGGGATGGCAATGGGGAGGGGAGGGGAGGGGACCGATCTCCCCGTACTCATCCCCGATATTTTGCGTATGTCCCCGTCCCCTCCCCGTCCCCGTCAGAATTACTTGAGAGAATCATCATCCCCTCCCCGAATAATAACAGGAGATCCCCGAGGGTCCCCGATCCCCGAATAACTAATACATTTTTTTTCAATTTTGAGTTAATCATATTAAAATAAAAAATTCAAATAAAAGTAAAGTTTGAAATATATCTTACATTAATATCTATTACAAAAGTCACATACATTAAATTAGTAAGTAACGCAACATGCAAGGAATACAAACTTCTTTTACAAACTATCATAAACAAATTAATAGTTTAATACAAAATTGTTACAAATAAAATCGAATTTAGATTCAAAATTAACTTTTTCAATGGTGGCGTGGGCACTTTATAAATGTGGACTATTCCCTTTACAACACAATAGTTAAATCGGAGCAAATCAAAAGCAAATATTAGATTAGATTAGATTAGATTAGATATTAAAATTGTGATTCGCAGTGGGCAATTATAACATCTAAAAATAAATAAAAAATAGATTTAAGTTTAAAATATTTAAAGAATATTAAAATTAAAAAAAATGTTTGGCTAATAGAATATACTCAATCGTTTTAATGTCCTAAATAAAAATTTAGGACTTTAATTAGTTAATTAGGCCTAAAAGTTTAATAATATAAATATTTCGATATTTTTTATTTTTACCAATATTTATAATTTTATAATTTAAATTTTATTATTTATTTACTAGTAATTTTAAAAAATTAAAATAAAATTAAAAATTAAAATGGGGAAATGGGTAGGGGATGGGGATTCCACCTCATCCCCGTCCCCTCCCCGAATAAGAAATTGGGTAAAAAAATTTTCCCGTCCCCTCCCCGAATAAGAAATTGGGTATGAAATTATCCCCATACCCTCCCGGAATGGGGAAAATCCCCGAGAGTATCCGTCCCCGTGGGGATTTTTGCCATCCCTAGCTATATGGGATGCACTCAGCTCACCAAGGTTAGCCATATAATGCAGAGTGGAGATTTTCATCATGAGGCCATTCTAGTCGGAAGCAACACTTGTTATATGGTAATCATCCTAATAATCTTTCCACAACTAAGACAAGTAAATGACGGCTTTGCACATGTAAATTGCGATAAATTACAGTCTTCATTCTGAATTATCTATGCTTGACTTTTAGTCTCTGCTGTCATGAATCAGCAGCTTGGCTGGTGACAAAGTTTCATAGCTACAAGGACTAGCACCTGATATATGACATGCTTTTGGTTTAAACATATACCTACGATAAATGGGGACATGAGGTCATTGTTAAATTCATTGCTTTAGAGTTTAGACAGTAGCGACAACTCCACCCAGGCCATTGCCCATGTGGCAAAGACGAGTTCGGGCTTCATCTGGCCTGTATTAAGAACAGATATTTGAACTATGTCAATAACTCCCGACTATGTATAATTGTAAATATGCAGACCCCACGACTCTTAGTGTAATCTACTTATGCTGACCTAAGAATTAGAACAGTGCAAGCTTAGATATTTGAACTATGTCACTAGGCCTTAGAAAATTTGGGTTCAGACTTCAGAGGGTAATTCTCAGGAGCGTGGGCCTCCTATTTCAGTTATGCTCACTAACAATGTGCTGAGACTTGGTCCAAGGTCAGGGGTACATTAAATTTCATTTTTTTGGTGAACAAATGATGGATGCCAATTTACGTGTTCGAAAAGGAAAATTTGTGTATGGTTGTGCTTCGTGTGATCAAACCAAGGTTTCATTTTACAGTAGTCATGGTTTTAAACCACATCACCACAATGCCAAACAAAGTTTGATTTGAGAACAAAAAATTTCTACCTAACAAAATCGAAATTCGATGAAAGGTTAGCTACCAAGTAAAATCAAGTTATCAGAGTAAAGAGTATTTTCGTTCACATTAATTCAATTTCAAGGCTAAAAGCCTAAAAGCCACTCAATAGACAATAATTTGAGATCATAATAGCTGGGGAAATTAAAAAAAAACAAAATGATCAACACACATTAAAGCAGAGCAAATAACAGTGGAAAATGGAATATGCAATATACTCTTGTGAAAAATGATTGAATCTGTTCAATCCACCAGATTAATCGATAATATTTCTCATTTCATAAGTCAATAAGCATAAAACAATTTCACAGAGGCATTTCATTGGACATCTAATTCATTCCATCAAATAGCAGACCAATTCTAACATCAGCTAACCGTTAAAATATAAGGAACAAGAAGATATATGTTAAGATACAGAAAATAAAGGATCTTGCAGCAATGGATAGATTGAGTATTGATTTTGATCAATTAATTTCACTCATTTATTTAAAAGGCAAGCAAAGAGGAGAACAACAATCAGACCAAGGACCTGTTTGGGGCAGCTGCGCTGCCACCGCGCAGCTGCTCCCAAGGCCAATTCTAGGGGAATATTCCCCTAAAATTGGCCTGGGGAGAAGCTGCCCCAAACGGGTCTCAAGAAGGCAGCCGTCCAAGGTTCTTAGGCATGAGCTCAGAAATCACCATTTGCTCTGCTCTCTGTCAATGCAAAATCCCAAAACTCTAACAAGATTTACATGCTGAAGCTGTGCAGTTAGCACAACCTCATTCTTGAACCCCTCAAATCCCTTGCGTTGATGTGTCTGAAAGTTTCTTCACTGCTATTTCTTGTCCATCTAGCAATATGCCCTGGAATAAAAGTACAATCAACACATGTTCAAGATTTGAACTCAGGACTTTGGATTTGATACCATGTTATTTAAACAGTCGGATGAGACACTATCACGCCAACAGGGCCATATCCACCCTCCCCAAGCTTATTTTTTAACCTTGTCACTAAATTCATCAGTAACTGCAGAATTTGATACTTTGCTCTTTGTTTCTTTAGCTGAGTCCAATAACCCTATCGATAATTAAAAAATAAAAAATAAAAAATAAAAAATAAAAGACACAGAATCCCGATCAGTAACTTGTTCCCGGAAGAGAAATATACAGCATAGCAAAGTAGAATAAACCAGCTGCAGTTGTAGGGCAAGTGATTGCTAATAAACCCATCTCGTTTTGTTTCTTTTTATCATCTTCCTGAGCTGTAAAATTGATTATAGTGGTAACCAGAGATGGCATAAAGATGTTGATGCAAATCATTTTCAATCTATTAATTTAATAAAATAGATTTTCGTGTTCTGATCTGCCAGATTCTTGTTCTGAGATATTGTAGACGACAACTTTAGCTATGAAACTGCAATTTTTCTTTCGCATTTATCAACCACCTATAGTTCGTGACAAATCTAAAAGAGAATAGAGTATACAACCCTATACTGAAAAGAGAAATCAGAAATTTTGATGGTTCTAGATTTTTAAATAGCAAGAGGGAAAATTTAATGAGTTAAATTAGTATAACTCTAACTAAATTTCATCGTTCATACTTTTGTTCTGGCTAAATAAAAATCCTGCAAGCAATTAAAAAAGCAATAAACTAGCAATTTTGGCAGGCCATTGAAAAGCAATAAACTAACATCATAAAATCATTGATTAATTTAACTAGCTGCATACAAACTCAGAAATAAACTTGGATTAAACAGCTCTACTTAATAATAGAGGATGATAAAACAGATTACTTAGAACCATTAGTTCAAGCTTTGCTTACCTGCAGCTTGCGAGAGCACCCAATTATCGTGATTGCCACGCAACATAACCAAGCAGCTCCCTTTCCATGGCATGAGAAAGCTCGTTAATGTCTTTGCAATGTAACTCTTGATGCCTTATAGATCATGTCTCATGCATCGGTAATTGCCAGCACTTTTGTTGGCGCATCAATGCCATATCCTCAGGATTCACCAGAATCCAAGCATATATCTTTAGAAAGGATCACCAAAACCAGCTCATCAGCTGCATGATCTCCAGTAGAATCTACTCTCTGAGGCACGTGGTAGCCAAATGCCATACCATGAATCCAATTCACGTCCTTTTGCATTGAATCTAAAGGAAAACTTCATGGGTCTGAAGCCAGTATAATTTGAACCGTTCCGGTTAGAATCAGCTGAGCCTGGCTCGTTTTTTGGCTTTTGATTCTTCAAAGAGAAGCCCCATATATAATATGTCGGAGCTTGTGTTTGCAGAAACCCAAAGAAAGATGCAGGCCCTGGAAGCCATAACCCACAAAGCCTGGCCGTTTTTGTTGAGCGGTCAATGAAAGATTTCCTGAAAGAAGAATCGTTCACCATTGAAGAAAATGTTGAGGACTTGCATTTCCTCCTCCAATGGAAAGCAGAGTGGTGATGGCTCACCATTTCGATATTAAAACTAATACAAGCATTTTTTTTTTCTTTCAGGCATTTCAACAAACGGCTTGAAGACTCCACTTCAAAATGTTTACTACTATAAACAATCAACGTATACTCCACTTGGAAAGCTGAGGAGCCTTACTCAAATGCAGCTTCATAAACAAAACTTGTGGCATGGCCTTTGCCTTTGTCATCTCTTGGCTCTTTCACTTCAAAGGCTTATCATGAATCTCAAGAGAGCTTGCATAATTTTATTTTATTTTGTCCCTTATCTATACATCAGCTCAATTGACCTCACATATAGCCGTAAAAGCATCTGTGCTTCATGTTATACACGTCGAAATTCCATTGAAACGTTAGCTAATAACCAAACATTCTCTAATCTCGTGTTGCAGATATTATTTTTTTTTTTTTTGACTTATGAAATGAGAAATATTGCGAGAGAACTGTAAGTAAATAATAATTTATGAAATATGAAATAATTAATACCCATCACATAATCAACGCATAAGAGAAATGTAAGCTTAAGACTGAAAAAAATAAAAATAAAAACAATTTAAAACGTAACACACAAAATGATAGAAGACTTAAGAACAAAAGCCTTAATCAATATAGAAGACTTTAATTTTTAATCTCAAGACAATTAATTCAACAGCAGAAAGGTCAGTTACAATCAAGCGCATGATGGGATCCCAAACATAATTTTCTTCTTTTATTGATAAAGTCAGTTCGTATTACAATTAAATTACAGGTGGAAAAAAAACCGAAATTATGATTACACAATCTAATTGATGAGTCTTCCTTCAAAAAGCATTGTGCCATTAATTTGGACACAACGTAAATGGGAAATCATGCACCAACATTTTCCTTCATCCTTTCTGCACCTTTTTTCTATCAACGGGCAATCATTGATGGTTAGTCGCGAAAGTGATTTAGGCAGGCCTTGCTCTGGAAAGTATGTGAGTTTCGGACAATTACCAAGATACAGATTTTCCAATGAAGTGAGGTTTTCACCAATGGAGGATAGGCGTTCCAGATCTGGCATATATGAACACCCCCCTTCTACATAACTTGGTATGTAATTCAGTGAGAGTAGGAAGACATTGAATTGTCACTAGCAACTGATGGCAACTTTTGATGACGAGCTTCTCCAATAAAAGAAGACGTTTGGGCAATGTTCCTTGCAGTTTATAACAATTGAAAAGAGAAAGCTTTCGCAGCTTAGGAAACACTTCATCAACTTCTTGACCAGCTCCGCAAGGAATCCACTCTTCCCATTCTCTCATATCGGAAAAGGAAAGAGTCTCCAGTGATGGAAAGGGCACCGAGCAACTGCTTCCATAAAACTCTAGACCCACGCTCTTTACTCTATCCATTCCACTTATCTTAAGATGCTTTAGAAGCGGTAGTTGTCCAACTGGTGGCAAAGATGTACACATGCGACAATATCCAAATTTTAGATTCACCAATTTTGAGAAAGAGGAATCTCCTAACCAAATTGGAAATTTTGTGCCACCGTAGCCTCTGATGGTGAGCTCTTGTACATCTCGATGTGGTTTTAGCATGCTAAGAACACGCGTCTCAAATTCACACTGGTCAAGGTTCTGAACGTCCCGTGCACTCCATTCGAGCAATAAAGTTCTAAGATTCACCTTGTTGTTTAACTGAGCCTCACAGGCATCACCAACATCTTCCACATTCTCTAACTTCGAAATTCGTAGTGTTCCCTGGAGATGCGTCAAAGACTTCAACTCTCGTAGCCCAGAACCACTGTCCTTTCCCACAACAAATCTACCCAACGTCAAGAGACTGGTCAATTTACCGAATCCCTTCGGCATTTCCTCTAATAAACCGGCATCAGAATTTCTTAGATGACGCAGTTTCGTCAGGTTTCCCATGTCTTTACACAACTTCTTGAGCTCCCAACAGTTTTCCAACAAAATTGTATGCAAGTTGTACAATGAATTAATTGACTCGGGCAAAATTTGAATTCTCGTTCTGGATAAGTTAAGACAGCGTAAATGCTTCAAGTTTCCAATTTCATTTGGTAGGTTGAAGATGTTACAATACCCACACAACGAAAAGACCCTTAAGCGTGGGAGATGATTCAGCAACATGTGAGGAACACTCCAAGCCAAATAATTGCGCCTGTAATCTGACAAATTTACTGGCAAAAACGTTCTTAAATGCTCCACATCACAGACGGACTCTAATCTCTTTTTGCCATCATATTCTCTACAAATGTAAGAAAAATGACGAAGAGTTTGAAAAAACTGTTGTCGGTTTTCACCTGCTAATGTATCCTCCATTCTGAAGTAAATCTCCCCTGCAGCCCATCGAGCAAGGTCATTGATCAGATCATGCATCACAAATCGGGATGCATCTCTACTTGACTGTTGAAATAATGACCTTGAATGTAACTCCCGAACGAACTCGCGGCCCAAATCTTCCATTTTCCTTCCATTGTATTCTTGATCCAAGAAACCTTCTGCCGTCCACAATAAAATTATCTCCTCTTCTTGAAATTCATAATCTTTTGGAAACAATGAGCAGTATGCGAAGCACTGTTTCAACTGTGAAGGAAGAAAATGGTAGCTCACTCTTAGGGCTGGTATAATACCGTAATTTTCCTCTTGTAAGTTCCATATGTCTGTATTGAGCACAAACTCCCAGTCAGTCAAGTCATCTTTGCCGCGTAAAAGGCCGCCAAGAGTTTTCGCAGCCAGAGGCAATCCTTTGCACTTCTTCGCTATCTTCTCTCCAACATCCTTCAAGGATTGATTCATGCTGAAACCCGTAGACCCTAAGGAGTGTTGGATGAGCACACGCAAACAATCATCGTCCGACAACTCTTTCAATCCATATTTTGGATAAGCCCTCGTCAGGTTTGCAACGTCTAGATTGCGAGTTGTGACAACAATCTTACTTCCGGGTGCGCCAGCTCCAAAGGGACAGCTCAGGATGCTCCAATAATTGTAATTCTTGTTCCACACGTCGTCCAAAACGAGCAA
Source organism: Citrus x clementina (assembly GCF_000493195.1). Lineage (NCBI taxonomy): Eukaryota > Viridiplantae > Streptophyta > Magnoliopsida > Sapindales > Rutaceae > Citrus > Citrus x clementina. Next base: position 35,978,638 of record NW_006262339.1, on the reverse strand, counting down.
AAATTTATTTCCCGACAATTGCTTCTTCAGTTTCTCTTGAAGCAAATTTAAATCATCATCATTGTTACTCTGATCATTAGCAATGGACTTTAGAATTGACTTTGTTACCCTGAAAACATCGAAATCCTCAGAGACACAAGTCCACGCTTTGAACTGAAAATGACGTTGCACTCGATCATCATTATAGACAAGCTGAGCAAGAGTCGTCTTCCCGACGCCGCCCATTCCATTTATAGAAATAACAGAGAATCCATCATCAGCTCTTAAACCATCATTCAATAACAATTCAACAATCTCCTCCTCCTCCTTTTCCCTGCCATATACTTCGGCTTCGTTCACCAAAGATGTTGTGGGTGGTATTTGTCTGACATTTCTAGACTTCACATCTGAAATTACATTTTTTAATTTCAGCAGGACTTTTTGCGTTGAGATAATATCTTGCAGCCGAGCAGTGACCTCCTCTATTTGCGACACCATCTTGGATTCAAAATTAAATGATGATCGAGGACTATCAGAGGTAGACAACTTGCGAATTTTACTGAGTGTAACAGCATCAGTGACCTTCCTCTTCAACGAATCAGTGAACTTCCAGAACGTACTCGTACTTGCACTGGATTGATCAACAGCAGCTGGTTCTTGAGGCAGCAATTCCCTCCGCAAGGATTCAGTTTGGAACTCATCCAATATGTCTTCAAGATCATAAGCCAAGTTCTGAAGATTGTCGAGCCACATCTTAACTGACTTCTCCTTGGTCCGCCTATCCTCAGCATCAGCAAGCACTGCCCGGATCATCTCCAACATTCCCTTCCACTTGATGAAATCAGCCTTCAACTTCTCATGCCGTGTCAACAGCTCAACCCCCTCTGGAGCCAGTTTTTCTATCAGCATCTGAACTGACGCACCGAGCACCGCCTCTCCGATGAATGACATTTTTCTTTTTCTTTTTTTGGGGAAGAAACTGAGTAAATTATGAAAAAAAGAAGAAGAAAAAATCTGCAGAAACTGAACAAAGTCTAGTGTGTGATTTACTGACCAAAACACCACCATGCACCAATAATTCAGCTAACGACGACCAAAACACCACCGCGTTAATCCACGCGTTTCTGCCAGTAAAGTCAAGCATGCGTAATTGGTTGGGTTATTTATCTTTTATCATTTGATTATTATATAAAATATTTTAAAATCATTTGATAAATAATCATTAATCAATAATTAAATAGTTTTTTTAATTTTATTTAATACACGACAATATATATGGGTATGTAATTATTTATAATTTAGATAATTTATATTTATATATAGTGATTATGACTAGTCGATACTAATTTATCATTAGATGTCTTTTAAATTAATTTTAATTTTTGTTGATAGTGAGAGGTTCGCAAATCAGATTTGTTTGAGTTGGAATCATTAAAGTTATCCAATTATTTTTGGGAGTATATTATTTTATTTTTTGGAGTATTTCATAGGTTCTGATTATTTAATTTTAGCCAAATAAAATTAAATAATTCTTTTAAAATACCCAGGGATGGTTTTTTTAATTATTATTATTATTATTATTATAAAGTTAAGTAATAGTGTTTAACGATAATTGGAAAAGATAAAATCAGTTTATGAATGAAGAGCAAAAGCAAGCAAGAGAATCCAATGTGAAATTGGCTGACAATAACAAGCTCTCGTTGACCCACCATGCACCAATAATAATTCAGCTTTAACGATAATTGGAAAATATAAAATCAGTTTATGAATGAAGAGCAGAAGCAAGCAAGAGAATCCAATGTGAAATTGGTTGACAATAACAAGCTATTTATTTTAAAATATTTTATAAATAATTAATTAAATATTTATATAATCTATTTATTTTATTAAGATCAGTTTTAGTTTTAAGCATATGCAAATTGAACAGTCCGCCTCGCATTTTAGGTAGGCTCCATTTTAGTTATTTTTTTAATAATACTCCAATTAATTAATTAATTAAAAAAAGATGTAGTTTTTTTTAATATAAAGTCCATTGTCTTATCAACAATTAATCATCTCAACAATTTAAGTGCTGTCATTTTAAATATTCTATTTAAAATTTTATTGTTCTTATTTATTTAATTTATAAAAGTTCTCATCAAATATCTTCTTGATTACTTTTTTAAGGATTTTTTAAAATTGTTTAGGATGTTCTTGATTTTTGTAGAAATTCAAAATATAATTAAATATCGATGAATTTTAATCTCTTTTCTATTTTCTTTAAGTGTTAAAGGTTTTGAATATAAGGAGGTCTCCTTTAAAAAAAAAAATTACCTAAAGCCCTGCAAACTCTAGCTAAAGCCAATCTTGATTTTCTTTAATAGGCAATAATGTATTTCATATGCACTATCTCGTATGTAATAATGTATAATTTAAATTATTTAGATTTGTTTATGGTAATTATGAATGAATACCAATAACTAATTTATTATATATTTAGTTTTTTATTAGTTGTCTTCTTTACTAAAAATTTTGTATTTTTATGTCGTTAATCCAAATAAAAAGTAACATTTAATTATGTTAAACCATCAAAAGTTAAATTATATGAAATCATCTATAATTTGATTCCATGAAATCAATGTCACAAAGTATATGTAAAATATTTAAGTTAAAATAATCCTTAATAAGGATTTATACACTTGTATAGTTCATAAATGGTTTGAATTCCAAATAATATATCATGAATCATTACTCACTGATTGTTAAATAATTGTCTATAGTTGCATGAGATGATTAAGCAGTTCATAACGACATTCTGCATTTTAACTAATTACTATACGATAAAAATGATACTGAGGAAATAATTATTAATTAAATTAAATTATATATAATTTGATCTTAATGTTCTGAGATGAATTGGTATATGGAATAAAAAATAATATGATTCTCGCAAACAGAGTAAAGAGACCATTTTCATTTACGTGCACTCCAATTTTAAGACTAGAAATTAATAAGTCAGTCAACCACAAGTTCATTTCATCTTTTCAAAATATTATAATCAAGAATAAATCATGGCTATGCATAGTTCAATCTAATGGATATGATTCACTGACCTTTAAGACTTAAATTCTCAAGGAATTGTTTACAGAGCAAACAGAGCATAAACCAGAAAATAATGAATGGATGAAAACTTGAATGAATTGATAGCTAGAGAGTGCTGCCTATTTATACAAAAACCAAGAGGAAAAACGACAGCTAACTAAAAGGGTAACTAAGGAAATATAAGAAAATTTTAGTTACAATAGCAATCATCATCCAATCATTATCAAGCTTCTAGAAATTCCAATCCTTCATGCACAGGTGCTGAGATTCTTCAGTATAACTATTTTGAAAGCACATCAAATCCAGCTCACTATTAGATCAGTTGGCTCCAGTTGACAATGACTTAGGTGGCATGCTAACGTGGCTTTGAGGGTCAGCTGTTGACTCTTGACAACTGCTATTTTCAACACCCTCTCTCAAACTCAAGGTCTTGTCAAAGACTCTGAGTTTGCTTCTGAACTGACTGAATTTATAAAAGGGTAAAGGCTTGGTTAACACATCTGTAATTTGATCTTTGCTAGCAACAAAACCTATTTCTAATTCTCCTTCTATGATCATTATTGTTTATTTAATAGTTTATAATTAAATTAATACAATAAATTATTATTAACACCTTGTAAAATATCTTTATATAAAGTACTATTAAAATAACATTACTTGTAAAATTGTAAAGTTATAGACAGTACACAATAATTTTAATTCCAAAATTATTTGTATTTTTTTTGGTGACTTAAAAAATATTTATGAATTGATTAGATTAAAAATAATTTAAAGTGTGAAGAAATACTACAACTTGTAAATTACTAGTTACAAAATTACTTATCTATTAAAATTAAAATAAGGGTGAAGATTCTAATATTTAAATCCAATGATCCCATTTTTAATTGTGGGATTTTTATTCCAACATAATAGAATTTTTCAGTTGTTAATTAATTAAAAATAAAAAATCTACATTTACTTACAAACTGAAGTTTACCTGTTATTCTTTAATTAATTAATTTTTATCCACTATATTAAATGAATGGTAGGGATTAAAGCACTTAAATCTAAGAGTCCATAACAATCTCATTATCAATATTGTAAAAACTCATACACCATCATAGAAAAATCCTTATTTTGATCATAATTTGTATATTTTTGTTCAACTTCTCATAGTTTCGAACTCAAAAAATGAAGAATCTAAAGTATAATTAGTTGAATAAAGCTAACTCCATAGGTCGAATCATGGGAGTATTAAAAGATTTACAACAAGCCATATGAAATTGTTTTCATCTTTAAATTATTTCCATCCAAGAAAATCATTTTTTAAATGTTTACAGCAGCTCCGCAAGCAGTCTTCATTTGCGTTGTATTTGGATGTGGGTGTGGGTGTCAAGGGGAAATTTTTAGTTAGGGTTAAAATTGTAAACAAGACTACGAGGGGTTTAAAAAGGATGTTGGAGGTGTGCAAATAACACCAATTATTTAATTGTTGCCTCTTGAGCCCAAATTCTCTAACCTGAGTCCAAGAGCAGATGGGCATATCATGTCACTGGTTTGTTACTTTTTTACTTTTTTGGGGATAAGCATTATCACTATTATTACTTCAGCTTAAGTCAAATTTTCTTTTAATTTATTTATGCGAGAATAGTCTAACATCAAGTATAAGTTGTGATGTTGTCTCATGACCGAGTGATTTTCAAATCGTTATTTAACTTATTACTTAAATTTAAATTTTGGGATAAATAGAAGTTTGAATACTACCTCTTAAAAGTTAATAAATATTAAAAATGGTGGGACTATTTGAATCCACCAATTTTCTTTCTAAACCCTCTTTTTAATTAAGACTTCCATTTAAAAAATTATTTAATTAATCTTTCTTCTCTTTCTCTTCTCAATTTCACAAATTCTCATCAATTTATTTAGAGATATTCTTTTAGTTGCAATAATTAGTATCACTAAGAGGAAGTAAACCACCATTTAAAAATTAATATCAACAAATTTTTATCGGCATTGTAAGTTACTCAATATCAAGAAATTAATTTTTACCAAATACAAAAGTTAATGAATATCAAGAAAAACAATTCTTATATATAAAAGACAAAAAATATGGATCATGATATATGAAGAAAGGCAAAAAAAAAATTCAAGAGAGAATAAAATTAAATGTTTACTTTGCAAAATGTGGGAGTAGAGAGAGAATATGCAATTGTAACTTGTAAGGCAGAGAAAGAAAATGACTAGTGAAGAGTAATTTTGATATTTTAAATTTTAAATTTTAATAATCAATTTATTTTATAAAATAGGTTTAGAGAAAAATTTAATGAATTCGAATAGCCTCACGTTATAAAAAAATTTATATGGTGCGCTGCTATTTATCCTCTCAATTTTTTTCTTTTCTTGTTCAACTAATTACATTGTAATCCTTGTTGTTTTCTTTTTAAAAAAAATCAAAAGTTTGAAAATTTTTACACATGAATCCTTCTTTATGTCAATACTACTTTTTATATCAACACGTAAATATCTTTCAACATAAACTAATAAGGCTATGTTCGGATGTCAGATAAAAGGTGAGATTAGACTAATTTGAAAGATTAAAAAATTAGTCCAATCCAAAATCATGTTCGGTTATCATAACTAATAAATTAGTCCAAATTTTAGTCCAACATTCATAGGATTATTAATCTCCATTTGCATGGATTTAGATAGGATTAGATATTTTATAATCTAAATTTGTTATTTAAAATTTTATTCAATAATCTATTTTAAACTTTTTAAAATTTAAGATTAAATCAAAATTTTATTTCAATCATTATTCTAACTAGTTTGTAATATATTAAAGATAAAAAATTATTCAATTATTCAACTACGATATTATTGAAAAGTTTAAATATTAAATTTAACAAATAGTAATATAATTTTAAAATAATAAATTATTTAAATAATTATGTTTAAAGTTATGTTTAGCTTCACTAAATTAAATTTAACATAGTTATGTTTAAAGTTATATTAATCAAAAGATAATACTATATAAAAGTGCAAATTATTATTATTGATGAAATGTCACATCAGATATCTTTTGAATTGTGAATTGACAATCAAAAACGAAGTTCTCAGTCTCAATCTCAATTTTCAACCATCCCAATTGGAATACAAAATGCCCAATTCTTCAAGAAATAAATTACAACGAATTTGAAACTTTTTTGCAATGGACGGTTATCATTTTTATTAAATAAAACATAATCAATCAAATAATATCATTTTTATTAAATAATATCTTTTGCCTCCATCGACCAAAAAAATGACTCCAATACTTCACAAAATAAAAATATAATATTAAAACAAATGTAATAAAGTATACATTTTCAAATAAATTTCATATTTAAAATATTTTAATAATTTACAATCTATTAGACATATTTTACTATACTAAGATAAATTTTATAATAAAATAGAAACATAATAGTAAAATAAAATACAAAAATTTAATTATTATGAATATTTAAAATCTATTTAACACAAAGATTTATTTAAAATATTTATATTAAATATTATTAAAATAAATATAATAATTTATGTTTTTTATATCATTTTAAATATTACATTATTTAGCCAATGGGTCTTTGTCTCAATGGCAGAACCCTTGCACTTATAATGTTGAGTGAAAGGATTCGAACCTTCATAAAAACATTATGAGGATTAATTTCAGTCCTCTTTTAATTATCAAATAATTGAGTGGAGACACAGTCTCTCCCTCACGGAATGTGAGTGGAGTGGACAGCTCTCAAATATTAAAGAGAGTTTAAAGAATCTGAGCATCGCTTCAGAAGAGTACATGCCAAGAAGGAAATCCCAGACTTCCCAATTGTATAATTTGTTTGTAAATATTAATTGTAACATCTAATATAATACCAGTAATAGTATTAAAAAAATTACATTATTTAATATTGATAGTCTATTGGAATATTAAATTATCTATATCACATTTATTGTATTTATCAAAAATTTTAAAGTTTGCTTGTTATAGTTACTAGATTTAAAAAATGATATGAACAAAAAGGGGCATTGATGTCCCTTAAATTTAAAACTTAAGGTTTTATCTCTATTTACCCAAATTTTAAGGGTGTAGTATCACTTTCCCTCTTTTTAATGCTAAAAGCTTTTCTTTTTTTTCCTTTTTGAAATTTAACCCCTTAAAATAAGAGTAAATGCTTCTTTTTAGTCTATACGTACAATTTGAATAAATTTCCCAGTTAACCTATGTGATTAATCAACACATGGTTTATATATTATTAATTGCTAAAAATTGCGATCAACAAATTCAATGGCTACTTTTTTAAACAATTTTTTTTTTGTTTTTATTATAATTATAAAAGCTCTACTTACGTGAGCATTTCTTAAATTTCATTTAGGGGTGCAAAAAAATCTGAAGAAGCAATCTTCTCCCCATTCTTACAAGCTTGAAATGTCAACAGAAAAGATAGAAACATTAAAATCAATGGAGAATTGGGTTGGAAAGAACATTTTACCTATCTTAAAAGTTAAAACCTGTCGAAAAATCATGGCAACCTCAAGATTTTTTGCCAGATCCTGTCTCGGATGAATCCCTATTGCAAATTAATAAGCTGAGGGAGAGAACACTACTACGAAATTGGTCTTTTATGATGGTTTTAAACAACATAAGATGACGGTTTTAAAACTGTCATCTTAGGAAGCAACATCAAAAGAGGCATACTTTTTATGACAATTATTTTAATAAACAATTATTATATGCCATATGTACATAAGCTTTAATGACCTTTTTTTGTCAAAAAATCATCATTAAATGTATATTTATTATTACGGTTATTTTACTAAACAATCATTATTTGCAATATACACTACTAAAAAAAGGCTGAATAATGACAGAAATTTTATGACTTATCTTGTTATGTCACGAATTTATCAAGAAAACATGTTAGATTCGTAACATATATACACATGTCATGAATTGATGATATATTCGTGACTTAAAATTTAAAGACATAAACAGACGATAGATATAAGTCATGTTTGTGTAATATGGACTTATATAGTTTTTGAAACGGTGCCGCTTAAAATAGCTGTAATATTTTTTTATTAAATGTTTAAATTATTCTCGTTTAAAATAGCTGTAATATTTTTTTTATTAAATATTTAAATTATTCTTTAAAGAATGACCAAGTCAATGAACCTAAAACATATCAACAGAACGAAATTTACTAAGTCTATCTCTCTCTCTCTCTCACGGGTCCCTCTCTATCAAACACTACGTAGCACCTCCAAGAGCCAATCCTGGCTGCCTCGATTCCGGCCACCTCACCAGCAATAGAGGGTACCAATGGAACCTCCAACAGCCGCCGCTCATTACCCAGCCATCATTGTCGGCGAAAATGGCAAGAGGCCACCATAAGAAGCCCGAAAGGTTGCAGCAATTGCCGCCTCTAATCGACGGTAATTTTTTCAGATTTATGAGACGCCGTCATTTGGGTTTTGCCCCTCACGACACACTCTTCAAAACTCGACCAGAAATCGGCACAAAAAACATCCAAATCGCCGCCGATCAACCATTAAAATTTCACGGTTGTCGAAGCTCGATCCGGTGCCGTGGTCGCGCGTTGAGCACACCACAGCCACCATTGGATTCAGTGTAGTATGAAGCTTCTATCCCAACCTTCCCGGTCACCGTCGCATGAATTTCGATCATCATTGGTCTATGACGGCATTTTGGTAATTTTACAATTCGAACCTTCATCATTTTTCAATATTTCTTAGTACTCAATTTGATTGATATATTTCAATATATTATCATTATAATGAGGGAATTATGATGGGTGATGATCAACTTCGACTATGTCTTTGGCTTTAACTTTTTATATTAATTTTCTGTTTTAGTAATATCGTATATGGTTCTGTAACTAGGATTTGAGTAAAGATTGAAGATTGGTTTTGGAATGATGCGTTATTGGCTTATTGCAGTGCAGAAAAATTTTCGTTTTTGGTTAGATTTTCGTTTTGTGACATTAATGCTTGGATCTTGGCAATATTAACTTAGAACTTAAGCTTTGTTTTGATTGTATTGAGATATTTAATTAATGTGTTAAGTTTAATCTATACATTATTTAATTATTGTACTGAGACATTTATAACATGATAAATGGGGTTTTATTTCAACTATTAAACCATTTATGGTTTTTTTTTTAATACGGGTAAGATATACTAGATTGTTCTTTAACTTTTTGAGTTGTGTATATTTGGAAGGATATACTCATAACATGCTATAAATTGATCATCTAATATTATTATGGATTGGGTTTGTAATGTGTAACATAGTATCCATAACATTGAACATCAGCTTGCTTATATCTAGTTTTGTTGCACATGTTTACTTGCATTTTAGGCAGTATCAGATTGTGTTTGGTTATGTGGCATTTGATGGCAGTTCGGTCTGTTCTTGGTGTTGATTTAAGATCATTATTGTTGTGCTGATGTTAATTCCAGGTGCTTGAATCAACTAATTATATTGCTGGTTTATGCATATGGTTGACTCAAGCGGTGTTGTTGGTTTTAGGTGGTGTTGCTGGTTGATTCAAGTGGTTGGCTCAAGATTATTCATTTAAGAATTGTAATTGTAATGTGTTAGGATACAAATTAAGAATCAATGAAGTATTCATTTAGCTATAATTGTTGTAGTTATTTTAACTATAATCTATGAAACTTGTGGATGGATTTGAGAATTATTATATATGAGTTATATATATAGATTTTTCTATTTATGTAATAATTTAAAGAATATATTTCAATTCCCGCAAAAAAAATTATAAACAAAACAATTATTTTATTTTATTTACCGCCAAAGTATATCTTCAAGAAATTTCAATTATTCCTGTTAGATTTAATAAAAATAATTTTAAGGAATTAATATTTAATTAAAATAATTAAATAATTTTATTATTCCAATTAAATATGTCATGTTTGTATTACAAACAACAGTCATGAATAGGAAGTGTTTATGATAGATATTAATCATGCTTGAAAATTTTTCATCAAAGTAATAATGACAGAATCGTGATTGATAATACGTCATGCATAACATGACATATAAAAACAACTATTTTATTTTCTTGACACCAGAATCAATGACGGTCACTCAACCGTCATGCCATAGGGCAAATGACGGGTAATAACTAGAGCTGGCAAAACGGGTCATCGGGTCGTGTTCGTGTCGTGTCAGTTTCGTGTCGTGTCAAATTTAGGTCGACCCAAACCCGACCCATTTAATAATCGTGTCAAAATATTGAGACCCAAACCCGACACGGAAAAATAATCGGGTTACCCAATAATCCGTTTAATATCTATATATTGAACAAAAGTTACATCAAATATTTACACACTATCATACATACATACATACATGCATAATTTATCGATATTATAAAATATACATATCTACCAATATATTACACATGTACACTATTGAGGTTTTAATTTTATATATATATATATATAATATTATATATCAATATTATAAAATATACATGTCTATCAATTTTTACACATTTACACTATTGAAGCTCTAAATATATGTAAAATTTTATAAATAAAACATTGTGTTTATATTCACCCTTTTAAAGAATAAAAAAAAGAAAATCATCTCTAATATTTGAGTTTTAATTATAAGAATATGTAAATTATTTTAAAATAGAAAATATAATCGGGTCATTGGTCGGGTAAATGGGTCAAGAATTTTAACCCAAACCCGACACGGAAAAAAATCATGTTAACCCGGACCCGACCCATTTAATAATCGTGTTAAATTTGACGACCCATACCCATTTATTTATGTCGTGTTCGTGTCGAGTAATCGGGTCGTGTCAAATTTTGACAGCTCTAGTAATAACCGTCATAAAGACCCTTTTTTTCTAGTAGTGATATACTAGAGTTTTAGTCACAGTTTTTTTCTAAATCAGAATTTTCCAACACCAATGTTTCAGTTTCAAAAAATCAAATCAAAACAATTAATATACAACAAGTTTTTTAACAATAAACATATGGATAGAAAGATAAAGATGTATAGTTTAATAATTTATAAAGTTTTATGCATGTGCATGAAACTAAGTGAAAACAGCATTTGTATGATGTTCAATCTATACTGTTCACAATTTTCAGAATCACATAATAGCACAACTTCCACTCAATAACAACATAAATCAATACATGATCACGCTTTCACGATTTTATTAATATAACACACGTAAAATCATTTAATCAATCATATAGAATCACAAATAAAATCAGAAGCCCAAAGATTTATACCTTCAAGACATAATCAAAGCTCAAGAACTTCTTTAATGAAAAATAGAAACACAATCAAAATCTCTCTCTCCTCTTACTAAAAAAATGTGAGTTTCTTGTTGTGTTTGCTGTTGTATTCTCCTCTTTATTAGCCTGTAGGGTTTTGAGAAACAAAATAGCGTAGAGGAGCTTTTTATAGCCAAGCCTTTTTAAAAACCCTTACCCATTAAGAATTTATTTCCTTTTTAAATGAGGTATTTAATATATAAAAAAAGTTAAGTGATTTGAGATTTAAAAGAATAAAATAAAATGCTCTTAAATACATTAACCAAAATATTATATTCTATAAAATAGATATATAATAATAATAAAACAATGGGTGTTACATCTATACCGCCCAGGACTATATTCTGTGGAACATTTGGTGGATTATATGGAATGTAGAGAAGCTGAATGGACTTTCCAGTGAAACTGTTTAACTTATATTTTTAAAAATTTTAAATTAATGAAAAATATTGTAATTTGTAAATTCATGTATTGTTATCTTATTAATTTTGTAGATATGTTTCTTTGGCCAATTATTTGGCGTGTGTGAATTTTTTAGAAATGATCCGTGCTCGAATAGTTCATTAGAAATATGTAAATGCAAGGAATAGACAAATGGTATACAACAATAGTTCAGTTAGGGCCAAATTGGTAATGTTATACATTTAAAAATAATTAATGTGAAGAGAATTAATTAAATATTTAATAAAATTTATTTTTAAATGAGTCGTATGTGTTTGATAAATTTTATTGTTAAATTATTGTATGAATATAAATTACTGAAATTGACATAATATTAAATAAAATTTAATTATACATTTATAATTGTATTTTGTTATCTCAATATAATTGGCAATAACAATACACACTTTAAATTTAATGATTTTATTTTATACTTAGATAAAAGATAATTTAGGATTTTTATAATATATGTGAGGTATGTATAGAATCGCAATAATTATAAAACTGATTCTCAAAATCAAATTTTAAAATAGAGTAATTTTGTTCATTTATTGAAAGTGATTTTTAAAAAATTTATTAAATACAAAATTAACTTTTAACTTTTGAGAATTACTTTTGAATCTCTCAAAAGTAATACCAAAACGACTCTAATTTCAAATATTTTAGAGTTTGGAAAGTTGTTAAAGCAAGGTTTTAGGAGCGAAAGAAACTTTGGCAATTGGTGATTCCCTACAGATCAAATCAAGGAGGCAGGATGGTATTTTTCGATTTGAGAAGACAGAACAAGTGCTGCATATTTATTTGATTCTGCAGTTCTATCACTAATCCTCTGCCTTAAATTGAACCGACTTGTTTTCATTTTCATCTATCAAATACAGTATCGACAACATTCTGAAAGGCGATTATTTTTTAACTTAAGGGAGTGTTGATGTCTTGGTGCTGCCCACTCATAAAGCAATCAATAGAGATATGGCAGCAATCGATTAAGGTAGTGTTTACTTTCTGGAGTTGGAGTGTGGAGTGTGGATTCCTCCCACTCCAGTGTTTACTTACCTTAAAAAAGGGTGGAGTGGAAGTGGGAATCCGTGGGTCCCACTTAATTTTGGAGTGGGGAGTGGGATTCCCACTCCCATGGGGAGAGGTGGGAGTGGGAATCCACTCCCCCCTCTTCCTATTTTATCCTTATAATTAAAATAAATAAATAATATTTAATAAAATAAATAAATAAATAATATCATATTTAATAAAATAAATAAATAAATAATATCATATTTAATAAAATAAATAATATCATATTTATTAAAAATAATAATTATATCATATTTATTAAAAATAATAATTATATCATATTTATTAAAAATAATAATTATATCATATTTATTTTATTAAATTTAATAAAATAAAAATAAATAAATATTATATTTAAATTAATAATATTAAACATTAATTTTAATAAATATTATTTATTTATTTATTTAATAATAATAAATATTTTATTCTAAAAAATATTAATTTTGTACTATATTATCAATAATAATATTTCATTTGTGTTGCTATTATTAATAATTTTTATTCACATAATTTAAATTAAAATTAATAAAAAATTATGATTTACATAATTAAGAATATTAGTAATTATTATTAATTTATAAATATAATAAAATATTTATTTTATTTTTCAAATATATTTTTTTATTAATTTTTTAATTACAAATTATAATTCTGTACATAAGGATAAAATTATAATTTAAAAAAATTTACTCCAAATTCAAGACAAAGTAAACAAATAATTAGAATTTTGATTGACAATCCATACTTTCATTTAGTCTAAGTAAACACCCTACTCTCACTCTCACTCCACACTCCTAATCCAAGGATTCCCACTCCTCAGAATTCCCACTCCAATCCAAAAAGTAAACGCAGCATAAATTCACTTTTGGAAAGTGCATCGATCATATCCGACAAGTACGGTCATTCGGAACAAACCTGCATCTTTGTAGCTAGAGATAAAAGCTTAATACAGATCGCTTTACCTAAAAGCTTCATCATGTTAATAACTCAGCCTCTCTCTTGGTTCCTTAACAATAATCCTGTTTCTCATTTTATTGGGTTCTATTACTGGGTTCTGGACCCAGTCAGAACCCAGTGCTAAGTTGATATGTGCTCAATATTTTATAGTATTTTATTACATTTGCATGTATACGGTTAATATTTAATTTTTTATTTTTAAATTTTTATACAGAAAACTAATTTGAAATCTTTTAGATTTATTATTGAATTCTTGAATTGATCGCTCTTGGTAGTATCTCTATTTTATCAAGATAAGCCACCATTTATATAAAATGAGTGTTAACGGTTAAGAATGATTACATTTGGTTTAATTAAACTAAGTAGTCATTTGTAGTAAATTACTACAAGAATATTTTAGTAATATTAAGTTTTATTAGAAAGTGCAAATAATGTTATTTAAAACAACTCAGAAAACTCATTCATTAAACAAATCCATCAACTTTATACCCAATATACCCATATTTAATTCAATTTTTTTCTTTCTTTTTTGTGACTTCTATCTCTCTACTTCTTCTAGCATTCTGTTTTTATTTGTAACCAAAAAATCCATTGTTCTTGGCTTGTTGCAGTGGCTCTTTTTCTTAATTTTTTCCTTGAGTAAAACGCTCAAAGTTCTATCATGAAACATTAGAAATATAGGATAGAGTATAAAGATCCATGATCTCAATTAAAACATAAATTTTTGCACTCCAGATTCCAAGAAATTTTAACGTACGTCAAAGTAAATTAGTCTTTATTTATCAACTATAGTTTAGTTAATGTTAAAGAGTAATAGTAGTCTTTTATACATATTGGAAAGCAAATGCAAAAATAAACTTTAGAGAGAGAAATTAAAGATGATAAATTTATCATGTTTAGTTAAAATGGTTATAATAGTAATTTAAGTTAAGAATATTTGTTTAATAAATAATTTTTTTTAAATGTGAGTTTAATAAGTAATTTGATGTGTCCAAATAACCTCACTGTTAAAGTAAACAAAGAATTATTTAGAGTGTGAATACCCATATTTTAACGATAGTTTTCATCCTCTTAGAACCCTAGCTACTCCATATTAGTGTTAGATTGTAAGTTATTCTCAATGAAATTGAGGGAATATTGCATTTTTCATTATTCTTTTTTTTTCTTTGAGTTATTGTTTTATTTCTTAATTTCTATTATTTTTGTTCTTAATCACTCTTTACATCGAGATGATTGCTTTAAAAAAATTAAAAGAAATTTAGAACTAAACTCTAGAGAGTAAAATTGCTAAGGTTTTATAATCTACTACTGACTGTCTTGGCAATTCTCTAATTCTACTACTGTCTATCTTGGCAATTCTCTAATTGTCAATTGATGTTGAGAATTGGAGTGATAACTTGAAATTAATCTATGTCATCTTAATTTTTTTTCTCTTTACTTAATTTTGTACGTAAGCATTATATATATTAAATTCAGTTGAAGATAGGAGAGAGAGAATCAAAGGTTTCACAATAATGTTTAAGAACCATAAACACTAAATAACAAACAAAAAAAAAAGAATCTAAATTCAATAAAATTGTAATAAATTCATCAAACCAAGTGCCATTCTTAATTTTCTCTATAACATAGCAATTAAAAATAAATTCGGGGCAATCAAAAATAGAAGAAACAACCACAAAGATGCATAGGATCAAAATTTTTTGTTGCAGAAAAGAAAACATGTTCCTGCCCCCAAGTTACAAATGCTTTTCTCCTCGGCCCAAAAACCCACACTGTAATTGTGCCATTAAGGCCACAGTCGAGTAGCCCATATCCGCCTGTGAATTTGCTTTTAGTGTTTTACCTATTTTCCCTATTTCTTCTATTTCTTAATATTTCCAAATGCAATCGTTTTTCTTTTTTTTAATTCAACGAAAAAAAATTAATAAAACTTTTAAAGAAAGGACTAAAGTAGTAGACGGAAAATTTGCATAACAAATATGGTTACCACTAATAATGACATGATTCTTTCATTTTTTTAAAAAAATTTAGCTTCTATATAAATTGACTAACTGAGACTTTGTAAATTTTGCATCAATAAGAGTGAAAGATCTTTTCTTATACAACTTGATATTTTCTTAGGAGTTCTGCTATTTATCCTTGGTCAAACCTCGAAAGCTAAAATAAAACGACGCCGTTTCCACTTTTTCATGAAACGCTACTGTTTCACCATAGCAAAAGCAAACGCTCCTCTACTCTTTGGAGTTCTGCTATTTATCCTTGGTCAAACCTCGAAAGCTAAAATAAAACGACGTCGTTTCCACTTTTTCATGAAACGCTACTGTTTCACCCTAGCAAAAGCAAACGCTCCTTTACTCTTTGTTTTCCTCTTCCTCTACTCTTCGTTTCCTCAGGGAACGATATAACCCAATCCTCTTCCACTCCTCTTCGTATTGTTCGTTTTGTTTAAAATCCAAATTGGAGAAATTTCCTCTTAAACAAATCTCGTTTTGTAAAAAAAGGATTTGGGGGCAAATTGAGATTTTCAACACATCCACAGAAAGAGAGTGAGAATGGTGAGTGAGTTACAAAAATGGTGAGAGCCCCAACATATGATGGAAGAGGAATGAAGAAAGGTGCATGGAGTAAATAAGAAGATGATAAGTTAAGAGCTTATATTCTGAAATATGGCCACTGGAATTGGGCTCAACTTCCCAAGTTTGCTGGTATTAATAGATCACATCAAGTTATAAAAATCATATCAACTAATATATGGGATCTTTATTTCTTGTTGTTGATAATTGTTGTTTAATTATCAAGGAGTGGCAAGAGTTGGAGGCTGCGATGCAGGAACTACCTGAGGTCGAATATAAAACATGGGAACTACACCAAGGAAGAAGAAACCAAAAGGAAACGACTACACCAAGGAAGAACTACACAGTTATTGAAACGACTACGTTTCATGAAAGTAAAAAGGACAAAAAAAAAAAAAAACCAAAACGTCGTCGTTTTGGTTTAATTCGGGATTTGACCCGGGAAAGTAGCATTTTCCTTTTCTTAGTAAGGGTCATCTAGAACCGAAGTAAAGAAAAATAATAATATTTTAACTCCCTCAATTTATCTATTCATCCCCACGTTTTATTTTAACTCATTGATCAAAAAGAATAATTATTATTTTTCTTTTATTTTCTTCTTTATCTTAATCATCATGATCATCACGACCCTCATGTCCATTATCACCATCATCATCGACACACTATCTATTTTCATTACAATCAATCCATCATCATATACAACCTAGACATCTAAAGATTATTAGCAACAAGAAATGGATATTTACCAAGTTCATCCGTGCTGATTATCTGAAGCTAATTTTTTTGTTTTACTTCAGGAATTCATTTCGTTCTATTTAGCCACTCGTGTCCATTCTTGATTTAATTGTAGATTGGAGGATAAAGAAATGGTATATTAGGGTTTTAGAGATCTATTGGAGAACTATGCCTTTTTATTATTTTTTATTTTATACCATTTATTAGTTGAATTGTATTTCTCAAGTTAATGTGCCTTTTTATTTCGGCTTAAATGAAAAAAAAATCTGTTCAAAGCTTGTGAGAGACAGTAAAAGAATTTGTAAATGAGAGAAAAAGAAAAAGAAAATTATCATAATTATTTTGTTTTTTAATAGGACCAATCTTGTAATTATGTAAAATTAATTTAAAAATAAAGGCCGGTGTAATAAATTGAAAGCATCATATACTACCATTCGAAAATAAATAATAAAAAAGGCCCAAAAGTCGAAACTTGACTGCCCAAATACATGATCAGCTGCGATAGAGTCCAGCTCACTTTTAAAAAATTCCAATGCATAATTTTAGTTAAGGTCTTGTTTTCTATGAAGTTTGAAGATCTTGAATGCATGAGTTTAGTAAAGATCTTGTTTTCTTTAAATTTTACAAAAATGCCTCATTTGAATTTTGAAAATTACAAAAAATATTCCAAGTGATTTTGAAAAAATTTCAATCGGTCATAGTCTAGAAGCCCAATTCTTTATAATTCGATTAGGGTTGGTTCCGTGTCATTTTGTTCACCAAGTTTTCATTTTCATTTTCATTTTAATGGTAGTAAGTATAATATATGTTCGGTCAGCCTGAACCTAAACTTAAATTGTAAAGTACAGAAAACAAAATCTATTTAACAGTAATAAAAGTTCAAACAAATTAGACATGTTTTCTCTAAATTACAAAACGAATTATAAAGTAAATTATAAAATAATATACTATGCATTCTCCAAAGCATAGCAAATAAATATTTTTTTTTCTCTCATCTTCTTCTTCTCTCTCTTCCACCACATGTTATCTCCAAATCTCATCATCTTCTTTTCTTTCTCTCTTACTAGAAAATCTTTTCTTTAAATCCCATCTTCTTCATCTTTTATATGTAATTTTTTTCTTTTACTTTTCAGTTCATCTGCCTTCCTTGTCTCCGTATATAAAGAGAGCCAAATCTCTATAGATTATTGAGTTGTATTTTCGACAAATTTTAGGGGTAGAAAAAGGTAAAACTATCCAGAACAATGAATTTATATTTTTGGGGGAGACAAGGTACCTTACTGGTTTGTTATGTGCGGTGTATCTGAGATTAGTGGCAACAATGGAGAAAGGTCAGAACTAAGAAAACAGTCATTCCAAATGAGCTTCACGCATGTAAAACAGCGAAATAGAGGTTAGAGGTGAAGCTGAGGTACCCCGGCGTTCACACTCCAACACTCAAGTTAGCAAACTCAAGCTTTTTATGGTAAAAAGAGCTTACCATCTCTCTGTAGATCAAGGTTTAAGCCTGAAGAAAACCTATTTTGTGGAGTATAAGTGTTGTTGAGTCAAAAACATCATCGAGAATAAAACCTAGACACCTTTATATGTGAAGTACCTCAGCTGCCACGTGACGTATCCTTTTTTACTAACATTTTTTTTAACCTTTTTATGATTTTTGGGCCGTTATGTGCATGCTCGCGGCGTATTTCATCCTTTGGAAACGTGGCGCGCGCTGGAGAGCGGTCCAGGGTATATCTAGAGGGGTTGTCGGGTAGGCGGCTGAGGACCACTGTTCTTGAGGCAGTGTCCTTCACTTTTGGCAGAGGTGATAGGCGGCTGTCCCCCCCTTTTAGTACGACATTTTTTATTCCTAATTCTGACAAAATCGAATGTTATCTTTTAAGAGATGGAGACGTTTCTCATGGCGGACTTTTTCAGAGGGTTCTCTTACATCTGATCTACCAGGTTCCTCCAGTTACATGGGGTACCTAAATCTATGTGGGGTACCTTTAATTGTGCGGGGTACCTCTAATTGTATGGGGTACCTCGGATTGTGCGATGTACCACTAATTATGCGCGGTATCTCGTTTCATGTCGGGTACCTTTATTTGTGTGGGGTACCTTGAATTATGCCAGGTACCTCAGACTATGTTAGAGTTATTCCGTTCGTCGACACGTGGCGTTTTACTATCTTTCCTATTTTTCCCCCAAACAAGTTGTTTTGTTATGTCTTATTCATTTGGATTTGTTTTGTTCTATGGTCATTGGCTTGTGCTTTTGTAATTTTAAATATCTGGCCATATATTATTTGTTATTTATTTATTCGTCATTTTTTATTGATTATTTTAAATTACAAATTGGAAGAAAATGTGCTAAGTAGCTGCAAAATTGTCATCAAGTCATGATTCATGTATGTTAAATTTTGAGCTTTGAGATGATCGAGAGCAGTTTTAGTAGCAATGTGATGTTGGTGGTGCTATATCTATGTATGTGTATATACATACATACACACACACATGGGGCCGTTCATTACTTTTTTTTCTTTTAAAATGCTTGCCACGGATGTAAATGGCTACCGTGAATGGGGATTAGATTTTCTTATAAAAGTTAAAGGAGGATGCAGACCAGATTATGAAAATTCCCCTCCCAAGACAACCAAGCTCAGATTAGGCTCTATGGCATTTTGACAAAAAAGGGGATTCCCCAGTGAAAAGTGGATACCAAGTGCCTTTAAAACTTAAATTTTCAAACCAAGCTAGCAGCTCACACTAACGACAATCTCCATAGAAAGCAATCTGTTCTCTGGAACTTCCAGAAAAGGTAAAGATATCATGTGGAGAGCAGTAAGGAATATGTTACCTACTGCTCAAAACCTTTGGAAGAAGAAACTCTTCTCAAGCCCATGGTGTCAGAGATATCGAAGAACAGAGGAGTCCATTTACCATGCACTTGTTAGCTGCAAAGTATCTAAAAAAGTTTGGAAGTTGTCCCCTTTTTAAGATAATGTCAGGCTCCGCCCCTCGCCGGGGGGGGGGGGGATATGCTTAGTTTTTTTTTTCAAAAGATGGCAAACAAAAGGAGTAAGTCATATGTGGAGCTGATAGTTGCTACCTGCTGGGTTATTTGGCATGCAGGGAATCTTTTTATCTTTGAAAATAAAAAGGAAGATTCTCAATTATCAGCTACTAAAGCAGATGCAGTAGTACATTCTTACAAAAAAGATTCAGCTGCCACTACTATAGACATCTTTAGATGAAAACTCTAATGTACCTTCCAAATGGCAATCCCCACCAGCAGGTTGTTTCAAAGTTAATGTGGATGCATCAGTTGCGGTTGAGTAGAGAAGAGTTGGTCTGGGTGCTGTGATTAGAGATTCCATAGGCAAAGTAATAGTAGCAGCTATACAACCTTCTTGTTTCCAGCTGGAGGTATCTTATGCAAACGCAGAAGCTGCAAGACTTGGTGTTGAAATAGTAGAAAAGGTGGGATGTTGGCCCTTAATCATAGAAATTGATTCACAGGAGGTTGTAGATACTGGTTTTGAACAAGAAAAGCACAAGAACTGAACTTTATTGGGTTATATTGATTTGCAAGCTTGTATTAGGAGGCAACAACAAATATCAATTCAATATACTCCAAGAGCCAGCAATGTAATAGCTCACAATTTAGCTAGCCTAGCCTTGGAGCAATCTGAAGTTGTACTTTGGGTGGTTAACATTTCAGCCAACCATTTGTATTTATTCACTAGTTGAATGCTTAAAAGGGAGACCCTTTTATCAGAAAAAAAAAGATTTTCTTATAAAAGTTTGTCCTATTAGAGTAACTGCTTCCATTGATATAGCAATGCTTCTTCCGATGTTAATTAATTCTTTGATACTAAATTATCAATTGAGACAATGCTTGAGGATTTTAATTCTTTAATATATGACTTAATTTTAATCTAAGAACAATAAAAAATGCAAGACTTTTTAATTATTGAAGTTATTATATATATTAACAAACGTAAGACTTTTATTTTTAAGACTTTTTATTTTTAAAAATGATACTACGAACCACATATTTATTGTTTTCATTTTTTTTATTTATGTCAACTGAACACATTGTACTGATTTCAGTTTTAAAATACATGGTACAAAAAATAATATCATATGCTTGTTTAAATTCAAAATACAGTAATTGTAAAACATGATTTTCATTTTCATTTTTATTTTAAGAAGATACCAATTCAGAAACAATATCGAACAGGCCCAATTATTTTGAATTTCTAAAATTGTATTACCAATCCCTAATAACTAATGACTCATTAACATAAATGAACTAAAAGAGACAATATTTTCTTCTTTTTTTTCATTCTTTTCTTATTATTTAAAAAATAAAAAATAAACATGGGCATACTCTAGATTTAGATGTGTTTTGATTTTATTATCTTAAAAAAAACCAACAAGTCACAAAAAGGAAATCTTAAATCCATCTCTTAAACTCACTGGACATCATTTTGTTATTGTTATCGCTACTCTGCCACCATCAAGTGTGTGCTATCTAAAGAAGCATGCATAAACAATAAAACTATCATACACCATTTTCAGAACATGAAAACTTGTCGATGAGTATAAATATTAACAATAAATAATAGGAGCAGGTTCAAGAGACATAATTATAGACACAAATTTTTTACTTTTAGATTATAAAAGAATGAAAGGTGAAGATTAGAGGACATGAATTATTAATTACTAAGATAAAAACTCGTTTAATCTCTATATTTTAATATTAATGTCCGTTTAGTCTCTATATTTTTAAAAGTACCTCAAAATATCTTTGTCGTTAAATTATTGATACCGCTGCCATTACTTTTTATTCTTTTTAGCTTTCTTTTATAATATTGTCCTCTTACAATAATTTTTTTTGACATTAATAAAAAAATTAATTACCAATTTAATCTCAATATATATATATATATATATATATATATATATATATATAACACTCTGCTGATGAGTAATATATTAATTTTTTTATTGATGTCCAAAAAAATTGGTAATTTAATTTTTTTACAATATCAATTTTTTGGAAAATGTGAGCTTCCACAAAAATTAATATATATTATTTATTATTTATTTTTTGGAGTTAAGTTAGTAATTTAATTTTTTTAATATCCTAAAAAATAGAAACATTATTGTAAGATCAAGTCAAAAGGGACAAAAATTAACTATAAGGATGTCAATAGCTTAACTGCATGTATGTTTTGAAATATTTTTTAAAAATATAATGATTGAACAAGTACTAACCTCATAATACAAGGATAAATGAGCTTTTACCCAATTACAAAAGTCAAGATTAAAGTTATTTTTAAATTTAAAATCTAACAAATAACGTGAGTCCCATCATGTGATAGTTAATTATTTTCCTAATTATTCTCTCTCTTACCTCTAGGGGTGAGCAAACCCCATCCAACATGGACCCAACCCAATTTAATCTAACTCAATTTAATTTTGACGGGTTGAGTGAGTTATTATGGGTTAATTGAGTCAATTTTTTTAATCCAATTAACAATTAGGTTGGATTAGGTTAATTATGATGAACCTCTCTAACCCAACCCACCCCACATAAATAATAATAAGAAGAAGAAGAAGATGATGATGATTTTCAATTGTAAAATTTTAAAAATCTAAACGACTAATCTATTTTTTATCCTCTTTTTATTCTTTTATAAAAAAAAGACTATTTTATTCTTATATCTATTACTCTAAACTCTAACTCCAAAAGTAAACTCTTAAATCTTAATTCTCATTCAACTTTTCTGATTTATTTATTCTATATTCTTTTAGTTTTCTTTATCAAATACTAAATAATGAATAGAATTTTCATAATATAATGTATTATATTTGATTTCAATAAGTTTCATTTCAACTTTCATATATTTTTCTTTATTTATTTTTAATTTTAATTTGACTTTAAGTCTTCAACCTAATCCGATAATTTAAATATTAGATTTGATTGGATTGAGTTGAACATATTTTATTTAATTGGATTGAATTGATTTTATCTCAACTCATTTAATAATGAGTTGGGTTGGGCTTTCACAAACTCTATCTAACCCAACCCATACCCATCCCTACTTACTTCTTGTTTCTTTCTCTTATCAAATCTAAAAATCTTTTTGAGTAATGATACAGCCACAAACTCTTGTACAAACTTATTTTGTACAAACTGATGTGGCATGATAAGATTGGTTGAATTAAATATCACTTGGCCCACATGATTTATTTTTATTAATTTATATTTTCATTCAACCAATGAATTAATGCCACGTCAGTTTGTACAAAATAAGTTTGTACAAGAGTTTGTGGCTGTATCATTACTCAATCTTTTTATATACTTCAAGCAAACAAAATCGTAAAAGACGAACAAAAGCATATAAAGACTTTCATGTCAAATTGATTTGCATGGATTAATACAGAGAAAAAAAAAATAATGGCAAAATAAGTATTTTAAATTTAAACCCATGTATATTCCAAGTTCTTTACTTTTTAGCAACAGATAAGCCCACTAATTGAATGTTTTATTTTATCGATCAAAATCTTCAAGAATTGCAAATAGAAGAGAAAAATAGATTTCATAAACGAAATATTTTATTGAAAGCCACCTCTAAACTTGATTACCACCATTTCAATTCCTCCAATTGCATAAAAATTAAAAGAGCTTATAGATTTTCTTAGAATTAAATTTCAAATATATGCCCGATACTGATATAAAGAAATTGATTTTGATAGTTCTAATTTCTCCATTTATTTCATTGTGCAATATTGGAGAGAGGATCGATAAAATAGGAGAAAAATAAGAAATAGAGATTAAACAATAAGGAGAGGAGAGAGCAAAATATATTGTAATTAATAATTTATGTCCTCTAATCTTCACCTGTCATTCCTTTCTTATCTAAAGGTTAGAAATTTGTGTCCATAGTTGTGTCTAAACTTGTGTCCCTGAAACTTACCCCTAAATAATACAGCCGTGGTGTTATTTGTTGTTACATTAACTTTTAAAATTATAAATATTTTTAGCATGCCATTAGAATTTCTAACTACGTCCCTATCAATAAATATTGGGCTATATGCCTAAGCCTAATCGTAGATCTATTCAAAGGTTGAGAGAGAGAGAGAGTTTATAAAAGGAGATTACTAATTTCTCTCATATTAAAATCAATATACCACTTACTCTCTACTATTTTTATAATAATCAATAACCCGAGCAGCATAACTTTATAGTTATCTTTATTTTGAAAAATATTTTTATTCATATTTATTATAAATTAAATAAATCATATGAATGCATATTAAAATAAAGTATTAAAAATAAGAAATATATGTTTCGATGTGAATAAATAATTAATAATAAAATATTAAAAAGTAAAAGAAAAATATCTAAATATCTAGATCTAAATATTTTGATTTCTCCACCTTAAAAAAATCAACAAGTCACAATAAGAACAAGCCATAAATTCGTTGCTTAAACTCACCAGACATCATTCTATTACGTTGCCACCATCTAGTGCGTGCATTCTAAATAAGCATACACAAATAATAAAACTACCATATACTATTTTCAGAACATGAAAACTTGTCGACGAGTATAAATATTAGCAATAAATAATATAATCGTGGGGTTATTTTTTTTTTTGTTTCATTAAGTTTTAAAATTATGAATACTATTATTAGCATCCCAACAAAATTTCTAGCTAAACGTCCCTACCGGTATGTATATTCAGCTACATGCCCAACCCTAATAGTAAATCTGTGGATAATTATGGTTAAAAAAAAAGAAAAAAAAACTACCACGACCTGCTACATCAACTTTATATGACACAATCTAAGTGTCTAAACCTAGACGAGACCCTACCACGTAAAACACTTAAGATCTAATTAAACATCAATGAGTTTTCAAACAACAAGAGCGTATAGATTTCATATTTGAAAAATTGTATTGCACTTATATGAACCCTCCACGTGTACGGATGCCAAAATCCTGAAAACAAGCAAAGAAACGGAGAAGCAACGGCGTGGAGGAAGTGAAGATGACAAGTGGGACATGATGTGAAACAATTGAAGGGCCAAAAATCTAAAGACAACATGCCTACGGTCTCTCGTCTGCCTGTCGCTCCTTATTTCATTCATATTTTCTTTCTTTCTTTCTTTCTTTCTTTAAGTCAGTGATGGCAGCAAAAACAGTTGATGTAATGTACTTCAGTCATACTTTGTCATATATATTTGTTTTGTGACAATTTATTTCGTATCATTTTAATTTTAAATTAGAATACGAAAATAGGAAGAAAATTATACAAGTACAAAATGATGGACACGGGACACGAATCCACTGAACGAGACACGTGTGCTTATACAAATCAATAAAGGTACATGAGTCACCTTTTTTTTTTTTAGCTTTTAATACTTTAGTCCCCATTTTTATCCTTAATTTTATACATATATAATTACTATTAAAAAAAAAAAAACTCAGTTCAAGAGACAATAGTCATTAGAAGGTGACAAAATACCCTTTAACTCGTGACACACTGTTTCATATAAAATTAGAATATTTAAAAAAAAATTAAATTTCTTTAAATAAGATTTTATACTATTAAAATCTCCTTCATATATATGTATAGTTTTGTACTGATAAATTCGAATTGCTTTCTCCTTTGCCGGGCCCAATTAATTATGAACATTTATTTATAATATGATAAATTATATTTTAAATCTTTTAATATTAATTAAGACCGGTGCTACGTTATAATTATAATTAACGTAACATGAGGAACTCATTAATTCAATTAGTAGAAAAGAACTCAAATCAAAATCATTCAATTTGCGTTAGTTTGACCTTTCACTCCTCCTTTCACGTCTTTATCGACGACCAAATTACATCACAAGGACTCTCTATCAACCGTCTCTTTTTTCACGTTTTTCTCTATTTTTTACTTTTTATTTTTTTACCATAAACTGTTGTCATTAATTGATCAAGTTATGAAAGAAGACTCGAGATGTTAACGTTAGCAAATCAATTTTTAGAAAGATACTCTCGTTCAAAAATTTGTAATTTAGCTAAAATAAAACTAAATAAAACCGCAAAGCTTTTTTTTTTTTTCAGAAAGTTCCATGACTCGTCCTCTATCAAATGAAAAAAAAAAAGGAAAAAAAAATAAAATACATAGATACATATGATACGAGAATGAGAAAAGAAATCAGGTGGGTCGACGTGGAGGCAAAAATGACGATGATCAGTTGTTAGTCAGTACCCATCCCATCAATAATCCCTACTCATAAGTCTCTAACCACATCGAGATTTAAGAGGACCTTGCTATGTTTACGGCTTCTGCAAGTAACATAGCCAATGGGAATCCTCCACGCGTGTTGGTGCTGATGAAACCATACCAAGGCAGCTGTTCATGCAAGGTGAAAATGCCGAGGCTGTTTGTTGCGGCTTCTGCAACCTAACCTTGTACCAAGATTTAATACTTAATAAATAGAGATATCGAAATAAAAATTAAAAAAAAAAGAATAAATTGATAGGACGTCACTTTTTATTTGTTTTATTGCATTCCTAGAGAAGCATATCGAGATGTGTCATTTTCATTGCGATTCTCTAAAGAAGAAATTAAAAAAAAAAATAAGTGCCAAATAATTCTCCGCTGACATAAATCAATGCAACACTTGTAAACAAATTAAATAAGAGCATTTTTACAGTTGTATTAAATTGTCAAATAATAAATATTTCATTAAAATAAATTATTTAAAAATCTGATTCTAAAATAATCTACTACTTTTATTACATAATATACTTTCAACTGTTAAGAAAAAAATGTAGAAATAAATTAAGTTTTTCTTTTATTTTTTTCAGAAAGAGAAATGATTAATATATAAGACAATGCTCAACAATAACAGCTAACATACGTTGGACTGCCCTCGATTCTGAACAGACTGAACACTGTGGGCGTGGGGGGAGGTTATAATGAACTCAGTGGTCTTTGCAGTATTTTTGTACTCTTTTTGTACTCGTATTTATTATGTGTTGTATCAGAAATTAAAAATACTATGTATTGGTAAATTCGTCAATATTTTATTTCCAAAATTTTACACCCTTTGTTAATTGTTTGATAATGGTTATAACATCGGCGTCCCTAAGTGTAAAAAAGGGGGAAAAGATATGCCTATTATTATTGTTATACACCATTTATATACAAAAGCGTCAGCTAACTAAAAGGCTAAAAAGAAGAGATTGATTGCTAGCTGTACACAATAGAAAAGGAAATTGCTTATAAGAGAAAGTTGACTAACAAATTACGTCCATTACTGCAGCAGAACAACTGTCCATAATCTTGCCAATAACTGTCCATAATCTTGGCAAATCTCAACACTCCCCCTCAAGTTGGAGCATGGATGTTAATGATGCCCAACTTGCGAAGATGAGTATGAAATAAGGCTTTTCCAAGAGGCTTGGTTAATAAATCTGCAACTTGAGTTTGTGATGAAGTGAAAGCAGTAGCAACATGCCCAGATTGAATCTTTTCTCTGACCACGTGACAATCCATCTCAATATGTTTTGTTCGTTCGTGAAACACTGGATTTGCTGCGATGTGTAATGCTGCTTGGTTATCACAATAGAGCTTAGCAGGGATCACGAAATTAACTTGCAAATCTTTGAAGAGGTATCTCAACCAAGTGAGCTCACAAGTAATGGCTGCCATGGCTCTATATTCTGCTTCTGCTGAAGACCGTGAAACCGTTGTTTGCTTTTTGGTTTTCCAAGAGATGAGGGAAGGACCAAGAAATACGCAGTATCCAGTAACTGATCTCCTTGTGGTAGGACAACTTCCCCAATCTGCATCACTATAACCTGTTAACTTCAAATTATTTTCTGCTGGAAAAAATAGTCCTTGTCCCGGTGTTCCTTTCAAGTATCGAAGGACTCGAATTGCCGCATCTAAATGTGGCTTGCGGGGTTGATTCATAAACTGACTAAGAAGATGTACAGAATAATTAATATCAGGCCTTGTGATTGTGAGGTAAATGAGACGGCCAACAAGTCTTCTATATTTTGATGGGTCTTTGAGAAGGTCACCACTTGATGGCGTAAGCTTCAAGTTTTGTTCCATAGGAAAAGAAGCTGGTGCTGCTCCCAGAAGTCCCATATCATCAAGTATATCTAATACATATTTACGCTGGGAGATGCAAATGCCTTTCTTGGAACGAGCCACCTCTATTCCCAAAAAATACTTTAGCTTTCCAAGATCCTTGATTCTAAAATGTTCATCAAGGAACTTTTTTAGAGTTGTTATTGCCGCTGGATCATTTCCTGTTATTATCATGTCATCAACGTAAATCAATACTGCTGTGAATGAGTTTCCATGCACTCTAGTAAAAAGAGAGTAGTCAGCCATAGATTGCTTGAAGCCGGCTTTGCGAATGGCACAAGAAAACTTGGAATACCAGTTACGTGAAGCTTGCTTCAATCCATAGAGTGACTTATTAAGTCGACAAACCAAGTTCTCCCCCTGTCGACTATAACCTGGTGGCGGAAGCATGTATACCTCTTCAGCTAGATCACCATGAAGGAAGGCATTTTGAACATCTAATTGATGGAGAGGCCAATTTCTAGCAGCAGCAATAGCCAAAATGCATCGCACAGTAATAAGTTTGGCAACTGGGGAAAATGTTTCTTGATAATCCATCCCTTCAATCTGAGTGTATCCCTTAGCTACCAGTCGAGCTTTGTATCGTTCTATTGTGCCATCAGAACGATACTTTATTTTATAGACCCACTTGCAACCAATTGGTTTCTTTCCTTTGGGCAATGCAGTAAGAGTCCAAGTACCATTGGCTTCAAGAGCTTCGATTTCCAAATTCATGGCCTCACGCCACTTGGGATCATGCTCAGCCTGGGCAAATGTGTTAGGTTCAACAGAACTAGAGATAGATGCAACAAAGGAGTGATGAGAAGAGGAAAGATTATTATAAGAGACAAAATTAACTAAAGGATAACGTGTACCTTGCCGAGACTGAAGCACAGAAGATGACATTGAGCTGGGGGACAACAGAGTGGCCTGTGAGCAATGAAAGTCACGGAGCCAAGTGGAAGGTTGTCGGATTCGATCAGATCTTCTTAGCGTAGGTTGAGTGGGCTGGTTATGTAAAGGTACAGGTTGAGATTCATTAGATGTATTGTCTTCTTGTGGAACGATGGGAATTAACTGAGCATCATGGTCAGGTATAGATAAAGGCAAAACTTGTAAATTATGATTGATATCATATTTGGAGTTTGTAAAAGGGAATACATTCTCATGAAAAATAACATCTTGACTAGAAAAAATCTTGTTAGTTTCTAGATCATAAACTTTGTAAGCCTTTTGACCCGAAGGATACCCAACAAAAATGCATTTGCGGGCACGATGATCGAACTTATGTTGAGGTTCGACATTAGTAGCAAAACATAAACATCCAAACACACGCAAATGGTCGTAAGTAGGTGGCTTTTTATGTAGAATTTCAAATGGCGTTTTTCTAGAGAGTAAGGGTGTAGGTATGCGATTAATAAGATAAACTGCAGTAAGAACACTTTCACCCCAAAAGGTTAGAGGCAAATGAGATTGAAATCTCAAGGCTCGGGCTACATTCAGAATATGTCGATGTTTGCGTTCTACTACACCATTTTGTTGAGGTGTGGAAACACAACTATGCTCATAAAGGATTCCTTCATCCTTAAAAAAGTTATGCATGGAAGTAAATTCTTTGCCATTATCTGTGCGAAACCTTTTAACTTTATAATTGAATTGTGTAGAAACAAAAGCACAGAAAGATTTTAAAAAATTTTGTGTGTCTGATTTAAACCGCATAGGATAAATCCATGTATGTCTGGAGTAATCATCCACAACAGTCAAAAAATAATAAGCACCTGAAAGAGAACATACTCGAAAAGGTCCCCAAATATCGCAATGAATTAACTCAAAAGGTTTTTTAGTAGAAATAATACTTAAACCAAAAGGTAACCTTGTTTGTTTAGCCAAAGGGCAAATATCACAAACTTTATTTGAAGAGAAAGAAATTTCAGGTACTAAATCTGCAAGATGTTTCATTGGGTGGATGGAAGGGTGTCCGAGACGTTTGTGCCACAAATCTGGTTGCGAAGATGTCTGGTTGACTTGAGGAGTGAGCAAATTAGGCGAAGGTGTAATGTTTGGAGAAAAATAATAAAGACCGTCATGTTGTCTCCCCAAACCAATCGTCCTCTTCGTTGCCAAGTCCTGTAAGATGCAAAAGTCAGCAAAAAAAGTGATTGAACAATTCAAGGACTTTGTCATTTTGCTAACAGACAACAAGTTGACACAAAACGAGGGTACATGGAAAACATTTGAGAGAGAAAAATCAGAACCAAAGTTAGTTGAGCCTATTGAGTCTATTTGAACCTTGTTTCCGTTGGGTAGTGTAACAGAGGTGTGTGGAGAAGGACTTACTTCAGATAACAAATCAAGAGTAGATGTGATATGGTGAGTTGCACCACTATCTATTATCCATTTATTCGAATGGGAGGAGCTAATATGGGATGAAAGACAAAAAGGGGAAAGCTGACCTGCTATATTTGCCTTAGGTTGAGCATTACCGTTATTCAAGAGAGCCATAATTTGTTGGTATTGCTCTTGCGTGAAACTTGGCGTTTCAAGTTGTGAGTTGTTAACTGTAGGCCCTGATTTATTTCCAGATTTCTCACCCTTCTTGTGAAATTTGTGACCAGGGGGGAAGCCATGCAAGTGAAAACACTTCTCAACTGTATGGTTATCTCTGTTGCAGTGGCTGCAATGCAATTTTCCTCTCCCTTTGTTATGTGAACTGCTATCATTGTTGCTGGTTTGTGTTGCTGCCAACAAGATTTCTCTAGACACAGCCACATCACGTTGTTTTTCTTCTTGGAGAATCAAATTATAAATTTTTCTAATTGTAGGAAGTGGTTGTATAAGGAGAATTTGACCACGTATAGCAGAATATGTATCATTTAAACCCATAAGGAATTGCATTACCTTCCCTCGTTGTTCTCGTTCTTCACTTCCCTTAATTGCCCCACAGGTGCAAATAGGCATGTCATTGTAAGATGAGACCTCATCCCACAAGCCCTTCAGTTTGGAGTAATATGCTGCCACGGACATGGTCCCTTGATGTAAAGAAGCAATGTCTCTTTCAATTTGAAAGATCCTTGGGGCATTATTTTGAGAAAATCTCTCCTTTAGATCGGCCCATACCTCTGCTGCAGATTCTGTATACAATACACTATCACCAAGATTAGGATCAATAGAATTAAGGATCCAAGATAATACCATATCATTACATCTTTGCCATAAGGCATGTTTTTCATCGGCTGCTGGTGGCTTATCGATTGAACCGTCAACGAAACCTGTTTTGTTTTTCGCACTTAGAGCAATACTCATTGACCGACTCCAAGTGGCGTAATTATCACCATTCAATGGCTTGGTGACCAAACTAATTCCTGGATGATCCGAGGAATGAAGATAAAATGGATCCGAAGGATCGATAATAACATTGGCTTCTGTTTTCGATGAAGTAGCTTTCGTCATTTGTGACTAAAGGAAAGCTAAGAAAATATTCTCCCAAGAGCGTAATGCTCTGATACCATGTAAAAAAGGGGGAAAAGATATGCCTATTATTATTGTTATACACCATTTATATACAAAAGCGTCAGCTAACTAAAAGGCTAAAAAGAAGAGATTGATTGCTAGCTGTACACAATAGAAAAGGAAATTGCTTATAAGAGAAAGTTGACTAACAAATTACGTCCATTACTGCAGCAGAACAACTGTCCATAATCTTGCCAATAACTGTCCATAATCTTGGCAAATCTCAACACTAAGATTTCATTTTTATCCAAATAATATTATACTTTTCGTCAGCATTTCTTGGGTCTTTGAGATTTGCCTGTTGGTTTGTCTAATATCATTTATTTAAACGCATAAAAAATTTCTCATGTTAAAAGATAATTTTTTATTTCGTTTAATCTTTGTTAGTTTGTTATTAATTCTTATTCTTTGATTTTTCATTATGCTCTTTTGTATTTCTTTTAGATTTAAAGGTTTTAATTTATGTTCCTTCTATTTGTATTTTCCATCTAATCATTTATATTATAAGTAGAGTCCTGTCTAATCTCCCACTGTCATGGCGGTCTTAAAAGAAAAAAAAAATCTCTAATGACTTCCAATCAAAGGATATTTTAGTCATTATGGTAGAGGCTATCAAGTGATGGACCTATTTGATACAAAGAAAAAAATATGCCTTTATATAAGAATCATAAAAGTTCAGGGACTACCAATTAATTACCACAATATAAAAGTGCTTCATCAAGTAGGCTGCTATAATTTTGACCATTGTCACTCATTTTCTCTTCTGTGGAGGAAAACTGAAGCTGAAAGAGAGAGAGAGAGAGAGAGAAAAGAAAAAAAGGAGAAAAAAAAAATTCGAAGAAACAGAAAAATGGCTCTCAAGCTCAGCCCTTTCACCACTCAAACCCAGAAATTTCCTTCCTTTGCTCTTCCTCAAATGGGCAGCCTCAGATCTCCAAAGTTCTCCATGGCTTCAACTCTTCGTTCTAACACCAAGTTTGTGTTCTTGTTCATTTCATTTCTCCCTAATATTTTGTGTGTTGGCATATAGATTCTTGTATTAAAGTAAAATTCTTTGCAATTTTTTCTTTCCTTTGAGCTGACTTTGGATCTGGGTTTTTGTTTTTATGCTTTCGTTTGGCTTATGGCTGCATTACTTCAAATGGGTTGCTTATTGATCTTGGTATCTATGCTTTAAATGCATTGATTTCGCATGCTTATTTGTTTTCTTTTTCTTTTTTTCTTCTTTTTGTTTGAATTTATTGAGACGGCGTTACATTTATCTTTTGTCGATTGCTATGTACTTCAAATTGTGTTCTTGTTAATGTTCTGTTCTTGTATCTATTTTAGTTTGATGGAATGGGTATAATTACTTTAATATTTGTTATGAAATTTCTTTTTTCTCTCCTACCTCTTTGTTTATCAAATTTCGATTTTTTCGAGGTGGGGCTCTGTTTTTCTGGTTACATTTGGTGACTTGTTATAGCAATTTAAATTTCATTACTGGGTTTGATTCAAGTTCATGTATAATCTTTGAGTTATATGTGGTCTCATATAAGTTGTTGGAAAGTGATTTTCTTTATTTTTATATTATATATTGTTTTGGAAGTAGTGGTTCTGTGGTATCCGTTTCAATCTCTAACATATGCCTCTTGGTATTATGTTTGGAACTTTATTTATAGGATTGACTCTATGAATTTGATTGTGATGTAGATGGCCGATTTCCTTGTTTTATTTATTTTGTTTTTAGCTTGGTCTTTTAGTTAAATGGAAGAATAAAGAATATTGAAGTGAGGATTATTCCTTTGACGCTCTGCTTTCATTAGCACTCTTAGGATACCATTTGAGAAGAATAGTCAAATTCTTGGTTTTGCAGTTAAATGCCCTTTTCTTGTTTTTAAGTTTAGGAAAGAAGATTAGAACCGGTTTTTCTTGTAAAGCAAAAGGCTTTCAAAACCATTTTAGCTTACTCTGCATTGTGGAAGATTTTGTCTTACTCCTCAGGACTGAAATAAGAGCTCTTTTATTTTTAGTATGAATATTTAAAAAAAAAAAAAGATTTATATATCTGAAATGTGGTGGTTGAAATGATTCTGCTGGGTTGGCTGGTTTTAAATGCAATCTGTGGTTTCAGTTGCATGCAGGGTTTTCTGTTTGTTGTTTTCGGTTAGGTGGGGTTGGGGACGGTTACAACATTTAATTTATATTTTATTATTAGAATCATCTGGAATGTCTGCTTTATGAATTGTTTGGTTAATTTGTTGAGATTTATGGTTTTTCTATTTCTTCCTCCCTTTTTCTTATTTTGTGTTGGCTATTTGGTTTTGGCTAGGTTCTGTAGCTTTTAATTTTGGCTGCTCCCTATAAGTTCATGTATTATGCTTATATTTTATGTTTTGACAAGTGCATGCATGCTTGCCCAGCTGTCGGTTTCTTATGATGTGGCATATAAATAGTTTTTTTGTCTATATGTGTAAGCTTCTTGAATGATGCTTTCTTGTTCCTGCATTATGTCAGACCGTGTGCAGGTGGAATGAAGGCCTTTTTTTGTCTAGTTCTACCACAATAACATGTGTTCACCATGTTTTCTGTCACTGCCTATTCTTCTTTTGTATTCACATTAGTGATTTTAAAAATATGATCAATGATCCTTGTTGCAATTCTTTTAGCTTGATTTGTATAGCATAATTATGTTTATTTTGTTTTATTTGATGTAGTATTTACTGCTTTTCATCTTTTTTTTTTGTTTTGTTTTCTGAATGTGATTGAGTCTTCATCTTGATAAAGAATATTCAATTTGGTGAGAGTAGGTTGGATACCTTTGCATAGATTCTTTATTTTATAATCCCTTTCTGCCTGTGCTTGGTTGGTGGTGGATCTTTGACTTATTTCACCATTCTGTAAGAGATGGTGGGATCTATTACTTATTTGACTGTTGTTTAATAGGTGGTGGATCTTTTACGTATTTCTAAATTGCAACGTAGGTCTTCTTTTCAAGGAGCTGGAGATCATTGGTTGCGGTTCTAAATGTTTAAAACTTCTATCTTTTGGAATTTTTAGAACCTTCTGTGTTTTATCAATTTGAAAGTTTTCAAGGTTCCAAAGTTTTGAACTTTCTAAATGTTAATTTTTGCAGCTAGTATTATACAAGTGTGTTAATCTATGGTTATACAGGAAATTTTAGCTGCTAATCATGTTTATAGGATCTGAGATAATCTGTGTTTTCTCCTTTAAAATATCTGTTCCCATCTTGGTTTTAGTAGTTATTAGCAAACTACTACTTATGGTTCTGCGTTAATTCATATATTATTTTTTTTCCCTTTCCTTTGTTGTATTTGGTATGACTTTTTTTTTTCCCTTAATATCCATTATAACGTGTTTGTTATTTAATGGGAGCTTGGTTGGTCAAATGGTTATTACTGCCTTAGTTTTTAACCACAAACCTGTTTTAATGTAAATTTCTGGAAAAAGCAAGTTGTCTATTTGTTGTTGCCATGTGGACGTCACTCATTTATGTACTGCTTTCCCTTTAGTTCCAGTTCCATAGTATTCATATGTCAGATATGACGGGCCATAGACAAGTCTCTGCTATTGTCACATGCTGATTTTCTGTACCTTTTGATAACTATGAGCTTTAACTATTTTCTTGTCCTTGCTGGAAATCCAAACTCAGCTGTCAGTGTCTGATCCTCAATTCTTTTGTTTCATTGAAGGGAGGTTGAGAACCTCAAGAAGCCTTTTATGCCCCCTCGGGAGGTGCATGTTCAAGTCACCCACTCCATGCCACCTCAAAAGATTGAGATCTTCAAATCCATGGAGGACTGGGCTGAGAACAACATTTTGGTTCACCTGAAGCCAGTTGAGAAGTGTTGGCAACCACAGGATTTTCTGCCAGATCCTGCCTCTGATGGATTCGATGAACAAGTCAAGGAACTAAGGGAGAGGGCAAAAGAGCTTCCAGATGATTACTTTGTTGTTTTGGTTGGAGATATGATTACGGAAGAAGCTCTTCCAACATATCAAACAATGCTTAATACCTTGGACGGGGTTCGTGATGAAACAGGTGCTAGCCTCACTTCTTGGGCTATTTGGACAAGAGCATGGACTGCTGAAGAGAATAGGCATGGAGACCTTCTGAATAAGTATCTCTACCTGAGTGGACGGGTAGACATGAGACAAATTGAGAAGACTATTCAGTATTTAATTGGATCCGGAATGGTAAGTTCTTTGCCTACTAAATTAGGAGCCCTGTTCTGAACCTCTGATAGGAAGTCATTATAAAAGATGCGTGTTAACAATGGCTATAATTAACAATGCAAGACTACGAAGTTGGTCAATTTAGAGCTCACTGTCTAATTGTGCTAGTTTATGTGGATTTACTTCTTGCCCTTTTATTTATATCCCTTGCGGTAAGTTGATATGTTCTGTCTTTTTGTTTTTTTTTTCCCTCTCTCATTTTGTAGGATCCCCGTACAGAAAACAGTCCCTACCTTGGTTTCATCTACACTTCATTCCAAGAAAGGGCAACTTTTATTTCTCATGGAAACACAGCTCGCCTTGCCAAGGAGCATGGCGACATGAAGTTGGCTCAAATATGTGGTACGATTGCTTCAGATGAGAAGCGCCACGAGACTGCCTACACCAAGATAGTGGAAAAGCTTTTTGAGATTGATCCCGATGGAACCATCGTGTCTTTTGCTGACATGATGAGGAAGAAAATCTCTATGCCTGCTCACTTGATGTACGATGGCCGTGACGATAACCTCTTCGAGCACTTTTCAGCTGTTGCTCAGCGGCTCGGTGTCTACACTGCCAAAGACTACGCCGACATTTTGGAATTCTTGGTGGGCAGATGGAAGGTTGAGAAGCTAACTGGGCTGTCTGGTGAGGGACAGAAAGCTCAAGACTATGTTTGTGGGTTACCTGCAAGAATCAGAAGGCTGGAGGAGAGAGCTCAGGGAAGGGCAAAGCAAGGACCCACCATCCCTTTCAGTTGGATTTACGACAGACAAGTGCAACTCTAATTGCAGAAATGAAATGCAACATTCAGCGTCTCTCATTGTAGTACCCTCGTGCAGAATGGTAAATAATGCTAGAAATTTTGCAGTAACTTTGTTCTTTCGGATCGTAGTCTATTGTTCTGTGTGAGGAGAAATATGATGGGCAGTGACTTTGGTTGGTTGTAGATACAGTTGTTTCTCTTCTTGTGCCATTAGCTTATGCAGATAGGGGCAGCTGTAGTTTGTTCTTTTATTGTTATGTTTCTTTTTTTTTTTTTTTTTTTACCCTTTTTGACTATCCTCTCTTGTATGAGTTTGTTTCTTTGAGTGTAAGCAAATAAATAATCTCTATGATGCCAATTTTGATGATGGTGATAATATATGTTGGTGAAGAAAAATGCTGTGTTTTGAACTCATAATGTCACGTAATTGGTTGTGAAGGATATCATGTTATTAAGGTCTTACGTAAAACTTTCTGGACTTGTAGAACTTAATATTTTGTCTTCAATTAATCAATGTTGCGATTTGCCTTTGATTTTTACTTTTATTTTGAAAAAGAAAAGGACGACGATACCCTAAGATTTGGTAAAATGATTTGACAAGTATCTTCTTATTTTGCGCAAATTCTTTTTCTGGATACACGAAACTTTCTTTTGTCTTAAAAAAATGGTCTCTTACTCTTAGTTTTTGAATGTTTTTATCATTTTCCCCCTTAAAAACATGATTTTGATGTTTCAGTTTTTGAATGTGGAAATAATGAAAATTATTCTTTTTTATGTTTTAAAATCTACATGAGACGTTCTTTTGTCTCCTTTGTTTGTGAAAATAGTCAACCTTATTTTGGACTGCATGACTCATAAATTATCGTCTTTTTCAGATGTTTAAGAAATTAAGTGTGTTTAAAGTGTCATTAGAAGGGATTGCGTACACCTTGGAGTTCAAGTAATATATATAATAGACATTATAGTTCATATTTAGTGAGAGATTTTCTCTGTTTTGAGGACCAAACCCATTAATTGAAATTCGGTTTATTCATTTCACACAGCTATGAATGTGCTTTACAAGATTTTAAACCCTTTTCGCATGGTCGGTCCTTTCATTTGATTCAAGTAATGTAATCCTACTTTTTAGCATCACCTCTTATTATGAACATCAAGGAAGCCCGAATTTGAGCCACAAAATTTTCAGCTTCAAGAGATTGAATTTAATAGGACGCTTCAAAAAAATTTTAATTTCTTTTGTAAAAGTAGTAAGCCAAAAAACAATTCAACTCTCCCCCTAATTTAAACAGCCAAGATTGGAATTCCAAATTCCTTATTCAATTTTTTAATATACAAAACGTTTATCATAACTCAGCACTCATAACCATGCGGCTACGCCTCCCCTTCCGTGTTGTTTGAGTGATTTATAAAATGAAAATTAGACACCATTTGTCTTATCACATAAAATCTCATTTTACAATTCATAGTTCTTACGGTCAAGTAAACAAAACTCTTGAATCTTGATGTCGTTGCCCAATGCCCATCATTTTCTCTTAGGTTTCATTTTTTCTTTCATAATTAAATATGGGTTAAATTATATTTTTGTTTTCATTAGTCTTGTTATTTTAAATGGTCACATATTTAATAAATCCAAATCTCTTCTTTTTTTATTTATTATTTTCTCTTTTTCAATTTGTCCAAGTTCTAAGCCATCATCCCCCTCAAGTGCACTCATAAATTTTCTTGTTAAAAAAAAAAAATTCTAATGAAGAAGCAAAATTTTCACTTTAAAATTCATATAAGAAATTGAAAATAAAAACCTTCAAAACATAATATTACTTTTTCAAAAATGATAAGAAAAAAAACCGTTCAATTGATCATTTAATAACATATAATTCATAAATCTGAATCAAAATATTAAATGACCTTGATTTATCTCTAATCGAATGGTTTTTTTTTAAATATAAAGATATGAATATATTTATTTTTAAAAAATAAAAAATAAAAAATGTCGCGACTTGTTCGAGGCCATAATCAAAACGAGAAAATAGAATTTGATAGGCACGGAGAATCGCTGATGAAATTTTAATATCGCCAACCTTCAATGCAAATCACGCCATTGATTTTTTCAGACGCCCTTGCTCTGCAAATTGGCTTTTTCTTATTTTTATTTCTCATAAAACTATTTTCAAATTAAAAAAAACCACAACTGTTGAAATAGAACCCTAAACCATTTTTTTTTTTGAAATGGAAATAGAACCCTAAACCTAGATTCAGAGGAACTAGAAGAGGAAGAATTAGGAGCAGGATCGAATGGGCTTTCAACAGAATGAAAGAGTCTGCCTTATATAGAAGGGAGAGGAAACCCTAGCTTGAGTGAAATGACAATACTAGCCTCATAATGAGCTGGATATGACCACATTAGGCCCAGTTTCAATTCATCACTGCAAGCCCAACGAGTGATTATAAAATTCACATTTTCGAGGAAATTAATAACTGGATACCTGAACTTTGAGAAAACAATAATTAGGAGTATAGTTTTTATTATTTTCCATAAAGGTCAGTGTCGAATTAAAATCGAAAGCAATAAGAGGTCAAGCCGTCAAGAAATTAATAATCTATTTTGGCAAGATGGGATTAGGGTGTGTGAATGTATTTAAAAAGGATGGGGATATTTCCACCCCACTATTTTTATAAACCCACCCCACTTTTAGAAAAATAATTATAATGAGTTCATAATATTTTTAAAAAATATAAATTGATAAAAGGTTTGTACAGTTAGTCAATTAAATCCTTCTATTACTTTTTTTTACGTTCTTTAACCATTTTCAATCATAAATTTTAATATAATTTTTATTTTACTATTTTATTATTATGATATAAAAAGACAAAATTACCCTCATAAATTATGAGTTATTCTATCTAATAATTTAGGTATTTAATTTTGTGAATTATAATCTAATATTTTTAAATGAAACCTAATTATTATTTCACTATCCTTACTTGTAAATGACATAAATTTGAGAATCTAATAATTTATATAAAAATTGTGTATAAAGACACTATGTTAATTTAATTACAAAATAATAATCATACTAATAAAGTAGTATTAGAAACAATGCGTTTGGTACAAATTAGAAAAATATAGAAGTTAAAGTAAATTCTTGATAATTTTATTTTATAAAGGTAAAATAGTCAATTTAAACTCATGTCAAATCAATATTTGTAATCAAATATGCTAAAAAAATCTAAGTCACAAAAAAAAAAGAAAAGAATTAAGATGGATTTAATTAATTAATTCTCCAAAGTTCTTCTTGATTTGAAAATTTTAAAAATATTGTGTAACTTTTATAATTATTTTTTAAAAATGGGGTGGAGATATCATCACTCATTCAAAAAAATAAATTGTTCTTTTCACCGAATTTTTAATGAAGTTCTTTAAAAAATTGTGTTTTGCATAAATTACTAGTAGATTCAAATCTAAGATTTGTTCCCTTGGCATAAATAAAAGATTATAACTAAGCTTTGGTATTGTATATAAACAAATATATCATTACTGATTAGAAGAAACGCAAGTATATAACCAGCAAGTTGCAACAAGAAAAAGGGTGCAAATTAAAAAATAAAACCGGCAGTTGATGCTCAGGTGCTCAAAATTTTTGAGCCCTCACTTTCAAACACCAATTAAACCAAACCAAATGAACTCTGCTTTGTGATTATGAACAAAGCAATGATCATTCAAGTTCTGTCCATAGACTCATCGAAAGTTTTGCGATATCCCAACGCTGTTCTGTTATAATCAAATGAAGCAAGTCTTGCTTTTCGACTGCAAGAACCCAGGCATTTTCTTTCCCCTCCTCTCGGTTACGTTGGAGAGGTAGCTCAAGGTTCTTGTTATCTCCAGATTTTGAGGAACTACACATAAACTACTACACACTATGATGACTCACATTGAAACCGTTGCGATATTACCAAGGCACACATATTAGACAGAAGAACCTCTCAATAAATGTATAGAAATTAGAAAGCATGGAGGCAGTCACCTTCAGATTTATAATATTTATAAAAATTATATTGAGACAAAAACATTAAAGAGAATGCAAACATTCAGACTTTTAAGATGACTTTACATATCTCGATCTTATAAGAATAACGTAGTGCATACTTTACCTTTATATCACTTGTACTGAGGATAACTAAGTCAAACCAATTATTTTTGTAACCATACCTCTATTAAATAATAACCTTGTTATAGTATTAAAAATAGTCGGTCCCAACATTATGACCATAGAGAGATTTTGCTCTATATAAGAATTCAATTTCAGAATTACTTGCAAGATTTTCAAGCAATTCTTCTATTAATTGAATTTCCTACATCAATGTCCAACAATTCTACATACATATAATCAGTGTTCATCAAATGGTTTATCCTACTAGGTACCTGCAAAAGAGTATATATTCAAGAGAGAACTTGAGTACTTTTGCAAAGGGATGATGGTCAAACCATTAAGCTTTCACTTCCACTTGTTTTGGCTCGTAATCTGGGAGCAACAAACCAAGCCCTTCCTTGCTATCAGGAGCCAAATAAACTTTGTTCTTGCTCTGATACAATGGATTCGCTGTCAAAACAAGCAACTCAGAATTTCCATTAATCTCCAAGACCTCAGGCAGTCCATCATAGCATCCCCTTGACAAGCCCACATCAATTCTTATTGCTCTATTATCACAAACAGCATTTATCCCCTTTTCCTGTATCGTATGGCCCATAATCATTCTCTTCACGCCAGGAAGAGTCGCAAGAGCATGTTCAAGAGCTGAACAATCACATTTCTTCTCCTCATCCGAAAACTTCCTCAACCAAACAACAGCATGCCTCCCTTTACAATATCCTGGCGCAGACTTCCCCATTAACCCATTGATCCAGTCCCTCACTTCTCGATTAATCCTCTCCAAACCATACTCTACGTGTTGCTTCAACAACCCTCCATGAACAAAAACAGAGTCCCCAACTACTAGCACGGTTGTATTCTCAGACAAAAACCGCCTTGCAATCGGACCATCCGGTCTCAATGCAGCAATTCTAGCCCTAACACCATTATGATACTCTTTAGCCATACTCTTAAAAGCTAAAGGAATCCCACTAAACAAATCTTTCGGCTTTTCTAACCCTACACATAAAGATTTCATTTTGTTGCCAATACAATACCAATTAGCCCAATCCTCAAACTCTTTTAAACCCATTTCAGTAGCATATCTAAAATCAGCTTCAATGTTCATAATTTCATGATTGCCATTCATAGTAATAAATTTACCTCCGCTTTTCTCAGCTTCCCTCTTCAATTTCTCCAACAAATAAAGAATCTTGATCTCATCATCACCTCGATCCAGTACATCACCAATTTGTACAACAGTGGCCGTCCCACCAGTCCATTGATCAGAACCGTTGATCAAGCCAGCCAATCTGAGCGCTTGCTTTGATTTCTCCAAGTCCCCATGAAGGTCACCGATGGCAATAAGACGATCAACGCGTGGGAGGCGCGTGGTGGGTTCGCGAACATTTTGGGAAGTTTTGGGATCTGGGTTCGGTAAGAAAAGGCCACCGCTGACTGTGAAATCGACGAAAGTGTCTACGAATGAAGAGAGTAAGGAAGGCACGTTTTTGCATAAAGGGTTTTTGTGTTCTGTCTCCTTCATTCTCTACGTCGTCTTTTTGTGTTTGAGAGCCGGATGTTACACAGAGAGATAGAGAGAGAGAGAGAGAGAGAGAGAGAGCTGGAGTTTGAATTACGGCGTGCGGACTGCGGAGTTTGTCAATCGTGGTGGCTGGCTGCAGTTAACCATTGGCTTACGCAAAGCTTCAACCGTATGACGAGTCGTTTTTCTTTTGGATCAAGACGTAAACGAAGTCGTTTGGATTTGCGTTTACGTGCAACGAGTCGTCTTGCTTCGACATTCTATTTTTTTTTAATAATAAATCTTTGAAAGAAATAAACTTTTTTTTAAATCTTGTTTATAATTTTTATTAAATTATGTAAAAAAAATTCAAAACTATTATTATCAGTTTTCTACCATTATTGTTGTCGCACAATATATTATCAAACGCTTTTTGCTGATTTTAAGATTAGAAAGATAAAAAACTGAAAATGTTGTAGTTTTATTTAAGCAAAGTTTAAAAATAATTTCTTAAAAAAGCTTGAAAATACTATTTTAAAAATAATAAGACACGCGTCGACCGTGATCTATTACTACGACCGACACGTCGGCTTGCTCCACGGCAACCACAAAATAGTGTCATAAATAAACGAAAAACAGAGGTGGCAGTCAAAAACCCTAAGGCCTAAAACCCCACTGTACGTAACGTTACAAAGAGTACAGAAAGAAGGGAAGGGAGAAGAAGATGAATCACGTTGCAGGAATGGAGGAGCAAATTGTATCAGAGAGAATGAGAAGAAAGTTGGAAGAAGTTAATGCCGCTGCTCAAGCCCATCTTGCTCCTGTTCAAGATCATGTCAATTTCACCCTTCAGGTCTCCTCTTTGTTTTTTATTTTTATTTTTATTATTATTACTATTATTATTATTATTATTATTATTATTTTTTTTTTTTGCAATTCTAGGGATTTTTCTTGTTTTTATCAAATGGGCATGTTCCAAATAATCATATTTATTTCAGTAATGCAAGCTTCTAGATTGCTGGGTTGGTAAAACTATTTGTTTATTTATTTTAATTTCTGGGTTCGAATTTATTATGCTTTGATTCCTGTTCTAAGACTGGCTGTCTTTTATTTTTTTCTTGTCAAAAATCACATTTTTTTTTGAGTGATTGTATTGAAATTGATTGTTTGTTTGAATGGTAATTGCCTGTAGCAAGCGTACTTCAAATGTGCCTATGAGTGCTTTGACAGGACAAGGAAGCAAGAGGAGATAAGCAATTGTGTTGAACATTGCAGTGTTCCTGTTGTTAGAGCTCAGCAGCATTTTGAGAATGAGATGGCTAAGTTTCAAGTAAGTTCTTTTGATTTTATCACTTGATTTCAGAGAAAAGTTATATGCTATTCTCACTCTCATATTATTTCTAGCTTAGTGATTTATTTGCACACTTGGTCCTACTGTTATGATCCTATTTTGGATATGATGCTGATAAGTTGTGTATTGCAATTTATAGAACTTTTTGATTGTTGTTTTATCCTAGATTTCAAGAACTAGCATGTGGCTAAACTACTAGGCATATTGTAATTTGAAGATGTATGTCTTATATTTTCTATAATCACCTCTCTATCCTTGTGTTATCATTATGGAAAATTATTTGACTGCCTAAACACATAGACGATTGTGACTGCATTTTCTGTCTTCTAAGAAGCTTGAGCGTGGTGACTTTTTCACCAGTAGTAAGTAATCAATGAATTATGTAACTAACGAATTTTAAGTACTTACACTAATATACATGGAGCAGTATTACTAGCTATTTGTGTATGATGCTTTGTAATTGATATCAGATATGGCACACAGATTCAGCAATGTAGAAAGGTGCCAGTATCACTTGCATACATGCACACTGGCGGACGTTCTTCACTTTCGTCTTCCTGTTTCATAAAAACCTCAAAATTTCTCCCATTCTCAATGCTACTTTGTTTTCTATAATGATCAAAATGCTGATTCTTCTTGTAGTTTTCTCATTGTTTAATTTTCATTTTTATACCTTTTTCTAAATTGACAAATAGTCGGGCAGTATTCTATCACGGTTTAAACATGAAGTGAATGCTCAGTATCATGCTATTTGGTCTTCTGTTTTATAATGTATTTCGCTGAGGTCACTCAAGTTTTAAACAATTTTTATTTTGACATCAGTTTCTGGAACTTGTGGTTCTTTCTTTTTGGCGTTCTGCAATTCATCTTGTTCGTAAACAATTTCTGGATCCTGTTTGTTATCACTTAGGAAATCTTTGTTTAAGAAACTTCATGGTTTACGCTTG
Organism: Citrus x clementina; assembly: GCF_000493195.1. Lineage (NCBI taxonomy): Eukaryota > Viridiplantae > Streptophyta > Magnoliopsida > Sapindales > Rutaceae > Citrus > Citrus x clementina. The sequence goes on along the minus strand of NW_006262339.1, from coordinate 35,933,859 downwards.
TATTACTTCCAATGACTTTAAATTAATAGTCTCGTATTTTGGTGATACAAGTCATTTTTTAACTGCTTTTACTATGAAGAAACAGAAGAAAAATGCATATCTATGTTATAATTTGTGTGTCTACGCATTTTAATACTTCATAATATCATATACTTGATCTCAATTTTTTTAATCTCGAAAGTATCTTGTGAAGCCGTCATGACATGCTCAATAATGCAATAACTTGTTCAGTTCTTTTATTGTCAATGAATTTCTTATAGAATCTTTTTCTTCTGGATGCAGGAGAGATTGAATAGGTCTCTAATGGTTTGCCAAGACAAGTATGAGTCGGCTAAGCTGCAAAAGATTGGGATTGAAGCTGTAAACGATTTGGAGTCCTGTGTTAACCAGTCAATAGACGACAACATCAAGACATTGCCACCTCTTGTTGAAAGATTGAAGACACAATTCTCTATCAAGGATTAAGTCAAAAGATTATTGCTGACTCAGTGATTGTTTTGTATTTTTGCTTTAGATTAATCATTATATTCATATTTAAGCGAATAAAATTCTGAAAAGACATCGAGCTCGATTAGGCAATGCTTAAGATTTTCTTAATGGTTGATGTTACAGCCTCTGAGAAACTGTTTCTTGAGATTATGGGGCATATAGAATGCTGCACTTCGGTTCATGTCATTTTCAATTAATTCATGTACCCGTTATGTCCATGGCTTTTTGATTTTCGCTCTTTTTAGTATTTCACCAAAGGTTATTTGATACCGGATACTAATTAATTAAATATAAATTGTGATTAATAAAGTGATGGTAAAGAATGAACTCGTCACACATTTTATATGCTTCAAATCAAAGAAGCAAGAAGAATGCTAAATGATACAAGAATTATTTGAATGAAATTCCATCAAACTAAACATGACGACTACTTTAATTTATTTAAAACATTACAGGAAAACTAATTTGTAAATCATGAATAGCAGAAGTTTTGAGAAAATTATAATATTAAGAGATGTTGCCATAATTATTTAAAACATTACAGGAAAACTAATTTGTAAGTCACGGAAGGTATTGTAATAGTTATTTGATTAAATCAAAATCTATGACAAAAAAACTCTGTATTAGATTAGAAGAATGTGGAGAAAAGCGTTACAGGGGTGATAGCAAGGAAGAGAAAGACAAAGCGAAACAAAATTAGGTTGTTAAAAAAAATAAGTGTTGTAGTGATTTAATCTCAGTAATAGTATAAAAGTGATTTTTTTTAATAAAAAATCATTTAAATATACACCGCCTAACAATATCCACTACTTTTGAGTTGATCAAAATTAAATCTAGTCTAGAAGGAAAAGAAGAAGAACTATTGCGGGGGGAAAAAGAAAAGGAGAAATGTCTCTTTTGCAGACATAGTTTACCATTCCAAGACAACAATTTTCCAATGAAAAAGATAAGATACCAGGGTAGAAAATATGATTAATAATGAGCAAATGACGTCCAATAGTTAATAATATCTACATACTGAATATAAGAGGCTTTGGCAGGTCTACACATGACCAAAGCATCAAAATGCGGGGAGGTCCAACTGAAGGTGATAGAAACTTCGGAGGTCAATCCCCAAAACTTCAACAGCTGTGTTCATCTCCGGCAGAATGACTTAGCACCTACAGATACTTTCTTGCAAGCGCGCGAACTTTTGTATCAAAATGAGATGATGTGATCCGGGAACCGGGCAAGTAGAGTGGATTAAGAAGAATCTGCAAATTCCCAATATTATTAATCAACAAAGAGAAAGCAGTAAAATTATTCTTTTAAGTTCATTTCTCAGCACTGAAAAACAATAAGCATTGCAGATCTTAAATGATCAACAAAGTGCGACATAACTTAATAAATAATTCCTACAAAGAGCTCCAAAAGCTAGAGGCAAAGTTGACACATCCTGACATCCCAGAAATTGCCAATTATTAAGTTCGAATAGCAAACAATGTGAAATTATTTTATCTACATAGAGGAATCAAACAGTTCATGAGTTAGTGACTTCCAACATTGTATAATAAAGAATGTACGATTACAGGAATGCCTATCAGATTTCTAAATATCACATCCTCACCAAGCAACAGAATGGAAAAATATAGATTCTTGAGACATAACATAATGAATATAATTTGTATTAAACAAAATGATAGCTCCAAAATATAGATATCCATGGTAACTAGAGTCAATCCACCAGAAAGAAATTGCTACGCAATCAAGACAAATTAAAAGCAAGGAAACTTCATTGGAGAAGCCAACATTACCTTTATATAGAGCTCATGGACCTCTTGGAAAAAGCTCTTGATCCCATCATCATTCCTAGAGTCGTGAAGTAGCATAAATCGTGTATGTGTGGAAAGTCAAAGAAAATACCAACACAGAACCAGTACACAGACATAAAACTCTAGCAATTCATAAATTGAAACTTCCACTTTTATATTTAGTAGCTTTTTTTTTTTTTTGGTCAATGAAGCAGCATCCGATACTTTCACACAATTTTGATTGATTTGCTCTGATCACTAGATATCTAAAAAATGACAAAGATGAACAATAGAAATGTCATGGCATTTATTTGAGTAGATGTATGAAGGATATGACCAGCTGTAACGTATACTGATACCACCAAGTCATTGAACCTGTCAATTGCTTTCAAGAACCTGCCAAAGAAAAAAGTATGATTATAAAATTATGAGGTTTCAAAAAAAAAAGGCAAAATCAGGATATAGTACAAACTTTCCAGTACTGTTGGCATGAATAGTTACGGAGAAATAGAACTCACATAGCACTGGTAGTCCATGCAAGGTCCTGAACAATATCCAGAGCAGCATGTAATATGAACTGATGCAGCTGAGCAGCATCTTCTCTCTATCATAAAGCAGACATGTGATCAGGCTAGCAGCATCCAAACAACTTGCAAAGCAAGGCCATGAAAACACAAGTAGATATTAAAGTAAACTGAAGATAAGGACTTGAAATTATGTCGCCACAGATAATTGAGTATCTTAGTACTGAAGTTCAGTAGAGTACCACTTCCACATTCCACTACATTTGACAGCACCAAACATCCATACAACTATAATATTCACTTAGACAAAAGGGTCTAGCACTATAATGCCCTTTTTGGTGCGAGTACAGTACCTTATGATTATCAGATTTACATGCTGAAAATTGAAAATAGAATATCAAATGATTTTTTCTCAAGGTTAACTTTTAGCCAGTAATCACCATGAATCTCAAAAGACACAACCATAGGTCGTTGATGCTCACCTCCAAGAATACAACATCTGATACATACAATTTGCAAGGTACTATAGAAATCCATTATTGACATAAAAAATATAATTTGAAATCAACAAACTAAAAAAATAGAACTACCCTTGCAACTAAGCATATAAAAGAGAAGCAGAAAAAAGTACGAGAAATTAGCATACTTTAGCAGCAGAGCCAACTTCAGCTTCATATATCGGAATCTCATTCCTGCTCACAATAATAAAACAAGCTGTTGTTGCCATCCTCCTCCGTCGCAATACCTAATAAAAATAATAGGATTTGAACTCCAAATATAAGGGAAAGTCAATTCAAATGCACCACTGAAAAGTAAAACATCACGATGGGTTGGCTTGCTTTTCATCCAAAACCACAGCAATCAACTTATCAAACCCAACCAATAAAGTATCAAATCAGTTTCAACTCATCCCCTTTTTCCTTTTGATGTTTGTTACAGTGAAGATTGCACAAGTTTATTATATAATTTGGATTGAATATGAAAATGAAAATATCTCTATTAAGCCTCTCTAGCATATATAGTTAATTTTGACCAATCACTTTACAAATTAAGTGATGTGTTCCAATTGAAAGTGAGATAATTATTGTGATATGTTCAATGCATTAAAATAAACTTTTTTTTTTCTAATTTTTTTTTAAAAAAATAATTTTCTTTTCGGATCTTTATAACTAAGGAGGTAAGATTAAGTGTGCGAGTGAAGATCTGATATGCAAAGTGCAAACGGAAGAACAAATACATTAAAATGCAAACTTACGATTGACGAGTTGCAGTTGAAATCGGTGGCGACGCGGTGGTTCCGGCGACGGAGAACGAAGGTTTGAGCTTAATTTGAAGGAAAGTGAGGAAAGGGTAAACAGTCAAGAAGCATTTTTAGAGTTTCTTTGGAGATCCAGTGTGACAGAGACGACGGAGCGGAAATGGAATACGAATCGTAAACGAACACGTGTCTCCAAATTCACGTTAAGCCGGTAATGTTTCATTTAAGTCCTCGTTATTTGTGTTTATTTTATTTCAGTTTAACAGTTTGTAGAAATAATCAAAACGATACCTGTGTCCTTAAGCAAATCACCAGGCTAAAGATCCAAACTTGGATGAAGTAATTAAAGCTTGAACAATATCATTGAACTGAACTTTAACATTGATATTAAGAACACAACTTTTTTTATCAGAAACAAAACAAGACGGGACACTACATGACAAAGGGAACAAAATTGAAGTGTTCCACCAACACAATACATGACTTGATACGAACAGGAAAACAACAATAAAACAATTGGCTAATTTTGGAGATCACAATCCTTGATCAAATTATAAACATGCTTTCCGTATCCAAACCGAAGAGAATCGAGATTCTGTTGGAGTTTAGTCACAAGTCTCTGATGAAGATGAAGTGAATTCGGTCGCATTGTCTCGATCAATGCTGTTTGAATCACATAGTTTCCGTACTTGTCACAGGCCACTCGAAAAATTTGGCCACTGTTAAGAAGAAACTCTTCGACTATGTAATTCACTGTGATTCGATACTTCAAGCAGTTTTGGACTACAAAGCTGCCGCATTTGGTCAAGGAGAGATCTATGTAATGGCCTCTAAGCGAGAAGCAGATTGTTTCGATCAAGTAAGGGTCCTCGAGTTCTAAAACGTGCTGGACTACATAGTTTCCGGAGAAATTCCTGGAGAGGCTCGCCGCGTTCACGGAAATTAAATACAAGATTTGTTTTCTTCGCGGACCTTTCATCTCGTCGATGAAATTGTTGAGGTTGATGCATCCTTGTTCGTGGCAGGCCAGATATAGACAATGCTCTAAGGCAGCTTGATAGATGAAGTCATTCTTGTTGTTGTGCTGATAAATTTGCTCTAAGCATTGCAGTACAACAGAGGAGCCCGGTTTCGTCATCATTAGTAACCTGAACAATCTTTTTAAAGCTTTCATAACAAGATCAAGCAAAGGCGGCCGATTTGCCACTGCTTTCATCAGCTTCCTGATTGATGATGAACCGAATTTATCAACTGATGCCTGGACAAACAATTGATCTTGAGACGTTATCTGCAATGTAATCCGCAATAGCTGGTCCTCGTTGCATGTTTCAATGAACTTTCCAAAGACGAAACGAGCATATTGGTTACATATAATCTGAAAAGTAAACTCGGAAACCACATTAAATACTTTGTCTAGAAACCTGGAGTCCCCAGAAGTTAACTTTTCCTGTAAGTATTGTGAGCCCTGTTCATCTTGAGCCAGTAAAAGAATACCAGAATTGGCACAATGCTGAAAAGGGTTTGCTTGGAATCCTAACGGCGTTTGAAAATTGGAGCTTGTGATCGTCTCGTACTGCGGGTTTGATGTGCCGCTCAAATTAGGAACTGTTGATCTGCCACTCGAGCTAGGAACTGCCCATGTACTCTGTGGGTATAATGGAACTGGAGGAGATGGGTGTATTTCATTAAACGAAGAATAAGAAGGATCGTTGACTTGAAGGTTTTCAAAAGAAAGCGAAAGATTGTTGAGTTGCGTTTCAGATACAGGATGTGTTCGAGAAGTCTCCATGACAATAAGGAGACTAAAGAAAAAGATGCAGAGAAAAATTTGTTTATGGCCATAATTTTATAATGCATAGATTAAAGATTTCAGTTTCTGAAAAGGAATACTATTCATGTAAGATTTAGAATTAGAACTTACATGGTTACATAAACTCTCTTCTTATTAGGAAACGAAACCCATTTTTTTTTTTAATAAAAAAATAGGGCGTCAACAGCTAGGTCGCTAGTCGGCTGCCAAGCCAGCATCAGCGTAGTGAACTTTGCCATGTCAGATGATGAATGACAAAATCTTTAATTTATAAGACTATGTGTGCATAGCTCTTTTTATTTATTTATTTATTATTTTTTTTTTGTCTTAACCACGAGGTATCCTGGAGAGGGTCTCAAGTGTGGGAAGCACCTTTAAGCCCATACCACAACCCAGACTAGAAGTCCCCACTCGAATCGGGAGGCACAAATTCTCCCAACAAAGGCGACTTCCCTACGACTCGAACTGAGGAGCAAACCCAGTCAAACCACTTAAAGAGACTCCATTGCCAGTGGAGCCAACACTTTGTTGGTTTTTATTTTTATTTTTATTTTTTCATCTAAGGAGGCATTCCTTACTGGTTCAGCAAACAAAGTTCAAAATCTTCAATAACTATTCAACTGCCACAGCATTGAAGAGATAGATGCTGCTTGCCGTTTTGGAGTCAGTTGTAGGTACCAGGATGGAAGCAAGGCTTTCTGTCAAACCAAATGCCTCGAATAGATTTGTTCTACTCGATGGCTAGCCGAGGCTACAACTTTTTCATTCACTCAGATCACATTTTACTTGTTTGAATACGAGGCTAATGTCATTGAAGTTTTCCCTTTATGATACTTACCCAAAAATAAACCAAAAGATTACTGTTTGAAATGTTACGGAGGTGTGTCCGCACTATGCACCTCCCAAGGAAACTCAATCCAACGTTCTTACCGAATTATGTACGGGCACCAATGAACGCACAATTTATGAAATTCTCTAATGATAAGGCCGAAACAAATGGAAAGGGAAGATCTGATCGCAAGCAAATGGAATTGGAACCAAATCCTAAGGTGGTGTTCGGTTTGAAGAAAAGTTAGGAAATCAAGAAATGAGAGGAGAGGAAAGTGTAAGAAAGGAGAAGAGACTAAATTGAAACTCTTTTCTAATGTTTCATTTGTTAAAAAATTATACAAGGAAAGGAGATGCCTTATTTTTTATTTGGACAATTTCACCCTTTATCGATAAACTTTCAATATTTATCATAAATGTAATTCAAAAAAATCAAACCATGAATTTATTAATATACTATATACACAACTAGTAAAAAATTATTTTAAATAAGTATATTTATAAATTAAATTCTATTTAAAAAGTTTATTAACATGATTTCATTTTATAGTTAATTTAATTTAATTTGTTTCTAAATAAACTATGACATAATAGAAATAATTTATTAATTAATATATAAAATTTTAAAATTTTATTTAAAAAATAAAAATAAAGTGGTCGCCCCCACAAGAGCCAGCGCACGTCGGTGCTAACCACCACTGTGACATATCATTTCAATTCAATAATTATATAAAAATGATTTAAAATTAACAATCTATAGATTGAAACGAATTAATTGGCCGAAATATTTAAAGTTTGTCCTAATATGGGAAAGTTAGAAAGTTTTCAAACCTTTTTAACTGGATTTGAAGAAAATAAATTCATTTTTACCTCGATGACAATACAATGACATTGCTCGTTGACCAAGGAATCCAATGGTATTGGCGGTCGTGTCTTACGCTCTAGTGGCAATAGCTTTCCGATGGCCCAAATTTGTATTTTCTATTTTTGTAAATTAATAAAATAAATAAAGTGATTTTAGTAAATTGTTTAAATTATTGCCTTAACTTTTATTCATATAAATTAATTGTCTACAAAATTAAATTGTAAATAACAATTATTTGATAATATTAAACAAGTTAATAAAAGATTGAAGGGATAATTTTGGATATTTTGGCTTCCAATAGAAGAAGAATTTAAATTTATCACTTTTTGATTTGGAATCTAAATTTCACATTATGATGTATATTAAACTCTAATGGAAATTTAATTCTTATAAATTAAGGTTACCCAGATATTGAAAATAAGAAAGGAATTCAAATTACTTTCCTTTCTCCCTTCCTCTTCTTCCAACCAAACTCCACCTAAGAGAATTAGCAAAAAGCAAGTCTATGCTCCTTAGCAACAATATTTTTTCTTATGCAAGTCCATCACTTATTGACTTCATGCTCCTTTTATCTTTTGATATGCTTCTTTTTTTTTTTTTTTTAAATTAAAAGCCTAGATTTGCTCTTTCATAAATGAGCCAAAAGCCGGTAATGCATACCAGGTTTCATTTATATTAGATTCTTTGCCATTAGTTCACAATTTTAACGGATAATTTTTGGGTTTTGGACTGCCAAACTCTGTTTTATGCTTCTTACATATAAACTGCCACCATTCTATGCAGAGATGGGACTTAGGAGGAGTACTGCCTCTGGCTTCAGCCCTTGACTTGGAATTTATGTCCTGGTAAGTGAAGTTTTGATGCTTGTTTAGCAAAGTTCATTGGGTGAGCACAATTTCCTTGCCCTGCTCTGAGGAAATCATCAAAACATTTCTAGCATCCATAAGTTTTTAACAATGTCTGACTGATTGATGGCTTTTGTATTTGATCATGGCTTATAACTAATTATCTACATCAAAAATATATTGTGTTTAGTTTTATTAGGGGTGTTCGCGGATCGGATTTTACGGATTGGACATCAATCCATATCCGATCCATGATTTTACGGATTATAATTTTTCAATCCAATCCAATCCACGGATTGATAAAATTCAATTCAAATCCAATCCATACATCTGCGGATCGGATGCGGATTTGACTCAATCCATATCCAATCCATACGTTTGCGGATCGGATGCGGATTTGACTCAATCCATATCCAATCCACCATTTTACGCATTAGTTTTCGAATTAAAAATTTTTAGTTCTCTCCAACTAATGAAATAAAAAAAAGCTAAAATAATTTTGCTCAAATTCTGTTAAGTTCTTAACGGTAGTAAACGGAAGGGTGGACGCCAGAACTCTTTTGTCAACTTAGGGTATACGAGTGATATAAGTGAAAAGTGTTGCAGTATGTTTGATAACGGTGACATTTAAGGGTATACCGGTGATAATTTCCCTAAAAATAATTTTGCTACCAATTAAATTTAAAATTGAATAAAATTTAAATATATTAATTATTTAAATAAAGCTAAAATAATACATTTAAAGTTTCAAAATATAACACATCGAGACTAATTATTCAAATAAAGCTACAATAATGCATTCAAAGTTTCAAATATATAACACACCAGGCTTAATTGTTCAAATAAAGTTACAATAATACGTTAATATAACACCGGAATTAATTGTTCAAATAAAGTCACAATTAATTGAAATGACGAAGTTTCGGAAACCAAACACAATCTGATCCTTCACCAAGGCTGTTGCGCTTGTCAAAAAGTGGTGATTACGGAGCCGTCCACGATGGGAACCAGGAGAAGCTGTACGGGTGGCGATCTTGAAGGTTGTGATAGTGAAATTGTTCAGCTGGAACCAGTGAATGTGAAGTGGCTCGATGGACTTGGGAAAGAAGATGGCTTGCTCTCGCCGGAATCGCGCGGCCGATGTCCTTCAAATCCGTGTCGAGAGTGTATCCAACCAGTATTGAGTGTTGCTAGTGTGTGTGACGGCGGGGAAGCTTATGATTTTTTGTTTGCAAATTGTTGGTGACTTGGCGTCATGTTACTTTGCTTTTGGGTGACTTGGCGTTATGTTCCTTTGCTTTTGCTAGTGCGTGTGACTTTGCTTTTATTTTGTTTTACAATTTTTACAAAGTGTATTTGTATATTTGATTATTTAATTATTTTTCATTTTATATTATTATTGGGTAATGGCTAAGATATGTTATAGTGCTTATGTAACTATGTAATATCACATTTATAATTTTTTTAATTAAATTTATAATAATTTTTTAATTATATATATATATATTTTTTTTTTTTGCGGATTCACGGATTTTTGCAGATTTACAGAAGTAAATCCATATCCAATCCATTGACTGCAGATTTTTAAATTTTCAATCCATATCCAATCCACCAATCCACGGATCGGATTTATACGGATAAGATTGAGCGGATCGGACGGATTGAGCGGATCGGATTGGATTCTGAACACCCCTAAGTTTTATCTACTTGTGTTGATTATTATTATTATTATTGTCTTTGTTATTTGATTTTTTCTTTTGAATTTCTTTCTAAAAGAGAGAAAAACTGGCTATTTGCAAACATTTTGCTCGGATTATATCATAATATTGTAAACATCAACAACTACAAACATAAAGAATCTTAGAATCTTCATTCTCAATCTACAGAGATTAGCTACTTCCCAGTTAGCTGTAAATGGGATATCATACAACGACACAAGTGCACAAGACTACAACAGAAAGCTAACTACCGTACACGATGTGTTCCTAAATGGACAAAGAAAAACTGAAACCGTCAGCTAAGCTAGACACGGATGAGATGCTGTGGTCCATTTATATACATTGCTTCCATATTTCATCACCCGAAGAGCAGCGAGGTGCTGCTGCAATTTCGTTACAAGTCTCTGATGAACACTAAGTCTATCCTGTCTCATGGTCTCTGCCAATGCTGTTTGAATCACATAGTTTCCATATTTGTCATTGGCTACTTGCAAAATTTGGTCACTGTTCAGCAACTCTTCAATGATATAATGCACTGCGTTTTGATATTTCAAGCATTTTTGAACCACAAAACTGCCACATTTGGTCAAGGAGAGATCTACGTAATGGCCTCTAAGCGCGAAGCAGATTGCGTCAATCAAAAACGGGTCCTCGAGACTCAAGACGTGCTGCACCACATAGTTCCCCGAGCGATGCCTGGAGAGGCTGGCTGCATTCACGGAAATTAAATGTAAAATCTGTTTTCTTCGCGAACCTTTCATGTTGTCAATGAAATTGTTGAGGTTGATGCATCCTTGTTCATGACAGGCTAGATACAGACAATGCTCTAATGCCGCTTGATATATAAAGTCATTCTTGTGATTATAAGATGGCTCTAAGCACTGCAATATAACAGAGGATCCCGGCTTTGTCATCATCAAAAACTTGAACAATCTTTTCAAAGCTGACATAACGTGATAAAGCAATGGCGGCAAGTGAGCTACTACTTTGATCAGCTTCTTGACTGAGGATGAACCAAATTTGTCCACCGATGCTAGGAGAAATAATTGATCCTGGAATGTTATCTTGAGGATAATCAGCGCCAGCTGAGACTCGTTGCACGATTCAATAAATTTTCCAAAGACAAAACGGCCATATTGGCCACTCATAAGCTCAAAAGTGAACCCGGAAACCACCCAAAATAACTTGTCTAGAATCTTGGAGTCCCCGGAACTTAACTTTTCCTGCAAGCACTGTGAGCCCTCTTGATCTTGAGCAAGTGAAAAAAGATCATGATTGGTACAATGCTCAAAAGCGATTGTTTGGAGTGCTGAAGGGAATCGAAAATCGGATGTGCCAAAATCTCCTCTGCCGCTCAAGCTTCGAACTGCCCACAAATTTTCTGAGTACAATGGAATTGCTACTGGAACTGGAACAGAAGATGAAGATGAAGAAGCAGAAGAAGAAGAAGAAGAAGAAGAAGAATCAGCGGCAATGCTGGTTTGACCAGTAGCATCATTGATAGCTTCAAGAATGTCAAAACAACGCAAAAGATTTTCGCATTCTGTTTCAAAATCAGAACCTGTGGATGATTTCTCCATTATAAAGCTAGAAATTATAGTGAGAATAAAGAAGAATAGCGAAGAAAAATTTTATTTGGCTGCATTTATAATGCACAGATTCAAATTTTAGTTTGTAGATAGGATTCCTAATCATGTTAGGAGTTATAACATAATAAAAACTCTCCTTATAGAATTAGGAAACAGAATTATTTATTATTATTATTTTACATAAAAAATTCATTTATCTCATTGTTATCCAGATTCATAGAGGAATAAACTAATCATATTTAGGCCCACCTGCTAAATTGAAGTTTATTAAGTTTCTATTTTCAATAAAAGTTTATTAAGTTATTGCAATTATTTATTTATTTATTTATTTTAATAATACAATATTAAATACTACTAATATAACTAGGAATGGTTTTTCTTTTAAAAAAATTATATGCAAATTTACTAGTATTGCAAATAAAATTCTGAGAAGACAAGACTTGATCAGCTCAGTTGATCACAATTAAAAAAAACGCCCAAATAAAATTCGGCCTACTCTTGTCGTAATTTTTTTTTGGGAGAAATACACCTGTCGTAATTTTAATTACAAAAAAGGGAGCACCAGCAGTAGAAATGTGAAATTTTTTTATTAAAATGCATATCAGACGCAGCCTAAAAGCTACAAATAATCCTACAATTAAAAATTTGTCAAAACTTGCATAAATAAGATTTTGTTTTGGGGGGAATTTGCTCATTGAACCTAAATAGCAAGAACCTACCTCCCAACAATTGAAAAGAAAAAAAAAACAAATAAATGTCTTGTACATCAGTTAAGGAAAGAATAAATCAAGAATAAATCAAGAATCCCGTGAATATATAAATTACAATTGTTAAGCCATAAACTACGTGCGTAACTCAAGGCTTGAATTGATCTTGCTGTGATGAAGGCATTGGCATCTATTCATTCTATTAGTTTTACGCAATGAGAAGTTTATTTATCACAAGAAGAGAATATAGTTTGGGCACTGGGTTAATTTATTATCAAATTAAATTTCTTTGCTTTAGGCATAATTCATGGCTTGCCCTCAGATAACTAAGTGTGAAAATTATGCTCAAACTGTTATATCCACTAATCTTTTCATACTAATTACACGCATTCTTTGTAGTTTGTGAACTAATCTGATCAAACTGTTACATGATGCAAATCAAATTGTGCCTACAATGTTAGTAAATTGGAATAATAGCTAGTTTTGACAAATTCAGATTAGTTTTGTTTCTTCAAAAGCGGGTTAATATAAAGATGAGAAGAAATTCTAATTCAACATCTAAAGTCTCTCTGTCTCAACCATTTTATTATCTTAATCAAAGCGAATGTGATGACAAAATTAAGGGTAATAGAAATTTAAAAAGCGAACCCCAAACTATTTAGAATTAGAGAGAGAGTGCTTGCTGAAGTGGAAGAATCTACTTTCCTTTCTTTCTCTGTTATAAGGAGACAAATGCCCAGCAAACAAGTTTGTCAATTGCTCTTTTGCTTCCGATGTGCTTGTTTTCTGTAACATTGTTAAAATATAAGTGTTCGAAAACCTTTTCAATTTCAAACAACTTTGGTATTATCTTGATTGTTTTGATTCCATTTCTCTGTGATTGATCTTTTGTTTTTCTAATGGGGTCACCAACCTTGAATATAGTACGTAGTATTGATCCTATTTTATTTCTTTAATTTTTCACTTACTGTTTTTATTACATATTATTTTTTTTTTACAATTTGATAACATTACCTTCAAAAGAAAAACCCAGAGATGACTTGTTCTGTTGTTCACATTTACAAAGGGCATGGAGATGGACAATTTTTATCCAACCAAAGCTAGTCCCATGTTTGGCAAAGGGTTTTATATGGGTGAGGGATAAATAGAGAAAAACATATCCCATGTGACCCAATCTAAGGTGTCGTTAACATAAATTTTATTTGAATATTTTACTCCTATTATAAGTACCAAAATACTCATAAAACTATTTTAATTAACTTCAATAATTTTTCAGTAAAAAGTTATATATTTCCGAATGATTTATAGTTATTACTTTATTAATATGATCATTAATTTTCAATGAAACTAACAAGAAGTCTTTGTGATATGATATCTCATGGAATCTATTGACTGTCAAATGTTTTGCTATTTACACGTAAGACCGTTGAAAAGTTATTGCATTTCATTTCAAAATGCTAGGTTATATAGGATACAAAACTAAATACCCAAATTAACCCTATACTTTCTGCACAACTTCAATTGCAAACTTCATATGGCAAATTAACTACATTAGGGTGCCTTTTGCTTTTAGAGCCATCAATTCTACAGTAATGTGGCAACTAAAACATGTGAATAAATTTCTTGGGTCGATGGTAACAAAGTCGAAGAGTGATTTATGATGCCTAATTACCACGAGCACACGTAATTTGCATGCAACATGCCTAGCTCATTTTAAAATTTGGATCAATGAGTGTTTCAGAAAACACCATTCAAGTTTTCACATCGTGAAAATAGGAATTAATTTGATCCAATTGTCAACACTATACAGCATGTTTATTGCTCAAATTGAAGAAAATTAAGAAGACAAACAGATCGAAGATTACAGAGAAGTCACTTCAAGGAAAAGGCTCTTATATGTGACGTTATACTTTGCCGTCTCGCATAGCTACAGTCAATTTTTCTATTTTCTTAATGCTAGCTAATAAAAGAAAATGTAGAAATATATGACAGAATCCATCACTTTCATCAGTCGAATAAGCAAGAGAGCAACATGAAACAAGGGTAAAAGGAGTGAAATCTTCTTATTGTTTGATTAAACTGATTGAAACTCCCCTAATGTTTTAAAACACACACACACATATTAGTTTTGCATTTAATTTTTCATAAATTTTGAAAAAAATTTCAGAATTAATTAATAAATGACGGCACTTTCCTTGCTTTTTCCAATAATTTTAAATTTAATTTTTCAATCAATTATGATTAAAAAATTCAATTAATTAAATAATTAAAGGTATTTATATTCTCAATATCAAACAAACATCAAGAATCAAATGGTATTAAAAAATTGAAAATCAAGGAGTTTGAATGTGTTTTAAAACATCAAGAGAGTTTTAATAAGTTTAGTCAAATAACAGGGAGGTTTTGCATTTTTTCCCCCATTAAACAAGTGTCTAAGAAATTAAACTTTTAACAAGTGTCGAATGCATCTTAATTTCTGAATACTACAGTGTCTAACTCAGATCGGAAGAATGAATCTGAAAGGCATGGAAGAATCAATGCATAATCAGTGTGTTTGGAAGAAAAAATTAATAAGCCAAGTGACATGGAAATAAATGAATTCACGTTAAACATGTGCCATGTGCGTCGGTTGTCGCAAAAAAGAACAACATTTTCCAAGCAATAATCATGCCAGTCTACACAGAAGCACAATTCACGTTTAAACTTTCTCCCTTTTTTTTCTTTTTCTTTTTTTCGAGAAAAGGACATCTACACTCTAAAACTTAAGAAAATGATCACCAACACCATCAAGATTTTAAAAAGGGCATTAAGACCTAAGACCCCCTTTGGACATTGATGATGAAATGAAGTATTAAAATTTTATCAAAAAAACATAGTAAAAATAAATTCAAGAAACCGTGTTTTCTGTAGCAGATGTGAGATCCTAACAGGTCATTTGGATTAATTTTTTTAAAGAAAAGCCGTAATAAATTAGATTTACAAAATTTTAGTGAATTACTAATTTTTTATATTTAAGTAAATTAACTTTCTGAAAATTTTAATAATTCACAAATGCCCTAAAACTTATCGTATGTTTGGCAAGGGTTTATTGCGTGGGGATAAATTTGGTGTACCAAATTTGGCATACCAAACCCCCCCTAAATACAATAGAAATAACTCGGTGGCATTCCTCCAAATAACTCCAATGATTTTTCCGGAAATGAAAATCATATTCTTTAGACTTTAACCTATATTAAAAAAATTTTAGTAACTTAATAAAGAGGCATATAATGACAAAATTAAAGGGTAGCGAAAAGACAATCCCAAACGGTGTGTTATTTTCCTTTCATTTACTGGCATGATTTTTCGGGAGACAAAAGCCCAGTAAATAAGTTTGTTCGGTACAATAGGATCCAAAAAAACCTTAAGACAATTTGTCCATTAATCTTGACCACAAATATTTTTTTATTCTATTTCGTAGGATGACTTCTCATGTTCTTCGAGAGAGAGAGAGAGAGAAGAATCTTTGTGGAAAAACTTTTATCATTCTTCTTGATTGTTTGTCAGCTTTATTGGAAATGCCCTAGCGTTTTAACATTTTCTGAATTGTTGCTATCCAAATAAGAAGAATCTCCGAGAAAAATATTTGAGCACTAATCTAACAGTTTGTTAGCTTTAGCGGAAAAGGCTAGATATTTTAACATTTTATGAATTGCACATTGAAGACGCAACGTGAATACAGTTTTGTGACACCAAGCTAAATTAATCAGATTAACTTACTCTCATTTACCGTACCAAAGAAATTTGCCCTACAAGTTAATTAACCAACAAGTAGTAGACGGACAGCTTCAAGTTGTACATTGACGTAGAAGAAGATGCATTCGATACGAAGATTGATTTGACAGAACTGCGACAAAATGAACCATTTTTGGGATAAGTTTAGAGCAGTACTAATATATATCAAGAAAGAAACAGTATTACTGCTTTCTCTCTTTAGCATTTCTACTAATTTTAATATATTGATCTTGGAAGACTTTTCCACAATATCAATTGATGCATTGAATTGTTGACCTCTCAATTGCTCTTGTATGTGGTTTCTATAAATTTGGCATCCTATATGCTTGTTTTCTGCACCGTTGTTAATTTGTATGTTTTGAAAGCTGAGAGTCCTCAAATGATCTTAATTTTGAATTTTAACACATTTTGGTTTATCTTACTTTGTTTTATTGTGTTTTATAATGTCAATGGGGTCAACAAACATGAACAAAGTAGTTTCTTCACTAGCTTTGTTGATCCTATTTTCTTTGCTAGATTTTTCAATTACTGTTTCTTCTGATTCTAATGAAGAAGCCGATGCTCTTCTCAAATGGAAAGCCAGCCTTCAAAGCCACAACCGATCTCTCCTTCCTTCCTGGACTAACGCCACCACCAATGTTTCATCCAAAATATGCCCGTGTGCTTGGTTTGGAATCAGTTGCAGTGACGCTGGAAGAGTCATCAACATCAGCCTCAGAAATACAGGATTAAGTGGTACGCTTAGTGATTTTTCATTTTCATCGTTTCCTCAGCTTGTGCATCTTGATCTCAGTCTTAATGGATTCTTGGGTACCATCCCATCTCAAATTGGTAACCTTTCGAAACTCAGCTACATTTCTTTACAATCCAATCAGTTGTCTGGAAAAATTCCACTGGAGGTTGGTCTTCTGACTCATTTGAAGGTCCTTCACTTTCAATTCAATCAATTAAAGCTGTTAGTGTTAGTGTTGGAAGTGATCAAAGGGAAGCATCCAAGAGATTTTCTTTGTTCGATTTTATCTTCATCTCTCACCAAGGATGTAGCACTTGATGAAATGTTGGACCCGCGTCTTCCAACTTCATCATGCAGTGTTCAAGAAAAACTGATATCAATCATGGGGGTTGCTTTTCCATGCTTAAATGAGAGTCCAGTGTCTAGACCAACGATGCAGACAGTCAGTCAACAATTACAGATTTAACCTCGGCTGCATTGACTGAGTCTTAATTTTCGAAGTACACTTCTAATTTGCTGGGTTTATTTTTCTCATGTACTGTAGTTTGTTTGTTCTAGTTTTCAAGAATCATGAGGCGTTGGTTATTACATCATCCATATATACTTGGTGTATGGTGTACTCTTTCATTTATAAATACAGTTTGCTCATTCCTTAGAGATTTAGTTAAAAGAACGTACGGGGCAGTGATGAGCACATTTGAGGATATGTGGAGTCTGTACAATGAAGACCAAGATTAGTAAGACAGTTTGTAATAATAAAAAATAATTTCTTGCCACAAGTGAACGCCTCAAATGTAAACCTGAAAGTGTGTGCCACTGTATTAATTAATGGGTGTTTCTTACTTATTGATAATGTCAAATTAAATGTTGAAAGAAAGGAATAGATGGGGGAAAAAATTAAAAATTGAGGGTAATTTACAATGTAGTCCTTGTGATAAACCAGTAATAATTAGTACCATTAACCGTGCTGCACTAAACACAAAATCGACTTCTTAGAAACCCACTTCTATGAAGCGATTAATTTCATCTCTTTCGGATTCATATCCTAATCCATTCGCCGATTCCCGTGGTGGTAGCTAGGCGAGTTCATTTCTTGGCTTGATAAATTGATATTTTGGTACCAATATTTTTTCTTATTTGTGAATTTGAAATTACTTTTCATCAGGATAGTAGCTTTGATCTTTTTTTTTTTTTTCTTAAAAAGAGTTTTGGAATGATTGTCTTGGCTTTGAGTAAATGATTTGAAGGAACTTCTAGCTTTCACCAATTCTCTTGAATGCTCAATGGCTTATACTTTGTAGAATCTCCAATGTTATGATAATAACTTTGATGGTTAAAACTTGATTGTGAATCTTGGTTGAATGACTTAATTTACATTTGATTCTTATACCGAACCTCTACCAAGTTAATCTTTTTTTCGGGATGTTTATGTTGAAAAGTCAAGTCAAATCCGTGTGGATTTTTTGCACACGGTTTGAATGCGTTTTGAATGCAGTTTGGACGTATTTTGAATGCGGTTTTTTTCTTGATATTTGTTTCATGAATAGTGCCAACATTTTTCCTATAAATAGCTAAGCATTCTTCATTTGTTTATCATCCCAAAATTGTTAAGTTTATAAGTTTCTAAGCTTTTGAGAGAAGTGAGAGAAGTATGTCTGGGGAATTTATCTTTCCTGCAGAGTGTGAGAGTACTGGGTATATTTGGGTTTCTGGAAAGTGAGATTCGTTACTCAAATATTTGTACTCTATTAATTGTTAAATAAACAATTATTCTTTCTTGCCTCCGTGCATGTAGGTTTAATTACCGAACCACGTAAATTTTGTGCCCTTTATTTTTCAATAATTATTTGGTGCGCTTGATTCCGCATTCCGCGCACAACAAGTGGTATCAGAGCCGATGGTTTGTAATTGGGGGATACGGTATTGTTCACATATATGGCACTATTCACGTATACGGTACTGTTCACGTATATAGTACTATTCACGTATACGGTACTATTCAAGAATACGGTGGAGACGACCATTTGTATTTGAGAGACAGTCTATTGTAAGTAGTGTGTATTTTTGCATGTGTAGGAAAGTTCTGTCAAAAAAGGCGATAAGAGTCTAAGGATTCTGGTTTTTAATTGGGACCAAGTTCCCGTCCAGTTTCCTGGGAACTTTCCTGGTGCATTTATTCACGCGAAATTAACATCATAGAGGTTGTTTTTCATGTGGAAATAGTTCGTTGAGAAAATGGTAGAAGGTGAAACTTCCAGAATTGGGGAGAGATCTACCGAGACTATTTCAGGAGACACTTCAGGTGAAAGGCGAAATTTGTCAAATCGCTATTCAGCACCTATTATAGGAGGTCAAACGATCGATGTTGAAAAGTTTGATGGGAAAATCAACTTCAACATGTGGAGGAGCGAAGTTATGGATGCCCTTATTCAAATCGATCTTGATGTTGTTCTGAAAAATAAAAGACACTTGTATGATGAAGAAATTTGGGATCGTATGAACGAGAAAGCTTGTGGTCAGATCAGATCTTGTTTGACCAAGGAGGTGAAATACTTGGTGAAAGATGAGGAGTGTGCGGTGACTTTGTGGCGTACATTGGAGGACAAGTACCTACTGAAAAGTCCTGAAAATTGTCTTCATACAATGAGCCAAGTATATGGCTTTCGAATGAAGCATGGGGCGTCAATGCACGATCATGTCTCGAGATTCAAAAAGTTACTTGCTGATTTGAAGAATCTTGATGAAGATATTAAGGATGAAGTCAAGGCTATGATTATGTTATACTCACTACTAGAGGAATATAGCCATTTTCTGACTACCTTGATATATGGGAAAAGCGTGATCATCTTAAAAAATGTTTGCACAGCATTGACTAACTTGGAGATTCGGAATAATGATAAAAATTTTGAATGAGCATCGTCTGAAGCTTTGATGAGCAGAGATTAGGCGAAGGAGAAACAAAATAAGCGTGGTGGAAAGAATTCTCGATTCAAATCGAGAAATAGAAATATAGCTCGAGACGAGTGTGCCTTTTGTCATGAAAAGGGCCATTGGAGGAAAGATTATCCAAAGACTCAAAAGAGAGATGGGAAGAAACCAGCAGCAGCAAACATGGTACAGAAAGATGAGGGCTCTGATTATTCACTACGTATTACTCCTGCAACATATGTGGCTAGTTCGAGCGAGTGGATACTTGATACTGGAGCAACTTATCATTTGTGTCCCATTAAGGAATGGTTTACAGATTTTTGTAATCTAGAATCCGAGCAGTTGTGATGGGGAATGATCAACCTTGTCGCACAATGGGGATAGGAACAATTCGACTCAAGATGATTGATGGAATGATTAGAGAACTCAAAGAGGTTAGATTTGTTCCAGCTTTAAAGAAAAATCTAATTTCTGTGGGTGCTTTGGAAGCTAAATGCTACAAGGTTACCATTGAAGATGGTATAATGAAGTTTACACATGGGGCTATGATGATTCTGCAAGGGCTTCGATGTCACAATCTGTACTATTTGAAGGGAGGTACAACTGATGAAGCAAATTTTATTGAGGCGCACAGTGACACCACCAAGCTATGGCATGTACGACTGAGACATGTTGGCGAGAAATCTTTGCAAACTCTGATGAGGCAGGGACTCTTAAAAGGTACCAAAACCTATAAATTAAATTTCTGTGAGCATTGTATAGTAGGCAAGAAAACAAGGGTCAAGTTCGGTACAGCTAATCACGATACTCGTGAGATCATTGAATATGTTCATAGTGATGTATGGGGACCAACCAAGATTGCATCAATTGGTGGAAGCCATTATTTTGTTACATTTGTTGATGATTTCCCTAGACATGTGTGAGTGTACACTATGCGAGCAAAGGATGAAGTTCTAGAGATTTTCGTGAAATGGAAGAAATTGGTGGAGATTTAAACTAGTAGAAAGATCAAAGTATTACGATCTGATAATGGGGGTGAATATACTTCTGATCCATTCTTGCAAGTATGCTAGAACGAGGGTATTAAAAGACATTTCACGGTGAGACATACTCCGCAACAGAACGGTGTGGCTGCGCGTATGAATCGTACTTTACTGGAGAAGGTACGGTGTATGTTATCTAATGCTGGTTTAGATAAAAAGTTTTGGTCTGAAACTGTGAGCTATGTAACTCACTTGGTAAACCGGTTGCCTTCTGCTGCAATTGGAGGTAAAACTCCTATGGAAATATGGTCTGGAAAGCATGCACAAGACTATGATTCCCTTCGTATATTCGGGTGTCCAGCTTATTATCATGTCAAAGATGGTAAACTGGATTCTCGTGCTAGAAAAGCTATCTTTATGAGATTCAAAGGTGGAGTAAAGGGCTTCAAGCTTTGGGATCTCGAAGACAAAAAGTTTGTGTGTAGCAGAGATGTCACATTTGATGAAGCTTCAATGATAAAAGCTTCAGGTTCTCAGCAGGTGGAGAACAAGACCACAAAGGTATTGCAGCGGGTGGAGTTTGAATTAACTTTATATGTACCAGTTAGTTCTACATCAAAGAAGTGTTCAACTATGGAGGTGACACCTAGAGTTGAAGAAGAGGTTGTTTCTTCTGATGTCCCACAAAATGAAGAAACAATTGATGATATAGATAATGATGATTTTATAGCAACAAGGAGGCCAAGAAGAGAGATACAGAAACCCAGATGACTTACTAAAGATATGGTGGTAGCCTATGCACTTCCAGTTATTAATGATGACATCCCCAAAATTTTCGGTGAAGCATTACGTAGCAGTGAAAGTGATCAATGGAAGTTAGTCATGGAGGAAGAGATGAAATCTCTCCATCAAAACCAGACTTGGGAACTTGTAAAGTTACCTAAGGGGAAAATGGCTATTGGCAATAAATGGGTCTACACCAAAAAGCAAGGATCTTTGAATCAAATAACTCCTCGATACAAGGCAAGGCTCGTGGCAAAATGTTTTGCTCAAAAGGAAGGTATTGACTACAATGAAGTTTTCTCTCCAGTTGTAAAACATACTTCCATTTGTATCCTACTTGCTTTAGTTGCAAAAAATGAGTTAGAGTTGGCTCAATTGGATGTTAAGACGAAGTTCTTACATGGAGATTTGGAGGAGGAAATCTATATGATTCAGCCTTGTGGTTTCAAAGTTGTTGGAAAGGAGAATCATGTGTGTAGGTTGATTAAATCTTTGTACGGACTAAAGCAATCGCCTAGGCAGTGATACAAAAGATTTGATCAATTTATACAAGGGCAGAAATTCACCAGAAGTGAACACGATCATTGTGTTTACTTTAAAAGACTACCGGGTGGAGCTTTCATCTATTTGTTACTCTATGTCGATAATATGCTTATAGCTTCAAAGAATAGAGATGAGATCAAAAGATTAAAGAAGTAGTTGACTTCTGAGTTCGAGATGAAAGACTTGGGTGATGCACAGAGAATACTTAGGAAGTAGATTCGTAGAGACAAGAAGAATGGGAGCGTATGGTTGATTCAAAAGTCTTATTTGAAGAAAGTGCTAGAAAAATTCGATATGGATAACAAAACTAAACCGGTATGTACACCTCTAGCTCCTTATTTCAAATTAAGTTCTTCTTTATGTCCTACATCTCAAGAGGAGCGTGATTACATGGCTCGTGTTCCATATGTTAGTGTTGTGGGTAGTCTTATGTATGCTATGGTATGCACAAGGCTCGATATATCTCAAGCAGTGAGCATAGTTAGTAGATATATGCACAATCCGGGTAAAAATCACTGGCTTGCGGTAAAGTGGATTCTCTGATATCTGTATGGGACAGTTGATGTTGGGTTATTGTTCAAAAAGGATTGTGGTCAATAATGTGTTGGGTATTGTGATTCTGATTTCGCTGGAGACATTGACAAGCGAAGATCAACAACGGACTATGTATTCACATTGGGTGGAGGTCCGGTTAGCTGGAGGTCGATTTTGCAATCGACAATTGGTCTGTCCTCTACGGAAGCAGAGTATATGGTAGCAACTGAGGCTGTCAAGGAGGCTATATGGTTGAGAGGCTTGTTGGGTGATTTTGGAAAGATCCAAAAGAACATTAAGGTCTTTTGTGATAACCAAAGTGCGATATTCCTTGCAAAGAATCAGACGTATCATTCTCGGACGAAGCACATAGATGTGAAATATCATTATGTGAGGGAGATTATCGAGAGCGATGATATGTTATTAAAGAAGATCAATACCAGAGATAACCCATCAGACATGTTGACAAAGGTGATTTCGGGAATTAAGTTTCAACATTGCTTGAAATTAATTCAGATCCTTCGATTATGTTGAGGCATTTCCTTGGGAAACAGGAACTACGGCAGGCTTGATCCCAACCTTTGGGTACGTAGGCAGTCGGATAGATGCAGCCAATATGGATCCTTTTGAGGATCATGTGAGGGATGAAGTTTGGAGGATCATTATCAATCGGCTCAGATTTGGATAAATTTTCGCTGAGGTGGAGATTTGTTGAAAAGTCAAGTCAAATCCGTGTAGATTTTTTGCACACGGTTTGAACGCGTTTTGAATGCAGTTTGGACGCGTTTTGAACGCGGTTTTTTTCTTGATATTTGTTTCATGAATAGTGCCACCATTTTTCCTATAAATAGCTAAGCATTCTTCATTTGTTTATCATCCCAAAATTGTAAGCTTATAAGTTTCTAAGCTTTTGAGAGAAGTGTGTCTGGGGAATTATCTTTCCCGCAGAGTGTGAGAGTACTGGGTATATTTGGGTTTCTGGGAAGTGAGATTCGTTACTCAAATATTTGTACTCTATTAATTGTTAAATAAATAATTATTCTTTCTTGCCTCCGTGGATGTAGGTTTAATTACCAAACCACGTAAATTTTGTGTCCTTTATTTTTCAATAATTATTTGGTGCGCTTGATTCCACATTCCGCGCACAACAGTTTAATTTTGTTATGTCAAAGTTAGTTGATGTCCTATATTTGATCAATGTGGATGGTTGATCAAAATTAAAGAATTATTGAACGAGTTTGAGGCCTTGACAGAGATACGACATTAGAGCATTGTAAAACATCACTGACTTTCAATTAGTTTATGAATTTCTTGAAAGGGGTAGCTTGGCCATAATATTGAGCAATAATGTAGCCACAAAAGAGTTAAGTGGGCTGGAGTCAGAGAATGAATGGGATAAAAGCCGTTGCCGATGCCTTTTAATATTCATTTGCATTTTGTTGCCAATTTGAGGAATATTATTATGTAACACATTCTATAGAGTTATAAAAGCTTACTAATTTATATGCATTGATCTTTAAAAAGAGAGTAAACATTTTTTTTCTCTTTTTTTATTTGTCCTTGACCTTGCAGAGCTTGCTTACACAATCAAGATCACAGAAAAATATGGCGTGTACAGTTTCGGAGTGTTAGTATTGCAAGTGATCAAGGGAAAATTTTAAATACAATATATAGCTATATCTATAAGAAAGATTTAAATGCAAAATTAATATACATACATACGTGTGTGTGTGTGTATAGCTTTTTTTTGAAGAATAAAATAATTTGAAACAATATATTTACATATACTATTTTTATTGTTTATGCTCAACTTATTTTCTCCAAAAAAAAGTATATGTATATGTATTTTGCTTTTAATTATTAAATTAATTCTGAAGAATTCCGAAATTTTTTGAGAATTAATTTAAAAACTATGACAATTCCCTTACTTTTTCAAATAATTTTGCAGTTAATTTTTAATTATTACGATTTAAGAAATTATTTAATTAATTAAATTATTAAAGATATTCATCTTCTAAGTATCAAACAAATACCAAAGGTAAAACAGTACCAAAGGTAAAATAGTGAGATCATCAAAACAGTTTGACGTTCAAGAGAATTTGAATATATTTTAAAAAATCAAGTGGGAGGGTTCGATTAATTTACTCAAACAGCATGAGGGTTTCGCTATTTTTTTCCATTAAACAAGTCTCGAATGCATCTTTATTTGTTACTGATACCAAGTTTCCAACTTAGACCGGAAGAATGAATCTGAAATCGTCTTAAGACAAGTGATACGGAAATTATTAGGAAATTGGTGAGTGAAACAGAATCACAACTAAAATAAAATTGGAAGAAAAATAAAGAATAAGCACAAAAGAGAATACCATAAATTACGTGGTTCGGCTTTTAACCTACGTCCATGGGCGAAGACAAAAAAGAAATATTTTTCTAGTAAAAATGAGTTACAAGTATTGTAGTATTTTAGCTCACTTCCCAAAACCTCAATATACCCAAACTCTCAAATTACCATAACAAGAGCTTATAATTTCAAGCTCTCTAAACTCTCTCTCAAAAATGCTAAATTGCTCTCTCTTAATGGAATGAATTTGCTCATTCTCTTCGTTTCTATTTATAGAGAAAGTTTTGGCACTATTAATCAATTATATATTATTTTTATTATTATTATTTTTTTCTTTGGGCCGCACCTCCCATTTTTTTTTTTCTTCTTTCTTTCTTCTTTTTCTTCTTTCTCTTTTGTTTCTTTCTTTGGCCGGCTGTCAAAGCCAATTTGAAGTTAGGCTTTGACAGCCACCGGCTTTGACAGAAATAAGGATGAACTCACATTAAACATATTCCGTGTGTTTCACGTTTCTCAAAAGAGAACAACATTTTCCAGGCACGCCATGTGCACCAATAATCATGCCTGTCTACACAGAAGCACAATTCACGTTTGAACTTTTTCTTTCTTATTTTTTCCCCATTTCACATATCATAACCCCATCCCATCCTATACGCAAAAAAAAATTAAAGCTTCCCCAGTGTGGGGGGAATCGATCTTAACTAGGCTATGGGAGCTTAGATGGATTATAATTTTTACCATTCAATCGTGTGCCTTTTTTTTTTGTAATGATTGAACATCGGTGATGAAATAAGGTTATTAAAAATTTATCGAAGATTAAAAACTAATAAAAATAAATTCAAGAAACTGTGTGCTTTCTATAGCAGATATAAGATCCCTACAGGTGATTCGGATTAAATATTTTTTTCTTTTAAGAAAAGGCATACAAATTAAATTTACAAAGTTTTAGTGAATGAATGGTTTTTAACATTTTAGTAAATTAAGGTTGTGAAAATTTTAATTATTCACAAGTGCCCTGTTTTCTTTTAGTGAATAAAAGTATAAAAAAATAAAAGACCTAATTCTAGTTTGTCGACTTCCGAATTTTCTTCGTTTTTTCTTCTTTGTGTTTTCACTAAACTCTACTTGACGCTTTGACTAGTTTACTCCAAATAGCCAACCCAATTTTTTTCGTATAGTGTCTATAAATGTGGCTCCCGTTATGCTTGTTTTCTGAACCAATGTTCCATTTCGATACCAATGGGGTCACTCACTTTGCATACAGTAGTTTCTTCTCTTGTTTTCTTGATCCTATTCTTTGTGTCAAATTTTTCTCTTCCTGTTTCTTCTGATTCTAATGAAGAAGCTTATGCTCTTCTCAAATGGAAAGCCAGCCTTCAAAACCATAACCGATCTCTCCTTTCTTCTTGGATTAACGACGCCACCAATGTTTCATCCAAAATAAACCCGTGTTCTTGGTCCGGAATCAGCTGCAATGATGCTGGAAGAGTCGTCAACATCAGCCTCCCAAATGTAGGATTAAACGGTACGCTTCATGATTTCTCTTTCTCATCGTTTCCTCATCTTGTTTATCTTGATCTCACCTGGAATGGATTCTTTGGTACTATCCCGCCTCCAATTAGTAACCTTTCGAATCTCAGATATCTTTATTTAGGATCCAATCAATTTTCTGGAAATATTCCACCAGAGGTTGGTCTTCTGAGTCGTTTGGAGGTCCTTCACATTCAGCTTAACCAATTGGATGGCTCAATTCCACCAGAAGTAGGCCAATTGAGTTCTATGGAGGATATTTACTTGTACTCTAACTACTTGAACGGTTCAATCTCTCCTTTAGGAAATTTGAGCCATATGTATCGATTGGTTATTAATGATAATTCACTTTCTGGTTTCATTCCTCCTGACATTGGAAACTTGAAAAATTTGTCCCAATTAGATTTGAGCACTAATAAATTTAGTGGTCCAATCCCTCTTTCTTTTGGTAATTTGAGAAACTTGAGTTATTAATACCTCTATGGAAATTCACTTTCTGGTTCTATCCCGTCAAGTTTAGGAAAATTGAAGTCCCTTATTGATTTACAGTTGAATGAAAATCAACTCACCGGTCACATTCCACCTTCCTTTAGTAATCTAACCAGTTTATCAACTTTACGTTTGTCTAAAAACAAGCTTTTTGGCTCCATTCCAGATGAAATAGGAAATATGAGGTCTCTTAGCGTTCTCTGTTTGGACCAAAATCAATTTAAGGGGGTTCTTCCACCATCTGTTAGTAATTTGACCAACCTAAAAGAACTAGTCCTCCTTTATAACAACCTATCCGGTTCCATTCCTCCCTCCCTCGACATTCCTGTGTTAACTAGGCTAGGATTGGGTAACAACCATTTTACAGGTTATTTACCGCACAATATTTGTCGAGGTGGAGCACTACAATATTTTGGTGTTTCTAACAACCATTTTCAAGGAACAATCCCTAAAAGCTTGAGAAATTGCACACGCTTAATTCGAGTACGCCTTGATGGAAACAACCTTACTGGAAATATATCAGAAGCTTTGGGCATTTATCCTAACCTGACTTTCATAAATCTCAGCCACAATAATTTTTACGGTGAAATCTCGTCTAATTGGGGGAAATGCCCAAAATTAGGCACTCTCAATGTTTCGATGAATAACATTACTGGAGGTATACCGCGTGAGATTGGAAACTCGTCTCAACTACAAGCACTCGATCTTTCATTGAATCATATAGTTGGGGAGATTCCGAAGGAACTTGGGAAGTTAAATTCTCTAACCAAGCTCATTTTGAGAGGGAATCAACTGACAGGGCGTCTACCTACAGAAATCGGCTCACTCACTGAACTTGAATACCTCGACTTTTCTGCTAATAGGTTCAACAATTCAGTCCCAGAAAGTCTCGGCAACTTCCAGAAATTGCACTACTTGGGCTTAGGCAACAACCAATTTGTCCTAGAATTGCCAAAGGAATTGGAGAAGCTAGTTCAACTTTCAGAATTAGATGCAAGTCATAACCTCTTCGGAGGAGAGATACCATTTCAAATATGCAGTTTGAAAACCTTGGAAAAGTTGAATCTCTCCCACAATAATCTCTCTGGTTCGATTCCACATTGCTTTGAGGGAATGCGCGGTCTATCAGTCATTGACATTTCTGATAATCAATTGCAAGGCCCAGTTCCAAATAGCACAGCATTTCGGAATGCCCCAGTGGAAGCGTTAGAGGGGAATAAGGGATTGTGTGGAGGTGTGAAAGGAATGCAACCATGCAAAGTTTTCTCGTCACACAAGCAAAATTCTGGCGCCAAGTGGTTAGCGATAGTGTTCCCAGTTTTAGGAGCACTATTTGTTGCAATGGCGTTGATAGCAATTTTCATTCTTCGAAAGCAGAATTCAGACTCAGGAGACCGACAAAGTAGCAACCAGAACCCTCAGGGATTGTTTTCTATATTGAATTTTGATCGGAAACTTGTGTATGATGAAATTGTTAGAGCAACAAATGATTTTGATGCAGAGTATTGCATTGGAAATGGTGGACATGGAAGTGTTTATAGAGCTGAACTACCCTCTGGGCAAGTCGTAGCTGTTAAGAAATTTCACTCACCACTCCCATGTGATCAGATTGCAGATCAAAAAGAATTCTTGACCGAAGTTAAGGCCTTGACAGAGACTCGACACCGAAACATTGTGAAGTTTTATGGATTTTGCTCACATGCCCGACACTCTTTTTTGGTCTATGAATTTCTTGAAAGGGGTAGCTTGGCTGCGATCTTGAGCAGTGATGCAGCAGCACAAGAACTGGATTGGAGTCAGAGAATGAATACGATCAAAGGCGTAGCTGATGCCTTGTCTTACTTGCACCATGACTGCTTTCCTCCGATCGTCCATCGAGACTTATCAAGTAAGAACTTGTTGCTGGATTTGGAATATGAAGCTCATGTTGCAGACTTTGGAATTGCTAAGTTTCTGAAGCCAGACTCGTCCAACTGGACTGAATTTGCAGGCACATACGGATACGTTGCACCAGGTATTTAGTATTCGTTTGTTGCCATTTTGAGGAATATTTTTATGTTATGGGTGTGGTAACAAGACAGTGTACCTAGATATTGTTGTAAAAAATTATGTAGTACATTCAGTAGACTTGTAAAAGCTTACTAGTTTATGCACATTTATCTCAGAAACAGAGTAAATATATATATATATATATTTTTGGTCGTTGACCTCGCAGAGCTTGCTTACACAATGAAGATCACAGAGAAATGCGATGTGTACAGCTTTGGAGTGTTAGCGCTGGAAGTGATCAAAGGGAAGCATCCAAGAGATTTTCTTTCTTCGATTTCATCTTCATCCCTCAACACGGATATAGAACTTGATGAAATGTTGGACCCGCGTCTTCCAGCTCCATCACGCAGTGTTCAAGAAAAACTGATATCAATCGTGAAGGTTGCGTTTTCATGCTTAAATGAGAGTCCGGAGTCTAGACCAACTATGAAGATAGTCAGTCAACAATTACGGATTTAACCTCAGCTGCCTTGACTGAGTCTTCATTTTCTAAGCATACTTGTAATTTGCTTGGTTTATTTTTCTCATGTGCTGTAGATTGTTTGGTCTAGTTTTCAAGAATCAGGAGGCGTTGGTTATTACGTCATCCATATATACTTGGTATCTGGTGTACTCAACTCTTTCATTTATAAATAAAATAAAGTTTGCTCATTCCTTAGAGGTTTAGATAAAAGAACGCATGGGCCAGTGATCAGCACATTTGAGGACATGTGGAGTCTATCGAGTCTGTACAATGAAGACCAAGATTAGTAAGACAGTTTGTAATAATTAAAAAAATAATTTCTTGCGACGTGTACAAAGAGGTGAACCCATCAAATGTAAACTTGAAAGTATGTACCACTGTATTAATTAATGGGTGGCTCTTACTTATTGATAATGTTAAATTAAATGTTAAAAGAAAGGAATAGATAGGGGAAAAGGAATTAAAAATTGAGGATAATTTGCAATGCAGTCCTTATGATTTAACCAAAAATCAGATAAACCACTAATAATTAGTTTTTTTTGGGGGGGGTGGGGGATGATTTGTCTTAGCTTTGAGTAAACGATTTGAAGGAACTTATCGCTCTCGCCAAATGTCTTGAATGCTCTAATGGCTTATACTTCGTAGAATCGCCAATGTTGTGATAACAACTTTGGTAGTTAAAATTTGGTTGTGAATTTCGGTTGAATGATTTAATTTTCATTTGATTCTTATAAAGACCTCTACCAAGTTAATCTTTTTTTCCGAATGTTTAATTTTTCATTTCAGAGTTAGTTGATGTCCTATATTTGATCAACTAGGCAACTTAGGCGATTGTCTAGAGCCCCACTACAGATGAAGGCCCCTAATTTTATTCCTAAATTATAGTTATTAATTAATTGTTTATATTAATTATTATTTTATAATTATATTTTCCATAAACAAACTACGAAATCCTTACAAAGTCACCTTTTAACATTATAATTAAGAATTTTAATCCCATTTATTTCCTCCATATATTTCGTCTAAAACTCTATAAAAGCCACATTTTTTAAATTATTATCTATTAATATCTTTATCCAATAAAAAAAATTCATGAAACCTTTATTACTTTGGTGAAAAAACTACTTTCTCTACCCTACTTTTCACTTAAGAAAAAAAAACAATTATTTTATTATTCCTTGATCACTGCTACTAAAAGACTCAATATAACAAAGTTAAAGTTCTCAAATTTCTAGGTTTTATCTTTCCATTCTCTTATTAATTAATTATGTTATTCAGTTGTTTTTGTTTCTTTTTAAAAATATTATTGTGTTCATAGGTTGTTTTCTTGTAATTATCTAGCATAATTGTTTGCTTAATTACTCTTGTTTCACTAGAAAAAAATATGTCTACTAAAAAAATATACATTAGGATACAAAAAACTTTAAAAGCAAGAGAAGAATAGAAAAGTTAGTTTAATCTCAAAAAGGCCACTGATAAAAGCTTATTTAACATCAAATATATCATAGGAAAGATTAAATAGGTTAACTATATTGTCTATTGAGAAATATATGTTAGGAAAATTAGAATATAAAAATTTGATTAATAATTATGCATCTCAAAAGTTAGAGAAACTAATTTTAAATAAATAAAAATTTTAATAAAATTAATACATACATTTTATCTCAAAGTTTTTGAAAGGCCTAATTAAAACAATTTGCCCAGGGCCTAAAATATGATTGAGCCGCCCCTTGATCAAAATTAAAGAATTCTTAAACGAGATTGCGGCCTTGACAGAGATACAAGTCGTTGAACAATTTGGTTCGGTGTTTATAAATTCGGATTTTTTACTTAAAAAAAAAAACGAACCGAAACAAAAAAGAAAAACCGAATGGAACTGAATTTTTTTCGGTTCCGGTTCAGTTTTGCCCAACCCGTATCATACGACATCAGGGCATTGTAAAACATGAATGACATTCAATTTTAGTTTATGAATTTCTTGAAAGGGGTGGCTTGGCCATAATCCTGAGGAACAATGCAGCCACATAAGAGTTAAGTGGGTTGGAGTCAGAGAATGAACGGGATAAAAGGCGTTGCCGATGCCTTGTAATATTCGTTTGTTGCCATTTTGAGGAATATTATCATGCAACACATAGATATAAAAGCTTACTAATTGTACGCATAGATCTTTGAAGAGAGAATAAACATTTTTTTTTCTCTTTTTTATTTCTCCTTGGCCTTGCAGAGCTTGCTTACGCAATCAAGATCACAGAAAAATACGACTTGTACAGTTTCGGAGTGTTAGTGTTGGAAGTAATCAAGGAAAAGCATCCAAGAGATCAGATGTTCTTTCCTCAGTTTCAACTTCATCTTCCGATGCAACTTGATGAAATGTTGGATCCTCGGTTTCCACCTGATCCGTTGTTCGATGTTCAGCGCAAGTTAGTATCAATCACGAAGGTTGCCTTTTCTTGCTTAAATGGGAATCCAATATCCAGACTAATCATTATTACTGTTTGAGTTTTAAATATTTGCCTTCATTTCTCATTGTTGCACAAGTTAAGTATACGGATGGCCACAAAAGACTAGCTTCGTTTTTGCTAAAAATGAAATAAAATCTGCTTGTACGACCTCTGTAAACCAGCTCTTTCAATGCCCCCAATTTCAAAACTATCACTGATATAGAGCCATTGAACCTGGGCTCGATATTCAACTTTTCAGCGTTCCATTTCTAGCCTGAAGCTTTTGAGAGTATGGACGCACACGACCCTACATAACCCTCGCGAGATATGTCCCAAAATCCCCTTAGCCATAATTTTGCTACAAAAGCCAACAGAATTAATAATACTATGAATTTCATCCTTCTTTGGTTGCCCAATTTTGGATAAAAAATTTGGACCAATTTCGGTGTTCGGTTGAGCTTTTGTTCACTGTTAAGCAGTAAATCGATAGTCAAGACTTATCCAACACGAGTTTCACATGGATCCCAATGAAATTTTGCGATAGATTCTGTACCCAACAGAATATACTAATGGTTTAAAAATAAAATAAATCATATTAATGCTTTGTACTATACTTAATGCATCGACAATCGTTTCCTTTTTGCACGGACTTGTCGATAAAGAAAGTTTAATGGTCCATCTATTAGTTTACATCTGCTTAATCTGATTGGGATGAAACGAAATTAGTTGTTTCTTTGTTTTAAAAAATAAATACCTATAATTTCTTGAATATTCGTGAATGAACAAAAGTATTGTGAATGGAGTTTGTGTGGTATTAAGGTATTGTTCTCCTTAAATCACAATTATTGTGAATAA
The DNA here is from genome assembly GCF_000493195.1 of Citrus x clementina. Lineage (NCBI taxonomy): Eukaryota > Viridiplantae > Streptophyta > Magnoliopsida > Sapindales > Rutaceae > Citrus > Citrus x clementina. Next base: position 35,900,990 of record NW_006262339.1, on the reverse strand, counting down.
TAAAACTACAACAAAAAAGTAAAAATTGATAATGTATAATAAATATAACTTTTAAATAATATTTTAATAAAAATAATAAAAATATTATAAGTTTTCTATCATTAAAATTAAATCATTTTAGTTTGTAAGTCACAATGATATCATGATAATTACAAACTCTCGTATAAATTTTTTTTTTATATAAAGCGATGTGATATGAATTTATTGGTTAGATAAAATATAAATTACTAAAAATAAATTATATGAAACAAATAATATTTAATTTAATCACGTTAGTCTGTATAAAATAAATTTATATAAAAAAAATTATAATTAAGTTTTTGCCCTTGTAAACAAGCCCGATGTGTGCATTATGCTATTTGTGTGAGTGTTCTATCCAATTTTTCTGTCCAATATGGACCTAGCGGAAGAGGCATCTCGGCCACTGCAGTAAGACTCTACTTTTCTCCAACTTTTTTCTTATGAAGATACAAATTCTCTTTTGGAATGTACAGGGGGCTGCTTCGAAGGGCTTTCGTCGCTCTTTTAATACCCTTATTAAAAATTATGGCCCTTCTATGGTTATTATAATGGAGCCTAGAATCAGTGGGAAGCAAGCCGATGATTTTATTAAATGCAGCGGATTTGATTATTCTCATCGTATTGAAGCTTCGGGTTTTTCTAGTGGAATCTGAATCCTATGGCGGGGTTATTTTGAAGTGGAAGTCTTGTTCAATCACAGGCAATTCGTCCATTTCAAAATTTCAAAGAATAACATCCTTGAATCTTGGATCACAGCGGTGTATGCAAGCCCTAATCCTATTTTGCGAAGGCAGTTGTGGGATCACCTTGAAATTTCAAAGAACGATTCATGGCCCGTGGCTGGTGGGAGGTGATTTTAATTCCATTCTATGTGCTGCTGAGAAGAAAGGTGGCTTTACATATACTTCTGGGGTTTGTGGTCTGTTTAAGAGTTGGTTTAATCAGAATGAAATGTTTGATTTAAATTTCCATGGACCCTGTTTCACTTGGTCTCGTGGTTTTCTTATGAAGAGGCTGGACAAAGCTATTTCTAATGCAGAATGGCTAAACAAGTATCCAGACAATGCAGTTTTACACTTGCCAAAGATTTCTTCAGATCATAGACCCATCTTAGTTCGATTTAGTAATGATGCCAGCAGTGCTAGGGGACAAAAACCTTTATGTTTCTTGGCTGCATGGCTTACAGACAATTCTTTTGGTGAGTTTGTCTCTAATGCCTGGATTAATAGTTTGCCGTATTTAAATGCTACTAATAATTTTGTGAAGAAGGCCTTGGTATGGAATAGAGACCATTTTGGGAATATTTTTCAGAGCAACCGGTGGATCCTAGCACGTCTGGGGGGACTCAAAAGGTGTTAGAAAATAATAATCGACGAAGTTTGGTCAGGTTAGAGCTCAACCTGAAGAAGGAGTTAGAGGAAATTCTTACACAAGAGGAGATTTTGTGGCTTAAAAAATCTCGCAAAGATTGGCTTATCCAAGGGGATAGAAATACGGCTTATTTCCACCAAAAAACTTTGGCCAGACATAGAAGAAAACGAATCACAACTATTCAGAATGATAATGGGGAATGGCTTGTGGATATGAAATTATTAAGCAACACGCCACGGTTTTCTTCTCGGCTCTTTATACTAGTGAGACTTTGGCTTTCTGACCATATCCGATCAGGGGCTGCTTCCCTATTCTTGATGCAGCTCTTACTCAAGGGCTCACTGCTCCCATTGAGGATAATGAAATCCGGCAAACTATTTTTAGCATGAAGCCACTAAAAGCCCCTGGCGTGGATGGCCTTCACGCGATTTTCTATCAGTCACAATGGCATATCGTTGGAAACTCTTTCTGTAGATTTATAAAGCATAGCTTCAGCAGTGGTAGTATTCCTAAGGAAATTAACATACGCTTCTAGTTCTCATCCCAAAGGTTGATCATCCGGTTAATCTAAAAATGTATCGCCCGATTAGTTTATGCACCGTGGCCTACAAAACCATTTCTAAAATTGTGGCTAACAGACTGCAGACACTAATGCCGATTCTTATTGGTCCTCAGCAGACTAGCTTTGTTCCTAGCCGTCATATCATTGATAATATTGTGATTGCCCAAGAAGTTATTCATTCCATGCGTAAGAAAACAGGGAAGAAAGGTTTCATGGTGATTAAAGTGGATCTTGAAAAGGCGTATGATAGACTTAACTGGGATTTTATTTATGAGACGCTGCAGGAAACGGGACTGCCTAGAGATATGATTCAGATCATTATGGAATGTATTACTTCGGCTACAATGAAAGTATTATGGAATGGTGAAGCGTCTGATGAGTTCGTTCCCTCCCAAGGTATACGACAAGGAGACCCGCTTTCCCCATATATTTTTGTCCTATGTGTAGAGAGGCTCAGCCATGGGATTAATAGAGCTGTCACTGCTGGGGAGTGGCAACCGATTCGACTTGCTCGTTGTGGTACTCCTCTTACTCACTTATTTTTTACTGATGACCTCTTACTCTTGGCTGAAGTAAATATTGAGCAAGCTGGGGTGATAAATATGGTCTTGAGTACTTTTTGCCAGAGCTCAGAAGCTAAAGTTAACAAGACTAAATCTCAAGTTTTCTTCTCCAAAAATATTTCGGCTCGGAGCATGAAAAGAATTGTGGCTGAACTTGGGTTGCTGGTCACCAAGGATTTGGGTATGTACCTTGGGCTGCCGCTACTGCATACTCGTGTCTCGCAGCATACATAGCAGAACATTATTGACAAAGTTGAAAAGCGCCTATCGGGTTGGCATGCGTCTCTACTGTCTTTGGCTGGCAGAATAACTCTTGCTCAGACAGTTTTACAAGTTATCCCAGTTTACGCAATGCAAACAAGTAGCCTCCCCACTGGAATTAAACTAAAGATTGATAAGGCGTGCAGGAAATTCATATGGAGTGGAAATTCTAATCAGCAACGGATGAGTATGGTTAGTTGGGATAATTTGTGCAAACCTAAGGCTTATGGAGGACTAGGACTTAAGGATCTAAATGTGATGAATAACGCTCTCTTAATGAAGCTCAGTTGGGGAGTCATCTCAGCAAAGGATAGCCTATGGGTTCGGGTCCTGTGTACCAAATATGGGATTAATAATTTCAACCCCCCTCTTTCATTGCCGACTCGATATGGATCTCATATGTGGAAAGCTATTGGTAAGATATGGCGAGATACGATGTCAAGTGTGTGCTGGTCTGTTGGTGATGGTAAAAGAATCCGGTTTTGGTGGGACTGCTGGGTTTATAAGGATAAGCCCCTTGCGAGCCAGGTCATTTCTCCTATTCCCGATCATCTAACTCATTTAATGGTTGCTCATTGTGTGGCAGCGAATGGGCAATAGAACTGGGCGTTATTTGATCATTTTCTTCCTAACACGGCCATCATGAAGATTGCGTCAATACTTCCATCCTCAGTTTTGTTAGGTCCGGATCAATTCTATTGGTCGCATTCTAATAAGGGGAATTTCTCGGTCTCCTCGGCCTATTATGCTATCAGTCCTCCGGATAATCTTTTACAGGATACTAGTTGGAAGTTGGCTTGGAAGTGGCAAGGCCCACAGGGTGTTAAAGTCTTCATCTGGTTAGATTTTCATGGTCGGTTGAAAACCAAAGCTGAAATTGCAAGGCGGCACATGTTGATAAATACGGAGTGTGATAGATGTGGGGCCCCGGTTGAGGATATCTTCCACGTTCTAAGAGACTGCATGGTTATGACAGGTTTTTGGTATCGGGTAATCCCAGTAGCAATGAGGCAGCGTTTCTTCCAAGCTTCTTTTAAAGAATGGATGATGAATAATCTCCAGAATGCATGGCATTTATGGAGTCCGAAACTGGATTTGTTTCTTTGGTATAGCGATATGGAGATTATGGTTTTGGCGGAACCAGTTCTAGGTGAACGGACTATCCATGGACGGCTTATCCATAATTAATGATGTCAAGGCTCGCATGGAGGAGGTGATTTTGCTTCAAGGGTCTTCTTTGGTTTCAACAAATAGAAAAGTCAATAAATGGATTGGTTGGTCGCTTCCGAATTGGCCATGGTGTAAGTTGAACTCAGATGGTGCCTGTAAGGTGACTGGTGTAGCTGCTGCAGGGGGCCTAATTCGTGACCACAATGGTCATTAGGTTGCTGGCTTTGAGATGAATCTAGGGACTTGTTCAGTGACTATGGCGGAATTATGGGGTCTCTATCAAGGATTGCTTCTTCCGTGGAATAAAGGGATCCGATAGCTTTATGCTGAGGTTGATAGTCGCTGCGTTACTTAACTTGTGAAGAACAACATGGTGAATTCCAATGAGTTTTCTCCTCTCATTCGTGCTATTCAAGAACTCATCAGACGTAATTGGCGGGTGGAGATTAATCATGTTTACAGGGAGGCTAATTTTGCCGCGGATTATTTGGCTACTTTAGCTTGTTCTATCTCGTTAGGGCTTCATTTTTTTAACTCTCCACCTAAAGGGGTGCTCCAGTTTATGCCTCAAGACACTTATGGGGTAGTTTATCCCCGCTTTGTTATTTCTTAGCTCTGTTAAGAGCCACTCTTAATAAAAAGAAAAGAAAAAGAAAAACATGGACCCCATCGACGAGACATAACGTGGGCTCACTAATCATGATGATCATACCTTTTTCATGAAAAAAAAGCACTCCCGCTTTACAACGACATCGTCTTTTATTTGTCTTTCCTTTCGTTTTCGTCAGTCTCCACAAACACTTACTTAATAGCCGCCCCATTTTCCTTCACTCCTATCCATTGTCCACGCGTCCGATGATGATTGCTTCTCCAGTTCTAATCACAAGATTTTCGTCAAATGGACGTACGAGATGGGCCCCATCTCTACGCAAACCACTCCGTCTATTCTCTTTGTGAAAAGAAAATAAAACTATTTAAAAAAAATTAATGCTGTGTTACATTCATGTAATTTATAACCCTCTCATATGAATAGTGAGTGGATTGTAAGTTACATGAATATAATATAGAGGATCCTTAAAAAAAATCTCTATTTTACTCTATCTTCTCGTGATAAATTGTATTCAACTTTTTTTTCATCTTTTATTTATAAATTGTAAATAAAAAAATCAAAAGAATTCAACTGAATATTCCTTCTGAGAAATTATAAAAAAAATTATACGGTAACGAACTTCCTTGCAAGAACATGACCTTAATTCAATTTATTAAACATACGTACATGTTACTTTAACATGCTTTTTTCTTATAGTTTACAAAATGTAGTTGTGTACATTAGGTTGAAGCAAATATACTATTATAAGCTAACACTATGTTGTATTATATTTGGTAAAATATTTAGTTGTATCATATTTGGTAAAATATTTAGTGTTAACATCCTATGACAATATTATTAAATCTTCAATGAAAAATCTTCATTGTATTAAACAATTTTCAATGTAATATAAACTATATATTTTCATTATAATGGAGGTTGTCAAGAAAGGCTATCTCAACCTTATATTAAGATTTTGTGTTCATAAATATATAGTCTGATCTAAACCTTACACTTAGCACATTATAATACAATATTAAATTTACCTTAATTTATTACTGTCACATTATAATTCTATAGAATTAATTTGAAATGGTAAAATTATTGCGCCAAAGAAAGGTATATCAAATTTGGCTAGGTATATCAAATTTGGTTAGAACTGCCTATTGAAGTAATATATACATATTTTGTATGGATACATTATGTAGCCAAAAAATTAAGATTTTTGTAACAAACTTGATGATAAATAATTAATCTATTTTAGAATCCATTTGCTTTAGTCTAAATCAAAAGGAAGACGATAGATTCACGTAGGGGTGTTCGCGGATCGAATTTTACGGATTAGACATCAATCCATATCCAATCCACAATTTTGCATATTATATTTTTTCAATCAAATCCAATTCACGGATTGATTAAACTCAATCCAAATCCAATCCATACATCTGCGGATCGGATGCGGATTTGACTCAATCCATATCCAATCCATATATATGCGGATCCGATGCAGATTTAACTTAATCCATATCCAATTCACCATTTTGCTCATTAGTTTTCGAATTAAAATTTTTTAGTTCTTCCCAATCCATGAACTAATGAAATTAAAAAAAATCTAATATAAAAATAATTTTACTACCAATTAAATTTAAAATTGAATAAAATTTAAACAAATTAATTGTTTAAATAAAACTAAAACAGTATATTGAAAGTTTCAAAATATAGCATATCGAGATTAATTGTTCAAATAAAGCTACAATAATACGTTTAAAATTTCAAAATATAACTAAAATTAATTGTTCAAATAAAATTACAATAATACATTAATATAACATCGAAATTAATTGTTCAAATAAAGCCACAATTAATTGAAATAGCGAAGTTTTTGAAACCAAACACAGTATGATCCTTCACTGGGCTATTGCACTTGTCGAAAAGTAGTGATTATGAAGCTGTCAACGATGGGAACCAGGAGAAGTACGGGTGGCGATCTTGAAGGTTGTGATAGTGTAATTGTTTGGGTGAAACCATTGATTGTGAAGTGACTCGATGGACTCGGGAAGAAGATGGCTTGCTCTAGTTGGAATCACACAGTTGACGCCCTTCAAATCGATGTCGAGAGTGTATCAAACCAGTATTGGGTGTTGCTAGTGCGTGTGATGAAATTCTAGTTATGCAACCCAAGAGGGGGTGAATTGAGATTCTAAAAAATATTCAATTCTAAAGCAAAACTCAATGCAAATCTAAAACAAATTTAAAGCAATTAACAAATAAATTTATCACAAGATAAAAAGATAAGGAAAGAGAGATTCAAACACGGAGATTTTTACGTGGTTCGGCCAACCTTGCCTACGTCCACGCCTCCAAGCTTTCCGGGCTTGAAGATTCCACTAAGCAAGCCTCCAAGGCTTTAAATGCTTATACTTGACTTCTAAGGTGTCAATAAACCTTTACAACAAGAGATTATCCCCAATCTCTTAACCCCAAGTGTATCCCAACACATACTATCACTCAATTTGATTTTAAAGAATATTACAAAACAAATCTCTCTCACACAATGTGTTTGATTACAAATGAAGATCCAGAGTGTGAGTAAACAAGATGAATATAAGAATTTAAGGCTCAATGAATGTTGTTTGCCCAAGACTTTGCTCAATAATAATTGTTGGAATCGTTAAAGTTTGAATTTGATTGAGCTAATTTATAGTTGGAGCTAAAAACTAGCTGTTATTGACTTTTTGCACATTGTCGGATCGCCGTTAACTAGGTATCGGATTGCCGTTTTGAATAGTCAATATGACCGTTGGGCTGAATTTTTAAATTGTCGGATCGCCATTATTTAGATGTCGGATCGACGTTAGTGTCTAGAGACTAATCTTCAATTCTGTTTGATGTCGGCGAGCCATTATCAAGATGTCGGATTGTCATTTTCTACAGTGACTGCTACAGTGAACTATTTTTTGTAAAATTATAGTTTGGTCCCAAAACTTTTATAAAATTATACTATGTCCCAAAACTTTATTAAACTTGTCAAATAGGTCCATTACAGGATTTGAAGCAATACTTGTTATTATCAAAATTCTCAAACCTTTTTCAAATGAAACCTTTAACATGAGAATAACCAAAAATATTTTCATAGAATATAAAGTCTTTATAAAGTGAGAATGATGATTTAAAAGTATATGAAAACTATTTTGAGCTTTTTTTAAAAGATTAATAAATCTTAATCAAGTTTATTATTATCAAAATCAATAATAAAGAAATATTTATGTTAACATGTAACGGTGGGAAAGTTTAGGATTTTTTGTTTGCAAATTGTTGGTGACTTAGTGTTGCATTACTTTGCTTTTGGGTGACTTTGCAAATTGTTGGTAACTTGGAGTTATGTTACTTTGCTTTTGCTTGTGCGTGTGACTTTGATTTCATTTTGTTTTACAATTTTTACAAGTTTTATTTGTATATTTGTATATTTGATTATTGATTATTTGTATATTATTGGGTAATGGCTAAGATATGTTCTAGTGCTTATGTAACTATGTAATGTCACATTTATAATATTCTTTAATTAAATTTATAATAATTTTTTAACTAAATATATATATATTTTATTTTATTTTTTTTGCGGATTCACGAATTTTTACGGATTTATAGAAGTAAATCCATATCCAATCCATCGACTACGGATTTTTAAATTTTCAATCCATATCCAATCCACAGATCCACGGATCGAATTTATACCGATCGAATTTTCACGGATCAAACAGATTGAGCAGATCGAATTGGATTCTGAAAACCCCTAAATTCACGGAACTTTTGCCTAAAAAAAGAAAACGATCCAAATTGGATAAATAGTCAACCAATTAATCAAACAAACAAGGTCCCCTGCATTTAATGAGAACTTGAGCTTTTACTTTATCTCAGCAACAAGCTAAGTGTTATGAGATTTAAAATTAAAATATTAATCAAATTACAAAATTATATCATTTAAGAAATTACATTTAAGTGTTTACTTAATTAAAGTTTTAGTTAGCCACCGAGTAAGTTAGATTTAAAATTTTAGATAAGACACTAGTTGGATCTGTCAGGTGATAATGTTAATTCACTTACTTAGCATTATGTGGCATTTTCTTTAAAGATTTTGAATTGTTTGATGGTTGTGGGAGTAAAATTTAAAATAATAAAAATAAATATAATTATCATGTTAATGGGATCACATCTGAGTTGTTAACTCATATAAGAATATGAATTCAAATATCACGTAGATGATTTTTTTTTTAAAGTAGATTTGTTAATAACTTAACATCGCAGCTACAAATTAACTTTAAGTTTTCTAATGAATCGGTCATAATATTCTTTTTTTGCTAAATACTCATATTAATATTTAAGTTATTAGATAAGGATCTAGCATTAACACTTAATAAAATTGTGTAAATTTGATAACAAAAAAAATTAAATTCAAATAAAAGTAAAATTTACTTGTAGTTTAGCTAATCTTGGATTGACATACTACTCGTATAGCGTTACAATGTTCAATACTTATTACGACCAAAATAAAATAGCAGATGTTTTAACTAAAGTTGTATTCTGTTGCTTTGATTTATATGTTTGGTTAGAACCCAGCCAATTATCTTGTTATTTTTGATAGGTTATTTGTAAATAAATGAAGTCTATTGTTCAGAAAAGTAATTACCTGCAAAAATCGTACTCCGTTTGCAATTATTCGTATCCAAAATCTTACAAAAAGATAATAATATTCCGAATTAATTAAAAAAAATGATACGTAAGCAGGGAAGTTCACACGAAACCTACCTAAACTTGCAAAAGAAAAAGAAACACGTTCATTCAATTTATCGCGATACGATAAATGTTTACAAAATATCATATCAATTTCACCATCAAAACTACGGTATTTTTTTATATATATTAAAGATTTTTTTAAAAAGCAAAAAAAAAAATAAAAGCAACACTGTACGGGAACTTAGGGGTGTTCATGGATCAGATTTTATGGATTGGACATCAATCTATATCCAATCCATAATTTTACGGATTATAATTTTTCAATCCAATCCAATCCACGGATTGATTAAACTTAATCCAAATCCAAACCATACATCTGCGGATCGGATGCAGATTTGACTCAATCCATATCCAATCCATACGTCTGCAGATCGGATGCGGATTTAACTTAATTCATATCAAATCCACCATTTTGCGCGTTAGTATCCGAATTAAAAATTTTTACTTCTCCCCAATCCATGAACTAATGAAATAAAAAAACTCTAATATAAAAGTAATTTTACTACTAATTAAATTTAAAATTGAATAAAATTTAAACAAATTAATTGTTTAAATAAAACAAAATAATACATTCAAAGTTTCAAAATATAGCACATCGAGATTAATTGTTCAAATAAAGCTACAATAATACGTTTAAAATTTCAAAATAAAACACACTAAGATTAATTGTTTAAATAAAGTTACAATAATACATTAATATAACGCCGAAATTAATTGTTCAAATAAAGTCACAATTAATTGAAATGGCAAAGTTTCTGAAACCAATCACAGTCTGATTCTTCACCAGGGCTGTTGCACTTGTCAAAAAGTGGTGATTACGGAGCCATCAATGATGGGAACCAAGAAAAGTACGGGTGGCGATCTTGAAGGTTGTGATAGTGCAATTGTTTGGTTGGAACCAGTGATTGTGAAGTGTCTCGATGGACTCGGGGAAGAAGATGACTTTTGATTATATTTGTATATTTGATTATTTAATTATTTTATATTATTATTGGGTAATGGCTAAGATATGTTATATTGTTTATGTAACTATGTAATGTTACATTTATAATATTCTTTAATTAAATTTATAATATTTTTTTAACTATATATATATTGCGGATTCATGAATTTTTACAGATTGACAGAAGTAAATCCATATCCAATCCATCAACTGCGGATTTTTAAATTTTCAATCCATATCTAATTCACGGATCCACGGATCAGATTTATATGGATCGAATTTTCACAAATCAGATAAATTGAGCAGATCGAATCGGATTCTGAACACCCGTACTGGAACTCACTGTTCACAATTTCCTAATGAATAAAATAAATATAAAGGACTCGTGCGTGCACTGCCTTTCACTTCCCTCCTGTTTTTGTCACTCGCCTCTTTCTCATCCCGCCACTTGTTCCCCCCACTACACCCACAAAACATCACCGTTTCATTCTCACTCCTTCTTCACACCCCTCTCCTTTTCCCCACGTTCCTTCGTTTCATATCAGGTCTGCTTACGTTGCAATTGTGGTATCATACCACAGTTTTTGTGTTTATGGAACGAAGCCGTTGGGTGCTTCTCATTCAATCTAACGGCTGAAATTAATTATTACATAATTGATCAAGCTACTTGCAACCGTTGTGGCCAGTTGGAGTTCTTGTGCCGATCGAATAACTTAAACCCTCAATTCAATTCTCCGAATTCGCAAACCTAGTCTCTGTTTTTCGTTTTGATTGCTGCCAAATCTGCTGCTGCAAATACTTCCGTCCTTTGAGAGTTCATTTGCAACTGATTATGTTGTTATCGTTGCCCTTTTTTATTTTCTTGTTTTTCATCTGAGTCATTCATTTTTTTCTCGATTTCTTATTGGGTTTTGCCTTGTCCGCGGCTTTATTGCTCTCTCTCAATCTTGCTCTTTCTCGCCTGCTTTTTATCCGTTTGTTCTTCGTCTGTTCTTCCTCAATTAAGCTTGCTAATTCTTCCAAAATCTTGAGGCCGCCTCTGCCTGTGTTTTGGTCAATTAGGTCAAGGCCCAAGCTAGAAAAGAGGGGAAATTCGGGTTGCTGGGTGCAAGTTTACAGCAAGGGCGACGTTTATAAAGATAGGTATCAAAAGGGGAAATATTCTGGGAGTGGTGTGTATTATCTAAGTGGCAGATATGAGGGTGGTTGGAGTTACTGGCAAATATGATGGGTACGGAGTCGAGACTTGGGCCAGAGGGAGCTGATATAGGGGCTAATATGGGCAAGATCTTAGGCACGGATTTGGGGTTTATAAGTTTTATACCACAGATGCTTATGCAGGTGAGTGGTCTAATGGGCAAAGTCATGGATGTGGAGTTCATACTTGTGAGGATGGGAGTCGATATGTTGGCGAATTTAAGTGGGGGGTCAAGCACGACCTTGGCCATTGCCATTTCAGGTAATGTTTTTCCCCTTATGGATTTAGTTTTATTAATTAATTGGGATGTCTCGTGTTAAGGTTTATAAAGTTTTTGTGATTGGATTGCGCTATTTGTTGTCAGAGTTGGGGACCGATGACCTTTGAATTTGCATTGGTTTCCATGGTTATTGATCTACTTTTCTGGTTTTTACTTCGATTTTGAGGACATTGTTAATTGCATTCAATTGAATTAACGAAGTGGTACTTGCATAGATGAGGAAAGATGAGGCATTTATCTATTAGAATATGGTCAATAAGGATTATAGTGTGAGCCATGTAGTTTTGATCTATGAAGTCTGCTCTTTATATCATTTGATTTCATCACCATGAGTTTACTAGTGATATTGATCATGTGATTGTGTTTCACTGGTTTCAAATTAGTGTTCTTACATTAGTACTAGATTGTTACCCCTTAGTGGATTCGCTGACATCTATTGGATGATAATGCAAGTGAGCTTAGGTTTGATGGTAATTTTATTAATCAGTGGACAAAGGTTATAGTGATCTTGAAGATGTCATTTATAAGGATAATTTGTGTTCATTTTGTTGGTTTGGATACATTGCTGAATTTTATTAGATAGTGAGTTTAATGGTAGATTGTAGTAATTGTTTGTTCTGGTTTATTTTTTTTAATGCATAGGCATATGAATCTTTTTCTTCCCATATTGATATCCAAGTTTCTTACTTAGAAATGGGGACACATATGCTAGAGATATTTTGCGGACAAGATACATGGATTCAGCGTCTATTGTTTTGCCAATGGGCATTGGTATGGAGGAGTCTGGCATGAGGGTGTAAGACAAGGGCTTGGAATGTACACATTCAAAAATGGGAAAACCTATCTAGGCAAAATGGAATTATTGACATTCCAAGCACACAGAATACGACTCATCCTGTATCACCTATTGCAGTTTACCACTCCAAAGTACTCAATGCAATGCATGTATTTGAACCTTTTTAACCAAACTTTTATTCAATTACCACTCTACAGCTGCTAGTGCCTAAAATTTATTACAGCTTTATTGTCCCACTGTAGATGTTTTAATGTTCCTTTTGTAATATAATTAACACGTCTTCACTTTCAGCATTTTATTGATGTTAGAAAGATTAATGAAATTTAAGATAACAGTCAGAAGTTATTTTTAAATTTTTCGTTGTCTGTGAGAAAACCACACTGAGCTACACAAACTTATTAATGTCATCATAACTTTCTTCAAGTTAATTGTTGTTCGAGTGGGGATTTTTTTTCTTATTGTTATCTTGTAATCAGGAAGCACGACAAGCGGCTGAAAAAGCTAATGATGTGGCTAGGATAGATGAGAAAGTTAACAGGGCTGTAGCAGCGGCTAACAACGCAATAAATGCAGCTAGAGTTGCTGTATTTAAGGCCGTACAAAAGCAAATGCATCACAGCAACAACAAAGATAGCATCCCTCTTGCCACTCTATGATATATACCTATATGCATCTCATATAGTAATACAATTGACTAGAGTCCAGACAACTTTTAGACGATGATGATTAGTGAGTCATCGTCCTATCTTCATCACCTTTCTTTGTCGAAGGGGCCTCAAATTTTTGAAGTCCCTGCATTAATGATGCTTCTTAGAGTAAGATGGTGAAAGAGAACTATATTATATCTGTCTTTTTAAATGTTTATATGCATTCCTAGACTAATGGGGAATGGAAGGAGAGAACAGAGGTGACAACAATAGCTTGTGTGTTTAGTTAATATTTGTCTTTTTCCATCTTCTTAAGAGTTTTGTAAAGCTAAATGTAATGCAAGAGTTGGAGCGCTGGTAGAAGACCTTCGAGCCCAACCTCTGTTGTATGTGAACTCAATAGTTCTTTCAATGAAACAAATCAATGCCTTAATAGATTAAATCCAAAAGGATAATCAACTTATGCCTTTAAAGGAATTGATTTCATTTCACTAAAATACACGAACAAAATATCTGATTTCAACTGGAGCTAGTTTCTTATAAATGATTACTAATGGTGGAGATCAATTTTTATTGTGGCCCATTTAAATAATTATAGCCATGATTTTTGACACCAAAATTTTGAAGCAATAGACCATGCGGCTAATACCATAAAACTAAAAGTCCATTAAAATCTATTTAATAAAGAGATTCAAATTCAAAACTTTCTAAACCAAATATCCAAGTATAGAAATCCATTTAGACAATCTTGCCCCAGGAATTACTCCCATCACAAATAAATGAAAAAAAAAGATAGATTGGCTACAAAATTAACTCTCAATCTGCTCCTTCAGCCTCCAAATGATATTTTTCACGGTCACAGCACTAGAAATCCTGAAAAGGAACATAGGACAGAATCTAGAATCATTTAAATTGAATTATAAAAGTAAATATGACAGCCAATGAGAATGTTTCTTCAAAGTGTAAGCACCTCCAGCTTTCAACTTTGCCAGAGTCTTTGCAACCGCAGATTCCCACAACCTTCCTCTTCACAGCATACTTCCTACAGCAAGGAATATGTAAACATTTAATACATCCACAAGCAAAAGCGAACAGTCATTGAACCATGAGCATAAAAAGAAATGAAAAATGATAAAGAGCAGGAAAGAGGGGAATGTATGACCTTCCCATAGAATTCACAGAAGTACTTACTGTGTTGACTGACCTCCACCTTCTTAAGACTGGCACCATAATGAGTACTTGGAAAAGAATAATACTTATAATTCCAAGATCCCCAAGCCACACATGCAAAAAGAAACTAAAGCATCAAACTAGGGATAACAAGAAGCTAGAGAAAGACCACCACAAGGCTTTTCATAATATGCTTCCTATTATAAATTTCTATTTATATAATGCCAGTAGCAAGCTTTCTTGAATAAACATGTCAATAACCCACAATTCATGCTCAAAGCTTAATGAGATATAATATTTCTACCTGCTATTGATATAAAAATATCCCAAGGGAAAAAAAAAATCTAAGCCTATATTACCATAACATCTATACTTGAGGACACTAAACAAACCGGAAAAATGAATAAAACTAGCCTTAATACATACCATACTTTCCAACAATTTCTGCCTTCTTGGTCCTCTTTGTCTGTAAAACCTGACGGTATGAAACCATGATCAAATACATAGGTTGGAAAATTTTTAAAACAACAAAACAAGACCAAAACCAAAATCATCAGTATTAGAAAGAGAAAAATAGTGATAAAAAAAAAAGAAATTGGAAGAATCTAAAGCCTTTGACAATAAAAAATCTAATAGAGAAATATAACAAACTGGGAGTTGTTACATCAAAAAAAGAAGCATTGCAGCTGGAGAATATGAGATAAGTATTAACCAAACACATCTAAATTCTAAAAGCTCCAACAACGAATTCAAAATCTTACTGTTTTCTTATTTTCAAGTTCAAATACATTACAAATCCAGTAACAATAATTAAACAAAGAAATTAAACAATGCTTCCTGGAAAGCATTCTCCCCTTCTCTAATTCTTCCATAAAAAACATAACAAAAAATCCTAACTTCATTACCACAATTAAATCTTTCATTCAAAATTTACAATTTCTTATCAGTAGTTACCCGCTGCATCCGATCGAATGGCTAATCAACGGATCAAACAGACTTTTTTCCAACCTTTTCCCATATAATTACATTTGCCTAATTCCTAAAGTTTCGGCTCCACCCAATGTCGGTCGTTGTTGGCTGCCACAACGATATAATTGTCTTCAATTTCTCTGCCGCAATTTCAAAATTACTTCAGCCTCATAGGACCGCACTTCAATTAGCAATTAATTTCATGATCTGATTTTACTATGTGTGAAACAGATTTCAAGAATTAATGGGTTTTCGCAATGAATTCGACCATGTCCTCTCAACACTGATTCAATCACCTAATTTTTAACAGTTTTGAGTTATTTAATTTTTTATTATATTTATCTACAATCTCGGTTGGCAACCGACTACTTTACTTATATTCAGGACTCATCTGAACCGTTAGATGAAAGCGCTCCAAATCCTACGGCCATTACGCATGTGGACAAAAAGTGTGGTACGTTGCAACTGTTGCAACGTAGGCGAGTACTTCATATCAAATCAAAAATTCTTTCTTTTAACATTAATAATAATAATTTTACTGAGATAAATCAATCCAAAAGGAAACTCCAAATATCTCCTCCAGCTTTTGCTTCTTCTAATTTTGATCGACTAGGACGATGTACTAAAGCTTTAATTTTTTTTCAGTTTTTTCAGTCAACGATTTTGCTTCAAGATTTCGTTTTACCTTCCTTGAAAATTAAAGCTCACCTAATTCACACAATTTTCACTTCATTTTTTCTTAACTTTGTACCCAGATTTCCTGCTAAGCATGACTCTGGTTAAAAGTTTTTATTCTTTATATTTTTCTGTGGAGCTAAGCATGATTCTGGTTACAGCTTTATATTATTTCACTAAATTGATCTGGGTACATTATGGCATGGTTCATTTGACCAAATTTTGTTGTTACTTGAACTGATGAACACGAATTTCAAAGTGAATACGTGTGTTTGATTGATTGGATTTTGTAAGATTCCTTTGTAGAAGTATTTTAATCCCACGAACAGCATGATTCAACAAATAGCTTTGGGAATGGTATTGATTCTATTCTTGTTTGTTTATTCATATAAGAACTTTGATGCAACCTTCAGATTTTTTTTGAACCATGTAGTTATATATTTGGATTAGTTTATAGCACATCTGTTGCGGAAACACAGGTTGAGCAATTACTAATATTGCAACTACAGGAGAAATATAAATGTAGTGTTAAACAAATGTAAAGAAAAATAGGACACAATAATTTACGTGGTTCGGCTTAATGTTTACGTCCACAAGTAAAAACTAGAAGATAATTTTAGTAACAAATTGAATTTACAAAAGTGAGAAAAACTCACAAAACCCACAACCCCAAAACACCCACATGGAACCTCACTAGAACACTCAAGTGGAAGCTCTCTCAAATTCTCTCAAAGAACTCACTTGCAATTGCTCTCTATTTCTCTCAAATCGAAATTTGTCTTCAAATTTGCTTCTCCAAAATTGAATGCATGCATGGCAACAACCTGTCAAATATTTGTGCCACCAACCTCCAATTTGTCAAGAAAAAACGTGTGAAAATAAGCTTTGTGGGCTGACTTTTCAACAACATCAACCGTTGATTGTTGCATTTAGATATTTTTTGTTACTTCCGCTCTTAATTGCTTATTTTATGTTAGTTAAAGAGCAAACATTATACAAGTTCTTGATTGATTAGTGCTCCTTCGTATAACGGGTTCGTGACTGTTGTTCACTTTCTTATTTGACTTTGTTTATGCAGTTCTTGTAGCGAGATTGTGTCATTTGAATATTCAGATACTTCTGTAGCTGATGGCTTCGCCAGATATTGAGTCTCCCTAGCTTTGTGCCGCTGGTGAATCCTTCTGTGGGTCGTTTAATATACACGTGGAGGAGGGGAATGCAGCCGATATTTTACATGTGCTGGAAGTTCCCACCTCTTCTGTACCCTAAAACTGTAGTATACCCAAGCCACCCCCTCTCCCTATTAAACCCTGTACAAAAAGCAAATATCCCAGTAGATTTTTACATTGTAGTTTTGTTCCAAAGGAAACAAAGGATGTATGGGATAAGCTTTTCAAGGAAGGAAATGGTGCAGATGTCTATGCTGTTACCGAGGACAAATCCTGTATCCCAGTTCATTCCAGTATACTGGTTAGTTTATTGAACTTTACCTTACTTCTCTGTTAAAGTAGAGCTACACCGGGTTTTCTCAATGACAATTGCTTTAGTACTGTAAAGTAATTTCACTTCGGAGATGACCTTATGAATGTTAAATAGACGGTCCAGTGGCTAAGTTAGCAATTTTTGAACCTGCTTGAAGAGTTGGCATCTATTCAACATAAATATACAGTGTTTGGAATTACTCTGTTTATAAATGGATAGAAGAAATCCTGGGACCATTAATATTCAATTTCGATGTGAGAAAATTCCTGAAGTTAGAACTGTTATTTGTGCAGAGTATTGCCTCACCTGTGCTGGGGAATATTCTGCAGCAATCAAAGGTAAACAATGATTTCATATATATCAAAATTCCTGGGGTGCCTCATGAAGCTGTCTATGCATTCGTTCGTTTTCTCTATTCCTCCTGGTATGTATAAAAGACTACGTCCAATCAGAGTTTTGATTTTAAATATATTTTAGTTTGAAGAGCATACGGGGCAGTGATGAACACATTTGACGAGTTGGAATGGGGGATACGTTCAAGAGTTTTGTAACTAAACTGTTGCAGCTCAAAACTAACTGACTTTTTTCTTTTCACTTGATTAAATTCATGACAATATAAGAAAAGTTTTAGTGTACGAGCTTTAGTATAATTTTTCAAATAAAGCTTATTTTACTCTAGTTTTGTTAGTTGAGCTTTTACAAGTAAAATTTTTAAATAAAAAAGAATTAATTATTTGATTGTGAACAAAAGCTTTTATTAAAAATTATTACTTTAATAGGCAATTTCTTTTAAAATTATGTTATGAAATAAATGAAATAAAATTATCAAATAAGTAAATGATATTTTTAAAATTTTAACATTTTAAAAAGCTTTTCAACCTTTACTTTAAAAATTTCAGAATTTGAACTTTTGTTTGTAAAGGTAAAATAACTTAGTTAATCCTCAAAAACTCTACTAAAAAATTAACTAACAACAATAATAAATTTAAAAGAGATTATGAAATTAAATAAATACTTATGATCATTGCATAAGCGATGCTAAACAAAGACTAAAAAATAAAAAAGAAATAATGAAAACGCAACAGATCAGCTTAGGGGGGACAAAATGAGTTTTACCTTCATTAAATACAAGAAATTTAAAAAAAAAAAATCAGAAGCTCCACGCAGGGAGCAAGAAAAGTAGAGAACCAAAAGTTAACATAAATAATAGTTTAAAAAGCCATTAGCATCTCTAGAAAGAAAAAGTGAAGCTTATGCAAGAGGTGAAGACCACAAGCGAAAGAAAAGGTAAAGCATCTACATGAGGTAAAGATCACCAAATAAAGTCTGTACAATGAAGCTCAGGATTAACAATGACAATCTTGAGCAGTAATGCAACATCAAAAGAATTTATTCGGTTGGAATCAGAGAATGAATGTGATAATATTTGCTCCACGATTTCTTTCCACCGATTGACCATCGAGGCATATCAAGCAAGAATGTGTTGTTGTATTTGGAATATGCAGCTCACTTTTCAGCTCACTTTGCAATTGGACTGTATGCGCAAGCACGTATGGATTTGTCATTGTTTCTCCACGTATATAATATTCTTTTGGTGCCATTCTGAGGAATATCATTATGTAACACGTTCCGTTGGCTTATGAAAGCTTTCTAATTAATACACAATGATCTTTAAAACAGAGTAAGCCATGTTTCTTTTTTCTTTTTTTTTTTTCAGTTGACTTTGCGGAGCTTGCTTACACAATGAAGATCACAGAAAAACCCGACGTGTACAGTTTCGGAGTGTTACACTGGAAGTGATCAAGGGGATCCAAGAGATTTTCTTTCCTCAGTTTCGTCTTCATCTCCCAATATGAACATGCACGAGAGGCTGCTCTGCTATATCTATTGGTTTTTGCTAGACTAGTCATTATTATTTGAGTTTTAAATATATGCCTTCATTACTCATTGTTGCACAAGCTAATCGTACACATCATGCTATGTAGGCCTCAATTCGCAACAAAAGAATGTTAGTTGAAGACACACAACACAAAATAGAAAAATTTAGTTCGCAGGGCCACAAAAGACTAGCTACGTTTTTGTCCCAAAAAAAAAAAAAGAAAAAGAAAAGAAATAAGAAATAAACTGTTTGTACGGCCTCTGTAAACCAACTGCTTCCATGCCCCAATTTCGAAACTACCATTGATATAGAGCCATTATTCCATCTCTCGCCTAAAGCTTCGGGAGATAATGCTCAAAAATCTCCTTATCGCCATAGTTTTGCTACAAAAGCCAATAGAATTAACGATCCTTATAAATTATGAATTACATTCTAATCTAGTTGCATTATTTTGGATTAAAAAAAAAATCTTGCTTTGATCATCATACCGATTGGAAATATCAAACTCTAAGGCTCGTCATTAATTTGGACAAAATTTTAATTACATCTCAACTTCGTTAATAGAAGTACTTATCGTTGAAATATAATTAAAGTAGCAAGAGGCCATTTGAAGTGTAAAAGGAAAAGGAGAGAGAAGGTGTTAGAGTGCAATTTATGCACTAGTTTTGCATTGTTTACTTCCCTTAATATTGATGTTTTGCACTTAATAATAGTGATTTACTTGTGTTTTACTTTTGTAGGTGCAATTCTATTGATTAGTGATAAAATTGAGCTATAAGATGATGTTAAGGATGATTGTTCTCTTGGAGAAATTATGAGCAGCAGAAGAACTTTGTTGATAAGGCGTGGGCGCATGCTGTCAACTGCGAACCTGCAATTTTTAGTTTAACATATTTTATATTTTTGATTATTTTTGTAATTACAAATTTAATATTTTAGATATTAGTATTTTATTTTAAATAGAACTCTAAAAGAGAAGAGAGAGAGAGTATTTAAGGGAGGAATCTATTGTGAAAAAAATGGGGATTTGGATTGGAGGAAAAGAAAGAAACCCTAGATCTAATTTTTCTCTTCTCTCTATGAAGAACTAAACTTATTTTTCTGGTTGAAGGATAATGAAGTTTTGATTCATCACTACTGTGAGATCTTTCTTATGTTTTAATTGTTTTATTACTTTTTGGGTATTTGTTTATTCTCTGAATTAGTTTCATGATTATGTTTGTTAATTAGGTAATTGGCCACTATTTAATTATCAACTTAATCTATTGTCAATTAAAGGATTCATCGTATGGAGATTTTAATGTTTGTGACAAATAACATAGCAGTGAGTTGTGTTATGAGAATAAACAATCTAATTTAAATGAATCATCATATGTGTTGATTAGGATTTGGGTCTCTCTGGTTTTTCAAGCTGTCAATTGATTAAATCCTATGATCGTATCTAGGGTTGTCTATTGATTAGGGAAATATCCAACGGTCGTACCTTGGTTATCGACTAGTTAAGGAGAGATTGGCTATTAGAGGGTCTCAATAGCTATAACCGGTCTATTCATAAGTAATAATAATCTATATTTGAATCAATGATCAGTAGTCGAATCAAGCTGAGTTAATTCCTTCAACTAGAGCTTTCTCCAATTTGAATTACAACTTTAATTTGCATTCTTATTATTTTAATTTGATTTTTATTATTGTCAACAATTCCCCCATTTTATGTTTTACATTTTAAAAGGATTTAAATAATTACCGATCTCTGTGGATACGACCCTGCTCAATCACTATATACAATTTATTTAGAGTAGGAATTTATTTTTGTTGGCTTCGACAACCATCAAATTTTGGTGCCGTTGCCGGGGATTGGTGTCATTTATTTAATCCTTTTTACATTTTACTTGGTGTATGGTTCGTTCTTCTCGTACAGGTGTTTGATCCTGAAATTGAGAAGACAGCTCACCAGTTGAGACAGCAGACGAAGTGAGCTAAGCAACGATCATTGTCGCCTTTGCTTTCTGAAATAGATACGGTGCCTAATTTAGTTGAATCATCTAGCGATTCAGAAGAACAAGTGATAGCCAAAAGAAAATTTTTGATAAGGCGTGCCCACGTCTTAACCAATAAGTACTTCTGTGATTTTTAAAGTAAAATGGTTTTAAGGCGTGCCCACGTGCTTATTAGAAAAGTACTTCTGAAATTCTTTGTGTCTCAAAGTGATTCATCACTAAAAAAAAAAAACTTTTATTTATTTATTTTTTCCTTCCTTCTTTTCTTTCTTTTATATATATATATATATATATATATATATATTTATTTATTTATTTAAAAAAAACAAAAAAAAACAAAAATCAAAAATCACTGTTCACAAATCCCTAATTAAAAAAAAAATCATTGTTGATTATCTTTTTAACCCGCAGCAACCTGCAGCCGCAGCCCACGTAGCAGCAGCAACCGTGCGAGAGCAGCAGCACTAGCGCGCAACGCAAGCTCCAGCCGAGCAGCAACGCAACGCAACCAGCCTACGCCTTGTATTCCAGCCGGGTAAATCGAAATCCGTGAGTGCAATCATTGTAACAATGCCGAAGAGGAAAGCATCTACTTCCAAGTCATCTAAAAAGACACCCGTCGCAAATAAATCTAAGATTGCCGCTCCCACTACGGTTCCATGGAACACAATTTCATATTCACGCCAAGCCGTGAGACAAAGATCGAAGCATGGAAAAGGCATGAGTGTTTTGCCACTTGCGGAATCCAATCTCGGAGGGTGCCTCGCATTCGCGAGTCAACAAGAGAAAGAGAGGTACAAAGATATTTCCACGCGCAAAATACTTCCAGCTAAGTATATTCATTACCCGACTCTTGAAAAATTAAATGTTAAGGATAATTTTGATTCTTTGATAGATAAGATTGGGTTGCGTAAATTTGTTGATGT
Source organism: Citrus x clementina (assembly GCF_000493195.1). Taxonomy (NCBI): domain Eukaryota; kingdom Viridiplantae; phylum Streptophyta; class Magnoliopsida; order Sapindales; family Rutaceae; genus Citrus; species Citrus x clementina. The sequence goes on along the minus strand of NW_006262339.1, from coordinate 35,878,697 downwards.
TGATTGTTTGGGTTATGTTGAGTTGATTAGGGAGTTTTATGCTACTTTTCAATTTAATATGCCGAATGATTTTACTTTGCATACCCCGGATGTCATCAAGTTTAGGTTAATGGGACGAAATTTTTCACACTCTATCACAGATTTTAACCTAGCTTTAGGATTCATTGATGATGATTATTCTTCTAGTGATGCATATTTAGGAACAACTTGTGACTTTAGCGAAAATTTTGAGCCTTATGGTCTTTGGCGTAATTTATCTGTTGATCACAATGCCTATGACCCGAGTAAATCAAAGAGTTCTTTCTTACGTGATCCTGTTTTGAAATGTGTGTATCGATTCTTAGCATATAATTTTTTAGGCAAGAAAGATCACTCAGGAGTTTTCTCTAAAACTGAATTTTATTTTATCTGGTGCATGTTAAATGATGTGAGGCCTAATTTAGGTTTTTGGTTAGCGGAACAATTTCAAAGTGTGCTTAAACGGTATAGGACTTTATTTCTTAGTCCATACATTACTCTGTTAGCTATAAACCTATGTGTGCTTGATCCCAACAATAATGTTTTGCATCCTGCTTGCAAAAAGGAATTTTTGGATATGTCTGTGTTTGAAAGAACAGGTGTGGTCGAATTCAAGGAGAAGAGATTTCAGTTTACTGAACCAGGACCCACTCAACTTCTGGAGAAGCTTTACGCTAGGAGTGGTGCTACCTCTGATGACGAGTTAGACGACGACACTGCTGCCCCGCCAACTATTCCTTCTACATCCGCACCACCTTTGAGCATTCAGTTAGAGAAAATGGAGCACAAGCTGAACAAGATGGAGCAGAATTTGGCCGCATACTTCGAGAGTGTGGGATTTACCCCACCATTTTCGCCAAGCCCATAGACGTTATGTGGATCAAAGCCCACAATTCAGGGAAGTTTCTTTTTGCCTTTAATCTTTTATCCTTACGCTTTAATTTTTATGTGAGCTTTGATTACCTTACATTAGGGACAATGTAAGTTCTTGGTGTGGGGGAGGGATTTTTGCATTATTGATGCCTGGAATTATTATTTTCACTCTACTCATCCTTAAATGATTTTTGAGTTAGTATGCTTCATATATTATTAATTTTCTTTTCCTTTCTCTCTCACTACTCTTTTCCCATCTATCTCAAATTATTCACATCTATTTTTTTTTCTATCATATTCTTTCATCACTCACATTTTATCTTTCAATTTTTTTTTACTACATACATCTTTCTCGCTTATTATCTTTTTTATCTTTCCTTTTATATCTCACTCATACATTCTTCTCATTCTACACCACTATTGATGGTTGATTCATTTGAAGAGTGTACATGATTTGATGGCAAATTTACCAACTTTGTGAGGATTTGAGCCTATGAGCAACCACTTTGCTCTAATTATTTTTGTAATGTGAATATCAATCCTAATTTGTTTATTCTAGAACTTGCTTTATTATGCATGTTGAAGCCACATTATGAGATTTTATGCATTAAAATGATAAAGGCAAACCATTTACCATTTTTCTATTCTCGCATTTTCCTTTTTCTCTACCCGAAGACCTTTATTTGCTACCTTTGTTTGAGCCTTAACCATTACCCATCTAATTCTCTTCGTCTACTTAACCATTTTTCTTCTTTTTGAGCCTCAATTTAAGGAGATTTTTGGACTCATTGTGTGGATATATTTTGTTGCTTTTTCTACCTTGTATTGAAGTTTCTCAATTAGATCAACAAGCATTATGCTTGAATTAAATTGTGCAAGGTTCATTTCTTTTGTTTGATTCAAAAAAAAAAACAAAAAAAAAGAAAAAAACAAAAAAAAGGAAAAAAAAAGAAAAAAAATCGAAAAAAAAATGTTTACATTCTTGGTGACTTGAGTAGAAATAAGCATTTTGATATCATAAGTTCATTCAATGAGTTCATTATTCTCATTTTGATCTCTTTTTCTTTCATAGACCTTTCTTTTTCATTTAACCTATTTAACCCCATTACAACCTTTTTAAGACCCTCAGATTTTTGCATTTTATTCATGTTTTGTGGATTGAGATGTGATATATGAGCAAGTTTATGGTAATAGCATTCTTTGATTTGATTTGAGTGCATAAATGATACCCTAAACACTTTGAATGCATGGAGTGAAGTTATTGAGAGGGCTATTAAATCTTGTTGCACTTGAATTTTGAATGGATCTTCTTGGTGGTTGAATGTTCTTATTCTATCTTATGAAATTCTATGCTTTAAAATCCTCATCTCTCGAATGTTGATCGACTTAATTTCTTGAGGTATGCTTGCTTAAAATTGTTTTTGGATGAGTTGAGATTGGAATTGAGTGGAGATTTGGGATTAGTCTTGAGTTATATGCTTAAGGACAAGCATCATCTTGGTGTGGGAGAATTTGTTAGAGTGCAATTTATGCACTAGTTTTGCATTGTTTACTTCCCTTAACATTGATGTTTTGCACTTAATAATAGTGATTTACTTGTGTTTTACTTTTGTAGGTGCAATTCTATTGATTAGTGATAAAATTGAGCTATAAGATGATGTTTAAGGATGATTGTTCTCTTGGAGAAATTATGAGCGGCAGAAGAACTTTGTTGATAAGGCGTGGGCGCGTGCTGTCAACTGCGGACCTGCAATTTTTAGTTTAACGTATTTTATATTTTTGATTATTTTTGTAATTACGAATTTAATATTTTAGATATTAGTATTTTATTTTAAATAGAACTCTAAAAGAGAAGAGAGAGAGAGTATTTAAGGGAGGAATCTATTGTGAAAAAAAGGGGGATTTGGATTGGAGGAAAAGAAAGAAACCCTAGATCTAATTTTTCTCTTCTCTCAATGAAGAACTAAACTTATTTTTCTGGTTGAAGGATAATGAAGCTTTGATTCATCACTAATGTGAGATCTTTCTTATGTTTTAATTATTTTATTACTTTTTGGGTATTTGTTTATTCTCTGAATTAGTTTCATGATTATGTTTGTTAATTAGGTAATTGGCCACTATTTAATTATCAACTTAATCTATTGTCAATTAAAGGATTCATCGTATGAAGATTTTAATGTTTGTGACAAATAACATAGCAGTGAGTTGTGTTATGAGAATAAACAATCTAATTTAAATGAATCATCATATGTGTTGATTAGGATTTGGGTCTCTCTGGTTTTTCAAGCTGTCAATTGATTAAATCCTATGATCGTATCTAGGGTTGTCTATTGATTAGGGAAATATCCAACGGTCGTACCTTGGTTATCGACTAGTTAAGGAGAGATTGGCTATTAGAGGGTCTCAATAGCTATAACCGGTCTATTCATAAGTAATAATAATCTATATTTGAATCAATGATCAGTAGTCGAATCAAGCTGAGTTAATTCCTTCAACTAGAGCTTTCTCCAATTTGAATTACAACTTTAATTTGCATTCTTATTATTTTAATTTGATTTTTATTATTGTCAACAATTCCCCCATTTTATGTTTTACATTTTAAAAGGATTTAAATAATTATCGATCTCTGTGGACACGACCCTGCTCAATCACTATACACAATTTATTTAGAGTAGGAATTTATTTTTGTTGGCTTCGAAAACCATCAGAAGGGTAGCTATAGATGGATAAGATATGGGTCAGAAGGAGTCAACATTTGATAAAACCTTTTGGGATTGTATCTAACAACATTTTTTTTCTCGGTTGGATCTCAGTGTTTATACAAAAGCAAAGATTTGGATGACTAAAATGTGACGCTATACTTATAAAGTAGAGAGATAGAGTTTATCACCAGTGTAACGTATACATGGTCTTTACACAATTCACCATGTGACAGTGAGATGATGATAAGGTAAATTATCAATTAACAACATGACAGTTTGTAGTAATGTTAGATCATATGATATGCTTATTGAGTTAATGGTCATGTTCGGTCCAATTGAATAAGTCTAAAGTAGTAGTAAAGTTGAATAAGCCTAAGTTAGTTGAGATATTATCAACTTAGTTTTTCAAGTATCCAGTTCTTGATTTGTTGAGATTATCTTGTTTCATTCCTGTTTCTCTTTTGTCTGGCTTGTATAAATAAGCCATTGTTGAATAATGAAGGCCTGAATCATTTTATCAAAGAAATACTTGTGTTACATCTTGGAGGGATTGGCTTCCTCGAATTGGCCAACTGTTAACGTTATCAAGTGTAAGGGCAAGATAGGAAGAGACAAGCAGAATAAAAATAGCTTGCCTGTACCATCACATGTGGTGAGCACATGTGAGGAGATGGAATGGGGCATATGTATGTTGAAGAGTTTCGTAACCAAAATTTTTGGGCTAAAAAACGACTGACTTTTTCATTTTTACTTGATGAAAACCGCGATAAACGAGAAGAACTTTTAGCGGGGGACAAAATGAGTTTTACGGCTCATTCAATACAAGAAACTAAAATATTGAAAAGCTTCACACAGGAAGCAGGAAAAGTAAGGAACCAAAAGTTAACAGAAACAATAGTCTGAAAAGCCAATAGCATCTCTAGAAAGAAAAGGCAAAGCTTCTACAAGAGGCGAAGACCACAAGTGAAAGAAAAGGTAAGGTATCTGCAAGAGGTGAGATTTGCAAGACAGTTTGTGTAATCTTATTATTCTCTGTGAAAGTGTGAGTGAGTCTATAACTCATTTTCGACAAAATATAATGACAATTAAGCTAAATAATTACGAATAATCCAAAGGGGTTGGAGGCTAAAATTGAAGGTGAACTGCCATTGAATAGTCAGAATCAATCACTAAAACAATTGCCATAACCTCAGCATAGTAATAATTAAAAAATAATTTCATGCGCATGTACAAAGAGGTGAACCCCCTCAAATGTAAACTTGAAAGTGTTTGCCACTGGATTAAATAATGGACAATTAATAGTTATTGTTAATGTTAAATTAAATGTTAAGAGAAAGGAATAGATTGGAAAAAAAAATTAAAAAATTAAGGATAATTTATAATTAATGCGGTCCTTGTCATTTAAGGAAAAATCAAGTAAGCCGTCAATAATTAATACTATTTTTCAAATAAGTTCTCTAGCCGTGTTTGACCATCCACCGTACTACAAAGTAAGCGAAAAAATCGACTTCTTTTTTTTTATTAAATAAGGGCTCACGAAGAGTTAATGCAACACTAAACGAGAGTGTGCAATCCCATAAGCATCATTACAAAGTAAATAAAAAATAGCAGGAGGAGGAAAAAGAAGAACATGCAAGCCTATGGGTGTAGTTAGGCTATAGGAAGCAAGGAAGTCCGCAGCACTATTTGCCTCTTTGTACACATGCTCCATGTGCACGATCTAGTCACGTGCTAATAATTCCCGAACAGCTTTGACAAGAATTGCATTTTCGTTGGCTGAAGGATGAGCCCTTTCCAAAAAATGCACTATGCTCTTATTATCCACTTCCAATTGAAGACGTCTAAAGCCATGATCCCAAGCCACTCTCAAGCCATGCAAAAGACCCCAAAGCTCAGCCGAGAGAACTGAACACATTCCAAGGTTAACAGTGAAGCCCATGAGCCAATTTCCATTGGAGTCTCAAATCAATCCACTAGCCCCAGCATATCCAGACCCCTTCCTGGCACCATCCGTATTTAACCTGTCACACGGCCAAATAGGAGCTTTCCACCTGATAAGTGTCTCCACTCGCTATTGTTTCCCAAGCAAAGGTTGGTGAATACAACGTAAAATCTTATGCGTTCGAGCCTTTATGTCTGTGGCTATAAAGCCACTCTCCCACGAGCCATGATTAAAGAGAACGTCATTCCTCCAAAACCATAATCTCCACACCGCTACTCCAAAACATACTCTCCAATACTCCTGAGATTCATCAAATTCATCTGTAGCCAATCAGTAAGAGAGCAAAGAAAAAAGCTAGGGGGATGATGGGTAGGCAAGAGATAAGACCATACCCTCCTAGCCATAACACAGTCGCGGAGAGTATGAAGAATATCCTCAACCGGCCCTCCACATCTATCACATTGAGTAGAAACAACCAAATGTCTCCTATGAAATTCCTTCCTCGTTTTCAACCGACCATGCAAGAGGAGCCAAAGAAAAACACGGATGCTATGGGGGCCCTTCCAACTCCAAGCCAAACGCCAAAAATTACGATCTGCATTGATAACAGGATCATCTAAAAGCTCATAAGCAGATTTTACAGAGAAAATTCCATTAGAGGAAACTCCCCAAAAGTAACTGTTAGCTCCGTGAGAAACTTTGGGAAGATGAATTGAAGCACTCTTTAAAAGGATATTATTAGGTAACAAGTGGCTAAACAAAGACCAATTCTAGTTTTTAGTTTCATCAACAAAATCAGCTACTCGCTTAAGTAACGTATTTGGAATTCGTTGTGTCACAAAGTCAGCCAAAGGGCTCGAAGTTGTCACCCAAGAATCCCACCAAAACCTAACCTTCTTCCAATCGCCAATGTTCCACCGCATTCCCACTCGAGTTTTCTCCCAAATGTTTCCCATTGCTTTCCAAAAATGAGACCCATATCGAGTAGGCAGGCTTGTAAGAACCTCATCCAATTTAATCCCATACTTAGTTAGCAATACTTGATTACTAAGCTCGGTTGGTTCAGTGATTAACTGCCAAGTGTTCTTCATAAGGAGGGCATGATTCATGATATTCAGCTTCTTGAAACCGTGGCCCCCTTTGCATTTTGGAGTGCAAATCGTATCCTAATTAACCAAACTCATTTTTTGATGCTCAGCCGAACCACTCCAAATAAAGCGCCGACATAACTGATCAATCTTCATTTTTATACTTCGTGGCAGGTTTGTGGTTTGCATTGCGTACACATGAATAGCTTGTAAAACTGATTGCGCCAAAGTGATGCGTCCCACTAAGATCAAGTGAGAAGCATTCCACCCAGAAAGTCGTTGATCAACCTTATCAATAATACTTTGGTAGGTTTGCCTCGACATCCGATTATGGCATAAAGGGATCCCCAAATACTTCCCCAAAGTGCCAGTGACTGACTGAATAACCTAGATCAGAGCCAATTTTGGAAGCCTTCATGACTGATATATTAGTAGAAAAATAAACCAAGGTTTGGATTTATTAACCTTGGCTCCCGAGCTAGCAGAAAAATCCTCTATAAACTTATTAATAATTATAGCCTGCTGGTTAGAAGCCTCCGATAGCAACAATAGATCATCTGCGAAAAATAAATGACTTAAAGGGGTTCCCATTCTCGCTAATCGAATTGGTTTCCAATGACCTTGTTGAATCGATTTAGAAATCCCATGGCTGAGGTGTTCTATACAAAGCACAAAGATATACGGTGAAAGTGGATCACCCTGTCAAACACCCCTTCCTAGACGAAATCCAGAAGTAAGCTCACCATTCCAGAGCACATTCATCGTGGCCATAGTGATGCACTCCATGATGAGATTAATAAGCATAGTCGGTAAGTTCAGCTCCTGAAGAGTTTTGTGAATAAAAGACCAGTTCAGCCTATCATATGCTTTCTCTAAATCCACCTTTATTGCCATAAAACCTTTGCACCCTTTTTTCCTCCACATGGAATGGATAATCTCCTGTGTAACTATAATATTTTCAGTGATATGGCGGCCAGGTACAAAGCTAGTTTGATGGGGTCCAATCAAATCAGGGAGCAACTCCTGCAATCTATTAGCTATAATTTTTGTGATTGTTTTATACGTCACCGTACAGAGGTTGATAGGACGATACATCCTAAAAGAAATTGGTTGCTCCTTCTTTGGAATGAGAACCAACACGATTCTGTTAACTTCAGCAGTAATAGATTGAGTTTGAAAAGCCTCCTTGATTGCCTTACAAAAGGACTCCCCCCCACAATATGCCATTGAGTCTGATAAAAAATCGCATGCAGACCATCTACTTCTGGCGCCTTAAGTGGGCTCATATTGAAAACTGCATGCTGAATTTCATTTTCCTCAATCTCTGTAGCTAGGGATTCCAATCTAGAGTCATCAATTCGCAGAAAAGCACCACAAACCTAATAAGGCATATACATCCCTTGCTTCGAAGTAGAAAGGTTAAAGAAAAAGTTGGTAGCCTGTTGTTTGATAACATCCATGTCATAGAGCCACCGACCATCCTCTGCCTTAATTGCATCTATCCTATTATGGCGTCGTCTAGTAATTGTTTTTTTATGGAAATATGTAGTATTTCGATCACCAAACAAAATCCAATCCCTTCTCGACTTCTGTAACCACAACAGCTCCTCCTGCATCAAAACCTCCTCCAGCTCTCTTTTAAGCTTAGCCTCAAGGCGATATAAACTACGGAGAGGTCGCCGTTCTAGAGCTCTTAGAACTCCTCCAATCCTGGCCAGCAAAACCTTCTTCCTTTGGAAAATATTCCCAAAGCTATTCTTATTCCAGTGCTGCACCTGTTGGATAAACTCCAAAGCCGCCCGATAATAAGGCATTTCATTATTCCAATGAGTCTTCATAAAATCTGTAAACCTCGAATCTATCAACCAAGCAGCCATGAAACGAAAAAGCTTTGGAGATTTATTATTTCGGGAACTTTGATCAAATCTAATTAGGATAGGGGCGATGATTAGATGCAACTTTTGGAAAATGTAAAACCCAGGCATTAGGATTCTATAAAAACCAGGCCTTATTACAAACAACTCGATCAAGGCGCTTTGAAAGGGAGCCACGTGACCATGTGTATCTGGGGCCCTTAAATTTCAAGTCATGAAGCCCATTATTGTGAAACCATTTACTGAAATTTTTGCAAACACCGCTTGCCGTAGAAGACCCCCTAATCTTCTCTTCTGGAAATAGGATCGAGTAAAAATCACCTCCAACAATCCAAGGATCATTGGTGATAGTAGCCAGGTGATTAAGGTGATCCCAAAGCTCACGGCGGATAACCGAAACTGGACTAGCATACACCACAGTAATCCATGATATCAATACATTGTTATGCTGCAGCTTAAGATGAATAAATTGCTTGTGATTAAAAGTAATCTCTACATGAAACTGATCCCTCCATAGCAGCCATATTCCACCCGAAAAACCTACTGCTTCCACTTTATGAGATTGATCAAAACCACTCGCCTGAATGAAGTTGTCTGCTTTCCGCCCACTAATTCGCGGTTCCATAACCACCACTATAGTCGGCTTATAACTTTGAATAATGGTCTTAAAGGTTTGTCTAAAAGAATGGGAAGCCGCTCCCTGAATATTCCAAAACAGTACCGACATCATCGTAATTAAATATACACATAGAGGTAAATGATCCTTATACCTACTGCCCATGAACCTGCTGTACGCATGCTCTGGGCGTTTCCTCCACCATTGACTCTTCACCTTCAGACATGGCTTCTTTTATAGCATCAGCTTATGTTAAACCAAGTTCCCTGGTAATATTATCAACACCTCCATCATCAAAACCACCCATGGCGTCAGGGGGGTCATTTAGATTAGGAGAATGTGGATTTTGAATTTCCTGTAGCTCATCATCAGCCAAAGTGTTATTAGCAAAGTTATATTCCACAAGTGTACTCAGCTGAGGCAAGCGAAACACCACAGTATGTCTGGTTGGGTCTAAAGTGGTTGGAACGGTAGTTGTAACATGGCCAGCGGACTTGCCATGGGTAAAAGGGCAAGGGATGAGGCTAGGGTTTGCATGCATTATATTGTTTACGTCGTTTTTATGGCTAGTCGATGGTACATGGGAGATATCAACTATTTGAAAGGGTTTCGTGGATGGGAAGGCCTCAGGTAGGTTCTGTATAACAACTGCGGCTTTTTTCCTTGGCTTTGGCTGGTATTGTCTCATGGTTAGCTTTGCTGGTGGTAGCTTGGAATTGTAGATATGTGTCGGGCAAAGCATGAAGTTCTGGGATTACACGATTAAAAGTCTCCTCATGAATTTGTTCTAATACTTGAAATCTTGATACAATATTTCCTTGGATTGATCTATTCCGATTTGGCTCCCCCACAGTTTTCTTACCACTTGCTAGTTTACGCCCCTCCTGGAGGCAACCATCCAAGGTCCAAAAGGTTCAAAGTGGGTATCCGCAGACCTTCCATCCTCCTGTGCAACATGCACATCTCCTCGTTGGCTGTCTTTTCCCGAAGTCTCTTCTCCTCCAAATTGCCCATCGTTAATGTTCTCACTGCAGTCCCCACTGTTGTGACCATATATGCCACACTTAAAACAAATGACTGGTAACCCTTCATATTCAATCTTCTGAACCCTTCCATTCAGTTCAACTTGAGAGACTTGAGGTTTTGTAAGAGAAATCCTAACAGCAATTCTTGCGAATTTACCTCTTGTCGACGATTCTATATTGTCATCAAGTTTGATAACTTCTCCAACTAATTGGCCGATTTTGTAAAGGGTTTTCTAGTGGTATAAGTGGAGGGCTAAGCCTGGTAATCGAATCTAGACATTGACATATTCAAAGTCCGTAACTTTGCTATCGAAATCAGGCGTCCATTGTTGCACAGTTAGATAATGGCCTAAAATGATCCATGGACCTCTTGTCAAAGCATCCAAGGCGTCCCCTCCATTGCGAAATCGTACCAAGAAATAGTTATTCTCCAAGTCAATCATCGAATAACCCATAGAAGGTTTCCACATGTTAGCCAGTCGAGCACAAAGAGCCTTATAACTAATATTCCTTACTAACAGCTTTACCACAACCAAGTTCTTCCATGGTTGAATGAGTTTCTCTTGTATCCTGGCCGAGAAACTTATAGATGGCATTACTCCATCATGATTCTCAATCACATCACCCTCCTCAAACTCCCAGTCTGCTTCACTTCCACCAATCCCAGCCGCCCTATATTGTGAATCGCCCACTAGGGTTTCCTTGTAAGTCACCAGCGGCGGATTGTCCTCATCCGTGCCTTCTTCCCTCATCCGAGCTTTTTTCGTTGAACGCGTCGCCTACAACGGCGGTGAAAAAACCCTCACGAAACTAGGGTTTTTACCTCCTCCCATGTTGTCGGAGCTTCCTAACATTTCAGAGCTTCCTAACAACGAAAGATTAATTTTCATTACTCATTCTCATTGCAACGCATAAAAAAAAAAAAAATCTACTTCTTAGCAGCCCACTTCTATGATGCAATTAATTTCATCCATTCGTTGATTCGCGCGCTGGTAGTTAGGCAAGTTCATTTGTTGGCTGGAGAAGTTTGATATTTTTGGTACCAAATATATACATATGTGTGTGTGTGTGTGTGTGTTTCCTTTAATTTGTGAATTTGGTTTTACTTCTGATCAGGTGTGCGAAACAGAAACAACGGCGTTTATTACAGAAATATTTCTAATTTGCAGTATGGAAAGCTTGGAGATGTTAAATCTCTCCCAAAATAATCTGTCAGGTTCAATTCTAAGTAACTTTGAAGGACTGCATGGCTTGTCACTGGTTGATGCATCTCCTACATTGAATTGCAGGGCCCAATTCCAGTTGACAGATATACAGCCAGAAAATAAATAAACTCCATATGGACAAACTTGACACTCCCGTGGCCACGTATGTTCCAAAATCTACTTTTAGCCATAATTTTGATATAAATTATGAATTACATCCGAATCTAGTTGCATAATTTTTAATTGGCATAAAATTTTATATCTCAGCTTTCTAAAAATTTACTTACCATTGAAATATAAAGTGGCCAGAGGACATGCCGAGCGTTAAAATGAAAAGAGAGAGAAGAGTAGTGGATAAGATACGGGTTAGGAGTCAAAATTTGATGAACTTTTTTGGATTGTATCTCACAAGTCACAACTTTTTATCCTTTTCCCTGTTTGGATCTCAGTGTTTATATAAGGCAAAGATTCGATGACTAAAACATGACGCTATTTATATAATATAGAGATATAGATTTATGGGTTCTGATCTAGTGGGTCACGTGTGAAGGCCCACGTATCCATAAGATGAGCGATGGTGTCTACCAGATTAGTTCTCTGGAGTTTAGATCACCGGGGTAACACAGACATTGACTAGGCATTGACTCCTTCACTTCTCAATTGCTCTTTTGCTTCCGCTGTAATTGTTTTCTGCAACGTCGTTAAATTATATATGAGTGTTTGATAACCTTTTCAATTTTAATCATCCCAACATTTGAGTCTTAATTAATGTAGCAATTATCAATTGAATGGTAGAATTGAATAAGAAGTAATTTTTTACTCATCATCCAATAGATGAGTGGCATATAGATGATGATTTTTTTTTTTTTTTTTTGTAAAGAAAAAGAACTAGGCAATTGCAGAAGAAACATGCTCGAAGCAGGTGAAGAAGATAAATGTCATTAGTATTTTATGCATAAACATGAAGATCAAGCGACATTGGTTGATGGGTGTAAGAATAAAATGAGAACTATTTTGGTATTTATGAGAGTATTCATAATAAAAAGCGATTTTTCGAAATTTATAAATGTGTGCACTTAGTAAGAGTGTTCAGAAGTATATTATAGAGGGCAAGTTGCCACACCCTTATGTTAAACTCTTACCTAACATGACTTTTTTTTTTTGTCTGAACCACGAGGTGGTCTTGAGTGGGCCCCAACTGTGGGAGATCCCTTTAAGCCTATACCACAACCCAGACTAATCCATACTCGCACCGGGTCAACCCGTAAGGGGTAAAGTGCTGACCAATGTGGTGACTCCATACGAGAGCGGGGCTTGAACCCTTGACCTCTCTTAAGGAGTGAGAGTGCCGAACCACTCACACCAACCAACTTTGGTTACCTAACATGACTTTAATGATATTACCTTTAGTTTGAAATTATCGCATTACAACAATTATTTACGTCCTAGCTCTTCAGCAAGAATTGTTTTTTTTACCTTATTCTGCTTGAATACATGACAAATATCCTTGCGATGCCATAATCTGCTACGTTTCCCAAGTTCTTTGCAGATTCTTGACGAACAATCTCTCGTCCCATTTCTTGCAATAAATCATGCATTTGTAACGTGTTGATATGTTCAGATATTGTAATGAGGGATTTATCAACGAGGATACTCAGTCCATGAGTCACGTTGTAATGACGATGATGTAGTAACGTTGCCACGCGATCTTTATATTCTCCCTTGGAGAAACATGCAATATCGAAAAACAAACTTTTCTCCTCTGAATTAAGTTCCTCATAACTAATTCTCAGCACCTTATAAATGTGATTGACGTAAAAAATTTGTTTTAAATTATCTAATACATTCTCCCAATCTGTTTATTTGCTTTTCTGATGAAGGGAGGAACCCAAGACTTCGAGAGCTAAAGGATCACCCTCGGTATATCGTACTACCTTCTTCGACAATACATTAAGATCATCCTAAGGGCAATGATTTTGTCTAAAGGCATATTTATAAAACAGTTGAAGCTCTTCACCATGGTTAAGTCTCTTAACCTCATATACATGTTCGTCTTTTTCACTCCCCTTTTATGAAGTACTTGTTTGTCTCTAGTGGTGACAACAATTTAACTTCCAGGACAAAACCCATCAAGCCATCCAACTAAATATTGTAGTTGTTCAAATTCTCTGACATCATCAAGAACAATGAGAATCTTAGTACTTTTGAGCTTCTCTAGAGTGTACGCTGGTATGTTAGGGCCTCCCATTTCAAGTCTTGCTCCTAATAATAGAGAAAGAACTTGTTTGTGTACGTAGATGCACTAATGCAACACCACTTTCTATTTCTTCTCTGACATTTTCTATGAAGCACTTCCCTTCGAACTAATTAGAAATCTGGTTAAAAAGAGCTTTAGCAAGGGTTAATATGTATTAAGGTAAGCCTGTCTAGTAAACTATGTTGGAACATACTCGTCAATTGCATGTCTTGCATATCCAATGACAGCCATCGCATGTTGACAAGGGAGGCCGGCAATTTCCTAATAATCGCAATCACACGTTCTGGTCTCTAACTTCACCACAAGCCTCCTAGATGGATTGAAAATTCAGATAACTAGAAGTTTGTATAATTATTTTTTATGTAATCTTACTTTTTTTGTCTACCTATCTTTCAAAACTTTAGGTGTCAGCTGTCTTTTCCAGGTGGCTACCTCATTTCTTCCCTCTGTAAACTATTTCATAAGTCTACATATGATTTTTTTCAACCATTATCAAGCAAGGTTAAGCAAGGTTTATCTTGGTAAGGTAATATCCATCAGTTGAAGCACTCCAATGCATTGTTGTCAATATGTTCTATCATGTAATTTTTGTTATATATGTGCATCGACCAATTATAAGCATGTAGTTCTCTTTCTAACCACTCAAATGCAGCTTTTTTTTCAACTTTTATCTCTGCCATTGCCTTATCGAAATCATGCTTGTTACAGCTCTTAGTAGCTTTCCAAAATAGTTGTTTCAACTATGCACCAACATATGACTTGGAAAAATTAGCATAAACATGCCTAAAACATGCCCTATGATAAGTAGTAGGCAATGTGTTTGAAATTGCATTAATTAGCCTATTTTATCTGTCACTGGTAAAAGTCACTTGCCTTCCATTAATAAATTTTTAATATTCAAAGAAATAATTAACTTTAAATAAGCTCTATAATAAATATAAATTAAAATTAAAATAACAATATATATATATATATAATAAGATAAAATTTATAAAATATTTTGAATATTAAAAAAATTATTTTAACATTATTAATCTGTCATATTCTTTCAATAATATTAAAATAAGGAAAATTATTATTGCACCATCTTTATTTTGCCTTATGTTCATCCAACCACTACAAAATTTTAACATGTACTTTGTACCACCTTTCTTTTCACATTTGTATCAACTAGCCACTTTTGCATTAACACTATTAAATAATTTTAATAAAATGACAATTTTACCCCCAAATAAATTAAAAGATTATTTTATCTTATAAAAAATTTTAAAATTAAAAATTATAATCATAAAAATATCCCTAAATTTAATACAAAATAATCCCAAATAGAGGTGCTCAACTGATTTTTACTAAATTTAGATTTTAAAAAAATTTATTAATTATTTTTATTAAAAATTATAATTTTACAAAATTTTAATAAAAATAAATGAATTTATTTATTAAAAAATTATGATTTTGTAAAATTTTATTAAAGTAACTGAATTTATTTCTTAAAAGAATAAATCCTAAAATTTTAATAATTTAGGGGATTTTTATTAAATCCAAAAATTTTGCAATTATTTTTATAATTATAATTTTATATTAAAATAATTTTTATTAAAAAGAAATTTTCTAATTTTGGGATTTATTTTTATTAAATTTAGGGATATTTTTATCATTATATTTTTTATTTTTTAAAGTTTTTATAAAATAAAATGATCTTTTAATTTATTTGGGGGTAAAATTGTTATTTTATTAAAATTATTTAATATTATTAATGTAAAAGTGACTAGGTGATACAAATGTGAAAAGAAAGGTGGTGCAAAGTACATCTTAGAATTTTGTAGTGGTTGGATGAAAATAAGGCAAAATAAAAGTGATGTAATGATAATTTCCCTTAAAATAATTATATCTAACATTCACAGTATTTTTTAAAATTTATATTATTTTATTTTCAATATTTTTTTTAATTATGTCTACATTAGTATAAATCTTAAATTTTTGGATAAACAGATTTTAGTATTAATAAAATCCATCAGGATAGACTAATAATAAATTAATATTAAAATAAATTTTCATTATATACATTATTTTGTTAATTATACTTATTGTAATATTTTATTTGCATCATATGCTATTTATTTATTATTTTTATCTTATTACTATTTTTATATTTATTTGAGTTGTTTTAATCAAAGAGCGTTATAGTTATTTATGAAATTAGGGGATTTGTATGATTATTTATGATACTAAGGCAGTTTACATGATCATTTAAGCAAATCTCGAGGTGTGAGTGGCATTTTTCCTAAAGAAATTTCTTAATAATTTTACATCAATAATGAAAGGGGTTCAGGCATTTTTACTAATTGATCAATTTTTAAATACAATATTCGTCGAATAATTTTCATCACGTGTAGGGATGGCAATGGGGAGGGGAGGGGAGGGGACCAATCTCTCCATACCCATCCCCAATATTTTGCATATGTCCCCGTCCCCTCCCCGTCCCCGTCAGAATTGCTTGAGAGAATCTTCATCCCCTCCCCGAATAATAACAGGGGATCCCCGAGGGTCCCCGATCCCCGAATAACTAATAGTCTAATACATTTTTTTATTTTTGATTTTAAATTAATCATATTAAAATAAAAAATTCAGATAAAAATAAAGTTCAAAATATATCTTACATTAATATTGATCCATTACAAAGTCACATTCAAAATATAAATTATTAAAATAATTATCTTTGTCAATGACTCAATCTTCATAATCCTACAATAAAAAAAAAATTATTTTTATATCGGCAATAAAATAAATGAAATAAATGTAAATACTTAATTAATATTTTTAATAAAACTATTTACCTCCTGCTCGTCCTGCTCCTCCTGTTCTTCCTCAAGAAATGTGGCAAATTGAGAGATAGCCTCAGATTTCAAACCTAAAACAATGAAAATGATATAAGTAACGTAACTTATAAGTGCAAATATTAATAAATGTATAATATAATTACAATGAAAATAAACTCATACTGCTATTGTAAGCTCGTAACCAACTTTGACAGCACATTAAGGCCTCCAATGTGCTTGGATGAAGTTTGTTACGGTATGGGCTCACAACTCTACCACTGGTGCTAAAAGCTGATTCAGAAGCAACTAATTGGAATTGCCAAAATATCTCTAGCAATTCAAGCTAATGTAGGATACCTATTAGCATTTGTCTTCCACCAACTCAAAATATTAAAATCTTCCATCCGGGGTATAACTTTCTCATCCAAATATTAATCTAATTTATCTGCAACAACTGCACAATCTCCATTGTTTACATAATCATCAAAACCTGTCATCCATTTGGTTGCTTTCTTATAAGAATCCCCTGTAGATCTAGTAGAAGAACTACTACCAGTATAATCAAAGCAATAAACAGTTGGTGAAAACTTCAATTAATACTCTTCAACTAATTCCCGGCAAAGGGTGACCACTTTCCCAACATACAACTATTTTGATATTTATTATTTTTAACAATATTTTATAATTTATTTATTTATTTATTAGTAATTTTAAAAATAAAAATAAAATTAAAAATTAAAATGGGGAAATGGGTAGGGGATGGGGATTCCACCTCATCCCCGTCCCCTCCCCGAATAAAAAATTGGGTAAAAAATTTTCCCCGTCCCCTCCCCGAATAAAAAATTGGGTATAAAATTATCCTCGTACCCTCCCCGAATGGGAAAAATCCCCGAGGGTACCCGTCCCCGTGGGGATTTTTACCATCCCTAATCACGTGGGACCGCTTACTAATTAAATTTGATTTTATATTTTTTTATCTAACTAATATTTTTTGTACCCTGAGTTTGGTTCAAGGAGCTTATATTCATATCATTACTATTCTTAGATGTATAAATGATATTAACACTAAGAATTTCAACATTTGATGTATAAATGATATTAACACTAAGAATTTCAACATTTGAGTTCCAGTTTATTAGTATGGATACTTGTTAGTTACTGTCACGTCATGTTAAAAGAGGGGAAAAAAAAAAAAACCAACTTGTTGTCGTTACTCGATGGATGAGCTAAGAGTTACCTCATATTCGTAGAATCCCATCCGGATATATTGGATGCTTCAGTCAAAGCACCGCTCCATTTGTGAACTTTTTCTGGCAGCTCCTTGAACTGTTTTTCAAGCTTAACAAAAGCATCCCCAAAACTTCCAGTTTGGTTCCGAACATCCGATGGATGAACATGATAGAAAACTGGAACAACCATTTGGCCACTAAGGTTCTTGCTTTCAAGAATCTTGACAAGTTCATCCAAGCACCACTTCGAAGAAGCATAGTTCTTTGAGAAAATGACTACGGAAATCTTTGAGCCTTCAATTGCATTCAAAAGAGCAAGCGAAATCTCGTCTCCCCTATTAGCTTCCTCATCAATGAAGATTTTAATTCTTTTTCGACGCAAAGCAGCAAATAGATGGCTAGTGAAGTTATCACGAGTATCCTCCCCTCTGAAACTTAAGAAGACATCATATCTGCCTTTTGTAGCAAGCGAAGAAGAAGCCATGAAGGAAAATTTTTCAGATGCTATGACAGAAAAAATAGATTCTTCAGAGTGTAGTTGTACGAATAAAATATGCCCAAGTTTGAATATATAGAGCGTTGAAATGGCAATACAAATTAAGCAGTCAAGTCAAGTCAAGATCTTTTTCAAAATTTCCTGTAACTTTTCACACATCAAACTGGAGGTCTAAGTCAAGATGAATTTATAAACATCTAGAAAATGACTAAATATTTTTTGCAATTAATACCAGCCAAGAATGAAAATTATTGACTACTTAATTCAGTATTGTTGTTGTTATCAAGCCAGCCATTGAAAAATCTTGTTTATGTTAAACACATCATAAACTATAAATTTTTTTGATCCTTATAAAAAGATAGACAATAATTTAAATATTTACAGAAAGAAAGGAACTTTTGACAGTGGAAACACAGAATGATAGTAGTCAAAGTCGAGTCCCACCACCGACCAAAAAAAAATCAAAAGTTAAAGTTGTATAGCATCCCAAATTGATTTTTGATAGGAATCATTATTTTTTTAATAAAAAAAATTTTGATTAAAAAGATTACGATATCGAGTTAATTTTATTAGATATGAACTTAGTGTACGTGTTCTCTCCTTCAGAAAAATTATATATGGTTATTAACTAATAAGGGATTCTTCTAAAAGATAAACAACGATTCTGTTGAAACAGTTATGGCGATTTCATCACGAGCTCTCTAGGCCACTTTCTTCGCATTTTTGAAATGGCCA
Organism: Citrus x clementina; assembly: GCF_000493195.1. Taxonomy (NCBI): domain Eukaryota; kingdom Viridiplantae; phylum Streptophyta; class Magnoliopsida; order Sapindales; family Rutaceae; genus Citrus; species Citrus x clementina. The sequence goes on along the minus strand of NW_006262339.1, from coordinate 35,859,818 downwards.
TTTTGCCATTTGGAAGCAATAGTTAAGCCTTCCGTAAATGCTCCCTGACTTAATTTCATGCATGATGGCATGCAAGATAAATTCGGCTCCATTATTCATCACGTTGGCGACTATCGTGTTCATTTGATGGCTTATAAAAGTCAAGATTATCAAGCTCAAATGGAGGCTATTTCAGGGGAGTTGGTCCCGAATTATTTGAAAATTGAAGGCTCACTTTCACTATAAATATAGAGAGGTCTTGGAAGAAAGGGGCATTGGAGCGTGAGTGAAGTTCTCTAACAATTTGAGAACTTTGAGTGTTTTGTGAGAAGTAATTCTTTAGCATTTGACAGAGTTGAAGTGTTTTTGAGTGTTTTGTGAGTTTGGGACTATTTGGGTTTTGGATTGTGAGATAAATATTATAATACTTATATTCTCTATTTTTATAGTAAAATATTCTTCTTTGTCCTTACCCATTTACATAGGATAAAAAGCCGAAACATATATATCATTGTGCATTTTGTTTGATTATTTCTATTTTTCTCTATCACCTCATTAATATTGCCAGACAATCTGGGATTGTCACAACAAACGGACTCATTGACAAAATAAAACTTTTAGAAATACTAGAACAAGTAAGATGCCAATAACTCCTTATCCATATGGTGGAGGGTTCGACTTTCGAGTCTCTCCATGGTTATAGGCATAAAAATTCCCCACAGACAGAAAAAAAGAAGAGAAAACCAAAATCCAAAATATATATAAAAAAAGACGACTCACGTCCACTCAAGAGAAGCAATTCATTTTCATGCTTAAAGTAACTGCCTATAAGCAGTGGAAAATTTAACTGGCACTATTCATTCTATATTCGATAACAATTTCACATTTTTTCCAAATTTCTCTCATGTTATGAGCCAGTTTAGGGTTGCGGTGACTGATTAAATAAGCTGCTTCTGTTGTGTGGATGAAATAAACTGCTGATTAAAAAAGTAGCTTGGTATTTGGTAAACTGTGCTGTTACGGTTGCTTGAGTTTAAAAAGTAGTGTACATGCGTTGGTAAATTTTATTACGAAAGTAGTATTTTATTATATAATAACAAAAATAGACATTATCTTAGATTACCTTTTATCTTTTAGGGTATGTTTAATAATGTTTAGACATGTCTTTTTCTTTTTAAAATACATAAAATTGCATAAAGTAAAAAAAAAAAAAAACTCATATAGAATCTAATGAACTTCATAATTTGTTACATAAAATATAATAAAAATTTATACTAATACATAATCCAAATAAAATACAAAAGTAATATGCATTACATTCATATTAAAGTTATTGCAATAAGCACCTTGTATATAGAAAAAAAAATGATTGAATGTTAAAATCAATAGTTATGAAATTGATTTTAAAAGTAATGGTTAAATTCCATGTGAAATTGTTCATAGTTCAAATAAAATTTATGTAATCATACGCAAGTTTTATTAAATTTTATAATAGAAAATAAAAGTAAAGTATGAAAAATATAAATTTACTGGATCAAAACTTGATAATTGTAAGGGTAATTTGATTATATTGGTAATATGATATCTTGTGGTTTATATATTAGGTGCATGAAAAAATAAGACATAATTATCTTTTTGTTGAAATATTAAGGTTATAAAAAGAATTTAATTTAAAAAGGAGTGGTGACTTATTTAATAAGTTGCTCATGAAAAATAACCTTCTACTTGCTTTTAAAAGCTATTGTTAAAATAGAAAAAATTATAAAATAAGTAGATTTTACAAAGTTTACCAAACACTATTTTTGTCAAAAATTATGAAATAAACAGCTTATTGAATTTCAACCTCAATCCCAAACGGAGCCTATATCTTCTTTTATCAACTAAACACTTGATTTGAGCATTAGATTGCCTTTTTTTGGCGGACGACACAGATGGTTTGTAGTTCTAAGTCTACATATCAAAGAAGAAAACAAGGAATATTTGAAGACACTCTTGATTATCTCAATCTATCTTAGTCTTGTGTAATTTAAATAATAATATCCATCGATTTCATATTTGATGAAATCAACTACAGTTAAAGCAAAATCATGTATGATAATACAGTCCCATTACTTTATGATTTAATCTTTTGGCCTCATAGTGCAAATAAAAAGATGTGGTTGAAGAGGTCTCTTTCTTGAATGCTCTCTTTCTCTCCGAAAGAGAACAAAAGAATGGAGTAGATTTTGAGCTTTAATGGCTCTATTTCTCACTCTTTGAACTGAGTGGTTAGTTCTGTTATTTCTTAGAGTATGGTAGTAGGGGAGTGCATTTATAAAAATGAGAGACTGTAAAGAGTTCTGGAATCTCAGGGAAGTAAATAGGTGGAGTTAGGTGTGGGTCAATAACAATGGATACAGAGGAGTTAATACGGAAATGCAAAGCTATCTCCATACGAGACGGCCATGAAAGAAAACTTTTGCTTCGAGGTGGAACTCAAGGGCAAGGGGGACGCATAATGGCAAACTCGTTAGTGGGCAAAGTTTTGTTGGCTCGAAGCATACATATAGAAGGAATCAAAACCGCCTTAGCACAAGCATGGAGAACAATAAAAGAGGTGAAAGTTGAAAGCTTGGGCAACAATATCTTCCTTTTTAAGTTTGGTCTGGAAACAGATAAAAAAAAGGTGATGGCAAGAGGACCTTGGCACTTTGACAGATCTTTGATTGTATTAAAGGAACCTAGTGGGATTGGAAATATGAGAAAGGAGGAATTCACGCATGCAGCTTTCTGGGTGCAAATTCATAATATGCCTATAGTATGTATGGATCGAGAAAACGTTCAAAAACTAGGGGAGCTGATAGGAGAGGTTATGGAAGTAGAAACAGATGAGGATGGGGAATGCATTGGTTCATATGCGAGAATCAGAATTTCCATCAACATTAAAAAACCATTAGAAAAAATGGTCTTCTTGGAGTTGGATGATAACGATGAGGTGGAATTGCCGGTCTTGTACGAACGACTTCCAGACTTCTGCTTCTGTTGTGGTACTATTGGGCATCAGTTCAAAGAATGTGCTTTATATGAAGGGCAATCAAAAGAAAATCTGCCTTACGGGGTTTATATAAGGGCACTATCAAAAGCAGAAAAAACCAGAATAAATCGCGGAAGAGACAAATGGAATTGGAGGGGGGAGCAGCAAAATCATGGCTTCACGGAGCAAGAGAGCCAGAGGAGAAGTCAGCCACATCAGAATGGCCTAGATCCAGATGGAAACGAATTCGGGTCAAATAAACCAAATCCGGGTGAGAAGGAAAGCCAAACAGAAAAGACAGGTGAGCAATTAATGCAAATGATGTTGGAACCAAGGAAGCAGTATGACACTATGCAGAAGCAACCCAGCATAGCTACTGCTGCAAACATAGCTGACAGCCCAAGTGGCTATGGGAAACAGAGAGAAGAAGCGGGAAATGAAAATAGGGAGGGAGCCAATTTGAGAGTGGCGGCAACTTTGGAGTCAAATACAATTTCTAGTCAAAGCCCCAGGCAAAAGGAAGTGGTAGATGAGAGGCGGGGAACAAAAAATGCTGGGCCCAAGCGAAGAAAATGGAAACTTCAAGCTAGGAATGTAATTAAAAAAGGGCACACAGAATATGGGCCAATTAGAGGAAAAAGGCTGGGGGGGGGGGAATCACCAAAGCCAAGCCCAAACTATAAAAAGACTAGAATTCAAAGCCCCCACAACTTTTCTTTAGCCAAAGCCAACATTTACAATCGGCTTCCACACAAACAAAAGCTTCACTGGGAGGGTCTGGAAGAAGTGGACAGGGAACAAACCCACCATGCAGTAATTCAATCGGCGAAGGCTGAGGAGCAGCCCCGCCGACAGCCATGAAAATCTTGAGCTGGAACGTCCGGGGATTGGGGAATGACCGGACGTTCATAGCCCTGAAAAAATTCCTCAATTTGTACAGGCCTCAGTTGATTTTCTTGTGTGAAACAAAACTGACGACTGTATGTATGAATAATGCTGGCAAAAAGCTAAAGATGGAAAATTATTTTGCAGTGAGCAGTAAAGGAAAGAGCGGGGGTTTAGCTATGCTATGGAATTCGGAAACAAATGTGAATATTTCCTCATTTAGCAGCCACCACATTGATGCAGAGATAGCAACTAAAAATGGAGACCAGATGAGATGTACTAGGATATACGGTCATCCAAAAACAAACTAAAAGAAATACACGTGGACTCTTCTAAGAAGGCTAGCAGGTTTGTCATCATCCCCTTGGCTTTGTTTCGGTGATTTTAACGAAATAATGCACTTGAATGAGAAAAATGGAGGGAATGATAAGGAGCCGAGTATGATCATTGACTTTAGAGAAGCTGTTGAGGATTGTCATCTTAGAGATGTGGGATATAATGGTTACCCATTCACATGGTCCAATAGGAGGTCTGGAATCCACTTCATTGAGGAACGGTTAGACAGATTTTTGTGCAGCAAAGAATGGTCAAATCTGTTTCAGGACCAAGCTGCAACTAATCTAGTTACATGGTGTTCTGATCATAACCCAGTATTGATGGTTGTTAAAAGCAAAGATGAGGAATGGCATTATAAGAGGAAATGCTTCTCTCGAGCTCACTACGAGGATTTCTAGAGCTCTTATGATGAGTGCCGAGAAATTATTGAGGAGAATTGGGCTAAGCATGGGAAGTGGGAGGGGGCTGATGTAGTTCAGCTCTTTAAGCTTGTTAGCAAAGTTTCTCTTGCTGGTCTCATTCACTGGAGCAAGAGGACTTTTGGAGGTAATAAAAAGAAGCTTGAAGAGCTGGTCAACAGAATCAAGGATATTCAGCAACACAAACGGATGGGTGAAAGTGTTGAAGAATTGAGAAGCGTTGAAAGACAGATCCATCATCTCTTACTGGATGAAGAGATTTATTGGAAACAGAGGTCCAGGGCAGATTGGCTTACAGCGGGAGATAAAAACACGAAATTTTTCCATCACAAAGCCTCATCTAGAAAGAGGAAAAATAAAATATGGGGAATAGAAGATGCTCACGGTAATTAGATCGAAGAGGCTGGAGAAATTGCTAATCAATTTTGTGAGTATTTTGCAGCTTTATTCTCAACTTCCAGCCCCACCAAAGATCAGATGGAAGATGCCCTGAGAGGATTGAAGCCAAAAGTGTCACCAGAAATGAACGCATACATGAGCTAGCCATACACAGAGGAGGAGATTACAGAAGCACTGGCCCAAATGTGTCCAACTAAGGCTCCCGGACCTGATGGGTTACCTGCTGCTTTTTATCAGAAGCATTGGAAATCTGTAAAGGAAGGAGTCATATCTACATGCCTTCACATCCTCAATAACTCAGGTACAATTGCTCCTTTAAACCACACCTATATAGCTCTAATCCCTAAGTGTGCCAAGCCTAGGAAAGTGACCGAATTCAGACCAATAAGCCTTTACAATGTAATCTATAGAATCATTGCCAAAACAGTGGCTAAAAGATTGAAAACTATTTTGCATAATGTCATTGATGCTTCTCAGAGTGCTTTCATCCCCAACAGATTGATAACTGACAATATCATAGTTGGGTATGAATGCCTTCATAAGATTAGACATAGCAAAGGGAAAAAAAAGGGATTAGTAGCTTTGAAGTTAGACATAAGTAGAGCTTATGATAGGGTGGAATGAGAGTTTTTAAGGATGACTATGGGTAGATTAGGATTTGAGGAGAATGTTGTTAATCTGATAATGAAGTGCATTACCTCTGCAACTTTTTCTATAATCATCAATGGAGTCCCTCAGGGGATGATCACCCCTCAAAGGGGCTTGAGACAAGGTTGCCCGCTATCCCATACTTGTTTATAATTTGTGCTGAAGCGTTTTCAAATTTGTTGATACAAGCTGAGAGGAAAAAACAAATTCAGGGGCTGAGATTTGGACAACAAATATCCATTTCTCATCTTTTATTTGCAGATGACAGCTTGATTTTCTCACAAGCTTCAATCAAAGACTGCCAGCATTTAAAGAACATTTTTGAGTGCTGTGCCACAGCCTCTGGACAAATCTTCAATTATGACAAATCTTGCATGTTTTTTAGTGGAAATGTTCCAACAAAGCAAGCCGAAGATATTAAAAGAATTTTCCAGATCAATGTTGTGTCAAGACACGAGAAATATCTGGGATTGCCATCTATGATCGGGAGAAAGAAAAAGACTTTTTTCAACGAGATCAAACTGAAAATTCAGAGCAAGATATCTAGCTGGCAGCAAAAGCTCTTCTCGAGTGGGGGTAAAGAAGTCCTGATCAAACCTTTGGCACAAGCTGTTCCAGCCTATGCTATGAGTGTCTTTAAGATTCCAATGGGGCTCTGTGATGACATTCAAAGAAATATTGCTGGTTTTTGGTGGAGCAAGAAGAAAGACAAGAAAGGCATTTCTTGGACAAGATGGGAGGAAATGAGTAGAGCCAAGATTAGAGGGGGGATGGGGTTCAGAGACATATCAAGCTTTAACCAAGCATTAGTTGCGAAACAAAGCTGGAGACTAATTCAAAATCCTGAATCCTTAGCAGCTAGAGTACTGAAGGCAAGGTATTTCCCTAGGACTGATTTTCTTAGAGCCTCTATAGGGTCAAATCCATCCTATATCTGGAGAAGTATAATGTGGGGAAGGCAGGTCATTCACAATGGACATAGATGGAGAATTGGAAATAGGGAGAAAATATCAGTGTACAGAGGCAACTGGATCCCAAGACCATCAACATTCAAGCCACTCTCCATAATTAAAATGCCTATAGATACCATTGTTTCAATACTGGTAGACAACGAAAATAATTGGAAGACAGACCTGATTCAGCAAAACTTTGTGAAGGATGATGCAGAAGCCATTCTAAGCATTCCCTTGCCTAGGAGACAAAGTGAAGATGAAGCTATATGGCATTACGATAAAAGAGGGAAATATACAGTGAAAAGTGGATACCAAGTGGCTCTAAAGTTAAAATTTCCAGACTCTCCTGCTTGCTCTAACAGTAGTAGTAGTAACTGGAATGTCATCTGGAAGCTCACTCTCCCTGCTAAAATCAAGATTTTCATTTGGAGGGCAGCAAAAAATCTACTGCCCACAGCTGAAAATTTGTGGAAGCGAAAGATTATTCATGAAGCCTACTGTAAACGTTGTGGCAATAGAGTGGAAAACACATTACATGCCCTAATTACTTGTAAAGCTGCAAAGAAAGTTTGGCAACTCTCACCTTTGGCTAGTTCTTTTCAGGAAATGGGAAATACTGATATCTTGGGAGACTTAATGAGGGTGCAGAAGAAGCTAAGTAGAGACGATATGGAAATGCTGATGACTATTCTCTGGGTGATCTGGTATGACAGAAACAAACTGGTCTTTGAAGATTTGAAGTTAGATCCAAGACTATCAATGGCCAAAGCTGGAGCAATTAATGAGGCCTTCAGAAGAACTCAGTTCCCAGAGATTACGAATGGAGGAAAATTGCAGAAGCTAAAGCAATCAGTTTGGACTCCCCCACCCCAGGGATGGCTAAAGCTCAATGTTGATGCAGCTACTGATTCAAAAAAGAGTTGCGCTGGATTAGGTGCAATAATCAGAGACTCCTCTAGAAAATGCATGGCTGCAGGCATAAAAGCTGTAAAATTCAACGGAGGAGTATCAATAGTGGAGGCAGAAGCAGTTGAATGGGGAGTGCAAATAGCTCAGCAGATGGGTATGCAATCAATAATTCTGGAAACAGATTCTCAAGAAGTAGCAGACCTGATAAACGATAGAGAGAGAAATTTAACAGAGATTTGCTGGACTATCTCGGAAATTCAGAGCTTGAAGAAAACCTTCAGTTCTTTTGAAACAAAATATGTGCCCAGAGCCTGTAATATTAATATTAGTGCTCATCTTTTAGCTAAAGTTGCCTTAGAAAAGTTGGAATCTTTTGTCTGGGTGGAAAATTTCCCACCTGAGATTAGACATGTATTCACCTAGTTGAAGTAATGAAAGTTTTACTTCCCTCAAAAAAAAAAAAATCTTCTGGCCTCATAAAAAAAACTCTGTGCAATCATTTTCACCTCGATTCTTTGATATTTTCTCTTTTGAAAAAGTCTTAACTACCCCAGCTATAACGTCCCTGTTGCTATACCTACCCTCGTTAAAATTTGTCTTTTTAAATGGGAATAATAAGACATGGATATTTTTAGTCATTTTTTAAAAATAGAAGGACTATTAGAAACTAAAGACTCTGAGCAAAGTTTATTTTCTTTATACACTCCCTCAACTTCTTAAAAAATGAACTGGCGGTAATCATAATTGTATTTTAAATGTTATTCAAAAGGAAACTTATATTAAGAACTCAGAATCACAAGCAATCTCCTAATTCAGTTGGGAAATCTTCCAACCAAACATGAAATTTATGCAACCTAAGAGCAGGGCTTGGCCAAAACATGAGCCGCTTGATTTTAATTCCTAGAAACATGACAAGCTTTAAAAGCATTACCAAGAATTAGACGTTGATGGATATAATGAATTACACAAAAAGGTTCTCCTTTCAGCTACCACGCTTGTTTCGAATTAAGTTTACCACAGTCAACGAATCAGATACGAGAACAGTGGTCAAATGTACACTATAATTAATGCTTGTGTTTTACGGTGTGTATTGTAGAGTGGAGCTATTCACAACCCTTTCATTTATCTCTTCCTTACTACCATTTTTAATAGAGTTACATAAATATTCTTAACTAAAATTGTAGAAAAGAGCAATAGAATCTTTAAATAGTGCAAATCAATTAACTGTCTATGAATAGTGCCAAATCCAACTCGCACTAAACAATCTTATCTTCTACTACAGTCTCAATTTCTCTGAACTTATTCCTTTCTCTTATGTTTTCCTCATTGGCCAAATCCTCTTGATGAAGGATTCAACTCCTGCCTCATCTTAAAACATAAATTAATATTGTGTCATATGATGATGCTATTGCTTAGCTCAAACTATCTTTCTCTAGTCTAATTTAATATCTTATCTTAGTTGATTTAATTAAAATTTGATGCAATCAAATGCATCATGAATGATTTATAAAGGTTCTCACTACTTTTACTTTGTGGACTTCATCAAAATTACGATAGTGCTGTCTCTGCCAACCTAGAACTAGAATATTCTTAATTGGCTTCTGTTTTACACACAAGTCATAACCGATCTCTGGGCTATATATATATATATATATATATATATATATATATATATATATATATATATATATTGAATCTATTAACAGCCCCATATGTCGGTAGGCAAACATCTGGTTAAATGATGATATAATATAATTAATTATATAAACAGTTAATATTTTTCTAATAATCTTGAATCATAATGCTTGCATTTTTACTACAAATTAATACCTACATACCATATCTATGAGGCTCCTCTTGTGCTGGTGAGTTCATCTGAAATTTGTCGAAGTAATATGTAGGGGTAATTGGTCAAAAACATCATCATCTCCATCAGTTGTAAGATCCAGGATTTTTACCTCTACACTTTCTTGCACAGTAGAGTTCAATTCAAAATCTGGACGCAAACAAATCAGTTTCAATAAATATCCCACTACATATCAACCAAGAAATTCCAAGGATATATATATATATATATATATATAGTTTTGAATTTGAAGCAACCCTCCTCATAGCAGGGCAAGGAAATCCTGCTTGTGCAAAGAACATCATTCACCAAATTAACATCAAAATTGCCTTGGAATAAATTAAATTGTGATCAAATAAAGGATGATTATTCTTGCCACTTATACCAGCTTCCAATGCCACACCAAAACAAACATGTTGGCAGCATGAAAGCAAGTACATTTTATGAAATTGCTAAAAGAACCTTTTTCTTTTTCTAGTGGGGCGAATTGAAGCTAAGACAGTCCTCCCATTGCTAGATAGAACGGTATGTAACAGTATAGGGCGAAGAAAATAAGAGAAATTGACAGAACAATTGCACAAACTTTTCAGAATGCTTCTTATCGAGATGAATTTACTAGGGGAATTCTTAATCCAAGCTTATGGTGTAATAGGATCCACAGTTTACATGTGAGGCCTATGAAAATAAGAAGAGAAGAAGACTTCAGTACTAGTGTTAGGCTCTTATGAAACAAGTTGAAATCAAATTGTTAAAAATAAAAATGTTTGAAGCACAAATAGGAGTGACAAAGTGTCATGCAATATTAGTCTGTTACAAATGTCAAAGCAAAACTAATTGAATAAGAATATGAAGAATTTACGTGTACCTCCAACAATCGCAAAACCACATCTATGTTTTTCAAATCTTCAGACAAGCCTAGAAGGACTAGTCTATTTCGCAAATCTTTCCATTTCACAACAAAAGATATTCTGAAGGCTCCCCGACTAACTTATATCAAAAGTCTTATAACTATACATGTGCATAAAGACAAAATACAAAAATATAGCAGATGAAAGCTATAAAGTAATGATAAAATCACCACAAGTTAAAAAAGAATACGTTATTGATTTTTGCAGTAACGGGTTAAACCTATTGATTCTAATAAATATCCTCTGAAACTTAAGCAGAAAATGGTAAGGGGAAGAAACAAAGGAATACATGATATTGACTTTGATTAATGCACTTTAAATGAATAGAGGGATTGCTCGCAGCGGGATAGGGAAATCCTGTGTTTTTCAAAGCACTTAATGTAGCAAAAATGTAAAAGAAAGAGATAATTTCCGGGCAAAAAATTTCAAATAATATTATCATGGAGTTATTTATATCATCACTTTTCACACAATCATATAAAGAAGACAAACAATAGAAATTATTTGGAGCATTAGACTTACAAAAGAAAGCAGAATTTGAGAAAACAAGAAACTTTATTGCTTACGAGTGCTGGTTTGATCTCTGCAAAGTCTCTTGGGACTCTGTTCCAATTCCTCTTCATCAGATCTGCCAACAATTCTAATAGTTCCACTTGTGACGGCCTTATCATGCAGCTTCCTAATTGGAGTGAATTCTTCTTCACAGTTGGCACCAAAATTTACATTCAGAGTGCGATCCTGTCTCATTATGTTGTTTGTATACTGGAGAAAGCTTTAACCTGTAAAATTTTTTGTTTTCGTTCCCTGTGTGGTGAGAGACAAGGGATTAGTCAAATGAGATAGCGATGAAATCCGCATCGCAACAGTGAGAAATCCAAGTATGACATGATATGAATCAATGGATTCAGAGGGAGCCTGTATTTCAAAATGGAAGCTAAATTTGACTGAAAAGTATTATCTACTAGAATCAGACTTAGTCGAATTCAATAACAGCAAAAAGAGCAAATCTCATGAAGCTTCTGTCTAGAACAATGCTGTTGAAGTGGAATCCTTGTAGAAGATTCAGAACTTTGATTGCTGAACCACTCAGGAATTTCACTTCCAGATCAACATTCAACAAAGGGTGAATTCAGGCGGTTCAGCAAATTCCTGTTACAAGAGAGAGAACTGCATACCTTATCATGCAATAGTCTCAGTGATGCAGTTGCTATATGCAGAATTCTTAGATGGAGCTTCTATCTCATGAAGTTACTTTCTGCCCATTCATCTCCCAAGAACAACAGAATAATTGATGCAACTATAAAATGCTAATTTTTCCAAAATAACACAGTTTTGCCAATGAGTCGGTCATTCTCTCGAACATGTAGATGACAATCCTTGAAACAACAACCAACACACGTGGCCCCCAACATAAGTTTACTATCTCGAAAGTAGAAAGAACAGAAACCTTTCCCTCTCAGTGATCTCTGTGAATCACTGGCAAAATGACCCCACTTATGCTGTTTGCCAAGTACAAAAAGCGCGCCAAAACGAACTATATAACCGGTGTTTGACGAACTCAGTCTTTAAGTGAAGTCACGTGCTCCATCACGTGGGCGAAAATAGTCCAATTTCCTCCCGTTTGGCCGTTTCTTTTCTTTTTTTTTGGTTTTTAAACCATCCAGTTTTTGCCGACTGCATTGGCCCCAACTAATTCGGATTTGGGGTATAATCACAATTAACGCTCCTTATTTCTCTTAAATGATGTGTTTAGTGGGGATCGAACCTTGAGATGTCAACTAGATTGCTCCATAATGGATATCCATAATATCCATATAATTGGATCGGATAATATCCATTCAAAACTTTTTAGATCTTGAAATAGATATTTTAAAATTATATCTAATGGATATGGATAATTATTTTTACCTAATGGATATCCATTTAACCCAACACAAGTTTAAAAAGTTTTAATTTTATAAAATTAAAAATGAAAAATGTAATAAACAAACAATTGTAAAATACTAAAAATAAATAAATGCAAAATTGTCCTCAACTAAAATATTTATTTTCAAATATACCCCCACAACAAAATTATAGAAAAATATTTTAAGTTTTGAAAATTTAGAAAAATTCATCATTGACACTATTCCATTGCCAAAACCATGGCTATTTCGTTGCCGGCAGCGAAACTTCATCCAATGTTGACACCGCTGACATAAATATATTGGAAACTACATGATCTGTACAAATATAAAAGCGATCAGCAGCAATCACAGAGAATGAAGGTGCACGCGCCTTAAACGTGCGGCGACCATGTGGTGGTCGTGGCTCTTTGTGATGCGCGTGCGCCTCCATCATTTGTTATTTTCTAAATCAAAAACCACCTTTAAATAGATTGTTGAATTTCTAGTATGTTGGTATGGGATTTGTTGACTACAAGTGATTTTGGGGCGATGGCGCCAGAAGAGACGGAGGCACCGACAACAAAACTGTGCTGCAATTTTTTTCAAAATTTCTAAAATAATTTTAATTAGCTTTTAAAATTAATGATTTTAGGAAATAGAAAATAAAAAAGAAATTTTTAATATAATACATCATTAATTAAATTTTACTTTATTAATGTATTATATTATTTTTAAAATTTAGAAATACTAATTTAATGTCTATGAACATCCATAGATATCTATATTTGTGTGGATAAAATCCATATCCATATCTAATAGATCGGCTTTTCCAAATTTTATAAAATAATAAATTACCAGCTTTGATTATGGAATTCTTTGGATCATACAATGTTCAAACAAATTTGAACGCGGTTAGTCAATTTTAATAACTAATTGATACGTGGCGTTGTTAAACCAGATCGATGCTACACAGAGTGAAGCCTTTGGACCCAGATCTGACTTAGAACAGATTAATAGCCCGCACGTTCGGGTTTCCAGCCGATATACCAAATCAGTTTTAGTTTACCACATAAAGTTAAGTTGCTTTAAACGTGGTTGATTCTTTTTATTGGGCTATTATCAGATTTAGATTAGGTTCTTTTAAAGGTTTGGGTACATACACAGTACCAGATCCGGATCCCGGAAATGGTGCTCTGAAGGAATGGAGGGAGAAGAGAAGATTTACAACTGAGGATCGAGATCCGGTCTCTTTGCCTCAGAGGAATGTAGAATTTATATGGCAGATCTGATACAGATCAGTCTGCAAGCATGCTTTGAAAAGAAAAGTGCTTTGAAAATAAATTGCTGGAATTTAAATGTGCATAAAATTAAATTGCAGAAAAGTAAATGCTTTAAAGTAAATTGCGAAAATTTAAATTACATTAAGCTTTAAAAATTTAAAGAACTGGATTTAAACATACATCTTTGCTTTCTGGCTTTACAAATTTTCAAATCTTTCCAGAAGGGAAGATTGAAAGACGGGAAGATTGAAGGTAAAGAACTAGTCTGATCACCCAAAGCTCTTGTGATAGAACTATTGTGTAAGCAGAAAACTTCTTTGGAACCCTTCGGAGAGAGAGAGATTTTAGAGAGAAGGAAGAGAAGAAGAGAGAGAAGCTTTGAAGAGAGAAATGAAAAAACCTGAGGAGTCTAAGTCTTCCTCTCGGTTTATATACAAAATCTTTAAACTGTTCACTGTAGCGGGACTTTAAGTGCACAGTAACATCTGGAATTCTGCACTGTTCACTGTAGCGGGTTTTTAAGTGCACAGTAACAAATGGATCATAAATTCAATATCAAAATCAAAAACACTTAAAATAGCTTGCCAACGTGCAAAAATTTGTTTTGATGCAATGTTTTGAACATCTTTTTCTTCTGGTATCAGAGCCAAGGGGAGGAAAGTGTTTTATCGTTTAAAGTTTCCTTGTTTTAAAGCCTTGTGTTTAATTTTGAAGTTTTGTTTTGTGGTGAATTTTTACTGGTAGTAAGTCCCGTTATAGGATAAGTTTTCCGCTGAGGGCTGTAAACCCATACCTGTAGCCATTTTGACCAAACCAAAGATTAACCATACGGTTTTAACCATGGATCCTATACACTGTAGAACATCATCCTTTTCTAGCTCTTCTTCCGGGAAGACTAGTGATTCAAAGCATGTTGTGAGTTCAGAGGAATTCTTTATTGAGAACTTTGATAAAGCAATTGATTGTTGGGAACTTCCAAAAATTTCTAAAGAAAAGATTTACAAAACAAAAAAGCTTGATTTTTTAAAGAATGATTATATTATAAAGACTGAAGAACGTGACATAACTCTTTCAAAACCTTTTGAAACAATTCACTTGTTTTCTGAGCATTCTTTAAAGAAATTAAAAGAAAAGAATTTTAATTATATTCACATCGGCCTTATTCAAGTAGGAATAAAACCCTTAACCAAAGAAGGCTTGGATACTTCTATCCTTGCTATCCTAAGAGATGGGCGATTCATCTCTTTTGATGATTCTTTGCTAAGCAGCATCGAATCTAGTTTTTGTAAAGGTCCCATATCTTTTGATTGTTATCCAAATATAACAATTTCCCTTAAAGACAAAAATATTTTGAAAAGCATGATTTTACAAATCAAAACTCATAATTATAATATGATTGAGGGATCTATCCCAGTTGCCTTAATTTTTAAAATCTCATATAAGGCAATGATCACTGCATTTAGTACGCAACATAAATTCCAGTCAAAAAGAGATGAGACTCTTCTCTTGCAGACTGATTTGTCTAGAGCCAACACAGTTATTCCAAAACCTATTCAATGGAAAGATGTCCATCTTCCAGAAGAATGGATTCTTGAAGGAGCCGCTCCACCAGCGATTCCAAAACAACTTGAGCCAAATACAGAGTTACAAAACGTAACTCAGTATTCAGATGGTAAAGTCAAACTATCGTTCAGAAGATCCACCTCATCCAGATTTTCTGATAAAGCATCGTGCTCAAGTATTCCTTCATTAGAAAGGAAATTCACAAAAGTCCCTTCTGTTATAAATCTTCCTTTTCAAAGTCAACCTAGGTTTTCTACTTCAGATATTCCTAGTACCTCCATCCGATCAGTTGATTATACCACTAGTGTTCCTCATCCGATCTACACTAGTAATCAACATATTCAAAGTCAGGAAGAGAAGGAACCTTCTCCTCCAACATCTCCTACGTTTTCTGCTGTTACAGAAAATGTCATTAGTGTCATTGAAAAAGAATTTGAATTAGATAAAACTCTTCTGCATAATGATTTTTATTCTGATTTAAACAAAGAAAAAAGACTTTGGTTTTTCAAACACTTTTTAAACCAAAGAAAAGAAATCCAACAATCATATTATGAATTTGTGAATCTTCATAAAGTTCATATATTATTTTTTGATTGGTTCGAGATATATTCCTCTAATAACAACATCTCTTACCCCTTCAAAGAGTCAAATCCTATTACTATTAGGAAAAAGACCACTGAGTGGAAACTCTCCGAAAGTAATAGAACAGTCGATTATGAGCATCCACCCCTCCGGAGCGTAACCGTTGACCACGGCGAACCTCCTGTAGAAATCAGAGTTTCACCTTACAAAATCCCCAAACCAAATGATACTGATAGTAATTTAAGTAGTATTATTCAACATAATAATTTCTGTAATACTAACTTAAATACTATAGGAAAACAGTTGACTAGAATAGAAAACCAATTCCAACAGTCAACCATATCTGTTTCTCCTAGTCAAAAGCCCATTCCTTCAAAACCAGATTCTGATAAAAAGCTTAAGGAACCTATTTTCAAACCTTTTCAGGTTTCGAAAACTAGCCAAAAGCTTGTTCAAGAATCAAAATCAGATTTTGCTAAAGCCATTAGAGAACAACTAGATAGGATAGAAGCTGCTTCTTCCTCATCTAGCAAAGCCCAGATAGCTCCTGATACTCCTCAATCTAGCAAAATTGGAGTATTAGAAAAAGATGACCAAACTTCTATAGCCTCTTCGGATGTTGAAGCCTTCCAAGAGGAATCCACTCCTAAAGCAAACAAAATCCATTGGGAATTAGCCCTTCCCACTGTCAAGACTCCACCTGATCTAGCAATAGATAATAGGCCAAGTGCATTAAATCAATCTCGATATAATGCATCTTCAGTCTATGAGTGGAATATCGATGGCATGTCTGAGTATAATATCCTAGGATTGTTGCAACAAATGACAATGGCAGCCAATGCCTATAAAACCCAAGCAGGAACTTCTGATCGTGCCATATCGGAAATCCTCATTGCCGGTTTTACTGGTCAATTGAAAGGTTGGTGGGATCATCTTCTCACTAATCGGCAACAACTAGACATCCTAAATTCTATCCAGACCGATGAGAATGGAGCTCCTATTCTTGATGAGTTCAACAATCCAATCCAGGATGCTGTTGCAACTCTCATTTTGACCATTTCCCTCCATTTCATTGGAGACCCTTCTCACCTCCGTGATAAAAACGCTGAGCTACTACATAACTTGAGATGTAGGAAACTTAGTGAATTCCAAAGCTACAAAACCTCCTTTTTCACCAGATTATTTCTAAGAGATGATGCAAATCATACTACTTGGAAAGAAAAATTTCTTGCTGGATTACCTACCCTTTTGGGTGAAAAGGTAAGAAATTCTATCAAAGCCCTTTATGACAACCGTATTCCGTATGATGAGCTCACCTATGGTGAACTTGTCAGTTTTGTCAACAAAGAAGGTTTAAAGATTTGTCAAGATTTGAAATTACAGAAACGACTTAAGTGGGAGCTTAAGAAGTCTAAACAAGAATTAGGCGGTTTCTGTAAACAATTCAATTATGACCCCTTTAAAACTTCTATTTCCAAAGATTGTAATGGTGAGTGTTCTTCTAAACCTCGCAGGAAACATTACAAATCTAAACACTTTAGAAAACCTTTTCGTGATTTTAGGAAACTTCCTTATAAGAAACCTTCGAGGCCTTATAAGAGACAAAGTTTCTCTAAAAAGAAAGAACTTAAAGCCAAACCTATAACCCCATTCAATTTCAAAGATGCTACATGTTTCAAATGTGGCATGAAAGGTCATACTGCAAAATTTTGCAGAATGAACAAAAGACTTCATGAACTTGACCTCGATGAAGACATTCTTTCCAAATTAGCTCCCCTCCTTGTTGAATTTTCTGATTCTGAATCTTCTATGTCGGGAGATAATGATCCTTACCAAGTTGATGAGCTTTTTGACTCAGATGACTCTGCATCTAGCAGTAGTGAATCTGAATCCGATTCATTTTTAAAGAAAATCAATGTTTTGACCAAAGACCAAGAAACTTTTCTTGAACTTGTAAAGCATATTTCTGATCCAAATCTTCAAAAAGAATATCTTGATAAACTTTTGAAAACTTTGGATTTTAACAAAGCCGAGACTTCTAAAGTCTCAATTGTTAAAAAAAATTCTTATGATCTTACTCAGATTTTGGACAAAAAGAAAACAAAAAAGTCAACACCCACTATCCAAGATCTTCAAAACGAAATCAAGCAGATTAAGCTTGAAATCAAGGATTTAAAAGAAAAACAAAAAAATGATTCTGATACTATTCAACTCCTTTTACAAAAACAATTACAGGATAATTCAGACAATGAATCTAATCCTGATGATGATGGTGATGATATTAAAGTAGAAAATATTGAGTCAGTACCCAATGATTTTCTGTTTGTTTTAAAACAAATCACCACAAGAAAGTATTTGATTAAAGTCACTCTCATCTTTTCTGATGATTTTGCCATGGACGCCATTGCCCGTTTTGATACTGGCGCCGATTTAAATTGCATTAGAGAAGATATTGTCCCCAAAAGATTTCATGAGACAAAAGAAAAACTTTCTGCCGCTAATAACTCGAAATTGAATGTTAGCTCCAAAGTTGAAGCCTCGATTTATAATAATCAAATTGAATTTAAAACTTCTTTTGTCCTTACAAATGATATTCATCATGCTATCATTTTAGGCACTCCTTTTATAAATCTCATAACTCCTTATGCTGTCAACTATGATGGTATATATTTCAAAGCAAAATCTAAAGAACTGGTTTTCCCATTTATTGAAAAACCAAAAACTAGGAATCTAAACATTGTTAAAGCTTGTTCTGTTTATCAGCACAAAATCAATGCCATTCTTAAATCCAAACAAGATGATTTGTTTTTTTTTAAAAAGGATTTAAACTTCCAAAGAATTGAGAGTCAATTACAAAATAATTTTATTCAAAGAAAAATTTCCGATTTTAAAAACCTTATTGAAAAAGAAATATGTGCCGATTTACCTTCTGCTTTTTGGAATCGAAAACAGCATTTAGTAGATTTGCCTTATGAAAGTTCTTTCGATGAAAAACAAATACCCACCAGAGCACGTCCAATCCAAATGAACATGGATTTGGAGCAACATTGCAAAAAAGAAATCAATGATTTGGAGTCAAAGGGACTCATTGTCAAGTCAAGGTCCCCATGGTCTTGCGCCGCTTTTTATGTAAATAAAAATTCTGAAATTGAAAGAGGTGTACCTAGACTTGTGATAAATTATAAGCCCTTAAATAAAGCCTTAAAATGGATTAGGTACCCCATACCTAATAAAAAGGATTTGCTCCAAAAATTGTGTTCTGCTCTTATTTTTTCAAAATTTGACATGAAGTCTGGTTTTTGGCAAATACAAATCCATCCTAAAGATCGTTATAAAACAGCTTTTACTGTTCCCTTTGGACAATACGAATGGACAGTAATGCCTTTTGGTTTAAAAAATGCACCCTCAGAATTTCAAAGAATCATGAATGATATTTATAATCCCTATTCTGAGTTTTGCATTGTTTACATAGATGATGTGTTGATTTTTTCTCAAAGTATTGATCAACATTTCAAACATCTAAAGACTTTTCATCTTGTTACTAAAAAAGCTGGATTAGCCCTTTCTAGTTCAAAGATTTCTTTATTCCAAACAAAAGTCCGATTTTTAGGACATCATATTTCTAAAGGAACCATCACTCCTATAGAAAGGTCACTTTTGTTTGCGGATAAATTCCCGGACAAGATTTTGGACAAAACCCAATTACAAAGATTCCTTGGTAGTTTAAATTATGTTCTTGATTTCTGCCCTAACATCAATAGGATGTCTAAACCTTTGCATGATAGGTTAAAAAAGAATCCTGTTGCATGGACAGAAGAACATACCAAAGTGGTTAGATTAATAAAGCAATCTGTAAAAAATATTCCTTGTTTATTTCTTGCAAATCCTGCTTTACCTAAAATTGTTGAAACTGATGCATCTGACATAGGTTATGGAGGAATATTAAAACAAAGGGATAATGATAAAGAACAAATAGTTCAATATGTTTCTGCTCATTGGAATGACTGCCAGAAAAACTATTCTACTATCAAAAAAGAAATCCTTTCCATTGTTTTATGCATTACAAAATTTCAAAGTGATTTATTAAATCAAAAATTTTTACTTAGAATTGACTGCAAAGCTGCAAAACATGTTTTAGAAAAAGATGTTCAAAACATTGCATCAAAACAAATTTTTGCACGTTGGCAAGCTATTTTAAGTGTTTTTGATTTTGATATTGAATTTATTAAAGGTGACAAAAATTCTGTTCCTGATTTTCTAACTCGGGAATTTCTTCAAAACAGATAATGCCGCCAAAGAAGAATAAAGGTAAAGCAGTTCTCAAAGACACTGGTTCCCAAGAACCTTCCAAAGAACCCCAGTCAACCCCTTCTAAAGAAAAATTACTTTCTTCTGCCATGCCCATTAAATCTTGGATTGAAATGGTTGAAGAACATGGAGCCCAATACAAATCTATTTCTTCTGATGACCAAGTAAAGAAATGGATGAGTTCCATTACAAAATCACCTGAGCTCATGCTCGCCCTCCAAAACCTTTCTCAAAGCCAAATTTCTCCCCAAAAAGAAATTGAAATTACAAAACCCTCTTCCCAAAATGTTGTTGTCTCTGCTGAAAGCTCATCCTCCCAAATTGTGCTTTCTCAGCCAACACCTTCAAAGAAAACCTCCGATTGGTTTGATAAAACCCATTTTCAAAACATTCTTTCTCTAGAAGATGGATTTTACCATTCTGATCCTTTTCAAAGCATTTCAAAGTTTTTCCCCAAAGGCTGGTTTTTCAAACCATGGGATTTGACAAAACCCCAGTCTTATTATCAAAGCATTTTGGAAATAACTGAATCAGTTAAATTCAAACATTTCTTTCTTGACAAAGCCCATCCAGAACCGGCTTATTCCACGGCCACAATCCTCAAAGTATTGAGCCCAAATCAGTGGGGTGACCTACTCCACAATTTTAAAACCTTCCCTCTAAATTTTGAAACCCGTTTACCACATTGTCGGACTTTTTCCTACTGGGATTACCAACAAGCATGGTATAACACCTTTTTTATCCAAAACCCTAAAAAATCCCATTCTTGGTTATTCTTCTTCAACACAAAGATAACCGTTCAAAGCCTTCCAAATTGGTTTCAGCATTGGTGGAATCATTTTGGCCCAATTCCACAAATCTTGTCACCAAACGCTACAAATTGCCTAAACCTCTTCAAAGCCCATTATTTACCCTCTGTCTCAGAAAAAAGATTTCCCCCCTTTCTTTGCTTTTGTGCAAATTTCTTCCTTCCTTGGGTTTGTTCGTGGAACCTACGTTTCCACAACCAAGATTCCCAAGTCATCCTTCAAAGAACCTTTAAAGTCAAATGGTGGTCAAAATTTGATGAACAGTCCAAATTGACTGTCAACATGATCAAAGATTGGCTCTCCTCTAAAAACCTCCTACAACCAACCCTGGAAGCCTCTAAAGCCCAACAGACCTTCCTAACCCAAAAATCCAAAGCCCAGTCTCTTTTGGCAAGCGCCAAAACGGAAGATGAGTATTTCAAAGCCATGGAACAGCTCCTCGCCTCTCGATCAAAGTCCTCAGCTGCAGGTTCCTCTGAAGATGAAGATGAAGATGTTGATGATGATGAAGAGCCTTTCATTTCTCTTGGAGACGATAATGAAGATGACTGTTTCGGCATTTTCTCTCCGATAAAGCATTGTAAATAATTATTTGATTATTTACTTAAAAAAAAAAAAAAAAAAAAAAAAAAAAAAGAAAAGAAGTTTTTTCGGGTGGTCCCCTGGACACAAGTGAGAGCGCACATGTCTCTTCACCCGTATTGTACGTATTTCTGTACAAAGTATCTACTATTCAAAGTTACGATCCATTTATTACTGTGCACTTAAAAACCCGCTACAGTGAACAGTGCAGAGTTCCAGATGTTACTGTGCACTTAAAGTCCCGCTACAGTGAACAGTTTAAAGATTTTGTATATAAACCGAGAGGAAGACTTAGACTCCTCAGGTTTTTCATTTCTCTCTTCAAAGCTTCTCTCTCTTCTTCTCTTCCTTCTCTCTAAAACCTCTCTCTCTCTCCGAAGGGTTCCAAAGAAGTTTTCTGCTTACACAATAGTTCTATCACAAGAGCTTTGGGTGATCAGACTAGTTCTTTACCTTCAATCTTCCCGTCTTTCAATCTTCCCTTCTGGAAAGATTTGAAAATTTGTAAAGCCAGAAAGCAAAGATGTATGTTTAAATCCAGTTCTTTAAATTTTTAAAGTTTAATGTAATTTAAATTTTCGCAATTTACTTTAAAGCATTTACTTTTCTGCAATTTAATTTTATGCACATTTAAATTCCAGCAATTTATTTTCAAAGCACTTTTCTTTTCAAAGCATGCTTGCAGACTGATCTGTATCAGATCTGCCATATAAATTCTACATTCCTCTGAGGCAAAGAGACCGGATCTCGATCCTCAGTTGTAAATCTTCTCTTCTCCCTCCATTCCTTCAGAGCACCATTTCCGGGATCCGGATCTGGTACTGTGTATGTACCCAAACCTTTAAAAGAACCTAATCTAAATCTGATAATAGCCCAATAAAAAGAATCAACCACGTTTAAAGCAACTTAACTTTATTTGGTAAACTAAAACTGATTTGGTATATCGGCTGGAAACCCGAACGTGCGGGCTATTGATCTGTTCTAAGTCAGATCTGGGTCCAAAGGCTTCACTCTGTGTAGCATCGATCTGGTTTAACAACGCCACGTATTAATTAGTTATTAAAATTGACTAACCGCGTTCAAATTTGTTTGAACATTGTATGATCCAAAGAATTCCATAATCAAAGCTGGTAATTTATTATTTTATAAAATTTGGAAAAGCCGATCCATTAATTGGTTTATTTAAAGTTTTTAATATTGAGATCTAACGAAAGCACATCCATCCTTCGATCCTATTTCCTTCTGGTATCAAAGAAAAATTACTTTCTTCTGCCATGCCCATTAAATCTTGGATTGAAATGGTTGAAGAACATGGAGCCCAATACAAATCTATTTCTTCTGATGACCAAGTAAAGCAATGGATGAGTTCCATTACAAAATCACCTGAGCTCATGCTCGCCCTCAAAAACCTTTCTCAAAGCCAAATTTCTCCCCAAAAAGAAATTGAAATTACAAAACCCTCTTCCCAAAATGTTGTTGTCTCTGCTGAAAGCTCATCCTCCCAAATTGTGCTTTCTCAGCCAACACCTTCAAAGAAAACCTCCGATTGGTTTGATAAAACCCATTTTCAAAACATTCTTTCTCTAGAAGATGGATTTTACCATTCTGATCCTTTTCAAAGCATTTCAAAGTTTTTCCCCAAAGGTTGGTTTTTCAAACCATGGGATTTGACAAAACCCCAGTCTTATATATATATATATATATATATGTATGTATGTATGTATGTATGTATATGTATATATTGTAGTTTTCTGGTCATGAATTTTAAAGTGCAAAAAAGTTTTAAAACCGCACGGCTTTAAAGGTTTACAATTTAAGCCTTTAAAACCTTGCGGTTTTAAAGGTTTCCCGCACTTTCCCACATTTTAAAATTCCGAACTGGAACATTTCTATATATGTGTGTGTGTGTGTGTGTGTGTGTGTGTGTGTGTGTGTGTATAATACCATATATTGTAATAATAAGTTTGTACAAAATTTATATTTAAGCATCCCAACCTAAGAAACTCTTTGTGTATTTATATAGATATGTGTATTATATCCTAGGAATATTACTTTAAAAAAAAAATCATGTTAACTAAGACTAAACAAGCTCTATGTCTACTCACAACCGACTATTGGCTTATGTGACATTTGGTTTTTTATCTGAAATCTGAATAGATCTGAATAAGTCTGAATTCTGAATAAATCTGAATGTCTGAATCTGAATAATATTTTTATTTTTTTGTTTGAATCTCAGAAAATAAGTATTAAGTTGTTTTTTTTCAACTTATAAAACTAAAAATATGTACTTTTACATTTGTATCCTTATTAAATTTGAATGTCAAATAAATAATATATTAAATACCACAATATTTTAATATTTATAAATAAAACTAATTATGAGATTATTATGTGGGGTAAATGTCTATGGGTGAGTTTTGAGATAGATATGAAAAATAAATTATAAAGCAGGGATATTTTTGACATTAGCAAGTAATTGACTTAATTCAGGTTTCTTCATTAAGTAAAAAGCCAAAAAAAATGGTTTATTTTATTAAGTAAAAATTATCTAAAAAGTCTCATTAAGTTATAAAAATAAACACTTCTAATTAACTTAATTAATTAAGTTAAGTCACTTTAAGTCATTAAGTTAAAAAATAAACGTCACCTTATTGTGTCAATTTTTTGTGCTCTTTTTATTAAACAAAAATATGATGTCATTAGCTTGATTGAAACCCTAGGTAGGGATGGCATTGGGTACTACCACTGTACATTTTTCATTACTAAATT
This sequence comes from Citrus x clementina, assembly GCF_000493195.1. Lineage (NCBI taxonomy): Eukaryota > Viridiplantae > Streptophyta > Magnoliopsida > Sapindales > Rutaceae > Citrus > Citrus x clementina. The sequence goes on along the minus strand of NW_006262339.1, from coordinate 35,835,744 downwards.
TGCACCCACAAAAAAATTAAATAACCAAATTCACCTGTAACTGCACCAGATTTTTTGCAAGTTTTCTCATTTAAAATCAAATATTAAAAAAATACTATTAATAACACATAAAAACTTAAATTATGTAATTGAAACTATAATTTATTACAATAGCCTACAAAATCCACATAAAATATTCAATTTTAGATTTTATCAATGCAAATAAGAAATTAAAATTTCAACATTAAACAAATATCATAAATATATTAATTTAACACAAAATATTTCTATTGTAGGGAAATCGTCGTCTCAAATACTAATGCCTTGCTCCATCTTTTAATCAGAGAAATCGTCATCTCAAATACTAGTGCCTTCCTGTATCTTTTAATCAATATATAAGTATTGTTGATAATATTACAAGTAAATTTTGTGTAACTACCATTAACAATTAATTAAACAAATGAAAATACAACTTTAATAAGCAATTATTAGGTTCAACGCATTAAAGTAAAACAAAGAAAATCAATAAAATTAAATTAAATATTAGTAACATTAAATTTAAAAATTATAAAATTTCTACTTATTAAAAGCTTATATATATACAGTATAATTGTTTTAACTTACATATATTTCTGATTAAATTTTTTTATTTAATTTTATATTAAAATTAAAAATAGAAATAATTAAAATAAAAAATACCGGTTTGTGAATATCTGTGCGAGTATATAGCGAATTTGTTTTACAATATTACACTTAGCTGTAATCCACAAAACTACTCAAAAGAACGAATTTTAACGGACGAAATTATAGATTCGAGAGCAATTTTATTATCCCTACACTCAAGCATCCACAAAAGAGAGTTGGGAGGCAAAGAAATTGAAAAGAGTTTGAAAACTTAGCCATAAAAGTGTGTGTCCTGAGAGGAGTCAAGCTGTGTGCGGGACAAGAAATGACAACACTCAACTAGTCCACCCTCTTCCTGCCAATCACATGCTTAATGCTCAGGGCCACCGACCAAGCTAGCCAAAAGCTCAAAAACAAACTAAAATTAAAACCAAAAAGAAAAGTTAAAAAACCAAAAATGTGACAAATTACAAATGTTGTGAGGCAAAGGCAATTAAAGTTACCTTAAATTGTAGTGTTTTTATGAGAAAAAGGACCGTGGTGTGACATTTCAATTCAAAACATGTGAAAGTGTGTCATAACAAACCTCCAATTATCAGTTGTCTCAGCTTAGCTGTCTTCTTTTTCCATTTTGACTGCAAAATCTAGGCATATTGTGGCACTCTCTTCGACGTCTCACGACAGTACCCCAAATTGAAGTATAAAGCATATTAAATGATGATTTTTTTTTTTTTTGAAAAACAAGATTAAGATGTTTGAAATTCAGAATCAATGCTCAAACATTTGGAGTGGGACAGCAGCCAAGCAAAAGCAAAATTTAATTTATCAATAGGAGAGAAAGCTAGCATAACTGTTTGTTAAAAGGGCACATAATTAACACTTGAAAAAGTTGACAAAATAAAACAATTGAAAGGAAAAGACGGGATTAGAGAATTTGAGTACATCTATCAATGGGACATCCCAACAACCCATCATGTTTGCGGAGCTGGGAGCAAGAGCCTCACCTCATAAATTTCCATGATCTCAATTACCACCATACAGACCCTAATATTTGTGAATTTTGGTATCTTAGTCCCACCAAAGGACATTTCAGAAAAAAATAAAATAAAAAGTCTCACCAAATTAAAGGGGCCCCTCCAATAAAAGCTCAAGATTCCTCAACGTCAAACACAAAAAAAAAGTTAAAATAAACTTACACATTTATATCATTAATTGGGATCCGACTACGGTGTAACTGCGGTATCATGTTATAGTTACATTCAGTCGTTGGATGTATTTAGATGGATAAGATCTATTGACATCTAACGATTGAATACAACTGTGGTACGATACCACAGTTGCATCACAGGCTTCCCCCACTAATTGATAATGACTACAAATCTGTGATTCTATGGAAGGGTGTAGTGACCATGGCTGAGTTTTTGTGACCCACTCTGAAGACCTAGTTTGAGGAAATGAACTAACGGATAAGTTAAGGGTCAATTTGATGTTGAACTAAGGGACCTATTGGGACCTAATTAGGCCAGTTATAGTGGACTGTACAGCACTATGGGGGAGACATGTGAAATCTGAAGTTGGGGTCCCAACTCCCAAGAGGTGTATAGTTTCATTTTGTGTCATTAATGAATTATTGATTTTGCAATCACCACCAACTATTTGATGTTACGCAGTCTTGATGAATGAAAGAAAATTGCAGTGTTATAAATGGTTCCGTATTTATTAATTAATCATCTTCAATTCTTCAGTACATGGAAGATTAATTAAGTGGACTAATTAAATCAATTTATTAAACTTATATTAATACTGTCGAAGGGCTTACAGACCATTGACAATGAAGTTGAGGGTACAAAAGTTAAGAGTAACAGTTTTAAGCTTGGGCTTTACATACTTTTTTTAATTAGGAACAAAAATTTTAGTTGTAACTACGATGAATTCGAAAAAAATTCTAGATTGTTATCATATGTAGATTTCTAATAGTAATATTAATATTTAGAGTGGTAACGACTTTTCCACAGAGAAATAAGTTCAAATCGTTCTGGAGATTAATTGTTATCAATACAAATAATATTTGTGTGTATGTGATAGTTATCGTCTCTATTAGAATCTTAATGGAGTAAAACTACTATTAGTAGTTTGTTAATGACTAATATATAAAATCACATTGTAAATGACTCTTAACAGAAAATTACAGACCTAATAAGATTATTTTTTTAAGTTAAGATTCTAACGGATATTGCTAGTGATGCCATAAAGTTATTAAATAATAATGGGAAATTATCACCGGTATACCCTTAAATGTCACCGTTATCAAACATACTACAATACTTTTCACTTATATCACTCGTATACCCTAAGTTGACAAAAGAGTTCTGGCGTCCACCTTTCCGTTTACTACCGTTAAGAACTTAACAAAATTTGAGCAAAATGACTATTTTACCCTTTAAACTCAAAATGAGGTAAATGGGATGACATGTCATTTTTATCAAAATATATCATATGACATGTCGTTTTTTACTAGATAAATGGGATGACATGTCGTTTTTAAGAAAAAGACTAAATTACTCTTGTGATGTCAGCGCTCGTAAACGGCAGTTAACGGATCGGTGGACGGCAGAAGTGTTTTGTCAACTTAGGGTATACGAGTGATACACTTAAAAAGTGTTGTAACACGTTTGATACTGGTGTCATTTAAGGGTATATGACTGATAATTTCCCAATAATAATTATAATGATGTCAGACTAATAAAATTTTGAATACTATAGCTCAAGAGCTGCATCTTTTATACGGAAGATTCAGGATAGTAATTTTGTAAGTATTATTAGCTCTCACCATTATAATTTTGAAGATGAATTATGGTAAATTTATTTGGATTGTGCCATAATAAAATAGAATTAAGGCAATCTTAATAAATTTTTAATTGTAAATTCTAAACATAAGTAGACTCTTAATTTTAAACATCAATATTCAAAAAAATTATACCAAAAAACTGACACATTTATTTGTGATGAAGCAACATTAGTTAGGATATAAATTTTGTATTCTAACTTTATAATCATTGTAATATTGAGAGATAAGAGGAGAAAATCTATTGAGAACTTAGATATATTTTAACAAGAGTAGGTAAATGAAAACCCTAGATAAATCAATTAACCCAACTATTAATCCTGAAATCAGTATTCACCGATTATTGTTCATCCAATACTATTCTAAGTCATTGTTCATACGATATTGTTTATATGAGTTACTGTTTATAAATACTATTTTGCACTATTCATTCACCTTCAATATATTATATAGGCTAAAAATGGTAACTAAGTATAAAGAGAATTTTTATATGGTTTGGATCACAATCTAAATCCATGAGATCACGCCCAGACTATAAGCAATTCATCAAATAAAGAAAAAGATTACAACCTAATAGATTCTTACATAATTTCATATTTCCTCTTACTCTTGCCGCCACCTTGTTAAATCTAACTTAGTCAATCTTTCTTAGCTAGTACTACTTGTCTTCAATTGTATCTGTTGCTTTACTTGAGATCTCCTCAACATAACAAACAACCTCTTTATCTCGAAGAGACCAAAGTAAATATAGAGAATGTCTAATTAAAGATTTCATATGAAGACTTGATGAAGAAGACTAAATCATCATAGAAACATGGAACATCGTATGTGACCAAATAGAGTTTTTTTTTTTTTTTTTGTTCTCTGCATTGGCTACTTCTCTGATATAAAATACAATATGCGTGTCTTCTTCACCATCTTTAATGTGTGAAATACTTTCTTTTATATAGGTATAGTAATTCAACCAATGTAGTATTTCAACCAAACCTTAAAAAAGGGGTACTAGGATATACGTTTTTTAAGAGTCCAATATTCCATAAATACTTGATATACTTATCAATGTAGTTGTCATCTTTATTTAGAACTCTTTGATATGTAGTCCTATTTACACACCAATTTGCTTCTTTATGCCTCTAAAAATATTCTCTAATATTCCACATAATCTAATCTAATTAATTCTCAAGAATAGAAAAATCCTTAATAAAAGGAAACAAATCCCTATTAAAATAAATAAACAAATTACAATATCATTGACACACAATGTATTAATAATAAAAGCCCTAACAAGACATATATGATATATAGTCTTTTTTTCCCTTTTTAAACACATTAAAATTTCAATTTATAAAATCAAATACTAATTACTCAAAAAACAATAACATATATAGAAATACAGGATTGGTGAAGTTATTGTATCTTTATTAATAAAAGTTAATGCGATAGAAATACTTTTATAAAATTTTATTGTTGTGACAAACCCCTCTGGTATGGAACTAATGTGGTTGATGCGTTTTCAAATTTGAGTTCCTCACCGTTAGTTGGATTATGTCTCTTGTACACATGCTCATGCTTATGCAGAGCATTCTACCATAAGTACCATTTTTTATAAAAGAATTTCATCATCATACTCCAGCAATATAAATAAGTTCATATTTATTTCCAACAGCACTAAGAGACTATGCCTTCAGTACATTTGTATTATGGTTCTTTCAAGAGCAAAGTTTATTATGTTCCCCTAATTAAGTTTCTTTTTTATTTAATTAATAAAATTTTCATCAATGAGCCTTTGGTCCAATGGGAGAAGCCTTGCAATTACAATGTTGAGTGCAAGGGTTCGAGCCTCCATAAGAGCTTTATGGGGATTAATTTCAGTACTTCCTCAATTATCAACATAATTGAGTAGAAACAGTCTCTCACTTACGAAATGTGAGTGTAGTAGACACTCCTTGAATATTGGAGAGTGTTTAAAATATATGGGCAAATACTTCAGTGTGTCAATGAATGGCGGTGGTCATAGTTATATAATATGAATATTGGAGAGTGTTTAAAATATATGGTCAAGTACTTCAGTGTGTCAATGAATGCCGATGATCCTAGTTATATAGTATGATTGCAAATATTAATTGTAATGTCTGATACATAATTAAGTGGAAACAGTCTCTCCCTTACGAAATGTGAGTGGAGTAGGCACCCTTTGAATATTGGAGATGGTTTAAAATATATGGGCAAGTATTTCAGTGTATCAACGAATGACGGTGGTCATAGTTATATAGTATGATTGTAAATATTAATTATAATGTCTGATACATAATTGAGTGAAGACAGCCTCTCCCTTACGAAATATGAGTGGAGTAGGCACCCCTTGAATATTAGAGAGGGTTTAAAATATATGAACAAGTATTTCAGTGTGTCAATGAATGGTGGTAGTCATAGTTATATAGTATGATTATAAATATTAATTATAATGTCTGATATAATATCAATAATATTTCTATATGATAGACTTAAAAAAATTTAATAAAATTTTACTCATTTGGTGGAGGTTCACTTTAAAAAAAAAAAAGAGATGTCTTTATAAAGAATATGTCATATTCTCGATTTAAACTATATATTATATTGGTTTACTTCTTTCATAGCCTCATCTTTTAATTGATTTGAGTCATTTAATTGGTAAACTTTTTGCAAAGATCGATAGATTATAGCATGAAATCCTCTAGATTATAACGTCTAATATGGAAGAAAACTACAAAAAAAAAAAAAAAATTGCCAATAGAAAAATTGTCACCGGTCGACAGAAAACGAGACGATCATGCGGAGTAACATGATCACGCTTGTGTTCATAGTCCATCAATATTAATTAAGCACATTCACGCGTGATGGGACGTCAGAAATTAAGCGTGGTGGAATATAGCAACAAGTGGAATCTGCTTTAACAAGAGAGTAGTACAACGTCAACGTCACAAATGAACGCAAGTGACGATAAGTGTTGGACCAAACGGTCTAAGACCAGCAGACACTGTCATGTTAATCTTAGATACCATAATCTTACTACTTTACACACACAACTTTGATTTTTAATTTCAATTTTTATTTATTATCTCTGTTCTGGTCCGTGCTCTCTCTCTCTCTGGGCTCTGGCTCTCTCCCTCTCTGTGCTGTTTCTATTATTCATCACGTGACCTCTCCGCCCTCTCCCCTCTTCTGAAGAGACCTTACTCAACTCTGTCTTGTGAGGTGTGTCTCTCCCTGAGCTATCTCATTGAGGTGTCCTGTCACTGTTTAACTCTTTGAAAGTGAACTAACGGTGGAAAGAGGCAAAAGGGTATCTGTTATCTGTTTGCTCTCTTTGCACTTTCAGTGAGTGCTGCTACTCAAAGTCTTGTAGTTCTTTTCTGTGAAAAAAGGTCATTGATATAGTGAGAGAAAGTGATAGATACAGTCTTTCTAGAGAGAGAGCGTGTGTGTATAAGAAATGCAACAGCACCTGATGCAGATGCAGCCCATGATGGCAGCTTATTATCCCAACAACGTCACTACTGACCACATTCAACAGGTTCTCTCTTCTTCTCTCTGTCTCTTTCTTTTTCATTAGTAGCCACACACCTTCGCACTTTATCATTTAATTTCTTCTGTCAAAGTTTTTAAATCTTTATCTTAAGTTTTGATGCTAACTGATCTTATACTAATTAGTGTTTAATGTTTCTGCTCAATCTTTTGGTGTCTGTATTAATTGATGGGTGGGTTAGTTTTTTGAAGCTTTTTAATGAAATATTGATGGGTATATTTTGTGAATGTGTATCTTTTATTTTGACGTTCCATTGTCAATTCGTCATCCTTATAAAGTGGAGCTTTTGTTTTGGCCCATCATGTGTTGGAGTTGGAGGCAGAGATTTGCTTGCTGGCTTTGGTGTTTCTGTTTTGCTTTTTGTGTATGACTGTATTCTTTAATTCCTGTTTGTTTTTATTTATACAAACAGGTCTAATATATTAAATATCTAATGTATCTCATTTTTCACTTGTCAAGTCGTCTCTAGCTACCGTCTTGTAGAGAGATTGTTTTCTTTAGATAGAAAATGAAAAATTATTGGTGCACTTTGGAAAATGAGTTCTTAATCATTTGCTTATGTTTTTAATTTGTAGATTAATATATTGTTGTTGGTTTATTTTTAGCACTGCAATGAAGAACAAAAAACTTAGGGCAAGGCATCGTATGATTGACATTACTTTAGTTGATTTTATCCTCATTGTGGGGCAGAAAATGAAGTTTGGATTGCTCGAGTGCACACCTGACTTGTTCATAAATCTAGCTGAGCTTATTTTGATTCAGATGAAACCAATGGATGAATGTATTAGTTGGTGTGAGAAACTTTAAACTTCCATTTACCTTTTGGTATCCTTGATATGTCTATGGCAAAACTTCTATCCATGATACTCTTTTCTTTATGCATTACCTTTTGGTATCCTTTATGTGTTTATGGATCATTCGCAACATGCCCATAAAACATTTAGATATAAGTTGGTACCTTGTCATGGTTTCTGTCTACCTTTTTCATTTTTTTCCCCTTCCTTATTAGTGGTGCTTTTTAAAATGTTTCCTTTTGATATAGTCTCTGCATGCTATTGTGGTCCTCTTTCATTGTCTTTGCTGGTGGTCCTCAATCAATGTCTTTGTAATATATATGTTGATGTCTTTGTCTTAATATCTGTTACTTTTGCTCCAATCATGAAATACACTAGATTTTGGTTGAGTATTTGAATAGCAATCTCATTGAAGATGATCTGAGTACTTGTTTACAAATTTTTACTGGCTTAAAATTTGGAAGAAATTGTATGGCACTGATTCCTGTGCTCGTGTAATGTTGAGTTTCTAGTCTACATGTACTAGGCTACCTCCAAGGCTTTGCATTTCTTTAACTATATAACACTGTTTAATATTGTTTTGACTATATGTTGAAGATGCTTTGAAATCTTTTCAGCGAATGCAAATAAGACATTGTCCATAATGTGAGATAATGGAAATGAGACTTGTTCTTGAACTGGAAATGGATACTGGTAGGGAAGTGAAATTTAGGAGGATGGGCATGGCTGTTTTGTAGCAAAGTGACTAGTTGGTCGTTCCCTTTCCTGATTTTTTTGATAATAATGGTACTGCCGAAGAAGAGTAGTTTTGTTGGATTTTTCATGTTGTAGTTTACCTTTTTCTTGGTTCATTGAGGGCCTATCATATATCCATACAAAGATAAACAATGAGGAATAGTATTTCAAAAAAGATTGGTTTCAAACTGCTTAAGAAGTTACCTTTTTATACTTTTTAACAGGTTTTCATTCTTTCAGTTCCTTTTACCGAACAGTGGTTTCATTTATTATGCATGGACTACTCCAACAGCAAAGGATTATTTCTTTACCTTTTATATTGGATATTTGTTTTTTACTGAGTTATTTAGCCAACTACTCTACTGATATTAGTCTTCTGTGGCTTCACATCTGTGCATGCAGTATCTAGATGAGAACAAATCATTGATTTTGAAGATTGTTGAGAGCCAGAATTCAGGGAAACTGAGCGAGTGTGCAGAGTGAGTGACGCTTTTTTTTTCCATTAAATAAATAATTTGTAGCTTTGCAATTGTTTTGTTCCCTTTGCTTGCAATATACACACCCGTATGCAGTCACTTGATTTTCTAATAACCCAGGGTCCTGGATCATTGTTTCTTTCTCATTTGATTTGAAATTTATAAATGTTATCCTGCCATGAGTCTTGAGAAGTCTTGCAGTCTAGTGTTTGTCAAAGTGTTTTTTTGGGGTAAAATAATATGTCAGTGATTTTCTGAGTCTTAATGCTGGGTTGAACTATGGCCATGTTGTCTCATGAAAGTAAAATGATGGTTAGAAAACCAAGTTTCTTTAAGTTTCATGTATTTTTGGCTAAGATAGAAAAGCCTACTTGTGTGGCTTGATGATAATGGGAAAATGCTGGTTTTTACCTTAAAAGAAATCAAATGGTTTATTTAGTGACTAGCTTCTCATTCTATTTTTACACTACCTTTACTGATAAACATGGGAACTATCAAATGCTAAGTAATACTCTGGAATTCATTTAAGCATTCTAACAAAAGTAGAAGGTAGTGCGAGAATAAATACTATGTGGTTAAAAGCTACCTGATTGTACTTTGACATACTGTTGTGTCTGAATTGTTGGAAGGCTCTTAATTCATTTTACTTTCTGGCAGGAACCAGGCAAGATTGCAGCGGAATCTCATGTACCTGGCTGCTATTGCTGATGCTCAACCCCAACCACCTAGCGTTCATGCCCAGGTACTATCCCTGTTCTTTTGCGGTGCAACTTGTTCAGCTATTGAAGGCTGTTCAATATGAAAACTTTTAAGGAAGTGCATTTTGTTATTTTTGCGTGGACTCCTTACCCTAAACCCTAACCATCTAAACCAGCAACACTTATGTTTGTGAAAAAATTCTGCGCTACATTTTTTCTCCACTTATTCAATTCTCTGTTGAATAAGATGATATTTATAACTGTTTTGTTGATTGAATGCTATCTAATATTTGATTCTTCTAGTTGTTCTGATTATATTCTTGGTAATTTGTAACGGACAACTCTGAAATTTTTGTTTAACTTGCTTGCTTTTATACTATCATACTCTTTTCCAAAATCTTTTAGTGATGTCTTTGGACTAATTAATAATTTAGGTACGCTAATGTTTCTAAAAAATTCTCTTAATTTGAATGTGTTTTAAGTTGCGGATCCCCTGAATTTTAGTCATGATTCTGCAGTTCTCTTCTGGTGGCATTATGCAGCCAGGAGCTCACTATATGCAACACCAGCAATCTCAGCCAATGACACCACAGTCACTTATGGCTGCACGCTCATCCATGGTGTACTCTCAACAGCAATTTTCAGTGCTTCAGCAACAGCAAGCCTTGCATGGTCAGCTTGGCATGAGCTCTGGTGGTAGCTCAGGACTTCACATGCTGCAAAGTGAGGGTAGTACTGCAGGAGGTAGTGGTTCACTTGGGGGTGGGGGATTCCCTGATTTTGGCCGTGGCTCATCTGGTGAAGGCTTGCACTCAAGGGGAATGGGGAGCAAGCATGATATAGGCAGTTCTGGATCTGCTGAAGGACGAGGAGGGAGCTCAGGAAGCCAAGATGGAGGCGAAACTCTCTACTTGAAAGGGGCTGATGATGGAAATTAAGTGTTATGAGTGTTGAATCTAATGGATCTCTTAAACATCTAAAGCTTTAGGAGATTTTTAAGTTAGATGAATTATGAAGTTAAAGTATAAACACTATGTTATCGGATGCTAATCAAATTGAGGGCCTGCCCTCAAAACTTCGGCTTTCTTTGTTTTTAAGTAGTGGGACTACGTATGCATCTTGTGGTAATGTATCATGTAAATTTGTAGGTTAATTTTAATGTGGCTTGATCTGTCACTTATTTTATCCCGGTCTTTCATATTGGTGCAAAAATTTTTGTTATATGCTCACATCATGCTTAGAGCAGCTTCCATCAAAGACTGATCTTAGGCTTTGGCCTTTTGTAATGGAAGCAAGAGGCTCAAGGATGGAGTCTCCAGTAAATTATACTTGCCTCGGCTTGAATGCGGTGTGTGGTAGCCTAAAATAAAGAAAACAAAAGACCTTTATCGCAGTTCGTAGTAATTTCCTGATTCTGTGAAACATTTCAATTCTTTATGATTGAATCATCTAGAACTTACCTAGATCAAAGAAGTTGAGCATGTAACTAAGCTACGCCAAAACAATAGTCCAAAAAGGTCACGTTTTGTACAAATCACATCAAGCAAACAAAATCTATCATAGAAGTCAATCTTTACGGCTCGTTGGTCCAGCCATTAATTCTCAAATTAAATTCACAAATATTGATATGGTGTCAGAGCTATAATGCGAACGCCAGCTCTTCACAAACACTTGCACACAAGATATTTTAAAAGTTTGGTTTTTGGTTTGGCCATCACGTGAGGAAGCAAGGAATTAAAAGGATTGATAAGGATTGTTTTAATATGGCAAGCATGTGCAAGGCAATAAGAATAAATAAACAATTTTAAAAAAGTAGCTTTGTGGTGCGAACTGCCCAAGTTGCTAGTTCGAGTGTCCACAATTTCAGACCAAAAGCCTAAAACAAGGCAAGAGTACTAGATTGACTCAATTCTAGATTTTTCTACCAAACTCTAGCACATCTCAAGTTTGTATATATATAGAATTCTCTACACATCTCTAACACATGTAAATATCTAGATATCTAGGCAAGTTGGTAGAATTCTCTAGAAATCTAGAGCTAGGCAAGCTTCCCCTATAAATAGAGCATGGCAGTTGACATTTGGACATCAAGCTTAGAGCAAGCAACTCAAACACTCTCGTAAGCTCTCTTGTAATCTCTCTTGCGAGTAATACAATTTTCCTCATTCGGCTCAATTGCTTTCTTCTCTCTAACTCTTTCGAAAACCTTTAGCCTTAGCTAGTCGAGAAGCTCAAAGGTTTACTTGGTAACTTTTGGCAAGAGTTGTTTAAGTGCCGCACGGGTTTGTTGCGAAAAACACTCATCCCGTGATAAGTGGTATTAGAGCTAAGGTTTGCACCTACACAAGTTAGCTCACGAGCAATGACCAACCCTCCTAACCCATCATAAGAGGGTGTTGTTGGTGTGGATGTTCCACCAGAACTATCCTGCGGTCGCGAAGAAGGACGCGCTCAAGGCAAGTCCCGCGGCAAGGCCAAGACCCCATCTGTTGATGCCTTAGAGCCTTGCATGGCTATGCTCGAAACGACTATGACCGCCGCTCAAGACACCCTTGAAAGGTTGGAGGAAATGGTGGATGGTCTCGAGGGAGAGTATGCCGACTTCACTGTCACAACAAAGGCCTGTTGAGTGTTAGAAAATACATATTTATAAAGGAGAAAACCGTCATTTTACATTTCAAGTCTTACTAACAACCCTTACTTTTATGTATTTAACCTTCTTGTGATTTAATTACATGTGTTTTATTTTTATTAAGTATTTTATGTATTTTAGGGGCATTATAGTCATTTCACAATAAACGAGAAATCAGATGGCAAAACGGACATCACTTTTGAACTCAGGACGGTCGAAAACCTTAGGAGGAGCATAAAAGGAAAAATGGCACAGTTCACATGTACGGTACTATTCACGTGTACGGTACTGTATACGTTACTGTTCACGACACTGTTCACATAGACGGACCGATGATGTGGCATTGACTGATGAGGTGTCACGATCCTGTTGGACTAAAATTCTTATATACTGTTGATGGTGACGTGGCAGCATATCAGTGGACGAAAAATCTCGCATACGGTGCATGCATCACACAGGATTATTTTCAACCAAACCGCGTTACTGTTCATCCGGGTCAAACCGCGTTATTGTTCAAAGTCGGGTCAAACCGTGTTACTGTTCATCCGCGTGATCAAACCGTAGACTGTTGACTGATGACGTGGCGCAATCCTGAGCGTCCAAACTGTTTTTAATTCGATGGTCATGATTTACTCCATGTATCTATAAAAAGGGGGCCTCTCCCCCCTAATTTGATATCTCTGAATCCATTTTTGGACTCCATTTTCTGTAATTCCCTCTCCATCTTGTATTTTCTTTGTATTTTAATAAATTCCCATTTTGCCCCTAGTTTAATTATGAGTGGCTAATTTTCTTTCAAGCTTGGGTTGAAGGTGAAGTCTCAACATGTGTCATGGGCTTTATTTGGTAAATTTATTTCTCTTCCCCTCTAGTTTTTGTGGATGTTTTGACTTCTCGTCGACAAGTAATACTAATCTTGTCTAGTACCGCCTTGGTTTCACCGGCCCTCTAGTACAAGGTTATTATTATTTGACACGATAAGCCCTTAGCACCATATTGATTAGAGCGTGGTTCATGAGGTGTGGATTCCCCCCTCATGATTTAATTGACATTAATACGGATTATTTAGCCCATGATGCATGTTGATACGGATCCAGATACCCAAGTACGTCATTTTAATAGAATTCTCTTCAATTTATTCTCGCCATTTCAATTCCAATTTTAGAATTTATTCTCGCCATTTTAATTTAATTATTAGCATATTCTAAATCATTTCCACCATAAATCCAACTACCCATTTACAAAATTAATTCTATATATAATTAAAATCCACCTCCTCGTGGGATCGACACTCGTCACCATTAGTCTATACTACAACAGATTCGTGCGCTTGCGAGTACATTAAAATTTGCACAACAAGTTTTTGGCGCCGTTGCCGGGGAGGTAAGTAATTTTAATTCATAGAATTAATTTTTGTGAATAATTTCTTTTAATTGTTTTCTTCTAATTTTTTTTATTAAAAAAAAAAAAAGAAAAAAGAGTGAATTTACATTTTGAACTAAGAATTTTATTTTCTCTCTTCTTTAAAATTCTGTAACTTAATTTTGAATTTATTTTTCTTTGTAATTTTTTTTATCTTATTAATTTATTTTTATTTAATTTATTTCACGTATTTGTTTTTGTGTATTTTTATAGTAAGGTTGTAATAGCGCAATAAGGTTAGTATCGTAATTTCTCCCTCTTCTTTATTTTTATTTGTTTTGTTCTCATCTTTATTTTTTTTTATTTTTTTTGCATGCATGGTCGTAGGTCATTATTACTTAATCTTGAACCTATAGACCTTGAACTAGAAAAAACACTTCGCACGCACAAGAACGTTAAAAATAAAATGGATTTACAAGCACCACAGGAGAGGCCATTTAAGGACTATTTTAGTCCCTTAGCTAATTTGAGCACATCATGCATAAGATACCCAAATGTAGCAGCTAGGAGTTTTGAATTAAAACCCAGTGTGCTAAATTGTCTCCCAACATTTTATGGCCTAGAAAATGAGGACCCATATAATCATCTGAATGATTTTCATGCAATTTGTCAAACTTTTAAATATGAAAATTTTTCAGACGATGATGTTAAACTCAGATTATTCCCATTTTCTTTAAAGGATAGTGCTCGTTCATGATTAAATACTTTACCTGCTAATAGCATTTCATCATGGGAACAAATGGTAACAAAATTTTTGAATAAATATTTCCCAGTGCATAAAACCAACGCTATTCGCAGGAAAATCTCGGAGTTTACCCAGAGAGAGGACGAGCAGTTTTTTGAAACATGGGAGCGATTCAATGGGCTACTCTTGAAGTGTCCACATCATGGGTACGAAAAATGGCACCAATGCCAATACTTTTTGGAGGGATTATTGCTGAATGTGCAAGAATAGCTAATGGCAACAAGTGGAGGAGAGCTAATGTCAAAAAGTGCATCAGAGATTTGGGAATTCTTCCAGCGACAAGCGGATAATTCCCAACAACGGAGTCGATCACTCAGGAATACGAGAAGAATTAAGGGAGTAAATGAGGTTCACATTGGCGAGTCAAGTTCAGAAATTAAAGAAGTCAAAGCGATAATTGAAGGTCTCTCTCGACAAATAGCATCGTTATCGACTGCTAAATCAACAGAGCCACATGACCATGACTCATACTCAGATCAAGCCAATGCCATAGGTATAATGAGAAAGCCATCAAACTACAACCCATACTCCAACACATATAACCCTGGATGGAGAGACCACCCCAATTTTTCATGGTCTCAAGGATTCCAACAGAATGGACCAACAGCTCCAGCTCCACCAATGCAACAAATTCCTCAAGCCTCTCAGCCCCCATTTAAACCATTCAATCAGAATCAGAACTACTCTCAACCCAGACCATGGGAGGATGCATTCCAGAATTTCAAGAATGTTACTCACTCCACGATTGAGCAACAGAACCGCACCATTGATGGACTACGAAATGAATTGAGAGCGGGCTTCAACTCACAAGCCCAATCAATTTCAAGCCTCGAGAAGATGGTGGGACAACTTGCATCTTCAGTTCAAACCTTGGCAATGACTGTTGAGAAAGGCAAATTTTCAAGTCAACCAGTGCCTAATCCTAAAGGAGTACATGAAGCAAGTACCAGTTCACCACAGCAGCATGGAGAGGTCAAAGTAGTAATGACCTTGCGAAAAGGAAAGGAAGTCGACAACAAAGTGGAGATGCCGGCGACAAAAGAAAATCAAATTGTACCTGTGAATGTTGAGGACTCACCACCGGAAGAAAAAGAAGAAACCAACCCACGAGAATATGTTCCTAAAGTTCCATTTCCTCAGAGGTTAACCAAAGGCAAAAAGGGAAAATCCACAGGTGAGATTCTCGAAATCTTCAAACAGGTAAGTGGTAACATCCCTTTACTTGATGCTATTAAACAAGTTCCATCTTATGCCAAGTTTCTTAAAGACCTTTGTACTAAAAAGAGAAATATGCATGTGCAAAAGAAGACATTTTTAACAGAAAACGTTAGTTCTATACTCCAACATAAAATTCCTTTAAAATGCAAAGACCCAGGCTCCCCCACTATTTCATGTAGCATAGGGAACCACACAATTGAGAATGCTTTGTTGGATTTAGGAGCTAGTGTAAATTTGTTGCCTTATTCTGTATTTGTGAAACTTGGACTTGGAGAATTACACCCAACTCCAGTGGTGTTACAGCTTGCAGATCGGTCCACGAAAATAACTCGTGGTATTGTGGAGGACGTGCTTATCCAGGTAGACAAGTTTTATTTTCCTGTTGATTTCATTGTAATTGACACTCAACCAATACAGGATTCAAGGAAGTACATCCCCATTATTCTAGGCCGACCTTTCTTGGTAACTGCGGATGCTCACATTCAATGCAGGACTGGAAATATGCAGTTGTCCTTCGGCAACATGACTATGGAGCTGAACATCTTCAACATTGCCAAACAACCTCACAATGCAGATGATGGAATTGTTGATGTGGATTTAATTGAAAGAATAGTTGATAACACTTTTCTTTCAAACCTTAGTGATGATCATTTACAAACATGTTTAACTCACTTTGGTTTTGATTTTGATATTGACAGATCGGTCGATGAGGTCAATGCCCTACTTGACTCAGCACCATCCATGGACACTAATAAATGGAAGTCAAGAGTTGAACAACTAGCACCATCAGAGAAGAAACTCATCCCATCATCAGAATCACCACCGAAACTCGAGCTCAAACCATTGCCCAACACTTTGGAATATGCATTTTTGGGAAAAGAAAGTACTTTGCCGGTAATCATCTCATCATCCCTCAATGATGAACAAAAAGGTAAGTTGTTGGATGTTTTAAAAGAGCACAAAGGGGCATTAGGATGGACCATAGCAGACATTAAAGGTATAAACCCAGTAGATTGCATGCATTACATTCACCTTGATGAAAATGCTAAAACTACTAAAGAGATGCAACGTCGGTTAAATCCTAACATGAAAGAAGTTGTTAGAACTGAAGTCCTTAAGCTATTAGATGCAGGTATCATTTACCCAATTTCTGATAGTTCATGGGTCAGTCCTATGCAAGTTGTCTCCAAAAAGTCAGGAGTCACAGTAGTTACGAATGCTGATAATGAATTGATACCCACTAGAGTGACTACAGGATGACGTGTATGCATTGATTATAGGAAGTTGAATTCTGTCACACGTAAAAACCATTTTCCTTTACCATTTATTGATCAAATGCTTGATAGATTAGCAAGCCATGAATTTTATTGCTTTCTAGATGGCTACTCAGGATATAATCAGATTCCCATAGCACCAAAAGATCAAGAGAAAACTACTTTCACTTGCCCTTTTGGCACATTTGCATATAGGAGAATGTCATTTGGATTATGTAATGCACCTGCTACATTTCAACGATGCATGTTGAGCATTTTTTTTGATATGGTGGAACGATTCCTTGAAGTCTTTATGGATGATTTTTCTGTCTTTGGTGACTCGTTTGATCAATGTTTACATCATCTAACACTAGTTCTGCAGAGATGTATCGAGAAGAACTTGGTCTTAAATTGGGAGAAATGTCATTTTATGGTAAAACAAGGTATTGTTCTCGGTCACATCATTTCGAGTAAAGGTATTGAGGTTGACAAAGCCAAGGTGGATCTCATTTCTAATCTTCCTCCACCCAAAACAGTCAAAGAAGTAAGATCTTTCCTTGGGCATGCTGGTTTTTATAGACGTTTCATTAAAGATTTTAGCAAAGTTTCTAGACCCTTATGCAATCTACTTGCTAAGGATGTACCTTTTGTCTTTGATGATTCATGTCTTGTTGCGTTTGAAAAATTAAAGCATTTGTTGACATCATCACCCATCATTCAGCCCCCGAACTGGAGCTTACCATTTGAGCTCATGTGTGATGCATCTGATTATGCAGTAGGAGCAGTATTAGGACAAAGGGTTGATCGAATTCCTCATATTATTTATTATGCTAGTATGACATTGAATGATACACAGTTGAACTATTCAACTACTGAAAAAGAAATGCTAGCAGTAGTGTTTGCATTAGAAAAATTTCGATCTTATCTCATTGGTTGTAAAATAATTATATTCACAGATCATGCTGCTCTTAAATATCTTCTCACAAAGAAAGATGCAAAAGCTAGACTAATTCGTTGGGTGTTACTTTTGCAGGAATTTGACTTGGAATTCAAAGATAAAAAAAGGGACAGAAAATGTTGTGGCGGACCACCTCTCTCGTCTCCATCTTGACACAATTACAGAGCCATTAATATTGAATGAGTCATTTCCAGATGAACAATTAATGAGTGTGGAAGTATTACCTTGGTATGCTGATATAGTTAATTATCTTGTTACAGGTAAACTTCCAGAGCATTGGACCAAGCAAGACAAGGCTAAATTCTTTGCAGAGATAAAGAATTTCTTTTGGGATAACCCGTATTTGTTCAAGTATTGTGCTGATCAAATTGTTAGACGATGTATCCTAGAAAATAAAATTCAGAATATTCTTTCATTATGCCATGAACAAGCTTGTGGAGGCCATTTCAGTGCTAAGAAAACAGCAACTAAAGTTTTATAATGTGGTTTTTATTGGCCAACTATATTTCGAGATGCTTACACTTTTTGTTCTTCATGTGATAGGTGTCAACGAATGGGGAGTATTACGCGAAGGAATATGATGCCACTAAATCCAATTTTAGTGGTTGAGATTTTTGATGTATGGGGTATCGACTTCATGGGACCCTTTCCCCCGTCTTTTGGCCATCAATACATATTGGTTGATGTTGACTACGTATCGAAATGGGTAGAAGCAATTTCATGTAGGACCAATGATCACAAGGTGGTGATAGCATTTTTGAAAAGCAACATTGTTTCACGCTTTGGATTCCCTCGAGCAATAATCAGTGATGGTGGTGCCCACTTTTGTAACAAAGCATTCAAAGCTCTTTTGACAAAGTATTCAATCACACACAAAGTGGCGACTCCGTATCATCCGCAAACCAGTGGCCAAGTTGAAATCTCC
Source organism: Citrus x clementina (assembly GCF_000493195.1). NCBI lineage: Eukaryota > Viridiplantae > Streptophyta > Magnoliopsida > Sapindales > Rutaceae > Citrus > Citrus x clementina. Next base: position 35,816,875 of record NW_006262339.1, on the reverse strand, counting down.
AATCGAGAAATAAAGCACATTTTAGAAAAGACGGTAAGGCCAGGCAGAAAAGATTGGTCATTAAAACTTGATGATGCCTTATGGGCATATAGAACGGCTTTCAAGACCCCGATTGGGATGTCACCCTACAGGCTAGTGTATGGAAAAGATTGCCACCTACCTGTGGAACTCGAGCATCGTGCATATTGGGCCATCAAGAAATTCAATTTTGACATGCAGCAAGCCAGCTCAGAAAGAAGATTACAGCTGGCAGAACTTGAAGAAATTCGCAATGATGCATACGAAAATGCCAAGATTTACAAGCAACGAATGAAAGTCTTCCATGATAAGCAAATTATGAGAAAATCGTTCACTCCAGGTCAGAAAGTGCTTTTATTCAATTCTCGCTTGCAGCTATTCCCAGGTAAGTTACGCTCTCGTTGGTCTGGTCCCTTTATTGTTCATACTGTTTTTCCACATGGGGCAATTGAAATTAAGGACCCAAAGAACGGTGTCACGTTTAAAGTTAATGGTCAAAGATTAAAGCCATATTTAGAGTACCAACCACATGAAGAAGACACCGAAATAAATTTGAGTGACCCACCAAATTTGAATTGATTTTTTTTTCTTTTCGTTGATTTGATTTTTCTTTCTTTCTTTTTATTATTATTCTTTTGCTAATTGAAATTGTTTTTGCATAAGTGTGTTTATTTTACCATTAAGTTTTCTCTTATCCTTTTTAATCATGAGTCTCATACTTAGACCGTTCCTCCTGAACATTTTTAAACCACTTCAACGTGTCAAAACTCATCTCAAAAGGCAGATTCAATTTTGTAAAACACAACGCATTTGGGCTCTACAACCACCAGAGTTAGTAGCCTATGTTGAGGGTTTAGAACGCCAACTCAGAGACATTGAGAGAAGTGTTTACGACATCCAGTTGGAGCTTGAGGTAAATTCAATAAGAGGACGATTTTAATTGTGTGTTTTAATTTGTTTTTCTATTTGTGTGCTTTCGTTTGTTACCCCGGTGAAGTGGCGGATAACGGTACTCCGTGACAATCAAGTCGGTTACTTCAGTTTCCCATAATAACTTATATTCTAAGGCGAAGGTATGGACATAAACGAGATTCTAGCGAAGCTTCACAAGCGATTCCCTTCACTTCCTCAGAATGCCCTCCTTACGATCTATAAAGCTCGGTCCGAACGCATGCGATTACTCATGAGGAATAACATACCTGCTGACATCCGTTGGTTAATCGAGGCTAAAGTACGATCGGCAGGTGAGTTACCTCCAAAATTTATTGCATACATGCCTGGTTGTGGTAAAGGAAATTATGCAAGAAAACGACGAGCTCGAAGAATTTTTGTAGCTTGTCATAAGTGTGCCAGAATGCATTGCAATAAAAACCCATGTTCTTTAGGAATGATGTCTGATAACAGGGAAGATAAGATTCAATTCATTAGGGATGGCTTGAATAAGGAGTCATTGGATGATATCCTTTTGTCTCTTGAAACGCATCCCAGTGGATATGTGCAAGGAGCGATTATCCAGTTATGGCCATTATTCAGAAAGAGCATGCACGATATAGTCTCGGGAATCTGACTATAAACGACCATGTTTGCCAGCTTATAAGAAAACTGGATAGGAAGCCTATCCTCGACCCATAGAGGGCGTTCAAGCCGTTTCTGGACGTAAAACCAGAGGAAGATGTGAGCCACAGTCGCAACTACCTGTAAATATCATTTCACTTTACTGTTATTTTATTTCACTATTGTTTTATTGTGTGCATTATTGTCTTTAAAAATTTTATTACTGTTTGCTTTTTCCTTATTACTGTTTTCTTTAGCGAGCCACGTGCTTTATGCGTTATTTGACACTGACATGTTATCTCATACACAACTGTGATCCACTGTCACCAAGATTCTTAAATGTGATTTCCTTTTTGTCAAGCACTCACAAATTATTTTCGAGAAGTATCACAATGGCAGCTACTCCCAATAGACAATTCAAGAACATTTGTGTGCTTTCTGGATTTACCTATGGCAAACATAAAGAGTTCGTTGAGGCAGCTATAGATCTTGGTCGAAGCATAGCAGCGAGAAAATTACACTTGGTGTATGGAGGAGGTAACCGAGGGTTATCAAAAATGGTCTCAGAAGCAGCTTTTATCAGAGGAAGTCAAGTGTTAGGCATCATCCCAAGAGTCCTAAAACCATTGGGCAGTTCGTCTGACTCATCAACTGGAGAAGAGTTAGTCGTCTCAGGTATGCAAGAAAGAATAACTGAAATGCTTAATCATGCTGATGCTTTTATTTTCCTTCCAGGAGATCTTGCAACACTAGAGGCACTTATCACACTAACATCTTGGGCCCATCTGCACATCCATCAGAAACTCATCGGTTTGTTAAATGTCAATAACTTTTATGATGGCTTTATCGCATTTCTTAACCATGCAATAAAAAACTATTTCATTCCCGCTAATGTGAAAAAACTCTTTATTTGTGCTCACACTGCTAATGAGCTACTTGATCTGTTGCAAGCTTATAGACCGGAGCCAGACCCCTGGACCTTTGTGTTGGAGCGTCCAAATAATGATGGTAACAGTAGCAGCAGTAAGAAGTACAAATTAGATTTAACTCTCCGCCTGTAAATATTTTCTTCTGTGTTGCACCACCCAGGTGATGTCTTCTAAACTCTACTTCTTTCATTTCAAACATTGAGGACAATGTTTCGTTCTGGTTGGGGGGAGGGAATAGTCGACAATTGTGGAATTTTGATTAAGTTTTTACTAATTTTTTGTTCTAGAAACTAACTGTTGCTAACTTTTTGTGTTGAATATGGCTGAATATGGAGTGTAGTGACTCTAGAAACGCATCTTCATCGTTTAAAAAAAAATTAATTAAAAAAAACTTTAAAAAAAAATTTCAGACATTTTCTTTTTCTTTATTATGTGTTTATGTTTATTTTTCTTCTTTTTAATTTCTCCTCTATAAATATACATTTTCCAACTTTTGAGTCGAAGATGGCTGAATATGGAGTGTAGTTCCTCTAGAAACGCATCTTCTTTAAAAAAATAAAAAATCATTTTCGTTTTCTATCATTTTACGTGTAACTTTTCTAATTAGTTTTTATGCATCATTTTCACATTTCTGCATGCATATTTTCCTTTCATGTTTAGAATAGGTTGGGGGGTAGAATGTTGTTTAAAAAAAAAATTGTGTGATTTGTTTTAACATTGGGTGACATGATTAATTTTAAATTTTAGTATTTGTATTATCTTTGGTCTTAAGTGATGTTACATTATGTTTGCTACTCTACATGTTGATGTCGGAGACATATATGAGTTGCTTGAAGGAATAAAAATGTCATAATAAGTACCAAGTGAGTTTTTGAGCCTATCATTTTTCTTGGAGAGTAACCCTTTTGCCCATTCTTTATACAGCTTAACAGTTTATTATTGTATACACGATCTCTAGATTTCTTTTGAGTTAACCCTTAATAAAAATAAAAAAAAAGAAAAAAAAGTGTGTTGCTACATTTGGAGGCCAATCTAACTAGTAGATATGGAAGGTTATTTAGAGCCCTAAAAGACGATGGAAAGGCCATCTTTGATCCGTTTGAGCCTTTCTAGCCATCCCTTTTATTAAATATCCATAGTTAACCCTTCTGAGCCTTTAAAAAAAAAAAAACATTTTCTTTGTCAACTTATCATCTTGACCCACTCCGATTTGGAGTATTACCCGATATCTTATAAGTTCCATCACCTATTTATGTTTGAGAAAATGTAAATAATTATGTTGTTCAGTGAAGTTATACAAAAAAAAAAACAACAAAACAAAAGTTGTTGTTTCAAAAGAATAAAAATAACAATAATAGGTGAAATCCACCTTGCAACTTCCAAAAAAAAAAAAAAAATTCTCTGCATTTTTCTCAAACATACACTTTGTTTTCCTTATTTTCTTTCTTTGTTAACCATGTCCCTAGCCTACGTTACATCTTAATAAAAGTCCTTCCTGATTTTAGGGAACTATAATCTGAAGTAGAAGCTAGTTATATGGGCTAAAAAGATGTAGTGGTGCATATAAAAAATAAATAAATAAATAAATTGGGTTGACTAACAGTTTTTATTTGACTTGAGATCGTCTTATTTTTAAGCTGAGGGCATATTTATTTCATCTTGGTGAGAGCATGTGATATCACTTCTTCATTATTTTCTCTCAATTACCATTCATTGGAGTGACTATTTTTATTGGGTTTAATTTCTTTGTGAGAGTGTCACTACTTCCAGTGAGATTTTGGGGTTTGACATGTCATTCTTGAAAGTAGCTATAACAAAGTCTACTGGGCTGATTCATGTGGATGGTTGATGTGGGTGTGATGTTACTTTAGACTGGAGATAATGTTTATACTTTTATTTGATTGCTATCATTAATCTGATTGAATAAACACGAGTGTTTCTAAATTTTAAAAAAAAAAATCATTTTGAATTTGAATTTTATTTTCGCTTCATTTGCTAGGGACTAGCAATAAGCTGGTTGGGGGGTGTGTTGAGTGTTAGAAAATGCATATTTATAAAGGAGAAAACCGTCATTTTACATTTCAAGTCTTACTAACAACCTTTACTTTTATGTATTTAACCTTCTTGTGATTTAATTACATGTGTTTTATTTTAATTAAGTATTTTATGTATTTTAGGGGCATTATAGTCATTTCACAATAAACGAGAAATCAGATGGCAAAACGGACATCACTTTTGAACTCAGGACGGTCGAAAACCTTAGGAGGAGCATAAAAGGAAAAATGGCACTGTTCACATGTACGGTACTATTCACGTGTACGGTACTGTATACGTTACTGTTCACGACACTGTTCACATAGACGGACCGATAACGTGGCATTGACTGATGAGGTGTCACGATCCTGTTGGACTAAAATTCTTATATACTGTTGATGGTGACGTGGCAGCATATCAGTGGACGAAAAATCTCACATACGATGCATGCATCACACAGGATTATTTTCAACCAAACCGCGTTACTGTTCATCCGGGTCAAACTGCGTTACTGTTCAAAGTCGGGTCAAACCGTGTTACTGTTCATCCGCGTGGTCAAACCGTAGACTGTTGACTAATGACGTGGCGCAATCCTGAGCGTCCAAACTGTTTTTAATCCGATGGCCATGATTTACTCCATGTATCTATAAAAAGGGGGCCTCTCCCCCCTAATTTGATATCTCTGAATCCATTTTTGGACTCTATTTTCTGTAATTCCCTCTCCATCTTGTATTTTCTTCGTATTTTAATAAATTCCCATTTTACCCCTAGTTCAATTATAAGTGGCTAATTTTCTTTCAAGCTTGGGTTGAAGGTGAAGTCTCAACATGTGTCATGGGCTTTATTTGGTAAATTTATTTCTCTTCCCCTCTAGTTTTTGTGGATGTTTTGACTTCTCGTCGACAAGTAATACTAATCTTGTCTAGTACCGCCTTGGTTTCACCGGCCCTCTAGTACAAGGTTATTATTATTTGGCACGATAAGCCCTTAGCACCATATTGATTAGAGCGTGGTTCATGAGGTGTGGATTCCCCCATCATGATTTAATTGGCATTAATACGGATTATTTAGCCCATAATGCATGTTGATACGAATCCAGATACCCAAGTACGTCATTTTAATAGAATTCTCTTCAATTTATTCTCGCCATTTCAATTCCAATTTTAGAATTTATTCTCGCCATTTTAATTTAATTATTAGCATATTCCAAATCATTTCCACCATAAATCCAACTACCCATTTACAAAATTAATTCTATATATAATTAAAATCCACCTCCTCGTGGGATCGACACTCGTCACCATTAGTCTATACTACAACAGATTCGTGCGCTTGCGAGTACATTAAAATTTGCACAACAAGGCCCTCATCCAAGACTAAGCACACTCCCTCCGAGGGGAGTTTCGAGCCTTTCATGAAGAGTTGTTGAAACTCCGCAGTTTCGTCCAAGAAGAACTGTATGTTGTCTGTGCAGAAGTAGAGGAAGTTCGCTCGGACTGGGCATGGCACAAGCGCACACTCTCTACTAGCCCGGCTTCCGCAAGTATGAGTGATTCGCGACGCATCGACGTGCCAAAGCTCGACACCTATGATGGCACACGCAATGCCACCGTCGTGGACAACTTTCTCTTTGAGCTAGACCAATACTTCGATGCCATGAGTGTGCGAGACGAGGTATCGAAAGTGGGCACAACACCCATATAGCTTTAGGGCGCTGCACAACTATGGTGGCGACGGAAGCATGGCGAGATAGGTAAAGGCATTTACACCATCGACACATGGGCCAACTTCAAGCAAGAACTCTGAAAGCAATTTGCCCCAAGCAATACGGAAAAGGAAGCACGAGCGCGCCTACGTTGCCTTAAACAAATGGGTAGTGTTCGCGACTATATCAACGAGTTCACTGCTCTCATGCTCGAGAAAAGCGACATGTCTGACAAGGACTCACTCTTCTACTTCCAAGATAGCCTCAAGGATTGGGCTAAGACGGAACTTGATTGATGGGGTGTTCAAACACTTGACGACGCCATCACTATTGCGAAGTCGCTCACCGAATACTCCACCCAATCCAAAGACAAAAGGCATAACCAAGATAAAGGTGGGGGAGAGAGTCGTAAGGACAAGGGCAACAACTGCAAGGATTGGGGGCAGAAAAAGCCTCATAGCAATAAGAGGGGACAGGGCAAATTGGAGGGCAAGAAGGAACTGCCAAAGCCTCGAAGCCCATGCCTCATATGCAATGGCCCTCATTGGGTATGCGACTGTCCAGAGAAAAAAGTCGGTTAATGCTCTCATAGCCCAACTCAAAAGCAACCCTATAATGTCCGCGGAGAAACCCTATCTCAGCATGGGTTCTCTACAACGTATTGGCGCACTCAAGACCCAACCGCCCGTATTCACCAAGAAGGACTTATGTACGTGAGTGCGATTATAAACGGCTAGTCCGTTCGTGCACTACTAGACACAAGAACAACACACAACTTCGTGTCCGTAGATGAGGCCAAGCGCTTAGGCCTCAAGACCACCAAGGAAGGAAGCGCTACGAAGGCGGTAAACTCGCCCGCCAAGCCAATTGCGAGCATTGCACGAGGCGTGTACACAACACTCGGAACATGGAGCGGAAAGCTTGACTTCTCCATCGTGCCCATGGACGACTTCAGTTAAGGTATACATTTGTCAAATTTATGCGTCATGTATCAAACCAGCTTAGCTTTTATCCATGTAGGCAATCAGGGACAAAGGCAAAGTAAGGTAAGCAGATTAGATACAAAGGCAGAGGATAATAGAGACTAAAGGGTGCCATGTCACCGATGGATTTTTTTTTTAAATTCAATTTCTACGCAAAATATAATAAGTTAAGTATAACTTTTAAACATTAGGCAATAATGTCATTCTGTAATTTTTTTCTAAACTAATGATATAACATTGTTGTAAAAATTTGGCTTCATATTTTGAGAAAAAATCCCACATGGAAAAGTTAGCAACTCCTCCCCCCTCTGATTAACCTATAAATATTTGTATTAAAGAAAGCTTGTTAATTATAAGCTATCAATGAGGTACTCAATAGTACTTTGTTTAGTTCAAAATTTTGTATTATTTATTTATTTTATAACACCACGATAGCTGATTTGACATGGAAAGCTTAATATTTATTGCTTATGTTTATATTGTGAGTTTATTATTCTCTTAATTTAATTATTTTTTGTTTATAATAATTTTAATGGCTCGATCTATAATATTGCCTATTTAGTTATTATCTTGTTAATATATTATTATTCTATTAATATTGCTTGTTTAATTTATTTGTTTATATAGCTTATTTTAATTGTCTATCAAGTTATTTTAATTTTAATAAATCAAGATTTGTTCTTGCATATTTTTATCTTTAAATATCGTTGTTGTAGCCTCAAGTTTACAATACAAATAAAGTGGTGAGAACTTGAAGTTTTAACCTTACTGAAGTTCTAAACTATGATTTTAAAAGTTAGAACTTGAATATATACATGAAGTTTCTATATATTTCATGTTTTTGTTTTGTTTATGTTTACATATCTTATATTTGCATTGTGATACTTAATTTTCCTTTGATTACTATAATAAGGTTTTTAAAAAATGGCAAATTTCATAAATCGCAAATCCCCACTCTTGAAGTTTTTTGGGAAAAACTACCTTTCTTGAGTGTTGCATGCAAAAATGAAAGGAGACAAAACACCTTTTTAGGAAAAATCAAAGGCTATGACTTTTCTTCACTGCCATTTACATGAAAGCCTGAAAACTCAATATCTAACGGTGGATCGCTTCATTAACTTTGTGGAATTACCTCAAGAAAAGATATGACCACTGTTGTGCAAATTTTATTGAACTAGCAAGTGCACAAATCTATTTTAGTATAGATCAATGGTGACGAGTGTCGATCCCACGAGGAGGTGAATTTTGATTATATGTAGAATTAATTTTGTATGAGAGTGGTTGGATTTGTGGTGAAAGTGACTTAAATTATCCTAAAATTGAAATTAAAATGGCGAGAATAAATTAAAGAGAAATCTATTGAAATGACGTATTTGGGTATCTGGATCCGTATCAACATGCACCATGGGCTGAATATTCCTTATTAATGCCAATAAAATCATGAGGGGTGAATCCACACCTCATGAACCACACTCTAATCAATATGGTGCTAAGGGCTTACACAAAAAATAAAGCTCATGACACATGTTGAGACTTCACCTCATCCACAAAAAATAGAGGGGAAGAGAAAATAAATTTACCAAATAAAGCCCATGACACATGTTGAGACTTCACCTTCAACCCAAACTTGAAAGAAAATTAGTTACTCATAATTGAACTAGGGGCAAAAAGGAAATTTATTAAAATACGTAGAAAATACAAGATGGAGAAGGAATTATAGAAAATGGAGTCCAAAAATGGATTCAGAGATATCAAATTCGGGGGGGAAGGCCCATTTTTTATAGATACATTGAGTAAATCATGGCCATCGGATTAAAAACAGTTTGGATGCTCAGGATTACGCCACGTCATCAGTCAACAGTACACGGTTTGACCACGCGGTTTGAACAGTAACACGGTTTGACCCGGCTTGAACAATGACGCGGTTTGGTTGAAAATAATCCTGTGTAATGCATGTACCGTACACGAGATTTTTGGTTCACTGATATTCTGCCTCGTCACCATTAATAGTACATAAGACTTTTAGTCCAACAGGATCGTGACACCTCATCAGTCGATGTCACATTATCGGTCAATACCACGTCATCGGTCCGTCTATGTGAACAGTGTCATGAACAGTAACGTAGACAGTACCGTACATATGAATAGTACTGTACATATGAACAGTACCATTTTTCCTTTTATACTCCTCCTAAGGTTTTCGACCATCCCGAGTTCAAAAGTGATGTCCGATTTGCCATCTAATCTCTCGTTCATTGTGAAATGACTATGATACCCCTAAAATACATAAAATACTTAATTATAATACAACACACATAATTAAATGACAAGAAGTTTAAATACATAAAAGTAAGGGTGTTAGTAAAACTTGAACTGTAAAATAACGATTTTCTCCTTTATAAATATACATTTTCTAACACTCAACAACCACCAGAAGAATATTTTCCTTCCAAATGCCAAACATGAGTGGTTAGAACTAAGGTTCCAAGATTATGTAAGAGTCTTTGATTGCAACTTTGCTCTGTTCCACACTACGTCAGAATTAAAATTATGTGGTGTAGATATTACTAATAGAAATATGCTTAAAAGAACACTTGCTACTTTTCATATATCAAATGTTGTCTTGCAACAACAATATCAGGAGTGTCGATATAACAAATATTCTAAACTGATAATCTCTTTTTTAGTTGTTGAACAAAACAATGAGCTTCTACTGAAAAATCATGAATTACGTCTAACTGGCACTTAAGCATTTCTAGAAGCGAATGTAAGTATACATATTAATAGTGGATGTAATCAAGGAGATAAGAGCGGTCATGGTTACTATTGATCTTACTCATATTGATGTATTGATGTGTTTGATTTCCTAGTCACGTACTTGTAGTACGAACAAATATTTGGTAGACCTCTACCATGCATCCAAAAAGAGAAAGAGAAAATTTGAGACTAATTTAGTCAATAACTTAGATCTTATTGATCTGACTCATCTTGATGTGTCTGATTTCTTTAAAGATATAGAGGGGAAAAATGGTTGCTTAATTAGTGATGGAAATCCCCATATTAATTAAGCTTTCGTGGTTATGCTATAATTATTAAGTTGCTAATATGTTAACTTTTGTATTTTTTTGTAGTTTTGTCAAATGTACTTAATCTTTATATCTAATCCTGATGTCTAACGTGGACTTTTGTTTAATATAAGGTTATGGATTTTAGAAATATATTATCTATTTTGAAAACAAAAGCTAATGATGTATGTTTGGCTAACAGTGCAACCATACACATTATTCTTCAAGATAAAAAAAATATTTCTTTAGAATAAAATTACTTGAAGAAAAAGTAAATATTATATCTAGTCCTGCAAACCTGATAGAAGGCTTCAAAAGAGTCATATTTTTGCTCGCAAGTGGAATAAAATTAAGGGAAAATATCTACCAACCACCCGTTTTTTACACCTTTTTCAAAAATACACAATTCATTCATTTTTTGGCTAGAATCCACCTAAAGTTACATTTTGTTTCACTTTTCCACTTCCGTTTTAAATCCGGCAAGAAAACTAACGGAAACTTTAAAAAATGACCATTTTACCCCCAAAACGAAAATTATAATTTTACCCAAGAAAATGCCAAAAATAATAAGATTTAATGATGAATATCATTATTGGTACGTTAATGAAGTACAAAAAAATCTTAACTACTAGAGATTATAACTCAATGAATAAATAAAACTCTACTTATCTTAAATTCAATTGATGGTTTGCAAGATTGGGCTATTTTTAAAACTACTGTTATAATTTAGCATTCTAATTATAGACATATTTAAAAAAAAACTTGTATTTGATGGTTGTGGAATTAATTTCTTTATTGACCAATGAAAAAAATAATTAGATTTAATCTGATTATTTTTGGTAATTTTTAAGGTGAAATTGTAATTTTCGTTTTGGGGGTAAAATGGTTATTTTTTTAAGTTTCCGTTAGTTTTCTTAATGGATTTCAAACGGAAGTGGAAAAGTAAAACAAAATGTAACTTTAGGTGGATTCTAGCCAAAAAAATGAAGGAATTGTGTATTTTTGAAAAAGGTGTAAAAAACGGGTGGACGGTGAATATTTTCCCTAAAATTAATAATTCAAAATGATTTATATTCAACAAGATCCAAAAGGAATCTACTGAGCTTTAAAGATATTCATGGAAATGGATATCATATTAAGACTTTAAATGAAAATAATATGGAATATCTCTGCACTATTAAAAATGTCTCAGGAAAAAAGTACATAGAAAATTTGTGGTTAGACCATCTCCTTCTAAGGTTGGTCATGAATCTCATTCATTTTTACAAAGAGTTCAAGAAGATATATATGGACCACTCCATACACCAAGTGGATCATTTCATTACTTTGTAATTTTGATTGATGCATCTACATGGTGGTCACATTTTTGTTTATTATCCACTCAGAATATAATACTTGCAAGATCACTTGCCCAAATTATAAGGTTAAGGGCACAATTTTCACATTATGTAATTAAAAACATACATATGGATAATGCTGGAGTTTACATCTAAGATATTTGATGACTACTATATATCAGTGGGCATCAATGTTGAGCATTTAGTTCTACATGTACATACACAAAATGGATTAGTAGAATCATTGATTAAGCGATTGTAGATAATTGCAAAAAACTCTATTATACGTACAAAATTACCAATATCTATATAGGGTCATGCTATTTTACATGTTGCGGTATTAATTCGTCTAAGACTCACTGTTTATCATTAATATTCTCTATCACAGCTTGTCCTTGGTCAACAACCTAACATTTCTCATCTACATACTTTTGGTTTTGTTGTGCATATTCCTAGTTGTGTTGTGCATGTTCTGGCATCACCCTTTCAGTGCACAAAGATGAGACCTCGACATTGTTTGCAAATTTATATTGATTTCAACTCACATTCAATTATTAGATATCTTGAACCCCTGATGGGTGATCTTTTGACTACATGTTTTGTAGATTGTCGCTTTGATGGGACATTTTTTTCCATCATTGGGGAACGAAAAGCCTCCTAAAGTAAAACATAAATTTTCTTAGAAAGTTTCCACTTTGTCTCATTTAAATCCTCATACCAATCAATATGAAAATAAAAGTATGAAGGACGATACATTTGCAGTAAATTTCAAATCAATTACTAAATGCATTTACAAGTGCAGCAAAAGTAACCAAGTCACATATTCTACCTGCAAAGACACCAATTCGAGTGGTTGTTCCTATAAAACAATCAAGTGTAAAAATAACTAATGAGTTATATGTTCCACATCCAAGAACATGGCAAAGCACTTGGTTCGAAAGACAATTCTCTTCTGAAGAGGTGAATAGAATATGAGGACCCTATTGAAAATAATGCTCAAGTTGTAAACGTGCCTACATTATCTGAATCATCAGTTATAGAAGAACTGTTAGTCTTTAAAGAGACACAAGTTCTTGAAGAGATAATAACTTTTGAAGAGTTCCCTAATGAGACAGTAACTCTTAAAGAGTTATGAAAATACAAAAATGAGAAAAAGTCTATAAATTATACTTACATAAGGGAAATATGGATGGTAATGATATAAACGTCGATAGTGTATTTTCATTCACAGTAGCTACCGAAATTACAAATTATTTTGAGTGTAAAACTATAGATAAACGCAGACAAAGGTATGATTGGCCTTAATAAAAATAAAAAATTCAAGCAAAATTGATTTCTCTAGCTAAATATGAAGTTTTCGAACCTCTAGTCCCGACACCTGAAGATGTCAAATTCACTTAATACAAATGGGTATTTGTGAGAAAGCGCACTAAGCATAATGAAATCAATGGTTATAAAGCGTGACTAGCTGTGCAAGGTTTCTCACAGAAGCTCAGTATTGATTATAAGGATTCGTATTCTCTATTAATAGATGATATAATGTTTTAATTTTTAATTAGCTTTACAGTCTTTGACATGTGTCTCATCGATATAGTGACTAAATATCTATACGGTTTATTTGACATTGATATTCGTTAAGGATTCAAAATACTTAAAACATTTAAATTAAAGTATCATAATATGTTTTCAATTAAACTGCAACGATCCTTATACATATTGAAACAATTCGAACACATGTGGTACAATTGTTTGAGTGAATATTTGATTAAAGAAGATACAAAAATGATCTTATTTGCCTATGCATATTCATTAAAAAATCTAAGTCTCAATTTACAATTGTAGCAGTTTATGTTAATGACATGAACTTAATTGGAACTCCTGAAGAGCTCCTAAAAACTACTAATATTTAAAAAGAGAATTGAAATGAAAGATTTGGGAAAAATAAAATATTGTCTCAACCTGCAGATCGAGCATAAAACAAACGGAGTGCTTATGCATTAATTAGCTTATGTTGAAAAAAATCTTGAAACGTTTTTAATATGGATAATGCTCATCTGTTAAGCACTCCTATTGTTGTTCAATCTCTCGATCCTAAAAAGGATCCATTCCATTCCAAAGAGGATGATGAAGAGATACTTGGTCCAAAAGTATCATATTTCAATGCAACCAATGTTTTATTATATTTAGCTCAAAGTACTAAACCATATATTGAATTCTTTGTGAGTTTATTAGCGAGATTTAACTTACTGCCAATACATTGATATTGGAATGGTATCAATCATATCTTTTGATATCTTCGTGGAACGTTAGACTTGGGGTTATTTTGTTCAAGTCAACCGATCCTGCTCTTATCAGTTATGCAAATGCACGCAACCTCTTTGATCTCCACAAAAATCGTTCACAAGCAGGATACCTTTTCATTTGCAATGGCACAATAGTTTTATGTTGATTTACTAAGCAGCCTTTTGTTGCCACCTTCTCTAATCACTCAAAGATCCTTGTGTTTCATGAAGTAAGCAGAGATTGTGTTTGGTTGCGATTGTTATCCATCATATAAAGAGCACGTACAACTTAACTCCCGCAATAGATGTTCTCACAATTATATATGAAGACTATGCTGCTCGTATTGCTCAAATTGGAGGAGGATAAATCAAGTGAGATAGAACTAAACATATCTCACCAAAGTTTTCTATACTCATGAGCTATAGCAGGACAAGAAGATTGATGTCAAAAAAATACGCTCCACTAATAATTTCACTAATCTTTTTACTAAGCCTTTGCCAAGATCGACATTTGAGAAGTTAGTCCACAGTACTGACATGAGTCGACTCAACAAATAATCAAATTGATACATGATATTTGAGGAGACATTTCATTAGGGAGAGAATTTTTTTAAAATAGGAGTTTCTCCAACTATATTAGACAAATGTGCGCTGTACTCTTTTCCTTTGATTAAGTTTTGTCCCACTATGTTTTATTGGCAAGGTTTTAACGAGACAATATTAAGCACATCCAATACCACTTTTTATCACGGAAGTTGTATGCAACAAAATAGTAAATTTAAGGGGGAGTGTTGTAGATATTTGGCTTCACATTTTTTGAGAAAAATCCCACGTGGAAAGGTTAGCAACTCCTCCCCCCTTTGATTAGCCTATAAATACGTGTGTTATGTCTTAAGACTAGCATGTAGAAAGTCAATCAACAAAAGGTTATTAATAATAAGCTATCAACGAGGTACTTAAAGAGTATAAATTTTTCTGTTATCTATTTATTTTATAATACTTGAGGTTTTAATGAATAAAAAATGAAAAACAATAACAAAAATCAAGCAGCCAAGCAAGTGAATAAAAAGAATAAAGATAAAAGATAAAGTAAATTACAAGTTTGAATTTGGCTGCGCAACTCAACTCCGAGCTGCGCCCCCTGGTTAGCCGCCCTGAGTTGAGTCAAAATATATGTTTTATGCGTTTAATCCCGCTCATAAATCTCAATGATCTGATCCTTTGAACTTTAGTAGTTTGTCCTTTGCCCTTTGCCCTTTGACCTTTTTAATAACTTTGTATTTACTAAAATTGCCCCTGTAAATTAACTAGATTCCTTAGCTCCTGCGGACAATAATAAGAGAACAACATCTGCATTTGACTGTTTATTTTCACAACTGGGAAAGTGACAAGACTGGAAAATATAAAAAGATGAATCAGAAAAATATCTGTATGAGTATGAAAGAGCTTTCTCTTTTGGAAATTCTAAACAGGCTGCTTTTTCATAATTTTCCTATTTGGTAAATAAATAAATAAAAAAGAAGAAGAAGAGAAAAACAAGATGCAGTAGTTATTGAAAAACTTGTAGAAAACGACTACATAAAATATAAATATGGGGTAAATGCTCTTTTAATCAAGAAAATAACAAAATAAAATCTACGAAAAAACTTTACCACTATTCAGAATAAGAGGGACAAATATAAGCAAAAGAAAATATAAATAAAAAGTATTTTTATGGAAATAGAATATAATATATAGTACTTATCATGCATTTTAATTTTTTTATTGCTGTAATGTTTTCGCATTTCTTTTCGGTTTTAGTGTTATGCATTGCATTAGGGTTGATGCTCATTAGGCATATCTTTTTTTTTAATTAATAAAAATTTTCTCATTCTACCGATATTACTTCAAAAAAAAAAAGCGAATATAGTATTGATATGATAATTCATAATAAGAGTCAGTTAATGAATTTTTTTTCTTCTTAACAAAAAAAAATGATAAGTTGAAGTTTATAATAATTTAAGAGTTAATTTAAAAATTATTATTTTATAAGAGGAGAAATCTAAAATTAACAGAGTCATATGCCAAATGCTACATTAGCGTCGACGACTTTTTGTTTAACACCAGTGATAAAATAATTAGTAATGGAATATTGGTTACTTTCTGCACTTATTTAATTAATTATCAGAGATTTAAAAGTTGACGGGTAATTAGTGATAACGATCACCTCCACGTCAAAAATGTCAAAATATTTGGCGTGCTGTTAAGTCAAAAGGCATTTATCTTTGCTATACTAAAAATTAAATGAAAAAGAAACATGATGACCAGCTTCAATTACTTACAATGATAGAGAGTTATATAATAATTTCTCGGCCAATCATTTTCCTACTTTACTTCTTTATGTGAAAAA
Source organism: Citrus x clementina (assembly GCF_000493195.1). NCBI lineage: Eukaryota > Viridiplantae > Streptophyta > Magnoliopsida > Sapindales > Rutaceae > Citrus > Citrus x clementina. The sequence continues at coordinate 35,800,579 of NW_006262339.1, read as the reverse complement.
TTTGTCACGACCAGTGAATCAATCCTTAATCAGTCTCTATTCTCATCACCCTACATATGCGGTATTTTTAATATTCGGAGAATAAAAAAGAGTTTATTGTTCAATCAAATTTTAATTATATATTGAATGTTAACGATCAACAAGATAATAAGAAATTTTAAAAAAAGAAAAGTAGTTAATAAGATGGATATTTTTTTACTTCTTTTAGAACTATTGTTTAAATAATTTTTTTCAATAGTGAGTCAATAAATATAATAATTTTCTTTATAAAGAATAGTGCAAGAAATTTTATAATGTTAAATAATCAAGGATTTTTTAAGAAAAAAATTGGATACATAAAGAATTAAATATTTTTCTTGAAAAAAACTAATAATGAATTAATGGTTAGACAATACTATTAATTACAACTTTTTAACATTAAGGTTATTAAATATACAATTTATGCAAAAATTCTTGAATGTACGATAATTATTAATTAAAAAGATGCCTAACTTTGGGATAATTATTAACCTAAAAAATTATTAATTTGAGTATATCAAACTATTTTAAAAAAAAATAAAGTCCTATTAAATAGACCTAGACAACCACTATGAAATTTTCCTAACATATGAGACTTTAAACGATTGCGTAGTTTGCCTATGCTTAAAGTTGCCCCTGAATGCATCCCATTTTAGCAAAAAAGATTAAGTTTTTGTATAACTTTTGTTTTTTGTTTGTTTATTTTATCTTTGAATTTAGCTAATTGAAAAATTGAAGCTTCCTAGATCTAACCTGTGATTGACCATAATATAAGATGGTCAATTAATCATGTTATGGAAATGAAGAAGATAGCTACACCCTATAATTGATTTAATCTTTTTTTTTCAATTATTATTTAAAAGGCAGGAAGATGGGCAAAGGTGAATTGAACTTTTTAGTATCTTATCTCTCTTGAAATTTGAATTGGGTAGTCCAAATCATGAAAAAAATATATACTTACACAGTGGCGGATTTAGAAAAATAATTTACCGGGGGCTAAATTAAATAATAGCAAAATGTAAAAATTGAAACTTAAATATATAAAATTTTTGGTAACCCACTTACTATTGTTCTCTACGCGATTTCATATTCTGAAAATATTGGGCAATAGACTCAGTATCAATACTATTAAATCCATCTTTTTTCTACACAAACAATCAAATTATCATTCATCCATTCATCTCCTATCCGATTATGAAGTTCATTCTTCACAAATTTCATTGCTCAAAATTATATATATGAGTACTTATGTAAAAATAAATTAATTACAATTGAAAAAAATTAATTTACTAATAGTTATAAACAAAATCACTAAAAAAAGAAATTGTAAAGAATAGAATTAGTCACTTGAACAGTTACAATTTATATAGAGATGTGTTGACATGTGAACAAAAAATAAAATACGAAATTCTTAACTTAATTTGAAAAAAAAAAACGAAAAGAACGTGTTTATTCTCACTGCGATTATGAGAATAAAGAACAGAACTTATGCCTGCAACTTCCTCTTTTCTTCAAGACAATCCCTAATTACAAGTTTGGCAATCACGGTTCAGTTTTGGGATTATAAATATTTTGGGTTGTGGGCTTTATTTTTTTAAGTAAAATTATTACTTTATAATTATTAAAATAATAGTTTAAATTGTAAAGAATGAGATTATCTAATAATTTTTACAGGGATTATTTTTAATTTTAAATTTTCTTTTAAACAAAAAAAAAATTTCAGTGGGGGCTTGAGCCCCCAATGGTCCTGCACTACATCCGCCCCTGTACTTACATGAAAAAAGAGAAAAAAACTCTTAAAATGAAATTAATATTTAGTGTTTAGATTGTCCATATCAATGCGAGGCATATGTATTTCCAATGCTTTTTTATTTTTTAGAATCCCAATGCTTTTAGCATTGATGTGATAATTAATTACCTAAGGGCCAGAACAACGGTCACCTAAAGCTACACAAATATGTACATAAATTTTAGACCTGTAGATTATACCATTTTTACTGGTTGAATTTGTTAAGATTAAATTAATTTTTAATAATAGTTTTCTCTCTCCTCTATCCTCTAATTTTTTTTTTTTTTACTTTAGTTCCATGTTTTATGATCTAAAAAATAAATTTTGATCGGAATTAAATACCTTCCTATCTTTTTTTTTAAGGGTAAATCAATTCATCTTATGTTCATTTGCGGAATCTCAAGAGTGAATATATTATAAAAATAAAATATAAGGGGGAAGGACAAATTCAAAAATTAAAAATAGTAAAAATCGTTTGAAAACAAAAGAAGTTTTAGAGAACAGACGAGAACAGGGACATTTGTGGTTAATTAGCAATAAAAGTCATGTCATTAATCTATCGATAATCATTTAATCTTAAACACTCAACCATTGAAACGAGCATAATCTAAACGTCTCAAAATTGATGTAACAATAAAATAATATACCTGTAATAATGATGTTGAAACATAAGATAATAAAAGGGGAGCAAGTTTGTTTTATTGACCTCAATTATTCATGAATAAATAATAATAAAAGAATAATTTAGTTAAACAAAAAAAGTCCATAAGTCCCATGGGTCCAAATTGACGGCTTTTAAATTTTAAAAGGTCGGTTTGAGTGGTTAATGTTAAGGAATATGCTCAGAATGGCGATGTGGCAGTAAGTCAGCAAGTTAGTTATAGGTTTGTTAGTCAACTCAGTTTGTTAGCGCGATTATGTTACTTAAGCTCCTGTATTTGGCGTGTATAGAATATTCCAGATGTAGGTATAAAAAGCCTTGTAATCAGATTAATTGTGGATTGATTCATTGATTTTACTTCAATCAGAATTTTTCTCTGTCTTTTCTCTTTTACTTTCTCGGCAATCAAACAATACAACTTAGCTAAATAAACTTTGATTTGGTATCAGAGCTAGATCAAGTGTTGCTATGGCTTCATCTAGCGTGAATACAAGCATTGCCTCTCCACTCACTGCTTCAGTTTCATCTTTCACTTTCACAAATCCAATCAAACTCGACCGATCTAATTACACAATTTGGAAGTCACAAATACTTTCTTCAGTTCAAGCAAATGAGCTAGAAGGATTACTCAATGGATCAAAACTATGTCCAGATCAGTTCCTCTCTGATGAATCAAGAAGCTCGAATGTTGTTGCTTAAAAAAATCTTGCATATGCTACATGGAAGAAGCAGGATCAAATGTTGCTGAGTTGGCTCTTTTCTTCCATCAATGTTGAGATTCTCAGTCTTGTGGTAAACTCTAAATCATCTCGTGAACTTTGGATAAGTTTGGAGCAACAATTTAGATCTGAAACAACAGCTAAGAAAGTTCATTTAAAAATGATACTAGACAATCTTAAAAAAGGATCTATGACTATCACTGAGTACTTTGGAAAATTGAGAACTATAATAGATGAATTAGCTATTTCTGGAAGTCCAGTCAGTTCTTTAGATTTTATCACTCACTTGATTTTTGGTCTAGGTCAGCCTTATTATCCTGTTGTAGTTTACATTGAGGCTAATGTCCTTAATATGAGCATTAACGAGGCTTACTCTATGTTGTTGACTCATGAGGCTAGACTAGAAAATGCTAATTCCAATGCTAGTAAGGAAATCAAGATGAATTATGCTGCTAATATTGCTCAAACTGGAAACAATTAGAAGAAGCAAAATAATAATGGTGACTGGAATAATAATAATCAGGGGAATTGAAATGGAAATTCTAGAAATAAAAATGTAAATGGTAACTAGAATGGAAACTTCAACAATAGAGGAGGTTTTAGATTAGGAAGATGAGGATTTTCTGGTACTAGTAATTCTTCTGGACAGAATTCAAAAAGAGATTGGAATGTTAATCAAGGTAGGGGTGGTTTCTTTGGAAATGGAGCTTTCTCAGGTCTTTTTATTGGCTTTGGCAGAGGAGGTGACAGAGGAAATATTATATGTCAGATTTGCTTCAAACATAATCATTCAGCAACTGATTGCAAAGATAGGTTTAACAGAAATTTTGTTCCAAATTTGCTAGCTCAGGGATTCTTTCTAATGAATCAAACTTCTAAGGCAGCCTATATGGTGAGTTCTGAAGGTGTTGCAGATCAAGGCTGGTAATTGGATAGTGGAGCAATACATCATCTTACAAACAATGTTCACAACTTAACTGAAGGTACACCCTATCTTGGATCTCAATTACTGCTAGTTGGCAATGGTCATGGTCTTGAAATTATGTACACTGGTTATACTTGTTTCTTAACTTCTTTGGGAACCAGTTTAAGCCTTACTAATGTCTTATGTGTACCTAAGATTACTAAAAATCTTATCAGCATATCTAAACATCTTTTAGACAATAATATCATCATTGAATTCTCTTCCAATTTATGTTTCATTAAGGACAAGATGGAAGGAACTCTGCTGGCACAGGGGATTGCTGAAGGTGGTCTTTATAGATTACTGTCAGAAGCAGAATCTTCCTCTCAATCTGCAAATCAATATCTTAGTCCTAACTCTATGTTGTCTGTCTTTTCTACCAATAAAATTGTAAACTCTTCACAAGAGTCAAATTCTCTCAATTCTGGTCATTATCCTGCAAGTTTTCTATCTTTAGGAAGTGAATCCATCAAACTGTTACACAACAGATTTGGTCATCCTAATAAACATACCCTACAAGCTATAATAAAATGTCTTCCTTTACATTCTGTTAACAATAGCTCCATTGATTTTTGTAATGCCTGTTAATATGGCAAGTTACATCAGCTTCATTTTCCTATTATTGAAATTAAAACTAAATCTCCACTTGAGCTTTTACATGCTAATTTATGGGGTCCAGCTTCTCTACTGTCCATGGATGGTTACAGATACTATGTATCTTTTGTTGATGATTTTACACGTTATTGTTGGATATTTCCCTTGACACTAAAATCTGAGGCCTTTGACACATTCAAACACTTCAAACTACTTGTGGAAAAACAATTTTCTTTACATGTCAAGCATTACAATATGATATGGGAGGTGAATTCATAGCCTTTAAACCATTTCTTCAACAAAAAGGGATTCAATTTAAATATAGTTGTCCTCACACTCATCACTAAAATGGTGTGGTGGAAAGCAAGCACAAACGCATTGTTGAAACAGGTCTTACTCTTTTGGCTCAATCTCACTTGCCTCTTTCATTTTGGTGGGAAGCTTTCCATATACCCATTTATCTTATCAATAGGATGCCTACCCCAACACTTGCAAATGTTTTACCCTTTCGAAAGCTGCATAATCAAATACCAGATTACCAGTTTACTAAAGTCTTTGGTTGCTCTTGTTTTCCTTTACTCAAACCTTATAATCAACACAAACTTGATTTCCACACCTAAAAATGTGTCTTCATTGGTTATAACCCTTTACATAAAGGCTATAAGTGCTTGGATAAATCTAGCAAAGTTTTCATTACTAGGCATGTCACCTTTAACGAGTCTGAATTTCCCTATACTGAATTGTTTTTAAACCAGCCTCATGTTGCTATGTTTAATTTTGTTGATCAAGCACCTTCTCAAGTCACTTTCCTTCAAAGTTGTACTCCTGTTGACAGTCATCATAAAGGCTCATCAACTGCTACCCCTGCAGCTGCTTTGTTTCCAACATCAAGTTCACATTTAGTATCATCATCTTCTTCATCTACTACCCTTTTTTCATTCTCCCCCTATCCTTCCTTCACATCCTATGATTACCAGAGCTAAGGCTGGTATTTTTAAGCCCAAAACTTATCTAACAGTATCTCAAGACCTTGAACCAGCTAAGGTCAAAGCAGCACTTCAAGATTCTAGGTGGTTTTCTGCTATGAAAGAAGAAATAGAAGACTTGCAAAGAAATAACACCTGGACATTGGCTCCTGCTACTGCAGCCACTAAAATTATTAGTAATAAATGGGTTTACAGAGTTAAATACAATCCTGATGGCACTGTATCTAAATATAAGGCTCGTCTAGTGGCTAATGATTATCATCAAACTTATGACATTGACTTCTTTGAGACCTTCAGTCCAATAGTTAAGCCTTACACTGTAAGAGTTGTCTTGAGTTTGGCAGTTATGCATCATTGGCCAATCATATAACTTGATATCAATAATGCATTCCTTAATGGTATTCTTACAGAGGAAGTTTTCATGCACCAACCAGAGGGCTTTATAGACTCTGCTCATCCTTCTTATGTTTGCAGGCTTAACAAAGCTTTATATGGTCTTAAATAGGCTCCAAGAGCTTGGTATGACATATTAAAAGGCTCTTTATTGAACTGGGGTTTCTTTATGTCCAAATCTGATACTTCTTTATTTCTTCAGCATATTGGGCATGATATTTTACTTGTTCTCATCTATGTGGATGATATTCTCATCACTGGCTCAAATTCTCAACTTATTGAGCAAGTTATTCATAATCTCAGTTCAGAATTTGCACTTAAGGATTTGGGTAAGTTCAATTATTTTCTTGGGCTTGAGGTCACTCCCTCTATACAAGGTCTGCATTTATCTCAAACTAAATTCATTGGAGACATTTTGAAGAAGGCAAACATGCTGGATAGCAAGAGTTTTAATACTCCTATGAATACCACTGATAAACTCCATAAAGATAAAGGTGCAGCATTTAGCAATCCTTCCTTATATAGAAGCATTGTTGGCTCCCTGCAATATGTCCTTCTTACCAGACCTGATATAGCTTATGTTGTGAATAAGCCTAGTCAATTTTTAGCTGCACCTATTGTTCTCCATTGGCAAGCCTGCAAACGAGTTCTAAGGTATCTTCAGTGTACTGCACATTATGGCCTTCAGTTTTTTAACTCGGGCTCCTTGACTCTAACTGCTTATTTTGATGCTAATTGGGGTGCTGATCCAGATGATAGAAAGTCCATTGGTGGTTATTATGTATTTTTGGGCAATAATCTTATTTCATGGTCTTCAAAGAAGCAGCACATAGTTTTTCGTTCTTCAGCTAAATCTGAATATAGAGCTCTTGCTCTAGCAACTTTAGAGGTTTTATGGCTTACTTATCTTTTTCAAGAGCTTAAGGTTTCTTTAATTCAGACTCCCACTTTATATTGTGATAACAAGAGTGCTGAAGCATTGGCTAGTAATCCGAAGTATCATTCTCAGACAAAACATATTGAGCTGGATCTTCATTTTGTCCGGGAACATATTGCTCAGCAGCAGCTTCAAATCACTTATGTTTCCAGCTCAAATCAATGTGCTGACATTCTAACTAAACCTCTCTCTTTTGATACTTTTGCTTATCTTCGGCGCAAGCTTAATGTCCTTCCCAGACCTTAAGCTTGAGGGGGAATGTTAAGGAATATGCTAAGAATAGTGATGTGGCAGTACAAGTCAGCAAGTTAGTTATAGGTTTGTTAGTCAGCTCAGTTTGTTAGCATGATTATGTTACTTAAGCTCATGTATTTGGCGCGTATAGAATATTCCAGATGTAGATATAAAAAGCCTTGTAATAAGATTCATTGTGGATTGATTCATTGATTTTACTTCAATCAGAATTTTTCTCTCTGTCTTTTCTCTTTTACTTTCTCAGCAACCAAACAATACAACTTAGCTAAATAAACTTTGATTGTTAAAATTAGTCTTAATTATTATTATGTATAAACTTTAAGTTACGTTTGGGTCAAGTTATTTTTTTTATATGTACTCCATTTGGAATTGCGAATAAGATACACAAAAAGTGGACTATTTTATAATTTTGTATAAAAATTTTGTTGGTAAAATTTTTATGAAGTAATGTTATGCTTAATCATTTTGAATAATCAATTGGAATATTTAATGATATGGCAAGTTTATGTGTTATCTATTGAGTGAATTATAAAAATAATAAGTTAATAATTAATAATAAAATCAATTAATATCATACACATGATATTAAATGATTAGTAAAAGATCAGTGAGTATATCAACTAAGCATCCAAACTTAGTAAACTAACATTATCATTTTTAAAAATATGTTTATTTAATAAATTTTTCTATTTTAGTAGCAATTATTGTTTTAAATAAGTTAAATGTTGCTTTTAAAAACAACCTATAAAATAAGGCATCACACACTTTTAAAGTTCTTACTATTATCTTAACAAAAAAAAAAATGTCTTATTTTATTAATCACAACCCTAAAATATCATACTACCACAACTACATATTACTTTTTATTTTATTTAAATTATGACTAATAATTTAACACGTTACAAAGTTTATTGAATTGTGTGGAATTATGAAGTTCATTAAATACTAAATTTCATTGTTTTAATAGAAACATATATTTTTTGTAAGGAAAATCAACAGTTCGAGAGAAGAAAATGAAGAGAGCTAGACTATACTTTATGTCATCAGAGATTATAGGATTGTGATGGACCAAGTCATCACAAGTAACAAAACCACAATTATATCTTATTTTTTCATAATTCTATGATCATTATCCTAAAACATTGTATTACCACAACTATATATCACTTTTCATTTTATTTAAATTTAGGAAAATGGTTCATCTCGACACTTCATGATTCGACAATGGTCCGCGGATGGTTAATAACAGAGCACATGGTCTAGCTAAATTAGCTCTACAAATTCATTATTTTTTGTTTATATGACAAATGTTCCATTTGTTGTTTCTACTCTCTTTTTTTTTAAATCGGTTAAATGGTTTGCTCCTAAAAATAAGTTATGAATTTCATCAAATTTTATATAATAGATTATGAAATTAATTAATTGATTCTTTTCATTTTTTGTACATTTATTTTTTTAAAAAAAAAGATGTGCCTAAATAATTTATTAAATTTATTTTGGAGAAATTAAATGACAACTTAAATTTATATGTGTGTGTATATCCTTATTTTATCAAAGTGGGATGCTAGTAAAATATAAAAAAGAAAAAAAAACACATACAAAAAAAAATGAGGATACTCTCACTTGAAAATGATTATATATATTGGTGTTAATAAAATGAAACAACAATTCACTAATACTAAATACATATACTTTTCCTTCGAGACTATCAAAGATCGTAATAGTACAGATTAACAAACACTTGGCTTTTTTTAGTAACTTATTTTATTAGCATAGTAAAAGTAGCTTATTTCATTAGCCTAATCCATAATATCACGATCAAGATCTCAAGTTCAAATCCCTTTTATGTGAAACTCTTCTTTCGATTATGTTTTCAATTTTCTATTGGCTCACTTTCGAGCTCTTATCTTTTAGACCATTTATGAGTTTTTTTTTCTAAGTTTTAATCTATATTTTACTTGAGAAAGGCTGCTAAGACTTATTTTAAATATTATTGTTGGACTCTTTCCTATAAAGAAAATACAAATCAATTTTTTAACCAGCAAATTCGAACTCTGGTGTCTGATAGTCGGCCAATGATAGCAACTTGAGAACCGCTCGAGCAAGGACTCGGTCTAAAAGGATGGCTGATCGTATGAATATCATGAGAGAACGGTAAGCGAACACCATAAATACCGAAGTTAGTCTCAATTAAAACAGACAAATAACAATAGAAAAATAAATGGCGATGGTAGCATCAGACAATGCACCACTTTTAGCAGAAGTGGACATGGGTACAGACTCATCTGCATCAACGGTTCGTGCCACCGTTGTTCAGGCCTCCACCATCTTCAACGACACTCCCGCCACTTTAGGTATATTGCTTTAGCAGTAGCCACAGCCAGACACCATTCAAATTTTAGGAAAAAATAAAAATATAAAAAACGAAAATGTTGCTTGTATTTGTATTATGTAACTAAACTAACTGAAACTGAAATTTCACAAGTTCTGTCACCATCTTATCGCCCGTGAGCCTTTTTCCTTTTATCTAAAACAGATAAGGCGGAGAGATTGTTGGCTGAAGCGTCGGGGTATGGATCCCAGGTAGTGGTGTTTCCAGAAGCATTTATCGGTGGGTATCCTCGTGGCACAAATTTTGGTGTGAGTATTGCTAATCGAACGGCTAAGGGTAAAGAAGATTTTCGCAAGTATCACGCTTCAGCCATTGATGTTCCTGGTTAGTTCATCATTCTACTCGGGTCTTTTTATTTGTGTCGATGTTATATTCCGAATGTGAGTTTCCGTTACTGAAAAAACTAGGATGTAAGTTTGTGTCACTAATCTCATGAAATCTAAGTTTGTGTTATTTTCCGAATGTAAGTTTGTGTTGCACATAAAATATAGTTATTATTTAATTAATTTTATATTCTACTATCACACTTGGGGATCCACCATTCTACCACTTGACAGAATTTTATTTGGCCGTCCCACCACTGCAAAAGTTTCTCTCCCTAATTTGGGATGTTAATGGAAGTGCTTTTTTGAAAGGATATATAAAATTGTGATTAATAATTACTGGATAAGAATTACATATACAATTTAATTTTAAGTATGGCTGATAGAATATTTTAGAATGATAATTAGAGCTTAGGTTAGGATTGGACTCAATTTTTTTTTTTTTTTGGGAGAAGTTTTTATTAGTGCTTTCTTAAGAGTCTAAGATCATCATTTTTTTGGGACATAAAATGCTGTGTACTTTTTCCTTTTGTTTTAATAAAATGGTTATATCAATCCTTTACCCATTTTCTCTTCTGATTTGAAAAAACATTTAGAAATTTAAATTTGTTTAATGGTCTACCCAAAGTTTACAAATTGAATTAATTTTTTATTTTTTATTAACAATAATAGAGATTATCAACAAAATGAATATTTGGTCCTTGAAGTGTATAAGAATGGGTGGAAGATATATATTTTTTGCAATAATTGGGCAGAAAATTAATTAACTTTTTTACAATTATTGGGTGAGAAATTGATACTTTTTTTTATAATCATTGGGTATAAAATCGATAATTTTTACAATCATTAGGTGTAAAATTTATTTTTATTTTTAACAAATAATAACCTGTTAAATGTCAAAATTATCATTGTGATACTATCAAAAACAATTAATGCTTGTTGGCGACAAGTAAAAGAGTGATACATTTTGAAAACGATGAGAAGCCGCTAAATTTTCGAAATGGGGAAAATTTTGATTGTTCCTTCATAAACTGAGATAAGGGTTTCTGGAAGAACGTTAGAGCCCTTTTATTATTATTAGTAGTAGTAGTAGTAAGTGCATTTTCCGGAAGCATTTTTTTCTCTTTTACATAAATATTTTTGAAAAGGTAATTATAAATGCTCTGTGGAAAGCATATTCTGCATAAATGCATTGTGCCGATAAATCAGTTTCTACAAAAGACACAAGAAACACTTGTATTTTCAGAAGGTAGCTAGTGAAAACGTTTTACTCACTTTGTCACCCTAGTCATTTGTACATGGACATAATAAATAAACTCATAAATTTTATTTTTTCTAATTTTTCTGCACACATTATGGTACTTGACATCTTTATTTATGCTGATTAGCAGGTCCTGAAGTTGATCGATTGGCAGCCATGGCTGGGAAATATAAGGTGTATTTGGTAATGGGTGTGATAGAGAGAGATGGGTATACTCTGTACTGCACTGTTTTGTTTTTTGATTCTCAAGGTTGTGATACAATCTCCTACGTATATTTGTTTATTTTATATTTATCTTTTGATGATTATGTGTTGTTTAACTTAGCAAGTGGTGTTAGTTTTGCTGTAGCTTAGGATTGTGGTCTTTTCCTTTAGGCTCAAGTTTACTAGTTGAGAAGGATTTCAGATGTGTTGTCTTTCGAAGTACTTTTAGGAGGTCTAGGTTTTCTCCAATTAATATCTTCAATTTTTCTATTTTACTTCAATTCTTGTTCTCGACAATTTGTGTCTGTAACAGGCTGTTTCCTGGGGAAGCATCGAAAAGTTGTGCCAACAGCATCAGAGCGTATAATTTGGGGATTTGGAGATGGATCAACAATTCCTGTTTTCCAGACTCCAATCGGAAAAATAGGTGCTGCCATTTGTTGGGAAAATAAAATGCCTCTTCTTAGGACAGCCCTGTATGGTAAAGGTTAGAAATTTACCTTAACACTAGCACTTGGTGTTTTTCCCAAAGTGCTTGTTCATAACTTTTTTCTTAGTATATATTTTCATTCATTTGATTATGGCTTTTATTGGCAAATATAAATTAATTGAATCAAGATTAGCATGGTGACTCTAAGACTTTTATGCACTGGCATAGCATTGCTTCTGGTAATAAAGTCTTTCTAATCCTGAATATTGTTTGATGCTGCTTGTGATTTTGAAGAACAGCTCCTGCATTTGTAATTGGAAAAATTGCCTCCTAAAACCATTTAGATTGATTATTAACGCTGTTATTAAAATGATAATATTAGTTGCTGTTTCCAGGGATTGAAATATACTGTGCACCGACAGCTGATTCCAGGGATGTATGGCAAGCATCAATGACTCACATTGCCCTTGAAGGCGGATGTTTTGTTCTGTCAGCCAACCAATTCTGTCGAAGAAAAGATTACCCACCTCCTCCGGAATATGTTTTCTCTGGCATTGAAGAGGACCTCACACCGGATTCTGTCGTGTGTGCTGGAGGTAGTGTTATCATATCACCATCTGGGACTGTTCTGGCAGGACCCAACTATGAAGGAGAGGCTCTCATCTCAGCTGATTTAGGTAGATCACTCTGTTCAGCTTATGGTCACCCTAAACTAAATTGTTTGGAACCTTTTGCCTAACCTTGGTTGTTTCTCTCCATGTTGCCAAAACTAATTGTGCTTTTAAGTATCATGTCTGGATTTAAGTTTCAAGTTGATTTCAAGAAAAACCTGAATTATAGACTGCATAAGGTTGTTTACTTGGAGTTGGAAAGACCCTCAAAATGTGTCTGGACATTTATAAGTCACAGTAGTGCCAGTGGTACCTCTATCATCTGAAAGCTGTTCACAAAATCTCATTGTCATTTTTTTTTAAGTCATAACAATTAGTACGAGTCAACCGAGCCAAATTTTATGACCATTGTGGGATGAAATTATAGAAACATTTCTTTTACAATCTTCGATGGACCTTCATGGCTGGAAAGCTTTTGTCATCTTTCTTTTGAGACCTGTTAATCTGTTATCTTTCAGCCATGTTTCTGTTCTGTTTTAGGAGTGAAAATTCAGTTTCTGATTGTTATCAATGATGACCAGATCTTGGAGAAATAGCACGGGAAAAGTTTGCTTTTGATGTGGTCGGGCATTATTCAAGACCTGAGGTACTTAGCTTGGTTGTGAGGGATCATCCTGCAACCCCTGTTACTTACACATCAGCGTCTGTGAAAACTGAAGGTGGCCTGTGTATAACCCCAGTCACAATTAGTTGATTCCAGCTAGAGCTAAGTTATCATTGAAATCCGGTGGCCTGTGTAATAAATAATCAGATGGACACTTGTTCCATGACTGTCATGATAGCCGAGGTCAGCTGTGTTATTACTGTTGTACCTACTTCATTGAAACTGCAATATGTATTTGCAGTCATGCTTTGTTGTAATTTCTCTGGTTAATGTAAGATTGAAAAATCTTTTTGTCACGCTTAATAAATTCACCTTGGATATTTGCTGCATGACTTCTTTTGGAATAGTTTTGTGCTGGGGCCTTCCTTTTGAGTGGCTGCAAATGAGAGTCATAGATTAGATTCATCTTTTGTCATTGATGGCAATTTGATGCTTTGACATTAAGCCACTTGATTTCTGGGAAAATATCAAAGTAGACTACGTGGAATCTAGTTTTGGAGATAAAATTTCAATAACTGGCATACATAACTAAATGAAATGGATGCTGCTTCTGGCTTTAGTGCTTCTGAATTTCTTTAGGGGAGGTGATGGAGGAAATTTACAAAATACAGAAGAATTCGTCATAACCCCATTACTTGAATTTTAACAGAGAGGGCTTTTAGGCTCGGATTGGTACTGTTTTCTAGTAGCACTAGTGTCAAAGACAAGTTGCTCAAGTGTTGGCTAAAACGCTTACAATTGTTATTTGGAAACTAAAATTAAGAATTATTGTGTGGTTTTCTAAAATCTATCAAACTTTAAAAGTCATCTTTAACAAATACCTATCAACTTGCATTTGGTAACCAGAGCTTCCATTTTGCAGTTGTTACTTTGTGTTGAGTTGTGTCCCACATTAATTAATAAATGGGAGATACTTAGGTTTATAAGATGGTAGGTCACTCCACCTAAAAGGCTAGTCTTGTGGGTTGGATACCTAAAAATCTTATGCTAAGTCCCCTCAACAAGTGATATCAGAGCTAGACCCTAGTAGCCGGAAGGTGGTGGTGGAACAACTCAGGTGTGTCGGACGAAAGGATAGGAGTCCGGCGGTGGTTTCATCCGAGGGGGGATTGTTGAGTTGTGTCTCACATTAACTAGTAAAATAGATATACTTGGGTTTATAAGGTGAAGTGGTAGGTCACTCCACCTAAAAGGCTAATCTTTTGGGTTGAAAATTTAGAAATCTTATACTAAGTACCCCCAACACTTTGAAGTCACAACACCAAAAAACTGACCAAAGCCATAGTTAAAGTCTAGGATATGAGCAGCTCTTTTATTAATTACCATCAAGATTATTTTTATAAGATCCGTGCATACTTGTAGATCTAAGGACTAAGGTATAATTAAGGTAAGTGTAGCCAAACTTTGCAATTAAGCCATGAATTATTAGGAATTCAGGCTGTGGTCTGTAGAATGTAACATCATATTTTCAATGAGTCGCATATTTCCAGCCCTGTATAAGTGACATTTAGCATTAACCATAAAGAAAATTGTGTTATATGTTGTGAAATACGTGGTGCGTCTATCCACCAAACCACCCAAATCAGTATAACCTCTGCACTGGTGGTATACAAGAAAAATGAGGAAAATCAGATTTGATGTGTGAAAGATTATGAAGACCGCTTTGTAAATTGCACGCACACCGCTTGATGGCATCCAAGGGACAACGATCACTTGCGAGCTTCCCACCTCCTGCACAACCATCACACTCGGCTTGATTTGGCTCTAAATGAAGCATTGTATCTATTTCTATATACATTAAAATCTCTTTATAATTATAATGTTGGCACCAATTAATTTTATTATTATGAAAAGGTTACAATTTAATAGAGGTATAATTAGAAAAATTACTATTTTAACTTAGTTATCCTTAATGCAAATATAGATATTGATAATTAATTAATGGAGTATGTCAAATCTACTTTATATATAGATATTGATAAAAGGAATAAACATGGTTTCAAAAATCTAGTACATAAAATAATAGATTGTTAGGAATATGTAAGGCAATCTTAAAGGTATGAAGAATAAATAATTATCCTAAATAACTTTTAAAAAATATATTATTTTTTTCAATGTTCAAAAAATTATTACTATATGGAGTTAAGGCGGGATATATAAAAATTATAACTTCTCACAATATAAAATTTATTTTTATTTATAACTAACTCAAATTTGGGGCTAAAATTTTTACGACTACATAAAAATTGTTCCTAATAGAATATCACTACGGAGAGATTTTATTCTCCTTTGGCCTATTTCTTTTTTCTTTGTTGAGATTTGATCGTCAAGAAGATAACTAACTGGTCCAAAAAGTTTTTGTACATGTCATTGCAAATAAAAATTAAAAAAAAAAAACTTTACAAATGTCAACACGATCAACATTGCTCTGTTGGTCCATGCATGGGTGGAAAATGTAATCCGAAGAGAAGAAATGCCGTTTGGCTACAACTTTTGATGTGACATCAATATGCCCTGCTGGATGAACCAGAGCCTCTAAATTATGGGGAAATTTTCATCCACAATAAATGCAATGAGTTGCTTTTAGAAAAGAAACAACGACTGTTAAGAGTTTTGATTTGACTGCATCTGCATGCAATATTTCTTTAAATTAGCTACCAGTGGGGAAGAATGGGTGACATCAATTTTATCAAATTACGGTAAAATCTAGATAAATCAAAGTAATAGTATTAGGAACATTTAAAACTTATTAATTTACTGATAAATTAATATTAATTATAAAGAAATTTTTTATCTTTGAAAAATATACTCACGTTTATAGTATTTATCATATTGATTTAGTTTTATCATATTTTTGTGAATAGTAGTAAACTAGGATAGTAATTAGATTATTGTAGAGTTTTTATTTTTCAGTATTAAAAATGACATATGGAGTCTGTATTGCACTTGTTACAAAATGATAGTGGAAATTAAAATTTTACATTATAAAAAGAATTAAAAATAATATCTAATTCTATATCAATTTTTAAAAACAGTTAACAATACTGAGAATATATTTTACAACAACTACACAATATATCATTTACATTTAGTTTTAAATTAAGTAATTATTAATTTATATAGTAACTGAATATTAAAAAGTAAGATTTTTTAAAAAAATTACC
This sequence comes from Citrus x clementina, assembly GCF_000493195.1. Classification (NCBI taxonomy): domain Eukaryota; kingdom Viridiplantae; phylum Streptophyta; class Magnoliopsida; order Sapindales; family Rutaceae; genus Citrus; species Citrus x clementina. Next base: position 35,784,214 of record NW_006262339.1, on the reverse strand, counting down.
TTATAGATTAATCAAATTATTAATTTATTATATTATCTCGAATTGAGACCAATAATTAATTGAAATAATTAATTTACCAAATATTAATTTATCGTGATTATGCTCAACGCTGTGCAATGAGGGCAACTTTTATGAGATGCCGTCATTAGAGACGCTTTTAGTAGAATGATACGGATGTTCAATGTTTTTGCGACAACACGAATTAGGTGGGCCATCCATGTCGCATTATCTGTGCCGCTATGTACTAAGAATTTGACACATGCACATACATTTGGCCAATCACAGTAAAATATGGTAAAACAAAATTAATATGCAAGTGATAATGGTAGATTGGATGGATTGGTCAGGCCTGTCACCCCTAATTTTTTTTCCTCATAATTGTCTTTTGATCAATAAATTTGACAAAAATTTTGGTATTACTAAAAAAAAAAAAAGAAAACTGTAAGAAGGAAATAGTAATTGTTCGTCTCTGTTTTACGTACCGAAATTATATAAAATTGAATCTTCCTAAATTTATTTTTAATTGGATGGCAGCGGTGTTATTCTGGACTGGATTGATTGCAATCTTGGCAATGGATTGTCGCCTGATTTTACTCGGTTGACAACAAGAGATTTGGTGGGTGCCTGGCGATGGTCAATCGCCGGATTTTGAATTGATTTTCATAAAAAAAAATGTTATTTCTGGTAATTTTGGTAGATGCTGGTCCGTATTTGTGAGTGAGAACATCTACTGTTACTCAATTATGATAAGGAATAAGAACACCTCAAGTTCAAGACTTAAACCCACTCTCTCAATTTTTGTTGAGGGTGTAGATTATCACTAGCCTAAGTGGCTCACTGGGATGCTTCCCATTACCGAAGATAGAACTTTTAATACACAATTAGTTTTGGATCACTTAAATAAATTCTTATGTGATAAAAAGTTAGAAACATATAAATATGTTATACATAGTTCAATTTCATGCGGAAAAAATTTAACGGCTTTCGTTGAGTGGTTTTTAGGTAATTTTATTTAGTTAGCCATTTGAGTTTGAGTTTCAAAAAATAAATAATTTTAAATTTATTTGAGTTTTATCCAACCTTCTTTCATTCCTACTTTACTTTTCTTTTTTAAATAATAAACAAAAAAATTCCATGCTGAAATAAAAGATCTACGAGTACTGGTTATCAGATATATTTATTATTGACCATAAAATTACACTCTAAGTAGCCGTAAAAATACAATCATAAAAAGATAAATTATTAGGGGATTGAAATCCAAATGAGCTCTCAGCTGCAGCAGGAACATCTCTCCACAAGAAACTTTCATGATCAATCTGAAACTGATCATGTGATGAGGATAAGTGGCTCAAAAATTCGTCAGCATAAGTACTAGTCCTTTTGAGTCGATGATCGGATTCGTGATTATGACTAAAGACTTTTGCGTCTTCAGCATGAGGAAATACTGCATCATCAGAATTATGATCCTTAACTTCTGAATTCTTACCGGTAAGTTCTTGAACAATAGCTCGAAACTCAGAAGCATTGCTTGCTTTCACCTTCATTGGACTTGAAATATATGTAACCTTGAGGGGATTTTTCTTCCCTTTATTAGCACCGCTTCTTTGGCTCTGGTTATGGCCTTGATGATCAAAATGGTGTCCAAATTTGCCCATAATTTGGAAAACAAGAGAAACAAAGAAAGCTATAGAGAGTATAGGGTTTATTGATTGTCGTGTGTCTTCCAATTCTTACGCTTTCATAAATATATATAGGAGCTATGGAGCAAATAAAAATTAGAAACTGAATTTCCAGGAAGGAAAGGATAACTGGGAAACTGACAAAATTGGAAAATACAGAAAGATGAATCGGGAAAAATTTTCTACGACTGATAGAGACATTGTCTTTTGGAAATTCTAAACTGGCTGCTTTGCCATAATTTTCCTGTTTGAATAATAAAATCAATTATGAGCAGAAAACTAGCTAGATGCAGTCATTATTGATCTTAGCAAACTTTTAGGAAGCAACTGTTTAAATATATCGCGGTAAAAAATGCTCATTTAGTTCTCATGATCTAATTTTATGGTTACTTTTAACTTTCTAAGGTAAAATAATGATCGTCTTATTAACAAGTAGAAAATGTAGTTAGCACTAGGGATTGCCAACGGGCCGTATCGGTCATTAAAAAAAGGTTCATACGTACTCATACTCGTGCCGTGCTGTTCTTAAAAAAAAAATACAATTTTCTTTTTTTTAAGAAGACATGCCAAGTTTTTGGTATATTTTTTTAAATTTATGTACTTTTTTGTGTCTATCTGCCTTTAGTCAAATTTAATAGAATCAAAAATTCAAAACTCAACTCCTTATTCAATAATAATAAACTAATAATAGCAAGACAATGTAATACCAATTACTAAGTTATACCTTAGGGTATTAAAATTTCTTTTTAATACTTAACAACAACAATAATAATAATTTGTTCATAGAGTTAACTTAATTGTTAACTAGGACTTACATAAAATCATAGTTCATAATAACATTAATACATATTCATAAAATCATGATATCGATTATTAATTTAATAAATCATAAACATAAATCAATTAGAGTATTTTTCTTGAAACTAAGAATTAAATGAATTTAAAAACTTTGCGCTAATAAAATATTTTAAAAAGGTTCAATTTCATGTTATTTCTAAAATTATTAAATTTTAAATTTACTTTTATTAAAAAATGAAACATGCTTACTTTGGGTCTTTTGTTGTGCCGTACTTTAACGTATCTCTAATCGTGCTGCCATGTGCCTAAAATTCTAAACCCAGCTCAGCCGACGTGTGTGTCGTGCCGTCTCGTGTGCCTACTAAAATGTGCTCGTGTCGTGCCATGCTTGTGCCGCTCGCCTCATTGCCATCTCTAGTTAGCAGTTAAAACTAGAGAATAATGATATCGATTTTTTTACAAAATGAGAGCTAAATAGGGCTTTTCAAACAAGGATAATTTTTATATTAAGATCTATGAGTTTACATATATAAAATATAAACATAATCAACGGGTTTGATCCAACGCATGACATCATGCACGGTATGGTCTGGGACATCGCTCATAGCAAGTCATGAATGAAAGGCTCTGTACTATGGGCCCTAACGTCCAGGGGGAGGTTTGAAATCAAACTCCGATTCCCTACACTACCAATTTTACTCACATTAAGTTTTTATAATCCCAAATCATCCTCAATCAAGATTTGTCATTTTGCATGATGATCCCTGAAAATAATGAAAACACCTAAATTTTTTGTATTATTTGCAAATAGATCCTTTATTATTTAATATTAATAATAACAATAATAATTAATATTAATTTTATTATTTTGATTGTTATTATTACTGTCATTAATGTTATTATTAAAATATATTAACCTCATTATTTTAGTTATTATTATTTTTATTGATATTATCATTATTAAAATCTATTATCATCATCATCATTATTATTAATTTTATATTTTAATTATTATTATTATAATTTTTGTAGTTAATTTCATTATTATTATTATTATTATTATTATTATTATCATCATAATCATCGTTGTCGTCATTATCAAAATTTATTAATTTTATTGTTTTAATTAATATTATTGTCATTATTATTATTATTTTTCAGTTTTATTATTATTTAATTCTTATTATTTTTATTAATATAATATATACAAATAACACTAGGGACAACAATTAAGAAAGGACATTTTAGTAACTTGTAATAATTCATTCTAATTGTTCACTCTGATTCAAAGATTAAGTAAACACATTAATGAAATTATGGAAATGCAGTTCATTCTAATTCTGATTTCTATGGGGTCAACTAAGCAACTTATTCTTATTTCAATACTTTATTCCGTTTTCTACTCATTTCGATTTCAGCCCATTATGATTCCCATTTATTTCATATATATATTATTATCCATATAAGAGTAAATTTTGAATTATTCTCTTTGTGAATTGATTATCTTTAAATCACTCTCACACTTTTAAAAACGTCAAGTTATCCTCATTTTTATTCAAAAATAAGAGAAAATGAGGTTGGGTTGATGATTTTTTTTCTCTTCTTAATAAAAATAAAAATAAATTAAAGTTTTTTTTAAAAAAAAGAGTAACTTGAAGATAATTAACTCACAAGAAAATAATTTAAAAAACTCACAAGTTATCCATAAAAAAAAAACTCACAAGAAAATAATTTAAAATTAACCCTCTATATAAATAACATGCACGTGTGCGCCTCCAGTGCTTTCAGTACTAATGCGATTGAAAGTTTAATACCTGCTAAAGTGTTAACGACTGACGAATCAAATGCTACACAAGCTGATGGCTTTCGCAAAGCATTCGGGTTACTTTCCACACTTAATTCCAGAGAATTAAAAGTTGACCGGTAAGTGATATGTGATAATGTTTAATCTCCACAATAAACCTTCGGAGTCTAGATAACCTTCAATCAGTTCCAATTCCAAATGTCAAAATACTTTCTATAAACAACATTAAAAAAAAAAGTAATATGATCAAATTCCAAGAGAGATTTTAGAGTGTCTCAACATATTCACTTAATACATATATAACATGTATGTATTTAATTTAAAAAACCATCATATAATTAATAGTTGTATTTAATTTATGCACGCATATTATACATATATTAATTAACTGTAATATGGCAGAGGTACAATTGAAGTTCAAGAGATGAACAATCACTTTAGTCTATTAAAATAACACACTTACTCAATTAAGATTTGTTATTTGACCGGTTTAATAGGTCTTTTTTTGTAACCTACAAGTTCTTTATTTTAAAATTTATACATTGTACAATGAAACACACCAAACTTATCAGGACCCGATTAAATGGGCACACCATCTCCTCCAACTTCAGTACTTACAATTAATGATGGAAAATTTATAAGGTTCCGCCTAAGTCACAGCTAACGTAACTTACTGCTGCCCTGGAAAATTTCATTCCGTCCGTTATACCCTATTATTTACAATTTATTTATAAGTATTATAACATTTTCTACATTGTAAAATTTTGTTTAGCCCCTTACACTCTGTTTTATTTCATTAAAACTCTTAGAGTGTCAATTCGCCCCCTATAATTTTAAATTTCCAAAACACCGTTCATTTTATTAAAAAATATAATAATTATTTTAAATTGTTAATATTAATAATAATTAATGATAATTATTATTAATTAATTTTTGAATAATAACAACAATAACAATAATTAAAATTCAAAATAATAATTATGATAAAAATTAATTAAGGGTTTTATAGTAATTTGTTATAATTTAACTCATTTTGATTTTGATTCTAAAATAAAGTAAACACATAAATGGTAATACAACTCATTCTAATTATAATTCCTGCAGTTCAAGTAAATAAATTATTATGCTTATAATTCCTCATTTTGATTGTAGCTATTTTGATTCTAACTCATTATGTTTCCAGCTAATTTCGATTCTTTTTTAGTGATTGCACTATAAAATTCATAATACTTATGAATATATTGTAAATAATATAGAGTGGTCTAATTGAATATAGAGTGGTTTACAATTTTATAGTGCGTTCGCTAAACAGGAATCGAAAGTAGGTAGAAAAATAATGAGTTAGAATCAGAATAGTTAGAATCGAAATAAGAATTTAGAATCAGAACAATTTATTTACTTAAACTGCAGGAATCGTAATTAAAATAAACAGTATTACCATTTATGTGTTTACTTTTTCCTATAATGAGTTAAATTGTAACAGATTACTATAAAATCCTTAATTAATTTTTATCATTATTATTATTTTGTATTTTAATTATTGTTATTGTTATTGTTATTATTATTCAAAAATTAATTAATAATAATTATCATTAATTATTTTTATTATTATTATTATTAACAATTTAACAATTTAACAAAAAAAATTATTATTAAGTATTGTTAATAGATTAATTAATTATAATACTTTTTATTCTTGTTAATAATAATAATAATCTATTTAAAAAATATAATTATAATTTATTTAATAATAATTATATTTTTAATGAAATGGAGGGTATTTTAGAAATTTAAAATTATAAGGTGCGAATTGGTACTCTATGAATTTCAATAAAATAAAACAAAGTGTAAGGGGATAAACGAAATTTTATAATGCACAAAGTCTTATCATATTTATGAATAAATTGTAAAGAATATAGGGTGTGTTTGGTTGTAGTATTAAGGGGTATTAAATTACTATTTGCATTAAGTTAATACCAATATTATGTTTGGGAAAACATCACATGAGATAAAATTACTGTAGCTAATGCGGCAGCTTACCTTTTTTTTTTTTTTTTCTCTTTTCCTTCTTTGGCTGCTTGCGTTTCTTTTTTTTTTTTTTTTCCTTCTTCTTTCTTTTCCAATTGCTTTTTGTTTTAACTTTTGTTTTTGCTTATAATAATGATAAAAAATAAAGATAACTTTTTAATTTAATATAATATTATATAATATTTTTATTTTTAAATTATAATTTAATATAAATTAATAAATATATAATTTTTTATTAAATAATATTATATTATATTTTTATTTTTATTTTATAATTTATTAATAAATTTATAATATAATATAACTAATAATAAATATTTAAATATAAATAAATTTGAATAATATTAATTTAAAATTAATAAGAATATAAATATTAATATAATAAAATATAAAATTTAAATTAATTATAAAAAAATTAATACAGTACAGTGTAGTGCCAAACATTACACAGTATTATTATAATACAATGCTAATATAATACAACATAATACAATATATCAACATTAAAATAATGTAATACAGTATAATACAATACAGTGTGCCAAACACACCCATAGAGTATAAGGGGTGTAATGAAACTTTACAAGGCAGCCGTAGGTGGATCCAATTTTATAATAATTTGTTAGTCAATGATTCTCCCACATCAAAAATGAATCATGCATAAACAGTTGCTATCACAGTCAGCCTCAATGCATGTATGCCATTCTAGAAAGGAACATCAAGCTTTTTGCTTGATCGTTTGACTAATTTGAAAAATTGAAGCTTCCTCGAACTGGCCTTTCAAATGACCATAAGACGGCAAAAATAATCATGTGGTGGAAACGAAGGAAAAATCAACTCCAAGTCATGGATTTGTCATTTGTACGTGGTTAAGATAATTCTACTTAAATTTTTTTTATTTAAATTACATTACGACATATATGGGTACTTATAATTAAAAATTTTCCCCATTTTTATAAATTAGCTCTATAATTATTGTACAATCACGATAATTAAACATATAATGGATTGAATGTCACTTATATATATTTAGAAGAAAATTATGGTCTATAATATAGACGAAAGGACTTAGTCTGTTAATTTTAAGGTAAAATAAAGAGATATCCACAACTCGAACATGAAGTGGTTTATGGTGAAAATTAAGTTTTAGGGAAGGAAAAAAAAAGATTATACACGTTATTTACTTTATCTAAGAAAAGTACACCATTATTTTTTATTTGTTTGAATGAGATATAAAATTGGGTAGTTACTTATGAGTAACAAAACCTCTTTTCTAGAAAAGCTTATTTGTGGTCCGGGCAGCTCTCTCATTCATATATTAATGTAATGGTGATTGACTGCTACTACAATGGATACATGTTTAGTTAATTGATTATTTAATTAATTAAATAATTCGTCTAAACGACGATGGAGAACTTCAAACTTCAAGCTTTCAAAACTAATAAACATTAAAAAAAAAAAAAGGCTTTCGATATTCAAACCGAAGTCAAATCACGTGATTATAGCTCTATAAGGAACCGTGATTAACTAACATTATGTGATTATAGCTCTGTAAGGAATTAACCGTCAATTATTCAGTATAATAGCATAAATAATAATTGACTTTATTAATATTATGCTTAATCACGGTTCCTTAATCACATTATTTATGTGATTATAGCCCTATAAGGAGCCGTCAATTATTCAGCATAGTAACATAAATAATTGACTTTACTAATATTATGCTTAAGTTAGACACATCATAAAAATGGTAATATCATTATGTCATATATTTATATTTAACGCGAGTAATATAAATTTAAGCTAACATATATAAGTTCAGCTTGATACGTATGTGATGATATAAGAATATTAACTAACATGTAATACCATTTAAAAAGTCTTATTTTTAGCATTTATGGCTATTGAACAAATTATTCCTATTCAACGCTTCTAGAATTAAACTTCAATATTAATTTCTTTTAATATCTCAATTATTCAACTTCATTTTCTTGTAATGCTTCTAGAATTATGATTATGATGCTACCAGCTCTCTTTTAGGAAGTAAACAGAAGGCAAAGGTTCATTTAATTAGTTAATTTTATTTTGCAAATGTTTTTAGTGGTTTTTTGGTCTATATTTCTTTAATATGGGTTTCACCTCTTGCTATTACAAGAGATTGATGGTTAGAGTACAAAGAGATATCTCTTTAATTTAGAGTGGAAAAAGTGTAATGCTAAATAATTATGATGTCAGATTATATTGACCCTTTTATTTTCCAATAAGAGTATTTAATATAAAAATAACACTCAACATTATATTGCAAAACATTAAATTATACTTTACTTTAAAAAAAAAATTCTCCAAATCATTGATAAAATTCTTTCCCTCCCCCCCCCCCCCCCCCCGCGGCAATACATTGATCAGTTCCTTTTATTATAAATTTACCAATTTTTATAATTAAAAATTTATTAGGACAACTCCAAATTAAATAGATTACGACACAATTTAAATTTTTACCTCATATTTACTCCACCTAAAAGAGATGCTTACCCTGCCCAATTATGTAATTAGGAGGAAAATATAGTCTCAGTGTATAAACAATTCAAACTTGTGCCATAATTAATATCCATTAAGATTACGGTGCATTTGGAATTGAGGTGTTGTAACTCTGCTGTAGTAAAAAAATTAGTAAGTATAAAATAAAAGTTAATAATATATAGTAAATATAAATTTTAAATAATAATTTTAATAAAATTATTAAAGATATAATAGATTCTCTATTATACAAGTGAAAAATTATATCAATATAACTTTCAAGTTACAATATCTAGTGTTAACCAAATACTTTACTGTTGTAGCTTAAAAATTACAGTTGTCCAACCTCAATATCAAACGCACCCTTAGTATGGACAGAAATGGACAAATATAAAAAGTAAAGGACCCGATATTAATTTTCATCCAAAAAATGTCTTGAATTATTGTAAAAAAAAAAATTGAAGAACAAATGAGCAAAGTCCTGGACCGTAGATCCATCACAATCAAACGGTTATAACAACAAGTCGCACCACATTACAGTAGACGAAGGTACAGGGGATCAAGACAGCGAACAGAGGGAGTCTGTTAACAGAGAGACAGAAGACTCGGTTAGTAGCCACTAATTGGCGCGAAAGCAAAGGAGCGCGAAAGCAAAGGAGAACATAACCGAACAAACAGGTCATGTTGAACAATGTCATTCTCTCATCAATCTCTCACATTCACAAAAAAAAAAAAATCAAAATTTTCATTTTTTTTCTTGTTTCTTTCCCCTTTCCATTTCCTTATCACATTTTTTTTATCTCACTTGATCATATTTAACAGAAAGATCTTAATTTTTTTTGTTTGGTTTCTGATTTTTTTATAAGATTTTGGCATTGGTTGTTTTTATTTGGTCCTATTTTGATGGAATAGCTTTGTGTTTGATTGAATGTACATTGATGATTGTGGGAAAATGGGTCAGCTTCTGTTGTGGGTTTTTGTGGCGGTTTTAAGATAGAGAGTGCAATGATTGAGGTTTTGATATTGAAGATTGGCATTCACCATCAAGAACTTTATATATTATCAAGCTTCAAATTGAAAACTTGAAATGGTAAGTGAACTTTTGAGGATTATTTAGATTACTTTTGTTGGTTTGATATTTTTTTCAATGCACGTTTATTGATATAATCATTTTCACTTGTTCACTAGACTCAAATTTGAATTTGACATCAAATGGTTAGTTTGATTTAATCATTGTGTTTTAAAAGAAATTAGGAAATGAAATAATGAAGGATATTTATAGATTTTGAAAAAATATTATGCTTGCAAGTTTTGAAATGCGAAGCCAATGTAATGGTTGATGGTCGTTGAAAGAGCTAAAGTGGTCAAGAATGAATTGACGGTCAGATTTACCAAGGAGCTAACAATGTGGATGTCATTAGGAAACGACTCGAGAAGACTATAAATCATGCTGAACTATAAGGAAAAAAATTTAGTTAGGAGCTGAACAGATATAGGATTTTTAGCAAGTTGGCTTAAATGGAAAAGCTACCTTTTGCCTTTGTTTGATTTGCAGTAAGGAATTTAGATGATGTGCTGAGGTTTGAACTCTTAGTAGCCTCATAATCTTAGAATATTTAAGGAACTCAACATGTTGCTTTATGACTCATCTTGTATAGTGAATGGAGGAAAAGCCGGTTCAGTTTAGAAAAAAAAAAGGAGAGAGACAGGCAGCAACTCATGCTATAATAAAGGACTTTTAGATTCAGAATTGTTGGATTGCAGAGGTGCATTATTGTTAAGACTGCGTTGGATGCATTGGGTTGTATTTCACAATGGATTTACCTTCTTACTGAGTTGACGCTCTCTACAATCATCTTGTTACAGTCAATTTTACTGCTGGTTTAGCTTTAGGTACAGTTAGTTGATTGCATTAGAATTGAATGTCCTTTTCCAGCATGTCTGGATGGATCAAATAGATTTTGCATTAAGAAATTTCATTATAATATAAAACCACACATTGTTACGGTGATTGTTGTTTATTGATGTGGTGCGCATAAGATAATCAATAAGTGATTATTATATTTATTTGCTTGTTTTCTTTATATGATTCATGTGTTATTTCTTTTGACACATGCAGGGAACTCCTGTAAATATCATTGTCGGTTCTCATGTCTGGGTCGAAGACCCAGAAGAGGCTTGGATTGATGGGCAAGTCTTGAAAATTACTGGAAAGGATGTTGAGGTCCAGACTACTAAGGGGAAGAAGGTTAGTGGATCACTTAAGACACAACTTGCTTTAAAAATTCGCATTCGTCTCCCTCTACTTCTTCTAGATAAATTTTAATCTCGCTTGCATCCTTGACGTTTTGTCCACCATTTTCGCTAATAACAATGAGCCTTCACATGCATTTCTCTAGATCGCTAAATCAAAAGGAAAAAATAAATTGCTGTTTAGATTTATCCTTTTATGCATTTTAATTTTATTGGTTTAGAGGACAGAATACAGTATGTAACTTGTATACATAAACCCTTCAATCAAAGACCATTTTCACATTTATTTTTCGACCTTTGATTCCTGTGGTGCAATGAATTTTTACTCTTATTTGGTGCTTTTAGGTTGTTGCAAACTTATCAAAAATTTATCCAAAAGATATGGAAGAGCCTGCTGGTGGTGTTGATGACATGACCAAACTATCTTATTTGCATGAGCCTGGAGTTCTGCGGAACTTAAAAACTAGATATGAGCTGAATGAAATCTATGTAAGTGTTTATAAGTGATTAAGATTTCAACTTTTCTGCTATTTTATGTATCTCACATCATGTTTGATATCATTTCAGACATATACTGGAAATATTCTTATTGCCATTAACCCTTTCCAACGACTGCCTCATATCTACGATGCTCACATGATGCAACAATACAAGGGAGCTCCATTTGGAGAACTAAGTCCTCATGTTTTCGCAGTGGCTGATGTTGCCTACAGGTTTCCTTATTCCATCTTGCAAGCATCATATTTATTTCTTTATTGATGAATGAAATGCTCAACAATAGTGCTTTAACTGACTTCAGGGCAATGGTCAATGAGGGAAAAAGCAATTCAATTCTGGTCAGTGGTGAAAGTGGAGCTGGCAAAACTGAGACCACTAAAATGCTTATGCGGTACCTTGCCTTTTTAGGTGGTCGGACTGCCACTGAAGGACGAACAGTTGAACAACAAGTTCTTGAAGTATGATTGATCGTGTACTTTTATTCTTCAATGAAGTTTTCCTTTTCTGTCTCATTATCTATCAAATATGTTCTATGATATCTTATGTGAAATGTTGTAAGACTTTTGTACCATTTGAATGCAGTCAAATCCAGTTCTCGAAGCGTTTGGAAATGCTAAAACAGTTAGAAATAACAACTCAAGGTGAGATAGCTTTTACATGGAAACCAGAATATTCATGCTCTTGCCCATTTCGTCCAATTGGTCTAACCTCATATGTTCTGCAGTGATGACGTTTCATGTACTCATAAAATAATGTGTCCATCCAAGCTGCATATCTTCATATATTTCTTGAATGATGTAGAATTATCTGTAAACAAGTCGACCCCTGATTCTTTTCTCATTGATTGTTGGAAGTTTGACTTTGATTTTTATCCTATATTCAATACTTGTGCAGTCGCTTTGGTAAATTTGTTGAGATTCAGTTTGATAAGCAAGGAAGAATTTCAGGAGCTGCCATCAGAACATACCTTCTAGAGAGATCTCGTGTTTGCCAAATTTCTAGTCCTGAGCGCAACTACCACTGCTTTTACCTTCTTTGTAATGCTCCACAGGAGGTATCTTCCTGTCGGAATGAAAGATCTAATTTGTTGTGTCTGTTTGTTGATACTTTGACTAATATAATATCGTACAACTGCTGGCTGACGACACTAGTGTTAACAGGAAGTTGAGAGGTACAAGTTGGGAAATCCTAAAACGTTTCACTATCTTAACCAATCAACTTGCTTTGAATTGGTCGGAGTAAGTGATGCTCATGATTATCTAGCCACAAGGAGGGCGATGGATATTGTTGGCATAAGTGAGAAGGATCAGGTATAGGTTTTACAGAATCATGCAGATAACAACTTCTGGACATAAAAATAGGAAGGACCATCCTCTCACTATTTCTCCGTCTCTCAGGAAGCAATTTTCAGAGTTGTTGCTGCAATTCTTCACATTGGCAATATTGAATTTTCCAAGGGAAAAGAAGTTGACTCATCAATCCCAAAAGATGACCAGGCCAAATTCCATCTTAAAACAGCTGCAGAACTTCTCATGTATGAGCTTCAGATACCACCATAGTTTATTTCTTGTTTTCCCTTTTATAGTACAATATTATTGAATTCAATTTTATTACAGGTGTGATCCTGTGGCCTTGGAAGATGCATTATGTAAGCGTATCATGATTACACCAGAGGAGGTTATTAAACGAAGCCTTGATCCTCAAAGTGCTCTAGTTAGCAGGGACGGTTTAGCTAAGACAATTTATTCTCGATTGTTTGACTGGTAAAACATTTAAGCTACTGCCCTACTCAATACTTCAGTGTTCACTGATACTTCTTAAAGTTATCTTGAGAACCGAGCTGTCATGGTGTGCTATGTCTGTATTTGTGGTTATTCACAGGCTGGTGGATAAAATTAACAGCTCGATTGGACAAGATCCTAATTCAAAGTCTCTCATTGGGGTCCTTGATATCTACGGTTTTGAAAGCTTTAAGAGTAATAGGTAGCAACATGTAAACACTATATGCATATGAGTAGATAAATGAAATGAATTATTGTTGATATTATAGCAAGACACCTCTCATATGTTTCATCATATCCTGCTGTGCAGTTTTGAGCAGTTCTGTATCAATTTCACAAATGAGAAATTGCAGCAGCATTTCAACCAGGTAATTTCTCTGATAATATTTACTTAGTTCAATTTAAAACTTTTAGCTGATGAGGGTCTGGCCATGTCTTTCAGCACGTGTTCAAGATGGAACAAGAAGAGTATACAAAAGAAGAGATTGATTGGAGCTACATTGAATTTGTTGATAATCAAGATGTTTTGGATCTTATTGAAAAGGTTATATTCAACTTTTTCACTCTATTCACATTGAATTCTGAATGTCAAATTTATACCTATACTGAAGGTTTTGGATCCTAAATTGAGGCCAACTTTTTCAAGGAACCTACCAACCACTTCATTTATCTAGCTGGATGGTTGTTTATAAACAAATTGTTACCTATCTGATTCAACTTTTAAGAAGGAACTGGCAACAAGGGTTTTAGCAAAAAATACTTTTCAGAGTGTCATTGTTTCATTGAAAATCTGTAGACTTTATATATTTCAGTGTTGTGTAATGTGCTATGAGAGGCATGGATGGCTGCGTTGAACTGTAAAATGTTCAACATATTCTTGTTCCATGCAGGCTGGTAGCTCATTTGACAACAACCTTACTTCGCCAAAGGTTTAATTATTCTGGCATGCCATATGGCTGAAGTTAGATTCCTAGATATAGGAATGGCTAGACTATTTCTTTTATTTGAGAAGTTTCTCTAACTTCACTACATAATACTATATATTTTTTGTGGGTCGAGATGAAGTCACTTTATGCATCCAGATTTCTGCATTTTGTGGAACCAAGTTAGCTAAGCACTTCCCATGACAAAATGAGTGACTGCTGTGCAATTGTGTTTCAGAATTTGTTTTCTGGTTCAAGTCTTATGAAATTTCTTCACTTTACCTTTTGCAGAAACCAGGCGGAATCATTGCTCTCCTCGATGAAGCTTGGTAAATATTTTTCTATTACCTTCTTGTATTAAAGGAAGCATGTTTTATGTTCAAAGCATTTGATCCTTCCTTTTTCATTTTTGTTTTTTTCCTAATGGAAAATTTCCTGATTACTGAGTTTGTAAGATATGTGGAACCTAGAACTGAACTCCTCTTTGATGGTCAGATAATTTTTTCTCATTTGTAAACTTACCTTTTCTTGCAGCATGTTTCCAAAGTCAACACATGAAACATTTGCAAATAAGCTTTACCAGACATTTAAAAGTCACAAGCGCTTTGTCAAGCCAAAGTTTTCTCGCACAGATTTTGCCATTGCCCATTATGCTGGAGAGGTATGTTATTTAACAAAGTTCTTACCAATATATATAAAGTCTCATACCCAAAATGGTAACTGTTGTGAGCTTCTGTTAAAATTTTGTTTTCAGGTCATGTATCAATCTGATCAATTTTTGGATAAAAACAAGGATTATGTGGTTCCAGAACATCAAGACTTGTTGAGTGCTTCCAATTGTCCTTTTGTAGCAGGACTTTTCCCACCACTTCCAGAAGAGACATCCAAATCTTCCAAGTTCTCTTCTATTGGTTCTCGTTTTAAGGTAGTTTTGCTTCTGTTTTCCTATTGTTTTTCTCTTCCGGAAATATGATATTTGATGAAAGCAAGAGTTTACCCTTATTCTTGTGAATACTGCAATTCTTTCTTTCTTTTTTTTTGGGGGGGCACTGTATGTAAGACTCATGTTTCATCATGTAAATGATGCAGCTACAATTACAACAATTAATGGATACATTGAACTCTACAGAACCGCACTACATCAGATGTGTGAAACCAAACAACCTACTAAAACCTGCAGTCTTTGAGAATGCCAATATCATGCAACAATTGCGCTGTGGTGTGAGTACATTTTTTGATATTATATGCTTTTTTCTGGCAGTTTTGGGTTGGCCTATGGAGAGGGATGGTACCAAATCATTGTTATTTCCTTTTTGTTTGGCTATTATTGATTGTTGTCCCTATAGGGTGTTTTAGAGGCTATCAGAATCAGTTGTGCTGGATACCCCACTCGCCGTCCTTTCTTTGAATTCCTCAACCGGTTTGGGCTTCTTGCCCCCGAGTTCTTGGAAGGAAAGTAAGTATCATTTTTCTAGCACATATTTCAAGTGGAAAAAATGTTCTAGAAATGCTTAACCAGTTAATTTTTTTAAATGGTTTCTCTTCTGAATTTTTTGAACAGCTATGATGAAAAGGTTGCATGCAAAAAGATTTTGGAAAAGAAAGGGCTTCAGGGATTTCAGGTCATACAAGAAATTCTCTGTGCTGCTTGTGGAATTGCTTACAATTTTTTTAAATATCGTTTTCTGATAATATTGCAATAGATATATATTCCGCTCTTACATTCAAATAATCAAAGTTCGTGGATCCTAGTACACATTTTGGCCAGGGATACTTACTAGATTTTTTTCTCTTCTTTTTTTTTTCCTTCAAATTAATTTTGCAGATAGGTAAAACGAAGATTTTCTTAAGAGCTGGTCAGATGGCTGAATTAGATGCACGGAGAGCTGAAGTACTCAGTAGTGCTGCAAAAACTATTCAGCGGCGCATACGGACTCATATTGCTCGTAGACGGTTTATTGCCTTGCGGGAGGCTACCATAGTTTTACAATCTCTGTGCAGAGGTGAGCCATCAAAATTTTTTATACCAAAGAAATCAGGTTTCATAAGTACATATAGGACATATCTTTTGAATTTACTTTTTTTTTTCTTTGGCTCAATGCCTCAATCCTTCAGGGCATCAGTTGAACAGTATATCAATTTCCATTCCTAATTTAGTTTCGCATGTATCTATGTGACTTGTAGGAAGACTAGCTTGCAGAGTCTTTGACAGCATGAAGAAAGAGGCAGCTGCAGTGAAAATCCAGAAGCATATAAGGAGATATGATGCCAGAACGGCTTATAAAAGACTCCATGTTTCTACACTTGTCTTGCAGACTGGTTTAAGGACAATGGCTGCTCGTAAGGAATTTAGATTCAGAAAGCAAACAAAGGCTGCAATTATTATTCAGGTTATATCCTTAGCAATGTTGTATTGCTTGGATGATTTTAATTTTTATTCTCCCTTTGCATATTTTGGTCTCTCGGTACCGTCTATTTTTCTTGGAATAATAAGAAGAATAATAATACGCTGTAGGCCCGATGGCGTTGTCATAAAGCTACTGCATACTATAAAAGGCTCAAGAGAGGATCGATAAAGGCACAGACCAGATGGAGGGGAAGAATTGCTAGGAGAGAACTTAGGAAGCTTAAAATGGTTGGTATTTGATAACCTTTTGCTATCCTTCATGAGTGCTGTCATTTTACATAATTTATAGATTTATCGCTAAATGAAAGTATGATATATATATATATATATATAATTCATAGAAATTTTTAATCGATACAAGGCTTTTTTGATACGTAATCAATTTGAGGTGCTGCCAATTTTTATGTCATTGGAGTTTGGACTGAGAGGATGAGCATCTGATCAAGCAGTCTGATGCCTCTAAAAATTGCAATTCTGTGGTTTAAGTAAGCGGGAACAATAGTGTACATATATTTGTCAATATGGAATAAACTTTAACTCTGATATTTAGAAGTAAAGGCCTTAAACAGAAATTGGAAATGAAATTTTCAGGACGTTTCTGGTTAAATGAAATGAAGGCTTGAAAATGTTTTTACAGTGTTTGTGTTCTCTGACAAGTGATTGTTAAATAAGGAATGAAAGTGATAAATATCATGTTATATTTGTGTGCTTATTGATAATATTATAACCACAATAGAAATGTGTGTTCTAGCAATTTTTTAAATCTTTAATAAGTTGTAGTGCATATTCTAGTGAATTTGGGTTATACCAAAAAGTTTTACATGCATACAATTGTCTGAAAAGTAGTGAAAACAAAAATGAGCTCTTTATTCAGTATGCTTCAAGAAATTAAAGATTTATTTAAATGTTTTAAATCTAGAAATAAAAGGATATGCTTCAGTTGTTGGTCTAAAAAGTACTTCATGCAATATTATATTTAATATTTGCTTAAAATTTAAGTAGTTCTCTTGGCTTCGAGTAATAATGGCCATCTCAATTTTTCTACAGGCTGCCAGGGAAACGGGTGCACTAAAAGAAGCAAAGGATAAGCTTCAGAAAACTGTTGAAGACCTCACATGGCGTATACAGTTGGAGAAACGTTTAAGGGTGATAAGCACTCTGATTAATATTATTTGGTTCCTTTGATTATTTTTGTGTTGGTTGCTTAACATGGAACTTATGTTTGTGTTGGTTGTTTAACATGGAACTGGGGGTTCCAATGTATGATCTGTGATTGATATATCCTCATGCAATAGCTTGATTCTATGCTTGCAGACTGACTTGGAAGAAGCAAAAGCACAGGAGGTAACAAAGTTGCAGAATTCATTGCAAGAAATGCAGGCAAAACTTGATGAAGCGAATGCATCGCTCGTCAAGGAAAGAGAAGCTGCAAAGAAGGCTATTGAAGAAGCACCTCCTGTGGTTAAAGAAAAAGAAGTTTTAGTAGAAGATACCAAAAAGATCGAATCACTAACAGCAGAAGTTGAGGGCCTCAAGGTTAGTGGTTTAATTCATTGGCCACTGCATATTTTCTTATGTTGAATTGAACATGTGATCCTATGTACACTTTCGGCATATCAAGTTGTACCCTTTTCTTGGTGATATTACTAGTAGCCTATCAGAAAATTATGAGTTTGCATAACAATATTTATGATGGAATTTGATTATGGGCATCTTAGATGAGTAAATCTTGACCCTGGCTTCATGACACGACAGACTGCATTGGAATCAGAGAAAAAAAGAGCCGATGAAACTGAAAGAAAATCAAAAGAAGCACAAGAGACTAGCGAAGAAAAACAGAAAAAATTAGATGAAACAGAGAAGAAAGTTATTCAACTCCAGGAGTCCTTGACGAGGTAGTGTACTTCTATTCTCATGGTAATGGATTTATCTTGAACCAACCTTTGATGTCAAATCAGAGATGTTTAACACATACTGCAAAAGTATAACTCTTACATTTATTCGTGGAAGAAATTATCACCAGTTTTAAAGTCTTCTGATGTGGTCCACTTATGCTTCCGTGATTAGGCTAGAAGAGAAACTTGCCAATTTAGAATCAGAGAATCAAGTGCTACGGCAACAGGCAGTGTCCATAGCACCCAATAAGTTCCTTTCAGGCCGCTCCAGATCAATTATACAGGTAGTTGCAGAGATTTAAGTATGAAACTGCCAATTTTGGTCTTAAATATCGTGGAAGTTTTAAGGGCTCTTCTGTTGTCTGATAATTGCAGAGAGGTGCTGACAGTGGTCACATACCAGGGGATGCAAAATCTACTTTGGTAAGTAAAGCTCATGTAAGTCTATATTACCATGAGAACTAGGAATGCAGAGATTTCCAAGACCTGCCGAAGTGTTCTTCCTAGTCTGCTTTCATTTTTTGACCTCTTGATATATTGGAACAGGATCTGCACAGCTCTTCAATAAATCATAGAGATCCTTTGGAAATAGAGGAGAAACCACAAAAATCACTAAACGAGAAGCAACAAGAGAACCAGGAGTTGCTCATTCGTTGCATTGCACAACACTTAGGCTTTGCAGGGAACCGGCCTATAGCTGCCTGTATCATATACAAATGCCTCTTGCAGTGGAGATCTTTTGAAGTTGAGCGAACTAGCGTCTTTGATCGGATTATTCAGACCATTGGCAATGCTATTGAGGTTTTAAAATTCCCAACATTTTGTGCTAATATCTTATCATTTTAACTTTTATTAACCTTATAATCTCTCTTGAGCTTGACTATTATCAATTGGACTTCAGACACAGGATAACAACGATATCTTGGCCTATTGGTTATCCAATGCATCAACACTCCTCTTGCTACTCCAGCGTACACTGAAAGCTAGTGGAGCAGCTGGAATGGCTCCACAGCGCCGTCGATCATCATCAGCCACACTTTTTGGGAGAATGACACAAGTACAATTCTCCACTAGCATCTATTAGTCATTCAGACAATTTTATTTTCGCCTGCTCAATGATTTCTATATTTTCAGAGTTTCCGTGGGACTCCACAAGGAGTTAATCTTTCCTTAATCAACGGTGGTGTGAATGGTGGAGTGGATACCTTACGGCAAGTTGAAGCCAAGTACCCAGCTTTGCTTTTCAAACAGCAGCTTACAGCTTATGTGGAAAAGATTTATGGAATGATTCGAGATAATCTAAAGAAGGAAATATCTCCATTGCTTGGTCTGTGCATCCAGGTACTATTTGTTCATTAACTGCGTTTAAGATTCCTTCCTTTCAGAACTTCCCAAGCATTGAAACTTTTTTTTTTCCTAATATAATGAAATAGGCACCACGAACATCCAGAGCAAGCTTAGTCAAGGGATCGTCGCGTTCAGTAGCTAACAGTGCTGCCCAGCAAGCTTTAATTGCTCACTGGCAAGGGATTGTGAAGAGCCTTGGAAACTTCTTAAACACTTTGAAGGCCAATCATGTCAGTTAAACATATTTTTCATTACATTCCTTGTATATAGCTTTCTCATTTTACTCAATGTTATCTTATTGAATAGTAGAATCTTCAATTGATCCAGTGGAATTTCATCTGGAAAGGGTAATTTCGGCAAATCTGGTCTGAACTTTTGGCATCCTGTTTCAGGTACCCCCATTTTTGGTTCGAAAGGTCTTCACACAAATATTTTCCTTCATTAACGTTCAACTTTTCAACAGGTTTGAGTCTATGACCACATTGCTTTCAATTGTTTAAAAGCTTTTTCTTATCATCCTCCACACATTTTTTGGGTTGCAGCCTTTTGTTAAGGCGAGAGTGCTGTTCATTTAGTAATGGTGAATATGTTAAAGCTGGATTGGCTGAATTGGAGCATTGGTGTTACAAAGCAACAGATGAGGTACCTTATACAAGCTGTCACTTCATCTTTTCATTGTATATTATATTAACCAAAAGCAAAATGAGTGCAGTATGCAGGTTCAGCCTGGGATGAGCTCAAGCATATAAGACAGGCCATTGGTTTTCTCGTATGTTTCTGTTCTATATTTACTTGTCCACTTGTTATATCGCTTGATTTGATAGTGAAGAAAAAAGAAATTTTGAAGTTGTCTTAAATGGTGTGTTATCATATTTCAGGTCATACATCAAAAACCAAAAAAGACATTGGATGAAATAAGCCATGATCTCTGCCCGGTGAGTGTACCATAATAATAATAGCAAGTTATATCAAGGACTTCTACATCTCCTTCTCGATATCTCAAACAAATTTATTTGTTCATTTTTAGGTTCTTAGCATCCAGCAGCTGTATAGAATCAGTACAATGTACTGGGATGACAAGTATGGGACGCATAGTGTGTCTTCAGATGTAAGTTTTTATGGGTACCAATAGTCAATCTAGGCTAAAGTCATCACCATCACATGGGAGTAGAATAAAGTTGACCCCTGCCTTGTGAATGTTATATATAGGTCATATCCAACATGCGGGTGTTGATGACAGAAGATTCGAACAATGCAGTTAGTAACTCCTTCCTGTTGGATGATGATTCAAGGTTAGCAAACAACATTCAACTGTGTCATTATCTTATCAGACATTCGTTTTTTGTTGTTCTTCATGGTTTTTCTTCATTATTCATTCTTACATGGTTGGAATCCAAAAGCATGATTCATAGGCTTTTAACAGCACGCTTGAGGGTGTCACTGAACTCTCACAACTTTGTTATGTCTCTTGCAGCATTCCATTTTCGGTGGATGACTTATCAAAATCAATGCAACAAATTGACATCTCCGACATTGAACCCCCACCTCTTATTCGTGAAAACTCAGGCTTTAGTTTCTTGTTGCCGCGCTCTGATTAATCATCACCATCATTGCAGACATGGCAGGAGTATTCTATAATTACCGGTATCTCTGTTTTACTGCCAAGGATGTAGATTCAAAATGCAACCTCTTAATTTGTGGATGTCTTTCTGGGGTTGTTCATCGCATTTTTCTTTTGGCTTTTTACATTAGATATATAGTTCATTCTTTCAAACAGGGATACCTTTGATCCCATCCGACATGATGTTAAATATTTTCTCTTTGTTGTACAAGTAGATGATACCTTTTTTCTCGAGAGAAAAAAAAAAAGAAAAAAAGAAAAAGTTCAAAGCTAGTAGCATTCTGATTTCTGCCTTGAAGAGTGCAGTGTTTCCTTTCCCCTGTTGCTCGTAGCTTCCCAGTACTATCTAAGTGCAGGTATCATAATGCAAGTCGATCTTTAATAACAGGTATCATAATGCAAGTCGATCTTTAATAACCAATGATATATATTTTGTGAAAGCACTAGTGAAATTTACAAATTTACATTCATTCATTTAAACTATTTGAAAAAAAAAATTCAGAAACCAAGGATAATCAGCATCCACTAATGGGACATCTGTACGATATTAAACAGTAAAATTAACTCAAAATCCGAGAAGCAACGGTGACTATTGACATAGCAGAGACGAGCACAAAATTTCCACCTATGCTGTTTCAAAGTTTAGGACACAAACACACAAGAAAGATGCTGAGACCATCCAGCATCTACCTTCAGTGAAAGGTTAAGAGTATATACATCAGCATCCACCATTAATAAGCTTGAAAACTTAACAGCAGAATAAGCTCAACCCTCTAATTTACGAGTACCATAGCTTTATTTACATACAATTCTAAATAAGAGTAGCCACGACAACAATAATCATGTCATACTCTATCCATTCTGACATATAGAAGAATGTGGCCAAGCTGGCTTGAAGTATGGAACTACTCTGCTGAAATCCCACAAAATGGAGGACCCACAACCGTCATACTGAACCACTTCCACCTCTCCATTCTTAAGATGACAAAGAAATATGTTATCCCCAGCTCTGATGTAGACAGATTCTGAATTCTGCGGAAGAAGTGACAATATTTGAGTTTCTTTGGATTTAGAACATGTACAGAATGCTGTCATAACTCTGGGATTTCTCTTCCACATTGTTTTGAAATTCCATTTATATCGCAGGATCCATTTGGTGTTGTTGGAGCATGTAGATAAGTGGCCATCTTGTTCTTTCTTCAGAACCCATATCTCCATTCCCGACTTACAACTTTGACCGTACTGCAAAAGCCCATCAGAAGATTCACCAAGAACACGCTCATCAAAATCACATGAATCTGGTAGTTCAATCAAAGAGACATGCCTATCTTCATGTTCCTGGTCATAAATGGCTATATTTCCTCTCATTGCAAACCAGTGAATGACACCCCTAATCACAGTGGCTACTTTCCAAGGACACAACGACAGAGTGGAATTGCAAGTGAGCGTTGAATAATACCATGTCCTAGTCTTTGAAAGGAAAGTCTCAATGGTGACAGAGTTGGCTTTATCATGTTTACATTCACTTTTTGCGCGAATGACTTTGTAGCACATAGAGTCATCAGGAGAGTCCTCAACAATGAATGCCATGCATAGCTCTTCAAAGTACACACGAGGATGAGGGAGTTTGTGCTGTTGTTTAGTAATTGGATCCCACACATAGTAAGACTTTGGATGGCGGCCACAAAGAAGAAGGCCATTGGAGGAGTCAATAAAGTAACCAAGCTGTTTAAGGATCCCAGAATACTTTAGATCATCACCTTCTTTAGAAGTTGACAATAATGGGAGTGCAGGCTCTGATGGGGTACGGCGTAGGCCACCCTGAGGTCTTCCAAGATATAAGGAATTACAGACGAAGAAGCCAAGGAGGTGAGAGCGTACTTTCCATCTTTTCAGGTAACCGCGCCTAAAAGCATAGCTGCAGATACAGCTAAGCCACCTCTTTGATACAACAATCAATTTGACAACATATTCTGGTGGCAATCGCTGAAGGATATCACATAGGATGTCGTCACAGCTCAATGCATCATGAGCGCTAGTGTAAGACGACCATTTTCTCTCTCTTTTACCAGACAAGATATCACCTGCCATAATATCTGTCAAAGGGCATTTACGAATACGTTAATAAAATGGAAAGGTAATTTACAATAAATAAATAATGATCATAACAACCAGTTCAGGCACTTCAATAAGCAACCAAAACAGAAGTCTGCTCATTAGGATCAATAAATTAGTTAAAAGTAGTCTCATATCTCACCAAAAACTTTGAGATACATAGCATGAATCACGTTGTGTTGGCAATTCCTAGGTCATCATGCCACAACGTGCACAATGATTAAAAGAGGGCTTTATATCACTTAGAGCATGCATATCAACATTAATTATAGCAAAAGGGCCTCAATCCAAGTGGTCCTCTTTATAACCATCGACTTCATGTTTCAAAACAGAGTAGCATCCAACAAGTTCATTGCTACTAAATGTTACAGTATGACAATGGAAACTCCAACACTGGTTAGAATGCTTATCAAGGCAGGGGGTCCCCACACTGATGGGAACATAGGTAAGTATAAATTAAACAAGCTAATACCTAGTCACCTAGGGGAAGACACTAAGTCAAATAATATAAAAACTCGCCATAAATAAAAGAACTCCAAATAAGTTTTCCACTTGAGTACCTAACCACTATGCATAAATGTGTAATCTATATGATATGTCATAGGACTCGCCACAAAGACTCAACAACTTCGAACAATCTATCTTGTTACAGATTTCAAGTACATAATTCAAAGGAGTAAATCTACAAGTTGCGGCAGTAAATTTTACAATTACTTATACATTTTCATATTATCCTATGAACATAGAAAATAACAGCAAATGGGATAATTGCACAATCAATAAACTTCACCATTTGCTCACAACCGATAAATTCAAAGTTCAATAAAACTAAAACGACCCACATCATATTTTGACACAAATATTGCTAATTTTACACTGGCCAAACATAAAGCATAAATATAAACACTTCTTTTAACACATTGTTTGATCAGCATTCTCCAAGTACTAATTAATTATTTGGTTTTGGAAGTTAAGTTCGAAAAACTTAAACCAAACAATGCCTTGGTGATTTAAAATCTACAAGTCACAATCTCAATCATCATTTGATTTTCCTTAAATTAAAAAAAAGAAAAAAATTTGTGACACTTGAGGCAATACCCAGAAACATGAATAACGAATTTGCCAACTTTACATTCTCAAGTAACATTTTTCATGCTTAACATATTTTGAATCAACTCACGACAAAAAAAAATTTAAAAAATTGAAAAAAATAAAAGAAGCTCAGCTTCAAATTCTTTTTAAGGGAAAAAATGAACATCATGATAGAGAGAGAGAGAGAGAGAACCTGCGAGTGCAAATGCTTCGATTTTGATGACGAAAACATGAGGCGTTGAACTTGGCAACAGTTCTACTTATGCAGAGGACTTGTCGCTTAAAGAGCATGTTCAGAAACGATGTCGTTTTCTGGATTGATATAACTTGTCCTTTTGGGGAGAATTTCAATAATAACAATAATAATAATAAGACCCTTCTGTTTTACTCAAATTTACATAAGCACCTCTGAAGTTTCAAGCATAAACAAAGAAACTGTTTTTTTTTTTTTGGTGTCTTTGAAAATTATCCAAAGGGAAATTACCAGCCATCCATTCAAAAATTATTATATTATAAAAAATATTACAAAATTTTTTTTTCAATTTTTATCCATTATTTATAATTTGTCAATTGTCCACTAAAAAGATAAAATTACCCTACAAAATAAATACTACTATTATTCTTGTTTTCTTTTATTTCATCTTTTCATAAGAATATTTATGTCTTTTTAGTTGATGGTTGATACAAATTACATATATTAGGTATAAAATTGAACAAAACTTAAAATTTTATAGTATTTTTATAACAGGATAAACTTTGGTAGACGATTAATAATTTTCCTTATCCATATTTACTAATAAATCTTTTAAAAATTATTTGAATATTTAAAAAATTATTTTAAGACTATAAATTTATTAGACAAATTTTATTATTAATCTTTGGGTTAGTTAAATTGTTCAATGTTCATTACTCAAAATATATATATATATATATATATATGTATGTATGTATGTATGAATATCTATTCCTCAAACCAAAGGAATCTATGTGTCATTTGAATAAACCTCTGGGTATAGGTGTCATTTAATCATTTTCCCATAATAATAATTCTTAATTAATTATATTGCTTGACTATAACTCTTACATATGTTATAAGCTTTACAATTAAATTTGTTGATGCGAGATTTGGTGTCTGCTCGTTCATGACCAAAACCTCTCCTCAACACTCAAGTTTGCAGTTGACTCTATGTAACTTCACGCTGTCCCTTCTAGTCAAGCAGAACTATAACGCTTGCTGCTTCTCCCCAGCAGACTCCTGCGCACACAAAAACTGATCAGAGCACGCCGGGGTTTTCCCGACGTAAACCCTCCGACGCTCAAGTCAAAAATCGGGGCTTATTTTTGAAAAAACTCTGCCAATAATTTCTTGGCTTTGTAGTGATTTCTAGAGCAATGAAATCCCTAAGAATTTTCTTGAGGTTCCCACTAGAATACCCTCTGGGATCTCTTTAAGTCTATTTTTTAGTGTTTTTGTCCAATCCTTTTACCTTCTTTGATCGCCCCCTTTATAGCCTTCCAAAGAATTCGGCTTCTCTCGTTCACGTTTTTCATCTTAGCATGATTCCCGGTCACGTATGCTTGAACGTTGTGGTTGCGGTTGAGTGGGCCTTGTGCCTGGGTTTTCGGAGAGTGGCGATCGTGGCTAAGTGGGCCTCGTGCTTGGATTTTTGGAGAGTGGCGGTCGTTCTGATAACTACCTAAGGTTGGGTCTGCCAAGGTCGGGTCCAGCAGGAAGTATCTTTGGTACTGAGTAAAGGATTCCTGCTCATGCCATGATTTCCAACAAAGGATCTCCTCGGCAACGGGCAAAAGGCTTATGCGCCTGGGCGACATAAGCTCCCCATATGTGAGCAGGACAGGTCCTCGTTTAATACTGCTGGTCTCGTCGTTATATATCCCCCAAACAAAATTGTTTAATAAAATAAAATAAAATTTGTTTGATATTTTGTAATGTATG
The DNA here is from genome assembly GCF_000493195.1 of Citrus x clementina. Taxonomy (NCBI): domain Eukaryota; kingdom Viridiplantae; phylum Streptophyta; class Magnoliopsida; order Sapindales; family Rutaceae; genus Citrus; species Citrus x clementina. The sequence goes on along the minus strand of NW_006262339.1, from coordinate 35,757,499 downwards.
ATTTTGAATTACTTAAGTTAATATAAGATTATTTGAAGTTAATATTTTTAAAAGAATAGTTAAAAAAGAAATAAATATATGTAAACAATAGAACAAAAAGGTTATATATGTTAAATAACTACATTGATTAGGGCTATATTTGAATGTTGTTGTTGTTATTGTCCAAAATTTGTATGTCTAAATTTGATTTGGTATGTAAACTATTTGTCTGAATCAATTTTGTATGTGTATATTAAAAAAATATTTTTTTTATTTGTTTGTCATGGTAGTAGTGCAGTAACCCATCAGAGTAGCGCATATGCGTTAGTGTGTAGATTTCATCCCAGTTTCCACAAATTAAAAACTCTTTCCTTCAATTATTTAGTTTTTGAATATTGATTCCTAAGTTAAAAGTCTAGCTAATTTTAATTTTCAATTATTCCCATTGATCTTTTATCTAGTTTCAAAATCTTAATTTTAACATTTCTTTATGTTTGCTTTTTGTGTTGCATTATAAGAAAATTTTACTATTATTAAAATATTTTAAGAACAAATTAAGTGATAACTTACTGTATACATTGAAAAAGATATTTTGATTGTATTGATGATGAAACTATCTTATAGTCAATATTATGTGAAGCTTGGTTTAAGAAAATCCCTGCCAATGGGATTATATTTTACTTTAAGCAAAGTTCACTTATAATAATATGCCCAATCGATCAAGTGGGAAGTCACCTTTTGAGATTGTCTACATTAGACCTCTTTTATATGCCTTAAACTTGGTTCCTTTGTCTAAACTACCTAGAATGAATATCATTGCTGATCGTATGGTAGACAAAATAATCAATGTTCATGAGGAAATTAAGAAGAAGTTAGAAACTCTACTACTAAGTACAAGGCAGAGGCAAATAAGCATAGGCGCTTCAAATACTTTGTTGTAGAAGATCAAGTGATGGTTCATCTATACAAGGACAAATTTCCTATTGAAGAATACAACAAGCTCAAGAAAAAGAAGATTGGACCATTTTGTATCCTTCAAAAAAATCGATGACAATGCTTATGTCGTGGATCTACTAGCAACCTATAATATTTCCAAAACCTTCAATATTCAAGACTTGTTCGAGTATCATGGACCTTCACCGTTGATATATGATTGAATCAACTCGAGGATGAGTTCTTCTAAAGGGAGGAGACTGATGTAGGACAAACCTAGTCATAGTAAGAGTATAAGTTTAAAATTCACTTTTCTAGTTTGATTAAGATTTATTTTATATTTTCTTATTTAAGTCATATTCTTTTTCTTAAAAGGAATCATAATTTTATTAGGAATAAGATAATCTTAATTGGTATAAATAGGCTTGTATGCTTGTTTCTTGACACAAGTTTCGTTCAATAATATTCAGTATTTTTCCAATTGAGATATTTTCTCCTTTGTGAGAGCCCTCCTTCTTGAGTTTTTAAGAACGTATGCTAGAATGAAATATGGTACCGCTTTCATCCCACGTCACTTCTACTTTACAAAATATGAATATTCATTGTAAAAAGTTTTAGAGATAGGCTCAAATAAGGTGTGGAAAGTAAAAAAATTTCTTTGATAATAATTATTTGCTTATAATAGTAATTTACATTGTAAAAATTTTAGTGATATGAATTTTTATTAAATTATGGGTTTTGTAAATATTTTGGTGAACTCAAATAGATTAATAATGGGATTGTTATAGCTCTTTGATTTAAGTGTTTAATCTCTATCATTCATTTAGCATAACGGATAAAAATTAATTAATTAAAGAATAACAGATAACCTTTAGGTTGCAAGTAAATATATATATATATATATATATATATTATTTTAGTTAATTGATAAAAGAAAATTTCTGTTATGTTGGGATAAAAATCGTATAATGAATAATGGGATCGTTGGACTAAGTATTAGAATCTTTACCCTTAACTTAATTCTAATGGATAAGTAATCATGTAACTAGTAATTTTCAAATTGTGGTATTTCTTCATACTTTAAATTATTTTTTATCTAATCAATTTATAATATTTTTTAAGTCACTAAAAAAATGGAAAAAATAAAAATAATTTTTTAAAATTATTGTTTACTATCTATAACTTTACAATTTCACATTTTTTTAATTCTACATTTATTATTAAAGACACGCATGCGCGCACACACACATTAAAATAAATGTAATTAACATGTAATATTATTTCAATAATACTTTGTATAAAGTTATTTCATAAGGCCTTATAATAATTTGTATTGTATGAATTTAATTATAAAACCATTAATAGTTAAACAATCATGATCGTAAAAGGCATAGTAATAAATTATTTAATCTATGTTTCATTAATGATACTATATGCGTTTCAACAAATAAGAAATATTTTATTCAACAACTATAATTGAAATATATATATGTATATAACTACTTGATGGCTTGGATACATACTTTTAGAGTTAGGTTATTTTAATTTAAATTTTTACATAAAACGTAAATTATTAATTTCATACAATTCAATGATGGATGATATAATATCATAAAAAGTTGTTTTAACTTTCATTATCAATCGTTAGATTGTGAGAGATTGATGGCTCAAATTTTTGTATGAAAATTTTAAGCTAAAGTTTCCCAAATCATGTTTTTATAATGAAAATATAAAAATATAAAAATAATTTTTTTCTTATTCTTTCCACGTAAATATTATTGGAGGTAATATTTTATTTATTGCCACATTAATTATCATAATAATAGTAATGACTCTTAGTAAAATAAAATTTTACAATTACAAGCAAAAGATATCAATAAAATAATATGTCATGCTTCATAAACTAAAACAAATTGCAAGTATATGTTAGATTTAACTTTTATGAAATTAACAAAGTGATATTTGAAAATAAAATAAAAATATATATGATTGTGAAACTTAAATTTTATAAGGCTTGGATAATTTTCTACCATATAAAATATTAGTTGTAATATAAACCATAATTTCATGGAATAGGTATGCTAAATGGTTATTAAAAATAATATATACCTTATGATCAACTATAGAATGGTGCTTAAAAGTATACTAACTAACGAGTATTTTAATATGCGACATTAAATTTACAATGATCAAGTACTTTTTAGATTACAAACAATCTCATCCATGAGTTTGTAGATGTGATTTATGACATTCACTTAAATATATGTACTTAGTTATGTTATTTATTGGTACTACACGATATATAAATTTTATAACTACAATTTATTTATTTGATTTGGTCAGATAATCTAATAGATATCATATCTTATAATTAATAGTAATAGCTTTTGAAATATTTATGTTAAAAAAATTATAACATTACATATTTAAAGGAGGAATGAAAAGTGAATTTTAAATAAAATATGCTATTCAAGTGAAATTATTTTAAACTCTAACGGTGGTAACAATTATTTTACAAAAATTCTCCATCTCTTTAATCCTTAACAAACCGGTTACAATTATTTTTAAATTACTTAAATTTTTTAAATACAAATATCGTATACCATTGATTAAATCTAATGGTACACATTTGAAACATTATTGATACTGTAAATAAATTTCAGCATTATATAGGGACCCTAATTTATTTCATTTGTAGCCATCTAGTTTACAAACATAGCCTTCAAGGCTTGGCTAAATGAGTGGTTTTTAAATAGATTACTTTAGTTGACCATAAGAATAATTTGAATTATGAAAAAGGTAAAATGCTAAAATATTTACTTTCGGTTTTGTCCATTCTCTTACTTTTTAAGAAAAAAAATTAGAAACATAAGCTTATGGATTTATATTTCGGCACCTTAAGTTAGATGGTAATATCGATCAATTAATTTGGTCAACTTCTATGATTAAGCGACAATAATACATTGACTTAGATTTGAAAATTCTATTATTAGTTAGATAAGTAATTTTCGCGAGACAATTATTTTGTAATTATTCTATGATGTGGCATAAGAAAACTAATAAAGTATTATTAATCGTTTTGTATTATCTCGTCAATGAAGGGATATTTGGATTTGAATCCCAAAACTGTCGACGCAAATTCTGGGATACGGCACAATTGATGATGAGAAATTGATAATTTTGGCTCCAAAATCTCTGAATGGTGGACATATGCCTTATGAAACATAATAATTTTGGCTCGAAAATCACCAAATGGCGGACATATGACTTGTGAATTTCCTGAAGAATGGACATTTATAGATATTATTTTCAGTCGGTAATTATTATCATCACTGTGAATTTCCTGGATTGGTTCGCCTTCACCACTTTCAGTTCACTGTTCATCCCATTATTCACAGTTTACTAACTTGCGCTTTATCAGTTCAGGAAGTGGAGGGGCACCCATTTGACAAACCAAAAGGTATATATTTTGATAAGTATTGCATGATAACTTTTTGTTAGCTTGTTCTGTACATGTAACTGAGTGAAAGTCATCATTACATGCTTTTGCTAATTGTGCCAATGTTGTTTTTCGAATTTTATATAGCCATTGGGAATAGTCAATAGTGTAGTACTAGCATACAATACTGAGTACATTTGTTGTTGATTTTTATATTTATATTTTTGTTTTCTTCCCCCCCAAAGAACTATTCCATTCATTCATCAGTGCTTCTCCCTTTTTGTTTATGGAGTCTCCACCATCCGAAAAGAAAGCATTTTTCTCCTTGAATTAAATTGGACCTTATTCTTCTAAGAGGTCCCCGCCAACCACCCACAAGTTGCCACACTTGCACGTGCCAGTGCATTAGCATCATGCTGCTAACACGTGCAATTTTGTTATTCTTCAGTCTGAATGATTGTGATTCAATGGAGTTGAAGAATTAATTAATGTCTAGAATGTTAATATATAGTTGCATTTGATGTTGTACACAGTCGACATGTATGATCAAAGTAACTACTATTATTAAGACTTGTCTTAAATATTATTATTAGATTCTCATTTATCAACTTAAGTTTTTAGTTAGGTAACTTTTATAACATGGTCTCAGAACCAATGTCTCAAACTCAAATCTATTTATATGTACAAACTCTTTTGATTATTTCTTCAGTTTCTTGACTCATTTTCGAACTTCTAACTTTGGCCCATCACATCTTAGTTTTAAGCAACAATGGCATTGATTAATTTTATCATCCAATCTTATGGCAAATGGCTGAATCTAGATGAAAATTTATCAATTAGCTGAATAGAACTGTAACTAAAACTTTTTATAGAATATTTGAGATGATATTCATCTTTAAGAAGTAATGGAAGAATCCATGTCTCTCTCAGAATACCTTTTACCATATAAAGGGAATTGCAACTTGAAGGGTGGAGGTTCGTTGATCGCTCACTATCTATAGAATTATCAAAATTCTCATAGGAAAAAATGATGAAACAGGAAAAATAATAAAAATAAAAATGGCTTCTGCTTTCACCCGTCCCTAGCTTATGTCGAGACAAGATGCTCTCTATCAATCAATTGGGCCATTTCATCTTTTGACTTTTTTCCAGTGGGATTACGAATCATGACTTAATTATTAAAATGAGAATCAGGAGCCCCAACTTGAATGCAAAAAGAGAAGCCTGCGTGTGGAGTCTCTTTGCTTTGTATCAATCTCATGAAATAAAGAGCAAATAAAGATAAAGAGGAAAAAACAAAGCTCTCAAAAGCTAGAGAATTATTTCATTTGTGGATATCTTTTATAAATATATAGATATATGCTGTGCGTTATACCAAAGCAGTTGCACTGATTACATTTTTCAAGTGCTTACATGAAAAGAAAAAGGGAAAAGGAAAAAGGATTAGAGATAAGAATTCGGATCTAGTACTGAGCTACCTAAGCTGAGATGTCATAACTTTTTGATAGTCTTCGGACACACCTGCAATTATAGTAGTATATAATTAAGATTTAATTACATATTATTTATTACCTAATAACTTCTAACCATAATATAAACAGTTCATCACAATATTCAACTCAGCATTGAATCAAAATCCGGTTGGTAAATATATACAAAGCTAATTAGTAGTAAATAGCTAAAAGCAACAACAATCTTTCTTCGTGACAAGTCTCTTAATATAATACAGTCGTTGTATACTGTAGATCATGTACCGCTTTCCCTAAAACCCAATCATGCTTGCTCCTCATGCTTTTTCATAATTCTGAGGGATTCTTAATCTTGGTGGCATTGGATGATTCTTTATTGGACTTATTTGGAAACTTGCAAGATTCGAATCTACAAGGGTCAGCCTCAGCCAGCAGCTGAACAACCTCATTCATGGTTGGGCGTGTGGCAGGTGACTTGCTTGTACAGCGGATTGCAATCCGTAGAACCTCAATCATCTCATCCCGGAATGATCCTGATAATTTTTTGTCCAAGACCTCCATAATTCCTTCCTTGGTGTCCACTTTTGTTGAAACCCAGTAGATGATATTCTTATTGTCTCCAAAATCATCCTCTACTGGTTTCCTCCCAGTTATTAGCTCCATTAACACTACTCCAAAACTGTAGACATCACACTTGGTTGTTGCTTTTGACGAATAAGCGTATTCTGTTACAAGAATTCGGATGATAAATTAACCCAAACATAGGATATAAAATACTACGGGACTTTTTTTTTTTTTCCTTTTACTGAGTACTGAAACTGATTCAGGTTCAATCATTCAGCTGTTTTAAATGTGTTTGTTTTTTGACTTAATATTGAAAAATTTTCAATTATAGCAACTTTAATGTTAAGGAAATAATAGAGAGAGTTGGATGAGAAAATATTTACCAGGAGCCAAGTAACCATAGGTGCCTGCAATAACTGTAGTAGTGGAATCTTTGCCTCCTCTAGCTTGCAAAACTTTGGCAATGCCAAAGTCTGCAACCTTGGGCTGGTAATTGACATCAAGGAGGATGTTGGTTGACTTGATATCTCTGTGAATGATAGGTGACAAAAGACCATGATGGAGGTAAGCCAAACCCTGAGCAACTCCAAATGCAATCTTGTGGCGAGTTGGCCAATCCAGATGAACCAATCCTTTATGGAGGGCATCCCAGAGATTTCCATTTGGCATGTACTCATAAACCAAGAGATTGCAATACAAACTGGAGAAGTAGCAGTATAATTTGACTATGTTTTTGTGCCTGATATTTCCCAGAGTCTCAACTTCAGTTTTCAGCCCCTTGTCCAATTGCAACTGATCCGTATCTGATGCAGAGACTTTTGTTCTTTGGCTCCACAACTTCTTCACTGCAACCACCTCTCCACTGTTCAAGTCGATTTTATACACTGTCCCAGACCCACCTTGTCCCACTTTGTTCTTTTCAGTCATGGCCTCAAGGATCTCTCTTTGATCAAAGCTGATCCTATGGAAGCTCTTAACATCATAAGGAAAGAATGATGAAGACAAGGTCTCATCGGGTTCCGTGATCGCTCTCTGTTTACTGAATCGGCGTTTTAAGAAGAGGAGAAGGCCTATGAAAATGATAACTGCTGAAGTTACTACTGCCCATATAGAACTTAGCCTTCTTCGGGTTTTTGTATGAGGGCACAAAGGGAAGTTTTTATCTGACGAATTAACAGACACTGAAACACATAGACCTGGGTTGCCTGAGAAGCTTTCTACTAACCCCTCTTTAATCAATGACAGAGGAATTGGACCAGAAAGCCGATTGTTTGAAAAGTTGATGGAGTTGGGTAACAATTCACAGAGGCTCTCTGGGATATATCCAGTCAGGAGGTTGTTGGAGAGATCAAGGACATTAAGAGATTTTAACGAAGACAATGAGTTTGGAATGGAAGAATTGAGCTTGTTGCTTTGCAACATGAGTAGATTTAGCTTCTTCAGGTTTCCAATTCCGGAAGGTATTGGACCGGACAAGAGATTATCACTAAGATCAATTTTCACCAGACTGATAGCTCGATAAATTTCAGACGGTATAAACCCTGAAATCTGGTTTCTCTGCATGAACAATTCTGACAAGTTTCTAGCATTTCCAACTGTATTAGCAATTGGACCACTGAAACTGTTGTAACTCAAGTCAATAATTGACACATGGGGAAGACTCAGAATACCTTCTGGTATTGACCCCTCCAAATGGTTATTACTTACTCGAAACCGCAAAAGATTTTTGCATCTAGCTAAACTATCAGGCAACACTCCTGAAAACATATTTTGCAGAACAAGAAAGTATTGTAGTTTACCTCTACTGCAGACCTTTGCTGGAAGTGGACCTGATAGTTTGTTCTCTGATAGGTCAAGAACAACCAATGGTGACCACTGTCCCAAATCCTGAGGAACTTCCCCTGTTAGAGAATTGTCATAAAGTGATAACATGGTCAAGGTTGTTGAATTTGCAATGACACTTGAGATTTCTCCTGAAAGGCTGTTGTTGTAAAGCTGCAAGACTCGAAGCTTGGGAAGCCTGAGAATGGATTCCGGAATTTTTCCACTCAAGTGATTAACCGACATGTCTAAATCTGTGAGCTCTGTTAAGTTTCCAAGCTCCTCAGGTATAGTGCCAGCAAGCTGTTGATTGTAGTACAATTCAAGCTGTCGCAAGTTCTTCAGCAATCCAATCTCCGGAGGAATATGACCCGTGATGAAATTCCCAGTCAATTCAAGATCTGTGAGTGAAGTCACGTTTCCTATTGACGCTGGAATCTGACCGTGCAACGCGCATGTTGCTAAGACCATAATCCGAAGCTTTGTCAGCCTAAAAATACTACTCTCTGGCAGTTTCCATAACTTGAAACCTGGATTTTCATTGAAACTGAGCACCTCAAGATTAGTAAGATTGAACACCGACAAGGGGAACTGGCCTGTGAAGAGGTTGTTTGACAGGTCAAGTCTCCGCAGATTTTGCATAGGAGAAAAATCCGGAAGTGTTCCCGTGAGGTACATAAAACTCATGTTGAGCTCTTCCAGGAGAGAGCAATTGACTATACTGTCAAGTAAGTTGCTGCCGTCGACATGGTTCCGGGCAAGACGAAGGACTTGTAACTCAGGCAGGTAAGCGCATACACCAGATGGAAATTGGCCAGCCAGTAACCAACCTGAGATGTCAATCATGCTGACATGCCCTTGATCATTGCAGCTAATTCCTGAAAAATTGCAGTAAGGTTTGCCTCCATCAATATCCCAATCAGACAACTTATCTCCTGATAGAGAGGTCTTCATAAGCTTGAAAAACTGAGACTCATGGTTAACACTGATGGCTTGAGAAGGATTGGACAGACCAGTAAGTAACACAAGAAGGAAGAAAATGGATTTTAGAGCCATTTTAGAGAAAAAAATAAAAATAAAAATAAAAATAAACAGAGAGGAAGGCTAAGAGACAGTGTGGTATCTAGCTCTCAGCTAAAGGTGGTTGTTGCAAGGAAGAGGGTGAAGAAGAGTAGAAGTATATAAATGGGTTGATATAGGGAATCATTTGGGGTGCAGCAGGAATAAGACCTTGATGATGAAAAAGCAAGGTTATATGGGTATAAACATCTTATCTTTTTCATACATAAAGAGAGTTATAGAGGTGTACACATTCTATCTTTTTCATATATAAAGAGGCTTTATGTTTATACCCACCAACTCATGCACCTGTACAGCATATTACTACCAACTACACTACGTTCAACTCTTTCTCAGAAAATATTAGTGAGAACAGTGTAAAATATTTTGTGTATCTTTTTATTATTAAACTTAATTTTCATCATTCCCAAGGCTTGGCCGAGTAGTTTTAAATATTTTTATTTAATTAGTCACTTAAGTTCGAATCCTAAAAAAAAATAACGGATTAAAAAATTAATTTCGACTTTACTCATCCCTTTACTTCCTTATAAAATAATATAAATAATTTTATTATTTATAATTATTGAATTTATGTATCCACATAAATTTATGTATCCACTTGAAATTGAATCATTGATTCCTTGCTTGTCAACACAATGGATTACACATATGGAGATAATATTAAATTTTTTTTTTTATTGCCGAGAGATTTGAATTAGAGATGGCAAAACCCCGGGCCGGGTCCGGGTATTGCCATGACCGGACCCTGCCCGGATGTAATCGGTCCGGGTTCGGGTTCGGGTCCGGGCCGGGTTTTAATCCGAGTACCCGAATTTTATATTTTTTAATATTTTATGTGTATATATTTTTTATTTTTTGGTAATTTTATAAGTTTTAAATTTATTTCAATAAAATTTGACATGAAAATATAAACTTTAAGTGTTTAAAATTATATATATATATATAATAAATGAGTCAAATAAATATAAAATATTTAAAATAATATATATTTTATAATTTTTTTAATAAAATCCGGGTTCCGGGTTTATCAAGTGATGCCCAAGACCGACCCGGTTTCATACCCGGGCCGGGTAATACCCGGCCCGCAACGCCCGGGTACGGTCCGGGTCCGGACCGGGCGGGTATTTTTACCATTTCTAATTTGAATGTTATGACCCATGCGATCTCCAGTTTTCTTGTACGTTCCAAATGTATTAAACCATATAGTATATACAAGTGGACTTCAACTTCTATCGTTGTAGGTTCTTATGGGACCTGATCTGGGTAATAAAATAAAGCAAGTAGACTAGGACCAAATTGGCCAAGCAATTAAAGCATCTTTTGTTTTTCTTCTTAAAACGACACGATCAAGCATCAAGCATATGAATTCGATCACAGGAAGGACAAATCCCATTGGCTACAAAATGGTAAATTCTCTTTTGGTTTGTTTGAGTACTTCTAGTGTGAACTTATTTTCTTTATTAAAAAATGATTTTTCAGTATTGTAAAAATATTTTACGGTGTTATAAAATATTAAATTCACATTTAACAAGTACCTGGAAATAATTATAGTTTGTTTAACCTTTGTGTATAATTTATGAATCCTCAACTTTCTGTATCATGCTTTTATGCCATTTTGATCGCAACCAGTCCATCCTAATTGCCTTAATTAACAACTAAGAGTAAATAATTAGTAATTACGTACAGAAGCATGCTGTGTTGAGTTGACCATATATATTGGGCAAATTATTATAATTTAAAACTTTAGTGTTCCAAAATCAACACCTGTAACACGTGTAAGGAATTTTTTAATTTTTATTAAATTCCTTTACCGGGTGGGGAAGAATATATAATTTCATGTCCGTTATATTATATTATTATCTAAATAAAATCTTGTTGGGGAATTTGCACTACAGGGCTGGGACCATATTCGAAATTGATTGTTTATGTGATATTGAAGAATTAAAGTAATAAAGGTACCGGAAAAGTACAGTTATGCCCTTTCTTTTTCTTTCCATTAATATGTTGTTGTTGTCCACGGAATGAAAAATCTTTGCTGGGATTTGTGATCCGTCTCTGCTAGGCTTGCTAAAGTCTTAAAGAAGTTCAATTATTTCTCTCCCGTTAGCCCCATCGAATTCTTTTTCTTCTTTATTTATTTATCAAGACAATTTGTTTCGTAGGTTGATCATAATTTTGCCTTGTCATCTTAGGCTCCAAAATTATTGAAATTATTCCTGTAATGTATCTCAAATGATAGCTGGAGAGGCCATAATTACTGCAAGTAACTCTATTAATGACTTTATTTTATAGATGTCAATTAATTGAGTTAGTAAAATTCTTTGTATTAAAAAAAAAGATTTTTGCAGTTTCAATCATATTGACGCGATTGGACAGGACACTGAGTTGCCATTAAGTTACTTAAGAAAAAAAAAATCATATTTTTACTATTTAATAAGTGAGTTACTTGGCTAATTTATAAGTCTCAGTACTGCAATACGAAACAAAAATCTTGAACTTCCTTTTTCTTTTTCTTCGTTTTCTAAATATGCATTTTGATGCTGTGGTATCCCTAGGATTTTGGTTTTCTTATTTATTTAACTTTTCAAATGAAAACCAGCCGAATCATATGGTGAATATATTCAAGATTTTCTTTAAATTATATTTATAAGCTATGTGGCACCTCTCAAAAAGACGAGTGGCTTTTACCACAGGATCACTAAAAATTTTAAAATACATCTGAGGTACCATGTCAGTCATACAACAAGTAAATAATGTCATGACATGTGTGTATTTATTTTAAAAAACCATAATAAAAATAGTGGTTGTATTAAATTCAACTACACATGTCATTCATGCATCAATTGGTTGTAATATATATAAAGCATTCTAAAATTTTTTTAGAATCACAATTTCATTCTTCTCTTCCACTAAATTTGATGGTCCCACATATCACCATTTGTCACAAAAATTGGGCCCAATAGTGAAGGCCCAAACCATTTTTTGAGCCCATGAATCATCAATGGGAATCTCTGTTGGATGGAACAAAGTGCTCATGATGAACTGCAAAGCAAAGCAAAGCTAAAGAAATAAAGATGCCCACCTATCTCAAAAGGTATTGTGGATGATGCAGCATCTCAATTTTTTTTTCCATTTTTTTCCTCCAATCCATTGGAAAATTAAACAAATAAAAGTTGAAATGAAGGGGCTAAAGATTGCCACATCCACACAAAATTATGATTATGCTGATTGCAATGCTACGGCTGGCCGCGTCCCTTGGCATTATTAATTATTATTAGCATGTTTATTCCCTATTACACCTTTTGTTTAAGTATATTATTCTTTTTAAAGTGACGGAATAAGAGTCAATTCTCCCCTCATTTCTTTTGCATTTCAATTTCATAAGATAGGATCGAGAATTGGGTTTTTTTTTTTGTTAATTCTTAATAGTTAAACTCATAATCATATTGTTGCATGATATTAAACAAGTCTATCTTTCATATCAGCCGCTATTAGAGTTATGAGATTGCAATTAGTAGATATAGATAACGGTTAATCAATTAGAATTTAGTATATTTTGATTTGTTTAAAGGGGTTTGATCCAGTTATTTTTAAGTAATTTTTTTTAACTAATCACTTGAATCCGTATCTTGGAGGAGGTAGGGACTTTAAAATTTAAATTTAAATTTTGACCATCCTTTATTAAAAATAAAAATAAGAATAAAATTTTGGTACGGTACAATAAGTAAAATAGTTACATTCAAAATCATTCTAAAGCAAGCCATTGATTTTGTTTAAAGCCTATGTATATGGAAGTCTAAGAATTAGTGGCTCTCTCACTAATTTATAATTGCCTCCGCAGTGATTGATCTACCATTAAAAAAAATAAAAAAATAGTAAATAAAAAAATCATCAAAATCAGCATATATTTGTATTAAGAAGTTCAATTTTAATTATCAGAAGTCAGAACACATCACTTCACTCAAGCTCAAGATGGTAATGTCTCCAATACAAGTTTTGTTTACAAGAATAGACTTTTCAACGTGGAGGAATCGGGCGCCGTGGCAGATGGCATAAATTAAGGACTTTTTTTTTCTTCATCCAACTCATGCACTCACTAAAATTCAAATTCAGAACCTCAGTCTTAAAAGGACAGCTGCTTAACACAGAGTTAAACTTGAACTTCGTTAATTAAGCGTTACATTACTAGGCCACAAAACGCTTTTTACGGGATCCTTTGCGGCCGTAATAGCAATAAAAGGCAGCAAATAACAACCGAAATTTATGGGTTTAACGTTTCTGTGAGTGATTGGACGACTATGTCCTGCATAGCTCAAGACCCTTTATTATTCCCATTAATCACTGCAGAGGCAGATAGCGACATAGGTGACTCTTCCCTTAGGCAACTTAGGCGATTGTCTAGGGCCCCATTATAGATGAAGGTCCCTAATTTTATTCCTAAATTATAGTTATTAATGTCTCATTTTAACATTATAATTAACAATTTTAATCCCATTTATTTCCTCCATATATTTCATCTAAAACTCTACAAAGGCCACATATTTTTTAAAATTATTATCCATTAATATCTTTTTCCAATAAAAAAATACATGAAACCTATTGCTTTGGTGAAAAAACTATTTTTTCTACCTACATTTCACTTAAGAAAAAAAAATTAATTGTTTTACTTTCCATTAATCATTGCTACTCAAAGCCTCAATCCATCAAAGTTATGGTTCTCAAATTTCCAAGTTCTATCTTTCCATTCTCTTATTAATTAATTATGTTATTAAATTATTTTGTTTTTTTTAAATGTTATTGTGTTCATAGGTTGTTTCGTTGTAATTATCTAGCATAATTGTTAATAGAAAAACTTCAAAACCAAGAGAAAAATAGAAAAGTTAGTTTAATCTCAAAAAAGAGCCATTGATAAAAACTTATTTAAGATCAACTATGTCATGGGAAAGATGAAATAGATTAACTATATTCTCTATTGAGAAAGATATACTAAGAAAATTAGAATATAAAAATTTTGATTAATAATTTTGCATCTCAAAAGTTAGAGAAATTGATTTTAAATAAATAAAATTTTAATATAATTAATACATAAATTTTACCTCAATTTTTTTTAAAATCTAACTAAAACAATTTGCCTAAGACCTAAAATATGATTGAGCCGCCCCTAGATAGCGACTCCCGCTGACCAGCCGAGTTCGAAATTAAAATTTGGGCCTGCAATTCCTCAGGCCAATGCTCACAAAATTGTGGACGCCAATTAATGAAGATGAACTGAAAGAAAGTTCATGAGTTCAGTTTTTTACTCCTTGTGCCGGCCAATCTGGTCTAAATAGTCAAATATAGAAGAACGAGGCTGTGGTCATGAAGTTCATCTTATTTAAAGACCACGTGTCAAAAGTGCTGGCTTAACCATTCTGTAGCATACCAAAATAATTATTGAAAGTGTATACCAAAATAAGAAAGATGAAAAATCAAGCTCATAGTGACAGGACAAACAACACTTTTTGAAGGGATCCTTTTTCAAGATATTCCTAGATTTGCTAATACAACTGTTTGTTTATTCATCGGAAATTTGAACGGATTTGAAATTTTTTAAAATCTAAACATATTTAAGTACAATTGTAATTCTTAAAATGATTTTTTTTAAATATTTGAATATATGTAATGTATTGTTTGGATTTATAAATAAAAACATCTTAAATATGGTTATTTGATATTTTTGTCCTATGATACGCACAACGGTTAGGTTAATGGAACAACAAAGTAAGTTGATTCAAGATATGGCTAGAGATAGATTTGGGGCACAGGAGAATGTGTTGGCTGAAAGACAAGGTGGTGGAAGAGATCAAGGAGCTATGATGAGCGTAGAGCAATTTAAAAAATTGGGACCTCCTACTTTTCAGGGGATTGCCGATCCCATGGTTGCAGAGGCATGACTAAAATAGATAGAGAAGATGTTTGTGGCTATGGGTTGTAATGATGATCAAAGGGTGATTTTAGCCTTATTTGTCCTTCAGGGTGAGGCAGACCACTGGTGGGATGCCAAAGCCTGTCTTTTAAAGGCTAGGTTAAGAGACGCACGTATTACTTGGGAGTTGTTTCTGGAGGCTTTTCAAGAGAAGTACTTTCCTAAGCGGTTTCGACATCAGATGGAGGCTGACTTTATGAAATTAACTCAAGGAACAAAGTATGTTGCTGAGTATGAAGAACAATTTACGGCCATTTCTCGATTTGCTTCTACTTTGGTCGCTAATGAGTGTAGTAAGTGTAGGAAATTCCTAGAGGGGTTACGTATAAACATCAAAGGGTGGTTGACCATTCTTAAGCTTAATAATTATGCCGATTTGGTAGATCGTGTTATTCTTGTAGAAAGGAATTTAATTCAATCTCAAGTTGCACGATCTAATTGACATAATAACTAGCCAGGAAGACATGATGGCAACGGTAGCGAACATGAACATAAGGACTCCAATGGTGGGCCTATTCAAAAGAATGTACCATCCTGCAATCGTTGTGGCAAGTACCATTATGGCATATGCTATTTAAATATACGTATGCTATTTAAATACAGGAGCTTATTTTGGTTGTGGACATATTGGGCATAAGGTTATAGATTGCCCAAAGAAGCGTAGTGGTAAAATAGATTCTGCCGAGAGCCAAAGGAAAAAGCCACATGTCTTTGCCATGATGGGGAAAGATATTAATAAATGGAATAATGAGACCTCAAGTGCATTACCTATTTTTCGTAGAAAGCTTTGAATTTTGGATTTAATTGGTATTGTGCTTTTCCTCCATCCTTTCCGATTGGTTGTATTGTAGTTAGAGTTTTTGATCATAATATTTTTCATCTCTTGAATTTCTATGGTGGATTAGTACGATATGAGATATGATTTTACAAGGCCATTTGAGATTAACTCAGGGTCGAATGGCGTAGAGATTAATATGATATTTTCTCGATTGTCCCTTGATTAAAGGTAACTTGAACCGTACCATTTGAGACTGAATTACTTACGAGTTGAACTAGAAATCACAACAAATTTCGAGGATGAAATTTATTTTTAGGAGGGAGAGTTGTAATGCCCAAAACTTTGTTTTTGAAAAAACAAAAAAGGAATTATGAGAGGAGAAGGACTCTTACGTGTAGAATTTCTTTTCCTTATTAATGAGGATTATTAAATTTATAATTAGGATCTATGGGGTAATTTTGAAAAAGACTTACTCTTTCCAAAGTTAATAAGGTTTGTTAAGGTTCCCTATAAATTTATACTTTTTCCCTCTCCCATACCATAACATCTTTTTTTTATTCTCTCTACTGCTGCTCATTAATCTTTCACTCATACCCTAAGATTCAAACTTTTACTTAGGGGAGAGAGAGTCTTAACGGTTGGTAAGTTTTACTCTCACTATGCTCTATATGATTTCCTATCGTTGTACTCTATTTAGGTTTATATTGGCATGATTTTAGATTGTTATAGACCATTATGCATGATTTGAGATGTGTTTAAGTTGTATTTAGTGCACTAATTTTATTGGTGATTGATGTTAGTTAATCCCTGATGAAATAAACATGCTAAACAATTCTAGACAACATGAATATCCCGAAATAAAAAATATATTTTATGAATGATTTTTAAGAAAAAACCTTATTTTTCTATAAACTAGATATATAGGGCTTATTGAATAAATTTTGTTTCATGAAATTTGACTTTGTTTTCGATTTCATATGGATTTCCGAAACTGACACTGTTTCAATAAAAACTGCGGCTCCAGCAAAATGACTAGATTCACAAAATTATTTGTAAGGCCAAACGGACTCAAAAAATCCTAAAATTTTAGACAAATGTTAACATATGTGTCTAGTATTTCGAATTCTAATTTCATTATTTTCGGATTAATGTATAATTTTATAAAAATCTCGGAATCCATAGTGAAGTTAAGGCACTATGAGGCAGTTTTGAAATTATCAAGAAACAAATAGTTTTGAAATGTTTTTGGTGTTGGATCCTATTGAAAATTTATGATAGATACCCATGGATGTCCAAAATATTTCTATAAAATATTGTGTCGTTCTGATTTTTAGATTAAGAGTTAAAATTCTAAGCATTAAACTTATACAAGTATGAATTAGAAAAGCAGGTTCTTAGAATAAGTTGTTAATAGTTATATCTTATATCTGTTTAAGGTGTTGGAGGTGTTTGAGGTTGTCAGAGCCTAGGGTGCATTTAGATTATTATTTTTATCGAGGTAAGTGATTTCATTCCTAATGTACTAGATATGTATGATTATTTTGATACTATTATAAGTACATGGGTTTTTTTTTTTAATTCTTTGAAAATTAATTTTTTCATAACAAAATTAGTTTACGTAAATTTTTTCAAATTTGAAAATTAATGATTTTAACATAATATTATAAATGCCTTTAATATGTAATTTATTTTGCTAAATGATTATCTTTTATGAAATTATCTCTAAAATATTATAATGGAATTTGTTTTGCAAGCCTAATTCATTGTTATGATCCTTTACGAGTCTGATAAGAATGTTATGACCATGTATACGATATAGATTATTTATAATTGTTCGGGGACCATCTCTTGAGACTATATGGGGCCACCTCTTGAGGGTTAGAATGCTGCGAAGTGCCACATATAGTACAAAGTACCGCGTGCAAGTTGTTACATATGGAAATTGAATTTAAATATTTTGGCTCATTATCTATAGTTATTCTAATTCTAATTATATATATATAGTGATTCCAATTCTACTTCTAGCTGAGTCACCAAGAGTATAGGTGACACTATGTGACATGAGCCAACCTTTGTTTTCTATGGATGTGTTATACGATTTGCTTTCATGATTCATCATGATTATGATATTTTGAATCATTTACGAAATTAAGTGCTTTTGTTATAATATGTCATTTTATTTATTATTTCTAATATATGTTTTAATAAAAAAATGGCTTGCAATATTTTTGGCACTGGATGTTGACAGATCATCCATCATCATTACTTTTTACAAATTAAGTACCTTGTTGAGAGGTGTGCTTATCTTTAGAGTTAGAGATTTAATTACTTTTTCTAGTTGAATAAGAGGAGGATAAACTCATGTTCTTTTTACGTTTGTTTATTTTATAAACTTATAATTGGGGAGTTTTGAAGCTTTGGTCATATTTATGTCTTTGAGAGAAAATATTTAATATTAGACATATGGATTTATCGATTTATTTGAATAAAATTTGAGGTATTTCTGTTGGAGAATTAACAAATAAAACACACAAAAAACACACTATTTTATTTCTTCAACAATACTCTTCACCAATTACAACTCTTATTTTTCACTCTCTACACCTTAGAGATTTTGCTACTTCACTTGATGTTTAAACCAAAGGGGAGAGGGGGTATTTATACATGAAACAAACTAATCACAACCATTCATTTATTCAACTAGTAAACAAACCCTCACCATCCATTAAAACCTATCACTCACCTACTTCACCAACCACACCTAACACACCTAACACAAATAATTCAAACCTCACCAACCATACCTACTCATGAAACCTTCCATGAGTTGGGCTTGATTTATTCATCTTGGATCAAGTTTATGATCTAACACCTCCCCTTAAACTTGATCCTGTGACACCAAGCAAATTTCTGAATCTTACAAAGTCTTCTTGCTTGAGTGGCTTAGTGAAGATATCAGCTGCTTGATCTTGTGGTTTTACATACTTAATTTGCACTTCTTTTCTTGCAATACACTCTCTTATGAAATGATAGCGAGTGTCTATGTGTTTACTTCGATCATGAAAGACTGGATTCTTGGATAGGGTAATTACTGATATGTTATCAACACAAATCTCGGTTGGCTCTTTTTGTGTCAAACTCAACTCCTTCAGCAAATTTCTGAGCCAAATTGCATGACAAACACTTGATGTGGCAGCTACATATTCAGCTTCACATGTGGATAGCTGACAATTGGTTGCTTCTTTGACATCCATGTGAAAGCAGTGTCTCCCATGAAGAACACAAATCATGTTGTGCTCTTTCGATCATCTACATCTCCACCCCAATCACTATCGCTATATCCAATAAGCTTGTAGTCATTAGAAAATGAGTATAACAAGCCGAAATTAGTTGTACCTTTGATGTAGCGAAGGATTCTTTTTGCAGCTTCAAAATGGGTGGTCTTTGGATTCTCCATGTATCGGCTCACAAGTCCAATAGCATAAAGGATATCTGGTCTTGTGCATGTCAAATAACGTAGGCTTCCAACCAAACTTTTAAAGAATGTTGGATCTATATCTTCACCTTCATCTTGTTTGGATAACTTGACTCCGCATTCCACTGGCGTGCTTATAGGCTTACAATCATTTATCTTGAACTTCTTGAGAATCTCCTTTGCATAGCTTTCTTGGGAGATAAATATGCATTCTTCCTTTTGCTTGACTTCAATGCCGAGGTAATATGCCATTAGTCCGATGTCAGTAATCTCGAACTCTTTGATCATCACTCTCTTGAACTCTTCAAACAAGCTTGGATTACTTCCAGTGAAGATGAGATCATCCACATACAGGCACACAATCAAAATATCTCCATCTTTTTCTTTGACGTAGAGAGCATGTTCATATGGGCATTTGGTGAAGCATTTCTCTTGAAAATACTTATCAATTCTGCTATTCCATGCCCTTGGTGCTTGCTTTAACCCGTAAAGAGCTTTCTTCAATCTCAAAACTTTGTCTTCATGTCCTTTCACCACATAGCCTAATGGTTGTTCGATGTAAACTTCTTCTTCAAGGAATCCATTCAAGAAAGCAGACTTCATGTTAGAGTGCAATTTATGCACTAGTTTTGCATTGTTTACTTCCCTTAATATCGATGTTTTGCACTTAATAATAATGTTTTACTTGTGTTTTACTTTTGTAGGTGCAATTCTATTGATTGATGATAAAATTGAGCTAAAAGATGATGTTTAAGGAGGATTGTTCTCTTGGAGAAATTTCTGAGCGTCAGAAGAACTTTGTTGATAAGGCGTGGGCGCGTGCTGTCAACTGCGGACCTGCAGTTTTTTTTAGTTTAACGTGTTTTGTATTTTTGGTTATTTTTGTAATTACGAATTTAATATTTCAGATATTAGTATTTTATTTTAAATAGAATTCTAAAAGAGAAGAGAGAGAGAGTATTTAAGGGAGGAATCTATTGTGAAAAAGGGGGGATTTTTGGATTGGAGGAAAAGAAACCCTAGATCTAATTTTTCTCTTCTCTCTATGAGGAACTAAACCCATTTTTCTGGTTGAAGGATAATGAAGCTTTGATTCATCACTACTGTGAGATCTTTCTTATGCTTTAATTGTTTTATTACTTTTTGGGTATTTGTTTATTCTCTGAATTAGTTTCATGATTATGTTTGTTAATTAGGTAATTGGCCACTATTTAATTATCAACTTAATCTATTGTCAATTAAAGGATTCATCGTATGAAGAATTTAATGTTTGTGACAAATAACATAGCAGAGAGTTGTGTTGTGAGAATAAACAATCTAATTTAAATGAATCATCATATGTGTTGATTAGGATTTGGGTCTCTCTGGTTTTTCAAGCTGTCAATTGATTAAATCCTATGATCGTATCTAGGGTTGTTCATTGATTAGGGAAATAATCAACGGTCGTACCTTGGTTATCGACTAGTTAAGGAGAGATTGGCTATTAGAGGGTCTCAATAGCTATAACCGGTCTATTCATAAGTAATAATAATCTATATTTGAATCAATGATCAGTAGTCGAATCAAGCTGAGTTAATTCCTTCAACCAGAGCTTTCTCCAATTTGAATTACAACTTTAATTTGCATTCTTATTATTTTAATTTGATTTTTATTATTGTCAACAAAACCCCATTTTATGTTTTGCATTTTAAAAGGATTTAAATAATTACCGATCTCTGTGGACACGACCCTGCTCAATCACTATACACAATTTATTTAGAGTAGGAATTTATTTTTGTTGGCTTCGACACCCATCAAATTTTGGCGCTGTTGCCGGGGATTGGTGTCATTTATTTAATCCTTTTTACGTTTTACTTGGTGTATGGTTCGTTCTTCTCGTACATGTACACTTTCGTTTGATCCTGAAATTGAGAAGACAGCTCGCCAGCTGAGACAGCAAACGAAGTGAGCTAAGCAACGATCCTCGTCGCCTTTGCTTTCTGAAACAGATACGGTGCCTGATTTAGTTGAATCATCTAGCGATTTAGAAGAACAAGTGATGGATAGACCTGCACCTGTAGAAAGAACTCTTAGAGAGTTAGCTGAACAAGACTTGAATCAACAACCACTCTGCATTCAATATGTAGACTTGGAGGTAAATTTTGAATTAAAGTCTGGTCTTATTCATTTATTACCCAAGTTTCATGGTTTTGCAGGTGAAGATCCTCATAAACATCTTAAGGAGTTTCATGTTGTGTGTTCAAGTATGAGACCACAAGGCGTGACTGAAGAGCAGATTAAGCTGCGTGCTTTTCCGTTTTCTGTAGATGGGCTAGCTAAAGATTGGTTGTACTACTTGCCTCCTGGATCAATTACAACGTGGAATGGTTTGAAGAAGCAGTTCCTTGAGAAGTACTTTCCGGCTTCAAGAGCTGCCAACATCAGAAAAGATATTTGTGGGATCAGACAACTTCCTGGGGAGACTTTATATGAGTATTGGGAGCGATTCAAACAATTGTGTGCCAGATGTCCTCAGCATCAAATTTCTGATCAACTTCTTATTCAATATTTTTACGAAGGACTGTCATTGATGGATAAGAGTATGATAGATGCTGCTAGTGGAGGCGTGTTGGTGAACAAGACCCCTACTCAAGCAAGGGAGTTGATATCAAATATGGCTGCCAATGCACAACAATTTAGCAGCAGGCAAGAGCTCACTTCAAGGAAGGTGAATGAGGTAAATATTTCTTCTGTTGAACAACGTTTAGATAAACTTACTTCTCTTGTGGAAAAGTTTGTTGTAGGTAATGTGCAGCAGGTGAAGACTTGTGGTATATGTTACAATATGGGTCATTCAACTGATATGTGTCCTACACTTCAAGAAGAACCCGTTGAACAAGCCAATGCGGTTGGAGGATTTCCAGGCATGCCTCAGAGGAGGTATGATCCTTATGCACAAACATACAATCCGGGATGGAAGGATCATCCCAACTTCAGCTATGGAGTTAGGCCGTCAGGATTCCCACAACAGTATCCACCAAGACAACCAGCACCTCCACAGTCAAACTCCAAGTCAGGTATATCTCTTGAAGAAATTGTTAAATCACTTGCGACTAACACTCAACAATTTCAGCAGGCAACTACAGCAAGCATTCAGAACTTGGAGAACCAAAT
This sequence comes from Citrus x clementina, assembly GCF_000493195.1. NCBI lineage: Eukaryota > Viridiplantae > Streptophyta > Magnoliopsida > Sapindales > Rutaceae > Citrus > Citrus x clementina. The sequence goes on along the minus strand of NW_006262339.1, from coordinate 35,734,843 downwards.
GAGTCAATTGGCGACTACAGTGAGCCGTCTGGAGTCTCAAGTATTAGGGAGATTGCCTTCACAATCTGAGGTGAATCCAAAGCAAAACGTTAGTGCTGTCATCCTTAGAAGTGGGACGGAGTTGCAAGAGCCTAGTAAGAAAGTGACAGAGCATGTAGAAGATGAGCTTGAGAAGAATGAATTGATGCCTCAATCTCAAGATGCACAACCCATCGGAGCGAAACCCCTACCTATTGTGATACCTCCTCCTTTTCCAAGCCGGTTTGCAAAATCTAAGAAGGAGGAACAAGAGAAAGACATCCTTGAGACATTTCGCAAGGTTGAGGTAAATATTCCTTTATTAGATGCTATAAAACAAATACCTCGATATGCTAGAGTCCTTAAGGAACTGTGCACCTCCAAAAGAAAATTAAGAGGAGATGAAAAAGTTCACATGGGGGAGAATGTTTCAGCAGTTCTCCAAAAGAAACTACCTCCTAAGTGTAAGGATCCAGGTATGTTTACTATCCCTTGTAAAATTGGTAGTGTTAGAGTTGAAAAGGCTTTGTTAGATCTAGGAGCTTCTATTAATGTCATGCCTCGTTCCATTTATTCATCTTTGAATATTGGTCCATTAAAAGAAACTGGTGTGATAATTCAACTAGCTGACAGGTCTAATGCATATCCTGATGGGGTATTAGAAGATGTCTTAGTACAAGTTAATGAGTTGGTTTTTCCTGCTGATTTTTATGTACTTGATATGGAAGATGATAACTCCTCTAATTCTGTCCCAATTTTACTAGGAAGACCTTTTCTTAAGACTGCTAGGACTAAAATGGATGTACATAAAGGGACTCTCACTATGGAGTTTGATGGAGAGGTTATAGAATTCAATATGAATGATACCATGAAATATCCTAGTGAGGAACATTCGGTATTTTCTGTGGATGTTATTAACCCTATAGCGCAGGAAATTTTTTACAAGAAAAAGACGAAGACATTTCATGATAGAATGATTTTGAGAAAGGAGTTCTCTGTTGGTCAAAAAGTTCTTCTTTTTCATTCTAAGCTTAAACTTTTTCCGGGTAAATTACGTTCTTGCTGGGTTGGACCTTTTATTGTTACTAATGTTTTTCCTCATGGTGCAGTTGAGATTCGGAGTCCGACCTCTGACAAAGTTTTTAAGGTTAATGGTCATCGCTTAAAACCTTTTTATGAAGGTTTTTCGGTGAATATTGTGGAGGATGTGGCTCTCGAGAGTCCCAATTATGGAGATTGATGCATAAATGTGTCTAGCCAAAGACATAAAGCAAATGTGCTTTTGGGGAGGCAACCCAAATGATTTGTTTATTTTGGTTTTTGTTTTATCTTCTTTTAGTTTTAATTCAGATTTAAAAAAAAAAAATTTGTGTTTGCTTATTTTGGCCAGAAGAAAATTTTTGATAAGGCGTGCCCACGTCTTAGCTAATAAGTACTTCTGTAATTTTTAAAGTAACATAGTTTTAAGACGTGCCCACGTACTTAATAGAAAAGTACTTCTGAAATTTAATGTGTTTGCTTATTTTGGTCAGAAGAAAAGTTTTTATAAGGCGTGCCCACGTGCTTATTAGAAAAGTACTTCTGAAATTTTTAGTGTCTCAAAGTGATTCATCACTAAAAAAAAAAAAAAAATAATAATAATAATTTTAATTGATTTTATTTCATTTTATTTTATTTATTTATTTCTTTTGTTCTTTCTTTTATATATATATATATTTTTTTTTTATTTAAAAAAAAATCAAAAAAAATCATTGTTAAAAAAAAAAAAATTTTACTGTTCACAAAATCCCTAATTTTCCAGAAATTGTTTTCTTCTCCAGCCGTTTGCAGCACGCCAGCAGCAAACCAGCCAGCCGGAGAATGCAGCATCAGTCGCGCGCAACGCAAGCACCAGCAACGAGCACGCCCCGCAACGCAACTCAGAACCAGCTCTCGCGCGCAACAGTCCCGCAGCAACACAGCCACGCAGCAGCTCTCGCGCGCAACGCAGCCACGCAGACAGCATCCTGCACGCAACCAGCAGTGCGCAACCAGCCCCAAGCCGCGCAGCAAGCTCCAGCCGAGCACGCAACGCAACAAGCGTCACCAGCGCGCGCACCAGCAATCCCCCAGCGCGCAGCAACAACCGCAGCACGCAGATCCAGCGTCACCAGTTCGCAGCATCAGTCCCATCCGCGCGCAACTGAACCACCAGCCGTGTACCCGCAAGCTCCAGTCGAGCAGCAATAGTCCGCAACCAGCCTACGACCTGCATTCCAGCCGCGTGAATCGAAATCCGTGACAAGATGGAGCAGAATTTGGCCGCATACTTCAAGAGTGTGGGATTTATCCCACCATTCCCGCCAAGCCCATAGACGTTACGAGGATCAAAGCTCACAATTCAGGGAAGTTTTTGCCTTTAATCTTTTATCCTTACGCTTTAATTTTTATGTGAGCTTTGATTATCTTACATTGGGGACAATGTAAGTTATTGGTGTGGGGGAGGGATTTTTGCATTATTGATGCCTGGAATTATTATTTTCACTCTACTCATCTATTTTCACTCTACTCATCCTTAAATGATTTTGGAGTTAGTATGCTTTATATATTATTATTTTTTCTTTTCTTTTCTTTCTCACTACTTTTTTCCCATCTATCTCAAATTATTTACATCTATTTTTTTTCCTATCATACTCTTTCATCACTCACATTTTATCTTTCATTTTTTTTTACTACATACATCTTTCTCGTTTATTATCATTTTTACCTTTCCTTTTATATCTCATTCATACCTTCATCTCATTCTACACCACTATTGATGATTGATTCATTTGAAGAGTGTACATGATTTGATGGCAAATTTACCAACTTTGTGAGGATTTGAGCCTATGAGCAACCACTTTGCTCTAATTATTTTTGTTATGTGAATATCAATCCTAGTTTGTTTATTCTAGAACTTGCTTTATTATGCATGTTGAAGCCACATTACGGGATTTTATGCATTAAAATGATAAGGGCAAACCATTTACCATTTTTCTATTCTCGCATTTTCCTTTTTCTTTACCCGAAGACCTTTATTTGCTACCTTTGTTTGAGCCTTAACCATTACCCATCTAATTCTCTCCGTCTACTTAACCATTTTTCTTCTTTTTGAGCCTCAATTTAAGGAGATTTTTGGACTCATTGTATGGATATATTTTGTTGCTTTTTCTACCTTGTATTAAAGTTTCTCAATTAGATCAACAAGCATTATGCTTGAATTCAATTGTGCAAGGTTCGTTTCTTTTGTTTGATTCGAAAAAAAAAACAAACAAAAAAAAATGAAAAAAAAAAGAAAAGGAAAAGGAAAAAGAAAAAGAAAAAAAAAAGAAAAAGAAAAATCGAAAAAAAAAATCGAAAAAAAAAATGTTTACATTCTTGGTGACTTGAGTAGAAATAAGCATTTTGATATCATAAGTTCATTCAATGAGTTCATTCTTCTCATTTTGATCTCTTTTTCTTTCGTAAACCTTTCTTTTTCATTTAACCCATTTAACCCCATTACAACCCTTTTAAGACCCTTAGATTTTTGCATTTTATTCATGTTTTGTGGATTGAGATGTGATTTATGAGCAAGTTTATGGTAATAGCATTCTTTGATTTGATTTGAGTGGATAAATGACACCTTAAACACTTTGAGTGCATGGAGTGAAGTTATTGAGAGGGCTATTACATCTTGTTGCACTTGAATTTTGAATGGATCTTCTTGGTGGTTGAATGTTCTTATTCTATCTTATGAGATTCTATGCTTTAAAATCCTTGTCTCTCGAATGTTGATCGACTTAATTTCTTGAGGTATGCTTGCTTAAAATTATTTTTGGATGAGTTGAGATGAGAATTGAGTGGAGATTTGGGATTAATCTTGAGTTATATGCTTGAGGACAAGCATCATCTTGGTGTGGGGGAATTTGTTAGAGTGCAATTTATGCACTAGTTTTGCATTGTTTACTTCCCTTAATATCGATGTTTTGCACTTAATAATAATGTTTTACTTGTGTTTTACTTTTGTAGGTGCAATTCTATTGATTGATGATAAAATTGAGCTAAAAGATGATGTTTAAGGAGGATTGTTCTCTTGGAGAAATTTCTGAGCGTCAGAAGAACTTTGTTGATAAGGCGTGGGCGCGTGCTGTCAACTGCGGACCTGCAGTTTTTTTTAGTTTAACGTGTTTTGTATTTTTGGTTATTTTTGTAATTACGAATTTAATATTTCAGATATTAGTATTTTATTTTAAATAGAATTCTAAAAGAGAAGAGAGAGAGAGTATTTAAGGGAGGAATCTATTGTGAAAAAGGGGGGATTTTTGGATTGGAGGAAAAGAAACCCTAGATCTAATTTTTCTCTTCTCTCTATGAGGAACTAAACCCATTTTTCTGGTTGAAGGATAATGAAGCTTTGATTCATCACTACTGTGAGATCTTTCTTATGCTTTAATTGTTTTATTACTTTTTGGGTATTTGTTTATTCTCTGAATTAGTTTCATGATTATGTTTGTTAATTAGGTAATTGGCCACTATTTAATTATCAACTTAATCTATTGTCAATTAAAGGATTCATCGTATGAAGAATTTAATGTTTGTGACAAATAACATAGCAGAGAGTTGTGTTGTGAGAATAAACAATCTAATTTAAATGAATCATCATATGTGTTGATTAGGATTTGGGTCTCTCTGGTTTTTCAAGCTGTCAATTGATTAAATCCTATGATCGTATCTAGGGTTGTCCATTGATTAGGGAAATAATCAACGGTCGTACCTTGGTTATCGACTAGTTAAGGAGAGATTGGCTATTAGAGGGTCTCAATAGCTATAACCGGTCTATTCATAAGTAATAATAATCTATATTTGAATCAATGATCAGTAGTCGAATCAAGCTGAGTTAATTCCTTCAACCAGAGCTTTCTCCAATTTGAATTACAACTTTAATTTGCATTCTTATTATTTTAATTTGATTTTTATTATTGTCAACAAAACCCCATTTTATGTTTTGCATTTTAAAAGGATTTAAATAATTACCGATCTCTGTGGACACGACCCTGCTCAATCACTATACACAATTTATTTAGAGTAGGAATTTATTTTTGTTGGCTTCGACACCCATCACTTCACATCCATTTGAAAAATCTTCCATTTGTTCTGAGCAGCCAAAGAAATAATAAGTCTAATAGTTTCAAGTCGAGCTACAGGAGCAAATACCTCGTTATAGTCTATGCCAGCTTTTTAACTATAGCCTTTTGCAACTAGCCTCGCCTTGTGCCTTTCAATTTCTCCCTTCGCATTTCTTTTTGTTTTGTACACCCATTTGACACCGATCACCTTGTGACCTTTTGGAAGAGTAGTAAGCTCCCAAGTATCATTCTTCACAATGGCTTTGATTTCTTTATCCATTGCAATTCTCCACTTCTCATCTAGTGCAGCTTCTTGGAAGTTGACTGGCTCACAATCAGCAAAGAGGCAAAAGAGAGTAAGATTATCATGTCTCTCAGTTACCTCATAGAGATCTTGAAGACTCCTTGTACGTTCTTCGGTTCTTTCATTTAAGAAAGACGGCAGTGAATCTCCGCATGTGGTTGGTGCTGGTGAGATAGGTGGAGTGGCAGGCTCTTATTGTTCGTCTACTTATTTTATCTGTGTATGATCATCTTCTTCAATGGGAAAGAAGTTGAAGTCATCCACACCAGAGCCAAAATCCCATTCTCCTTTTTCATCAAAAATTACATCTCGACTGATCACGATCTTCCTGTTGTTTGGATTGTAAAGCTTGTATCCTTTGGAGTTGTTGTCGTAGCCGATGAAGATGAACTTCTCACTTTTGTCATCCATCTTGGCTCTACTTTCGTCTGGTACATGTACATGGGCAATACTTCCGAAAACTCTTAGATGGGTGATGCCAGGTTTTCTTCCACTCCAAGCTTCTTGTGGCGTCTTGCCCCACACGCTTCTTGTTGAAGATCGATTGGATAAGTAGACTGCACATGCAACTGCTTTAGCCCAAAATTCTTTAGGTAGCCTCTTACTCTTAAGCATGCTTCTTGCCATGTTGAGGATGGTTCTGTTATTCCTTTCTGCAACACCATTTTGTTGGGGGGATCTTGGAACTGTCAAAGGGCGTCGAATTCCATTTGCTTCACAAAACTCTAAAAATTCTTTGGAAGTGAACTCTCCACCTCGATCAGATCTCATGGCTTTAATCTGGTATCCACTTTCTTTTTCAACTGCAGCTTTAAACTTCTTGAAAGCTTCAAAGACTTCTTATTTTTGCTTCAAAAAATACACCCAAGTTTTTCTTGAAAAATCATCTATGAAGAGAAGGAAGTAGTTACTTTTACCAAAGGAGTTTGGCTTGAATGGACCGCACACATCAGTATGAATGAGCTCGAGTGGCTTTTGAGCTCTTGAGTTTGACTCCTTTAGAAAGCTCTTTCTAAACTGCTTGCCAAGTAAACATCATTCACAAAGTTGATCAGGGTGATTGATGTATGGTAAGCCTTTCACCATGTTCTTCTTAGATAGTAGCTTCAGTCCTCCAAAGTTGAGATGCCCATATCGAAGATGCCAAGTCCAGAATTGATCTTTGTGACAGGCTTTGAGACATTTTGCAACATCATTTTGAATATTTAAAGGAAGCATTCTATTCTTTGACATTCTCACCTTTGTAATTAGATTTCCTTTGTCATCTCTTAGGAAAAGACTATAATCTTTTAAGTGAATATCATAGCCTTTTTCTAAAAGTTGACCTAAACTAAGAATGTTGCTTTTCATATTGGGCACATAGTAAACATTCAAAATTATTTGGTGGCTACCATCTTTTGCACGAAAAAGAATTTTACCTCTACCCTTCACTAGTACTTTTGAATCATCTCCAAAAGCGACACTGCCATTCACAGATTCACTTAGTTGCACGAACATGCTTCTGTTTCCACTCATATGATTGCTAGCACCTGTGTCAAGATACCATGTATTTTCTTGACCTCCACTTGTGTCATTGCGTGCTAGTAAAAGTGTGTCATCTTTACCATTTTTCTCTTCAGCATAGTTCACTCTCTCTTCAATTTTGGTGCTTGGAGCTCTGCATTCTGAAGCATAATGCCCAAACTTTTGACAATTATAGCACTGTACTTGGGATTTGTCATACCTCGATTTTGGATTGCCTCGTCCTCTGGTTGAGCTTTCTCCTTTGGCATAATTAGAGTTGTTGTTGAAATTCCAACCTCGTCCATGACCACGACCTCTACCTCGTCCTCGACCTCTACCTCGGACATAGTGCCTTCTGTCGTTGTCGGAGCTTTCTTCTCTTTTCTTTGGATTGACTTCCATCTTGAGAAGTTGTTCTTCGATTCCTTATTTTTTTTTTGTTTTTCTTCATAGGCTTGCAACCTTCCTTGAAGTTGCTCGATCGTCATATCCTCCAAATCTCTTGTTTCTTCAATTGTCACAACAATATGGTCAAACTTCGAGTCTACTGATCGAAGTATCTTTTCAATGATCCTTACCTCTTTTAACTCCTCGCCATTTCTTCTTAATTCATTAGAAATTGTCACAACTCGAGTAAAGTAGTCAGAAATTGACTTCGACGCCTTCATGTGTAAGGACTCAAATTCTCCTCGTAATATTTGGAGACGAACCTTCTTAACTTGCTCCGCTCCTTTGTAAGAGGTCTCTAGTTTTTCCCATGCTTCTTTTGAGGAGGTTGTACCAACAATCTTTTCAAAAGCATCTTTATCTAATGATTGAAAAATGAGATACTTTGTTTTATTCTCTTTCTTCTTCAAGTCTTTTAAATTCTCCTTCTGCACCGCAGTTAAAGTTACTTCATTTTCTGGCACAATAAATCCTTTCTCCACGACATCCCATACGTCATGTGCGCCCAATAGAGCCTTCATTTTAATACTCCAATTGTCAAACTTACTTTTCTTTAATTGTGGAACTTGAAATGACATCATACCACCGTTTTCCATAACTCACAAATTGAGTGAGAATTTGGAGATTCTGAAAGCACAGATGGATCCGGCACGTCGAAAAACCTTGGGAAGGACTTGAGTCAACTTTCGGTCAACGGTCAACGTTGGTCAACGGTCAACGTCGGTCAACGGTCAACACTGGCTTGGTAGTCTTGGTTCGGTCTGGATTGGTTCAGCTCGACTTGGCTCGGTTCGACTTGATTCGGTTCAGCTTGGCTCGGCTTGGTTCAGTTCGGCTCAGCTTGGTTCAACTCGGTGAGTCGACTCAGTTTCAGGACAGAAAACTTCCGGCGGCAAGTGTGGGCGCGTCCAGTCTCGGATCGGGATGATTTTTGTGGCGTCACATTCCTCTCGTCGAGATCTTCGATTTGATATGCTATATGACTATATATAGCATCCAGTACTAGCTCTGATACCACTTTGTTGGAGAATTAACAAATAAAACACACAAAAAACACACTATTTTATTTCTTCAACAACACTCCTCACCAATTACAACTCTTATTTTTCACTCTCTACACCTTAGAGATTTTGCTACTTCACTTGATGTTTAAACCAAAGGGGAGAAGGGGTATTTATACATGAAACAAACTAATCACAACCATTCATTTATTCAACTAGTAAACAAATCCTCACCATCCATTAAAACCTATCACTCACCTACCTCACCAACCACATCTAACACACCTAATACAAATAATTCAAACCTCACCAACCATACCTACTCATGGAACCTTCCATGAGTTTGGCTTGATTTATTCATCTTGGATCAAGTTTATGATCTAACAATTTCGGTTTGAGATTTTTGCATAAGAATTCTGTTTCGTGAGTAATCTCTTTTACTACGTGCTCTGCACGTGATTAGATTTGGAGTGTTACAATTTTTTACTTTTTTTTAGATTCAACAACAAAACAGACACGGGCCAATAGAGGTCGATGATCAAATTGTATCTTAGAGAGATGATAAACAACTGTATCAGGAGCCAACTAAAGCCAATCCTCATTACACAACAATTTATCTAACCATTTACAAAGTGTCCTCTGAAGCGAGTAAAAGTGGGCCCTTAGAACCCAAGGACCATTTACTGTATCAGCAAGATTATCTAAAATAAGCTAAAGTTGCTTTCTCATTGTACCAACAAGATTTGCAAAAACTGCTATCACCTAAGAAGAAAAGAGACCAAGTCTAGAGATGCAATAATAAATTTTCTATTACTCACAATCAAATCCATTGAATATCTTTATTCCACAGAAGCCAAATAACACCTGCAAAACCAATCAATTCAACTTTGTGGGTTCTCATAAAGCCACATTTCCTAATAAAATCGTTTGCCCTTTCACCATTAATCCTAGGCTTGACAAGGGCCACTAAATTCAGCTTATAATGATTCATAAGCATTTTAAAAGTTTTGAGGAAGCCATTTGAAACGGCCTCTTATAATTCCAAAACATAGGCGTACACATCATTAAAAATGAAAAAGACAAAGATATGGAATCCTTACACATCAGGTATATCCACCATCTGACCAAAGTCCATCCATTTTCAGTTGCAAAAGAACTAGCAAAATTCAATTCCTCCTTCTGCTCATCACTATCTCCCACTAACACTATCATCAGAGTTATCTTCAGACATTTCCATATTTATTTTCCTCCAATCAGGGGGATCACTAGAGTTTTTCAGGACTTCTAAGGGATCTTCATCAATTATGGTAATATTAGAATTCTTCGGTAGGTTACCAGGATCGTGAGAGCTCTCGCCTGGCGAGATTGTAAAGGCAACAACAATGTGTTTTTGTGGATTCAGGCTCGTGGTTATAGAAGCAAGAGAGACATGGGACATGGTTGTATGTTTAAGGCTAGGTTATTTATGTATTAAGGTTTCTGTATAGGTTGACGGGTAGGTTTTGCATGAGCATGCAAAGGGGCGTTTTGGGTCATAATGGTGGGGCCATTTGATGGTGGTGTATTGTCATTATTTTCTAAGGGTAGATCAATAAATTCCTTGTATTTTTGGGTTTTATTGGTGTTTATTTTAGGAATTATCACGTGGGTTTTGGAAAAATCAGATGGTTAACTCGTTGACCCAAGTGTGGTTGTAGCATTAGTGAAATAAATCTCTCATCATTATCATCAATATTCATATGAGGGTGAAATCTTAACCCTTTACCAGTCATTTTTATCTCGGCATGATTCTGTCTAGAATTATTGGCACATTTCGTTAGAGTTCTATTGTTGCCTTTTTTGGCCACTAACATCCAAGGACTAAATTTAGGGTTTGTTGGTTGCATCACTACTTTAACTTCTGTAGCTCGATCAAAAAAAGTGCTTAGGCCCTTTTCATCTCCTCAAGATGAATTGAGGTGCCGTAGGTATCATAATCAAAATATATGGTTGGTAAGCTTTCATATTCTACTTTTTGAATCTTGCCATCAAGAATAAATTGGGAGCATGATGGTTTATCTAAAGCAAATTTAATAGCGATTCGAACAAATTTACCCCTATTGGCTGATTTTATATTATAAATTTATAATCAGTGTGTGAATAACATTTCCAATTACTTATCCTAGCAATCTTAGCATTTTCTTATGATAATAATGAAGGGGCATCCTAGGATTATGAATCCAGACCATTATGAAGATATCTTTTCATTAGCGCTATTACAGTGAGGTGACCATGATTGAACCATTAAATAATGGCCAAGCACAGTTCATAGTCCTTGACTAAGTGCATACTATGCACCTAAATCCCTTTTAAAATGGACTAAGAAGTAGTTATTCTCTAGATATATCACAGAGAAACCGTGAGCATAACCAGAGGGCTTCTAAGCAATTACACAAAACATTGTATCCAATACTCCTTCCCAGTCACTTTACGATCGCTGTCGATGGCCATGGTTTCACTAGTTGTGAATGAATTTTCTGGGAAAAAAGAGGATGGTAAAATCCCTTCCCACTCAACTACAACATCACCGAGATTTATCTCTAAATCTTCATCCTTATGTATTAGTTCTTCCTCCATAGCCATCTATTCTGCCATCAATTTGTCTTTTAAAGGACACAAAGGAGGGGTTGTCGCTATACCCAATCTGTTCTTTAAACTTCGTCGTCTTCGTGTATCGGTCAATGTCGTTGTTTGGGGGATATACGCCGACAAGACCAAATATGATGAGCAAATATCTGGTAGCAAGATGGCACGAGCAGGAATATTTTGCTCGTTCACGAACGCACCCTTCACGGGGTCATAGCGGGAGCCGGCATCCTACTAGGAGCATAAGGCCATTCCTGCTAGAAGTTGAGGTGGGCAGACCCGGTCAATGACGGTTGGCAAGACGTGCACTCCTGCCCGAAAATCAAGGCACGAAGTCCACTTCCATTCAGCCACAATGACGATAATGGAGCATCCACTTCCGAGGGTGGGGGAAGTGATGGACGTGGATTATGGAAGGCCTGAATTCAGAGGAAGCCTATAAAAAGGTAGCCAACGAAGGTAAAAGGTTTAGATTTTTTGACATTGAAACAGAGATAAAAAGAGCTCTGGATAATTAGTACTCAAGACGAGCCATAAGATTAGTGGCTGATTTTCCCAGGAAAATGAAACCTACGTTTCTGACTTGAGCGTCGGAGGGTTTGCGCCGGGAAAACATCCGGCGTGCTCTGACTTATTTCTGTGTACGCATGAGTCTGTAGAGAAGAAGTCTTACGAGGGGAGATCCTGGTCGTGGGCGAGCAGAAAATCAGAATCTCATATCAACAGTCGTCAATCAATAGGAAGAATTGTTTTTAGGCTATTGTCCATTTGTCCTCGATGATTGTTAGATCTAATTATTTTCTACTTTTAATTCATATAAAATAATATTTCTGATTTATCTATTTTAATAAATTCACAATATTTAAGATTATTATATATAAAGGTCGACCAAAATTCTAATTTTGTTAATTTAGACTTTTCAATAAAACTTTCATTATTCATAAATTTTGATTCTCTTATAAATCAAATTCTTACGTTTTCGTATCGTTGAGTATGATAAAGAAGTTTGCTTTGGAAAAGAATGGAAGAGAAAAAGACGAAGCGCTAACTGTTATTTACTCACGTAAACATCTTGTAAATTTTTTAGTAAGGCAAAAGAATCGAACCTTACAAAAAAGTGATGCGAGTACATTTTTTTATAAATTTTACAAAAGAGAGATTGGGCACCTTTATATCAAATACAAATGAAAATAAGGAAAGTATGCTTAACAAGTATCAGAATTAGATTGGAAGTGGCCTTTACTTGGCAGGTGACTTTTCATTGCTTGATAGCTTTTGAATGTCAATAGGTGATAAAAGCTCCAGCGTCCCTCATCATTGGTCTAGACCACTTAAAGAAACCTATGCGGATTCACTATAGGACCACTAGGGGCTCAAGTCCCCACGGAAAAAAAAAATCTCTATTTCATAAAGAAAAATTAACACATTTCTATATAATCTTGTCAAATTATTAGATAACCCCATCCTTCAAAATTTAAACTATTATTTTATTAATTAAAAAAGTTATACTTTGACTTAAAAATCAAAGCTCACAGCCCAAAATATTTATAATTCATAATTATTGAATTGTGGGTGCCATATTTTAACTAGAGATTGCATTAAATCAAAAATATTATATTCAAATTTTCAGTTTTTATATTTTACTATTATTTAATTTAGCCCCTGGTAAATTATTTTTCTACATCCGCCACTGTCTATCTATATAATCCAAAAATTCCATTTGATAACTTATCAATGTTTCAGCCAAATACAACTTTGCAAGCGCCACTAAGCTTTTGGAAAATATCTGAAAAATGCTTATTGGTTAGCTTAGTCCTCTTGTTGATCTCATGCTTCTTCTTCTTTGGCTTGTTCTTAGAGAAAATACCCTAAATATGTGCTACAGCCCTTCTCTTTTGAGTATTGGTAACAGGTTTCATGCTGTTCTTCTAAAGTTCGTTCTCAATGTCCAACATGTTAGATGGTAATGCAATGTCTCAGAAAAGAAGTCAAAAGTCATCATCTACCTTAATAGGTACCTTGGGGTCATTGGGGCAGGTAATGTCTTCTTGTGAATCGATGTTTGACAATAACCAAATCTGACCTGCAGGATTTAAAGCCTATAAGTCCTCCATCACAGTCGGATGTGAATCTTTTAGATCAATCACAACAATTCCCTCTGGAAACTTATGCACTGACACAAGTAATTGACTTTTGTCCTTCAAATCATGCTTTGACTTCTAAGAAAAATGCTTCCTATCATAGTGCATTTTTGGATTATTTCTTAGGTTGTCAAAAACAACGTTATAGGCATTCATATCAATGTAACAATCTCTATTTATATCTTCCAAAGTAAAGACTTGCCTTGTCTCTTGCAGCTAATCTATTACACGTTTGATCTGAGCACCCGTAAGAGATTTACGAATGCTATTGATATGCTGAAGTCTCTCGGTATCATTTGAAAATTTAATAAGAGGAAAAGATCTTGCAACAGGTGATGCAGCATCGGGTGTAAGCCTTCAAGTTACGGTTGGAAATGAAGGATTTTACATTGGTTGCTATGTTTCCTTAGTTAACTAGAAATACAGTAAGATAGGAAATGAAAGGATGGCAACGATCTTGCTAGTGGCTAGTAGATAGAAGTGTTGTGGCCTGTAGATAGAAGTGTTGTGGCCTGTAGATAGAAGTGTTGTGGCCTTTAAAGCTCTTGATTTGGCTGTAATATTACTAAAGGTTTCATGACACTTCACTTGCAGCTTCTTGAATCTATCTAACTTTTCTTACAACGCCATCTGTAATTATAATTATTGCCGCCAAAGGTGGTGATTGCTGACGAGACAATGAAAAATGATGAAGACAAAGAAAGCGTTGGGTTTAATTTGTATGTCGTATACATGATATTCACAATCCCTACAGCACAAGGAAAAGAAGTCAACAATGTGAAGGAATCCTAAACTTGCTATACGTACAATGTTAAAAGCCCAATACCAATTTCATGATCCAATCCAATTATACTTGCCCAAACTCAATTTCAAAGCTCAATCGATGAAAGTTTTAAGAACTCTGTAGTAGGGGTGAGCAAAATATCCGATCCGACCCGACCCGATCCAATCCGATCCGAAAAATATCGGGTTCGGATCGGATCGGGTTGTTGATATAACCCGATCGGATCATGATCGGATCGGATGAAACCCGATCGGATCATGATCGGATCTGATGAAACCCGATCGGATCATGATCGGATCTGATGAAACCCGATCCGATTCGAAAAACCGATTGGGTTGCCAAAGAAAAAAAAGAAATTAAAGGTCAAAAAACAAAACCTAAACCCAAGAGCACATAGCTAAAGACAAAATCACATTTTAGCCAAGCCTAGAACATTCTTCAGTTGCATCAAGACGGAAAAAAAAAAAAAGAGAACCATATTCGGTTCACTCTAACAGCCACAACCACATATTTTCTCCCTTCCTCAACTTCTCAATCTCATCTCAAGAACACTCTTCACGATTTCATGCACACAGCCACGCACACATATCGGAAAAGCAAGGGCAACAGGATCGATTTTGCCCGCAGTCACCGCCGACGCTAACTGCTCTGCGAGGACCGCAAATGGATCTGCTGCTACCGGATCTGTTGCTGCCAGATCTGTTGCTACTGGATCTGCTGCTACCGGATCTGCTGCTCCACGTCGCCAGTCCTCCACCATCACCTGATCTGATCCAAGATCCATTCAACCCGGTAATTGCAAGGCTGCAACCCCAATTTCCTTTTCCTCTTTTGAAGCTCTGTTGGTATATTAGTACTATACCAGATTATTCGCCATTTAGCATTAATATATCATATATTATTATATTACATGTGAAATTGTTAATTTGTAATTATGTATTGTTAAATGTTAGTAAAAAAAATAAAAAAAATTGTAAATCTGAACCTGATCTGAACTAAATTTAACCCGATTTATTGACCCGATTCGATCCGATCTGAATATATATCGGATCGGATCGGATCGGGTTATAAGTTCGGGTTGTGTTCGGATGAATTTGTGTTCAACCCGATCAATCTGAAATTCGATCGGGTTGATCCGAATCCGACCCAAACCCGTATTTGCCCACCCTTACTCTGTAGAGAATGGGAGATGACTTTAATGTAGAAAATATCTAATGGAGGTGAAAATATCTAAATCTAGAAACCTCTTGAATCTTTGGTGATATTTGTGAAACGCTGTTATTAAATTTTTGTAATTTAACATTTGTGTGGTTTGTATTAGTTCTAAGTTACTATAAATGCCCCTAAGCTCTTTGTTGTTGTAGGTATTAAATGAAGAGTGAAGAATTAGTAAAGAGAAAGAAGAGTAAGTTGTGAGTGTTGTAGTGTTTCTCTTATAAAATATTAATAAAGTCCTTTAATTTAGTAAAATTATTTTAATGCCCAAATAGTTTTAGTTTTTAGTAGTTTAGTCCTCTTTTGTTTTCAACAATTGGTATCAGCGCAAGACGTTGGTCGAGGACTATTGTAGTAGTGTTGTTGGATGTTCACAACAGTCAAAGACTATCATGGAGAGGTTGTAAGAGTACAACAAAGTCAATCGAGGATCGTTTGGTGGAGCTTCGTTGAATTGTGATAAATTTGAAACTCTGCAAGTTTGTCAGTGAAGATCAATCTTACATTGTATTGTCAAAGTCTTACTAACATTATGAGCAATATATTGTATTGTCAAAGTCTTATAAACATAATGGGTAACCTTCAAGTAGTCAGAGGTGTTAGGAAGCTTAACAACAAAAATTACAATAGATGGGCAATATTAATGAAGTCCTACTTACAAGGGCTGGATATTTGAGAGATGATTTGTGGTAATGATGTGAAACCATCAATTGAGGATGCCGCTTTGAAGAAGTGGAACACTAAAGCTAGGAAAGCCATATTCGCCATCAACAGTACAATTAAAAAAGAGATGCTGCAACAGATAAAAAAGGTTGAAACTCCTAAGGAAGTTTGAGATACTTTCACAGTGATTTTTTTTCAAAGAAGAATAACACACGACTATAACTTTAAGAAAATGAGATATTTTCAATATCATACAATTGATGAGTGCTTTAATAAGGTAAAGTCCCTAAGCTGTGAAATTTTTGAGTGAATCTAGAATGAAAAGAATTATTATCCACAATTTGAAGTCTGAGTTTAGGAGCTTTGTTACAGCTGTCTGAGGTTGGCCAACTCAACTAACCATTGAGGAAGTTGAAAACTTGCTCGCCAATTAACAAATGATTGACATCGGCCAGTAAATGAGTGAAACCTTAATAAAGAATAACGAGGAAGCAATCTTTACCGATAAGAAGAGACATCGATTTAGACGACATAGTGGTAGATGATTGAAAGAGATGTTGATAAGTCAAGAGGTCATCAACAAGAAGGTAGCGTACAAACAGGGGGAACACAAACGAATCACGACAATGGTGGCCAATATAAGCCAAAGAAAAAGTTCAAAGGGAATTGATACAACTGCAAAAAGAGGGGCTATATAGTGAAAAATTACTGGTCTAAGAAAAAGCATGAGGAGAGTGATGCCATAATTTTCAATCAAATGAAGGATAATGACAATGAATGGGAAGTTGAAGCATTAATTGCCATTAAGGAAGAGGAGCTAGCCCTTACAGTCATAATACCTAGTTAAATTAACTATGTGAATGATTAGATCGTTGACTCAAGATGTTCAAATCACATGATTGGTGATAGAAAGAAGCTGCAAAACATGACTAAGTACAAAGGAGGTCGCGTAGTAGTAACAACAAATAACTTGCAATTGCCAAAAGCTCATAATGGCACTACAATTCTTACACCTCGATATAGCCTAGAAAAAGTGTCACTTCAAGATGTGTATTATGTCCCAAGTATGAAGAAAAACCTAATATCAAAATCACAACTAACATTATCAAGCAACCATGTAATGTTCAATCCTCAAGATGTCAAGGTATATCAAGACATAAAGATCTTGGGGACACTTATTATAGAAGGATGAAGGTTAAATCAATCTATGTATTATGAGTAGTGTATGCATATATAGACAAGACTAAAAAAAACTGTAGATTTGTGGCATACTCGGTTGGGACATGTTAGTTATCAAAAGTTGAAAGTGATGATTAACAAGTCAATGCTCAGAGGTCTGTCTCAACTTGATGTGAGAATAAACACGATGTGTGCAAGGTGTCAATAAGGCAGGGCTTATCAACTCCCATATGAGGAGTCGGAGTTCAAAGTAAAAAAACCATTACTGTTGGTACACTTTAACGTGTTTGGGCATGTCAAGTAATCTTCTATTAGTGGCATACGATATATGATCACATTTATCGATGACTTCTCCATATATGTCTGGGTCTTTTTTATAAAAGAAAATTCTGACACTTTTTCAAAGTTTGAGGAATTTAGAGACATGGTCGAAAAAGAAGTAAGAAAGAAGCTTTATTGTCTATAAATAGACAACGAAGGAAAGTATACATCACATGAGTTCTCCCGGTGTCTTCTAGATTATAAGATACGCCATCAGTTCACTTGTGCCAATACACTACAGCAGAATGGCATAGTAAAATGAAAGAACCAACATCTAAGGGAGATTTATTAGAGTATGATATATGCGAATAATATATGGGGAAGTTTTTGGGCCAAACCTATAAAGACGGTAGCTCATGTGATCAGCAAGCTTCCTTAACCAAAATTAAGGTTCATATCACCTTACGAGAAGCTGTAGAATGTAAAACCTTTGGCTTTGTGTGCTATGTCTTTGTACCAAGCCACGTACAAAGCAAATTTGACAAGAAAGCGATCATTGTATCTTTATCGGGTATGATAGCCGGAGGAAAGAATGGAGATTTTATGATCCTACCAATGGATGGTACTACACAAACGTAAACATGGTGTTTGACGAAGCATCTTCATGGTAGTCTTTAGAAAAAGAAGAGTTACAAAATTCAAAAGAAATTGAAGACCAAATGAAGGAACAAATTATCAAAATTCTCCCAAGCCAGGAAGAATTTGAAGATTCTAATAACCCAAGGGATGATAATATCAAGCATGATGAGGTGCAAAGTCCTTAGAAGATATGTGTTCACCAAAGCCCTATTGCAGACGAAGAATCAAATAAATTAGAACAAAAAAACTTTTAAATTTTAGCTTAGAATATCCAAAAAAGTATGAAAGCCAAATCTCAAGTAAGCCAATGTAGTGGTTGCAGAAGAAAAAAAAAAGAACATGAGATATTTGAATAAACAGCAGAGAACTCTCATTGGATGAAGGTGATGAAGGAAGAAATTACCATACTGAAGTAGAATCAAACTTGGGATCTGGTTTTGAAACTAACGGATACAAAATATCTTGCAAATGGGTGTACAAGATTAATAAGTGCCCAGATGGTTCAGTTGAAAGGCATAAAGCTCGGTTGGTAGCTCGACAATTCTCACAACAATACAAGCTAGACTAAAATAAAATATTTAGTTCGGTGGTAAAGCTGACAACATTAAGAGTTCTACTTGCACTGGCAGACTACAAAGAAAGGAAATGGTGGCAGATAAATGTAAAAAATGCCTTCTAACACAGAGAATTGGATCAAGAGATCTATATGAATTAAATGAGAGGATTTGAGAATCAAGCTCATCCGGAGTATGTATACAAGCTAAGAAAGGTATTATACAGTTTAAAGTAAGTACCGAGGGCATGGTATGGTAAGATAGCCGAATTTTTAACTTAGAGTAGCAATAGCACATGCAGACTCTAGCTTGTTTGTCAAAGCTAATGAAGGAAAGTTAACAACTATATTGGGGTACATGGATGATTTGATTATTTCTGGTGACGATGAAAAAGAGATTCAGTGAACAAAGAGAGTACTTATCAGTTCATTTATAGATGAAAGAACTTGATTGGCTTAATCACTTCCCTAGTCTGAAGGTTGATCGAACAGAAGAAGGATTCTTTTGCCAACAGAAATATGCTGAAAACTTGCTGAAGAAGTTTAAAATGTTAGAATGCAAGCCAATCTCAACTCTAATAGAAGTCAATGCAAAATTGTGCACACATGAAGGTAAAGATTTACAAGATGAAACGATATATCAACAATTCATAAGAAGTTTAATCTACCTAACGTTGATTTGACCAGAAATTTCATATACAATGGGTGTAATAAGTTGGTGCATGCAAAATTCAAAGAAGCCTCACTCGGAAATGGTTCGACAAATACTAAAATATGTGAAAAGTGCAATCAAATTTGATCTATTGTACAATAAAGTGAAAGTTACAAACTGGCTTACTATTGTGATGCTGACTACACCAGAGATCATGACACAAGAAGATCAACTACGGGATATTAGAATTGGGTCTGGAGCAGTTTCTTAGTGTAGTAAAAGACAACCATTTGTACCACTATTAACATCAGAAGTGGAGTATAAAGTAGCAACGATGGCAGCTCAAGAAAGCACTTGGTTGACGCAATTGATGAAGGAGCTACGCCAACCAATATATTACGCCATATCATTATATTGCGATAACCAATCGACTATCAGCTTAGCGAAAAATCTAGTTTTCCATGCAAGAACTAAGCATGCAGAGGTACTCTATCACTTTATTAAGGAAAAGGTCTTGTAAGATGAAGTTGAAATGCGGTACATTAAGACGAACGATCAAGTTGTGGATTTGTTTACAAAAAGTCTTACTATTGAAAAGTTTCAAAAGTTCCACCAACAATTAAATATGGATCAATGGATGAAAGTTGGTGTTGAGGGAGAATGTTAAAGTCCAACACTAATTTTATGATCTAATCCAATTATACGTGCCCAAGCCCAATTTCAAAGCTCAATCCATGGAAGTTTCAAGAATTGTGTAAAAAATAGGTGATAACTCTAATCCAAAAAATATGTAATGGAAGTGAAAATATCTAAATCTATAAAGTTCTTGAATATTTAGAGATAATTGTAAAATGGGGTTATTAAAATTTTTGTAATTTGATATTTGTGTGGTTTATATTAGTTTTATATAACTATAAATATCTGTAAGTTCTTTGTTGTAGGCATCAAGTGAAGAGTGAAGAATTAGTAGAGAGAAAGAAGAGTGAGCCGTGAGTGTTGTAGTGTCTCTCTTGTAAAATATCAATAAAGTCCTTTAGTTTAGCAAATTCTTCTATTACCCAAATAGTTTTAATTTGCAGCAATTTAGTCCTCTTCTGTTTTCAAGATACAATTTAGTTATAAAACAAAAGTCATAGGTCTCATAAATATAAAATGAAGCATCCGCTAATTAATTCCACTAATAAATTTTGATGGGTCTTTGGTAAAATCCCTTGGTGGTATTAATATATAGGGTAGGGCTATTAGAAACCATTAAAATACTCTTTAAACCCATTCTCTCAATAAACCTCTCTTATGTATTAAAATTTTACTTTATAAACTCACCTCATTGCCAATATACCTTTACTAAATTAATTTCAAATGTTTTATCCCTAGAAATACAAAATCACCTGTTGGGAAAGTACGTTAAGGCAGTGAAAGTGTATTTGAATCATACGCCCAACAATAAATTAAAATACCAATGGCTTAGCCATCTTGCATGGTTTGTTTTCTTTATGATCGATTATATGACTTTTATTTTTAATTTGTTGTCTAATCCATGTCAAGATTCATAACATGTAAACGAATTCAATTGAACACAATTTCTAATTAGTTTCATGGAACTCATTGCATGATTGCATTATAAATGTAAGAAAACCCAGACAAAATATTCAGATTTTATTTTCTCTTTGCTCCTTAGTTGATTCTAAAAATAAATATGTCTCTACTTGAGAAACATATTTTAGCTGAAATGGGATTGAATCCAGGAGTAGAAGTTTGCTAACCAACAATATCACACATTAAAAGAAAATATAGCTATAAAAGTGTACTCGGAAGAGCATAGGCGAAATGGTGAAAAGAAAATGAAACGAAATTAAAACATTACTCTCTGTTACTCTTTTTGTAGAGATCAATTTAAGTAAATTGGATTCATAAATGGTGGAGAGGATAGGCTAATTTCATTAAGATATAATAGTAATTTAACTCATGGACACTTAGTAATTAATTTTTTTAATGAAAAAGTGGGTGCATAGAGTACTACAATGGGTTTAAATAGTCCAGTCCTAATTTATATTCATTAAATAAAAAAAAAACAAATTTGGACTTAGAACTGAATAGAGTTTGTGGATTGTAAGGGATATCATATATATATATATATATATGATATCCCGTTTACATGTTGATCAAATTTATTTTTAATCTTTAAATTCTTATCAAAACACAAGCAAACAAAAATTCTTAAGCAAGTTAGATCTGGTGGTACATCAAAAAGCATTTCATGTGAGGATTTTCCATATAGGACACCACTTGACAATAGGGATAGTAGAAAAATCCAACCCAACCCAACCCAACTTGAGCTTACGTGTTCTGGGATGAGCTTGGCATATATGCCAAATGGCTTTCAAAGGTAATATATACTTCAGTTCAGTTATACAAAGGTCCTTAATATATATAAAATACAAACAATCTCACTTAAAAGTTTATTTATACAATTTATGATATTCATTTAAATGTACATATTTAGTTGTGTTTGTTTATTAGAGTTACACCATATATAAATCTTATAATTGCAAGTGATTTATACAATTTGTGTTAGATAATCTATTAGATATCATATATCTTACATACTTAATGGTAATAAATTTTGAAAAATTGTTTTCAAAAAATTAACAACATTGCAAAATTAAAAAAAAAAGATTGAAAATTAAATTTTAAATAAAAATATTATTCAAATACAATTGTTTTTAACTATAAGGGCGGTTATCGTAATTTTACAAAAATTATCCACACTTTCTTAACCGTTTAAAATAATTATTAATTAAGCTATTTTACTTTAACACAAATGTTGTGTAAGAGTAATTAAAGCTAATGGTATACATTTATTACATTATTAATAATGCTGTTAAAAGTTCACAGCATTATGGAGTGACCCATATTTATTTGAAAGCAGCAGTGCACCATCAACATGGGATAATGCCTGGTGTACATACCTATGCACAATCGTAATAGATATGCTTAACCGTCACCAAGACATTCCAATCCACGTGGAACCATAAATAAGAAAAGTCAGATCTAATTAGAGATGCGCTCGAGCTCGCTCACAACTTCAGACATAGTTGGCCTGAGAGTAGGCGACTGATCCACGCATCTCATTGCCAACTCCAAGATTATTTTGGCTTGCTTCATCACTACATGTTCATTTGGCATTTGCTTGTCGACCAATTCAGAAAGCCTTCCCTTTGAATGCAACACAATGGCCTGCACAGTGTACATTATTTATTTATTAATTAATCCATATATGATATATCCCATGCCATGCGACATCGTTAGCAAATTAAATTAAGACCTTATTTTATGTATATAGAGGAGATATTTTCAATCTGGGAAAATCCTGGAATTTTTGAAGTGAAGGATTCTGTTTACAGTGTTGTAAACCATGAAAAGGGTATTGTGTAGAGCTTTATAAAATTTGAGATTCCCGAACTGAAAGCTGACTCTAGTTGTTGTCTTCTTACCGTATCCAAAAGAAATTCAGTCTCTTGGTTTGCTTCATATTTGGCATTTGTCTGCCCGCTAATTATTTCAAGCAGAACAATTCCAAAACTGAAAACATCAACTTTTTCTGTTATTGCTTTCCGCATTGCATACTCTGGTGCCATGTAAACTCTGCAAGCAACCATAATTAATTAATTAATGCTATTGCTTGTGCAAGATGGCATACATTTTGTGCTTGCTCAATTTAATTTGCTACTTACACTGTCCCTTTTTCTTGGATAAACTTGTATGGATTTTCTTCGTCATAAAGCTTTGCCAATCCCAAGTCAGACACCTTAGCGTTCAGATTCCCATCAAGCAGAATATTGCTAGGCTTAATATTTCTGTGAACGATTTTACGACTCGGATTATCTTCGTGTAGATACTTTAGACCCTTTGCTATTCCATGGCAGATACTGACTCTGGCTGGCCAATCAAGTCGCGTGGAAGAATTGGCATCTGCAAATATTTAACTATTATTTTTTTTAAAAAAAAAAGTAATTTTAACCTGTTACATAAGCTAATACTTAATTTTCCAATCGGGAATTGAGTGAAAACAATTTTAAAAAAAATGGTGAAAAAGTTAGCTTACAAAAATGTAAATTCATCCCCGACTTTAATAAAGTTCAGGATTCCCCGATTAGAAGATGACACTAAGATGAAAATTTATAGAAATAAAATGATGATGAAAATATTATAAATTGGTTTACCAAACAAGGCTCGTTCAAGCGATCCTTTTTCCATGTATTCGTAGATGAGCAAGTTGAGGTCTTTTTTAGAGTAGCCATCCAAAAATTCGACAATATTTTCATGTTTCAGTGTTGTAAGGGCATAAACTTCAGTTCCTATTTGATCAATCACTTGCTTTGATTGAGAAGAAAGCATCTTCACAGCTACAGTCTGATCCGGCAATTCAGCCTGTAATGCATGCTTGCACCGTGCAAGCAGATTAATGTACCATATTTCTAATAAGGAAAATCAATTCACATACGTAAGTGCATACATACATATAGAGTACTAATCTGGTTCAAGATCCTAAATTTTGTTAAAGTCTGGAAAAGCCATTAAGCCATACAATTTCATAGTATTATGTTCCAATCAATGATCTTGAATTTGTTAAAGTCCAAGAAAACTATTAAGCAATATAATTTAATAGTGGCATTATACTATTAAATCATATATTTTAATAACTTTACTTGACTTTAATAAAAGTAGGATCTTGGTGAGTATATATATATATATATATATATATAGAGAGAGAGAGAGAGAGAGAGAGAGAGTTTTTTCAAATAAGAAATTCCTTACTTTGTTAAAGTAATGGATAAATTAAAAGACAAGAAAAACACACACTCTAATGTAGTGCATTTGGTTGTTGTCTGTATTTTTTGTCTTTTAGATGATCTCTTGTTTTAAAAAGCTAAGGGTCCCTTATTATATATAAGTAGCAATCTAGTTTAGGATCTCAAACTTTCTTGAAGTCTGAGACAAATTGACAACATTGTGAACATATTTTTATAACATTGTAAAAATATGTTCACACCATTGTTAACTTATCCTGAATTTTAATCCCATATTAGAAAATCTTTCACACGGATGTGCACGCACACACGACACACAAAACACACACACACACACGCACATAGAGAGAGATACGGAAAATTAATGTTTAACCTTGTATACTATCCCAAAACGCCCCGTGCCAATTACATTCCTGGGGCTGAAATTTCGAGTGGCGACTTTCACTTGTTTTAGGGTGTAAGACTTCCCTCGTAGGTTGACCGTTGTCACTGTGTATTTCATGAAGAAATGAGAAAGGAAACAGATCAATTATACATATATTTTTTCTTGATATCTTTTATAAGCCTTATACTATAGCAATAAGTACTATAGCATATATAGCATAAAGTGGGCTTCTAATGTGAGATTATGCACTCAATTAAAATACGAGACAAATTTTCAAAATGTTGCAAACAGACTTTAAAATCCGTCCTGCACTCTACTAAACTTACAATATTGTAAAAATTCATCTCGCATTTATTATAGTGCCAAATCCCTCACCTGATAATTTCTTACATAGCATATTATATATATATACCTAAGCTTAAAATCTAGTATTAAAGTTCGAGATATATTTATGATATCGTAAATCAGTTTAGAACATTGTAAAAATCGATTTACGAAATCATAAATCCATCCTGGGATTTAATTTCGAACTGAAAATTTTTCCAATATATATAAATAATCTCCCGTACGTACCACGCAATTCTCTGTCTCCTATCCATCCTAATCTCCACATGAGAGCCAAGAAAAGAATCAAAGCTAGCACAGCCCCAAGTACAATTCCTAGTATCCCTATTTTAGATAGTCCTCCTGGTCGGTTGACTTGGAAATCTGAAAAGAAACAGCGATTGATAGCATGCAACAAAAGGCATATTGGGAGATGATAATTAACAAAATTAAAGAGCTATCACTTATGCAATGATTGCAACTTTGCACCGTACTTGGAGCTACAGATATAGCTGATATGAGAGGTCCATGAAAATAAGGTGGGTTTAATATAGATCCTTTGCCAGCCCAGAATAACTCGATTTCCAGTAGATGCTTTTGTACAGAAGCCGTGAAATTTTGAATCGTTACATTATTTGAATGCCTGGCCATTTCTTTTATGTTGAAATCCTTTCGCCTTAGCTCCCCCTGCATGCATGGAAATTAAAATTAATTAAAGGAGGCGAGGGAGGGATAAATTGCTAATTAAAATTATTACAAACGTTTTGTGGCTAGCGTACCTACCTGTATATATATATCAAATACACGTTTTGCTGAACTGCTGTAATCATCGTTTTTTGCAAAAACAATCTCAGAGAAGTAAAGACTGACATTGTAATTGCCGTTTTGCAAGCAAAAACCATAGTATTTGAGAGAATTGGGGCAAAAGCGAGCTTCCTCATAATAAGGTGCATCAATCACTGCAGCTCCACATGTTACCTTCTGTATAAATTCACGTGAATCAGCCATTGAATCCGAATAGAAATATCCGTTACAGCTATATGCCCAGTTGTATGCCGGTTTGTTAACATAAAAATTTGATGTCGATTTATCTGCCTCATACCGAATTCCTTCGATGTTATGTTCATCGCCACCAGCATTTATATGCAAATTATAAATGTCTGCAACATATATAGACATTGATTAATTTAAACATGTATGTGAAACCAAGGTGTAGCTCTGGTGGCAAAGGACAGCCTTCCTGGAGCTCAAGTCTTGAGTTTTAAGTTTCAATGTGTGCATGAGTTAATAATAAATAAAATATATAACTAATTTAGACGCCTGCACTTTATTAAAATAATCCTGAACTTTAAACCATATAATTTAATAGCTTTTCCGACCATTATACTATTAAACTATAATTTTTCCGGAATTTAACAAATCCTTAATAGGAACATTTCTATACATATGGATATGTATACATACACTGAGATTTCTTCTGGCCAGCGGGGCAATACTTCCTCATAATCTCTTCCGGAAATGTCCTATAAAAATAATTACAATAGTAAGATCAATTAATTTTGTAAGGGCATTCATTCACATAATAATTGCTTGCTGATCGATCGATAAATTACCTATATTATAATTATTAGATAAATGAATATGAACATACCGATTCTTAGGTTCACTGGTTACAGCAGCAATATTGTTAATAGTGTGCGTGCAGATATCACATGCGCATTGAAAGTTAAAATCAATATCAGAAAACGAGATAGACAGAAACTGTTGGAATTGAAATTTGAAGCCCGAAAATGAGTAAAAACGTAGGAGGATATTTTATAATACGGTGTAGTATAATTTTCTTACAGATTTATCCGAGAATTGTTGTTGGGAAGATTCCTACAAGATAAAAATTTAAACTTATTATGAAATTCATTTATATATATAAAATTATGCATGTGGATAAAAGAAACAAATTAACAAAGAAAGGAACCAAGTTCGCTTAATTAATTAACGCTATTTTCTTACTTGTGTGTCTCTGGTTCTGGAAATATAAATTCATTGTATGCAAGATCCCTGCAAGATGAAAATTCAGACAAGCAGTGTTGGCGTTAATTATTAATTTGTATTTGCATGCAAAATGGCATAGGAATTCCTAAACACAATGACAGGCTAGAGTTTGTGCATGACTTTGGACATTCGTATATTTAACTAGACGCATGCAAAATGCTGGCAGGCTATAGTTTGTTCATGACTTGGGACGATCATATATTTAATTAAACACATGCAGCTAGCATTTGAATGAGAAGCTTCAAAACATTTACACATCACACTATTCTAAATTGAAATTTTTTACATAAATTTTCATTTGCCTAACCCGCGTCTTTGATTTAAAATGCGTTTAATTTGATGGGGAAAGGAACAAGTTTGAAAACATTTTATCACATTTATGTATAGTTAGAAAGCATACCCCTTTGTTTTAACATTGCTGTAAATCCAGTCTGGCAATGTTCCATTGAGCATATTTCCTGTAAGATACCTGGAAAGTAAAAATAGTAACAGAAAAAACAAATTATTTGGATTCTTTTTTATTACACTATTACTGTCAGTCAAAAGGAAAAGTGTGAGAAGACAAAATTCAGATAAGATATATATGTCCAAAGGAACACATGATTTGTATGGTAAAAAATCTCATTTACCCTTTATCAATAAAAGTTTGAATTATTAAAGTTATAAGTTAGGGACGTAATTGCGTGATATAAAAAAATCAGGGATCGGAGTGGTAAAATTGAGGAAAAATATTAGGAGTCTGAATGTTATTCTCCCTTTTATATTAAGAAAAGATATTAAATCAATGGGATTCAATAAAGTTATCACGTACAGCTCAGATAAAAACAGTTTCTTCAAAGTATTTGGAATTCCACCAGTTAAGTTGTTGAAGCTCAGGTCACTGCAGTACAAATTAATAATAATCAATCACTAGAGAAAAAAAAAATGATCATTGACAGCAAGGATTTGGAGCCTCTCCTTACCAAATATTTCCTAAGTTTACTATAAGATTATGACATATTTCAATTAAACCTTTCTAAGACTAGGATTTATCAAGACACTGTTTTCCTAACGGGCGCTAGCAAGAGGTGCCGCTTTTTAACCAAACTGCTCCTTCTTTCTCTAGTTTTTTTATCAGAAACTTTAAACTTTGGTATAAACTTGAGCAAAGAAGAAATACCGACAATAAATTCTTTAAAGAAAAATTATATCATGGAAATGGACTAGAATTGAAAGCATAATCATAGTACTTATAAATAAAACTTTTAAAAAATAATAAAAATTTCAGTAAAAAAATATGGAAATTATTTGATGAAAGATCACCCAAAATAATATATATATATATATATATATATAAGTCCTTGTTTCCGGGATTGATTAGCAAGAGGAAAAGATTACAAGTGGATTAACAACTCTCCCCAACCCATGACACGCGCCATCGAAACAGCTGGACGGG